>NC_089825.1:118721785-119323371 GCF_035046505.1 Tiliqua scincoides
GCCGAGAATGCGTCGGAGGCAGCGCATGTGGAAAGCGTTCAGTTTCCTCTCCTGTTGTGAGCGAAGAGTCCATGACTCGCTGCAGTACAGAAGTGTACTCAGGACGCAAGCTCTGTAGACCTGGATCTTGGTATGTTCTGTCAGCTTCTTGTTGGACCAGACTCTGTTTGTGAGTCTGGAAAACGTGGTAGCTGCTTTACCGATGTGTTTGTTTAGTTCGGTATTGAGAGAAAGAGTGTCAGAGATCGTTGAGCCAAGGTACACAAAGTCATGGACAACCTCCAGTTCATGCTCAGAGATTGTAATGCAGGGAGGTGAGTCCACATCCTGAACCATGACCTGTGTTTTCTTCAGGCTGATCGTCAGTCCAAAATCTTGGCAGGCCTTGCTAAAATGATCCATGAGCTGCTGGAGATCTTTGGCAGAGTGGGTAGTGACAGCTGCATCGTCGGCAAAGAGGAAGTCACGCAGACATTTCAGCTGGACTTTGGACTTTGCTCTCAGTCTGGAGAGGTTGAAGAGCTTTCCGTCTGATCTGGTCCGGAGATAGATGCCTTCTGTTGCGGTTCCAAAGGCATGCTTCAGCAGGACAGCAAAAAAAAATACCAAACAAGGTTGGTGCAAGAACACAGCCCTGCTTCACGCCGCTTCGGATGTCAAAGGGGTCTGATGTGGAGCCATCAAAGACAACAGTGCCCTTCATGTCCTTGTGGAAGGATCTGATGATGCTGAGGAGCCTGGGTGGACATCCAATCTTGGAGAGAATCTTGAAGCGGCCATCCCTGCTGACCAGGTCGAAGGCCTTCGTGAGATCTATGAGGGCTATAAAGAGTGGCTGTCACTGTTCCCTGCATTTCTCCTGCAGTTGTCTAAAGGAGAATACCATATCAGTGGTGGACCTGTTGGCTCGGAATCCGCACTGTGATTCTGGATAAACGCTCTCTGCAAGTATCTGGAGCCTCTTTAGTGCAACTCGGGCAAACAACTTTCCTACAACGCTAAGGAGAGAGATGCCATGGTAGTTATTGCAGTCACCCCTGTCGCCTTTGTTCTTGTACAGCGTGATGATGTTTGCATCCCTCATGTCTTGAGGTACTCCACCTTCTCTCCAGCAGAGACAGAGGATTTCATGCAGCTCAGTGATGATGATCTCTTTGCAGCACTTTAGGACTTCAGCAGGGATGCTGTCTTTTCCAGGTGCCTTGCCAAAGGCAAGGGAGTCCAGGGCCATGTGAAGTTCTTCTAGGGTTGGTTCACTGTCAAGCTCCTCCAGCACAGGCAGGCACTCAATGTTGTTCAGCGCTTCTTCGGTGACTACATTTTCTCTGGAATATAGCTCAGAGTAGTGCTGCACCCAGCGTTCCATCCTCGCCTGTGGCAGACTTCAGAGGGGCAATTTTCTTCTGTGTTGGACCTAGGGCCTGCTTGATACCATCATACATCCCCTTGATGTTGCCCGTGTCAGCTGCTATCTGTATCTCGGAACAGAGCTGGAGCCAGTAGTCGTTAGCACATCTCCTGGCAGTCTGCTGGACTTTGCTGCGAGCAACTCGGAGGACCTGCAGGTTGCGCTTGCTGGGACAGGCCTTGTATGCTGCTTGAGCTCTCCTCTTTTCCTCAATGACTCGTGTCAACTCCTCAGAGTGGGCTTCAAACCAGTCTGCCGTCTTGTTGGTCTTCTTGCCAAATATGGACAAGGCGTTGTTGTAAACGGCATTCTTGAAATGTTCCCATCTGTTGGATGCGTTTGCATCGACCGGGCCTGGAAGAGATTCCTCAAGCGCTCGTGCAAATTCCTCCACTTTTCTCTGATCCCGGGTCTTGCTGGTATCAATGCGAGGTCTTCCTTCCTTTTTCGTGTGGTACAGTCGCTTTGTTTGCAGTTTTACTCTGCTGCACACCAGGGAATGGTCGGTGTCGCAAGCAGCACCCTGATAGCTGCGCGTGATCTTGATGCTGGGAAGGCTGGAGCGTCTGGTGAGAATCAGGTCGAGCTGGTGCCAGTGCTTTGATCTTGGGTGTCTCCAGGAGACTCTATGTTGGGGCTTCGTGTTGCTGACACAGAGACCGTGAAGACAGCAAAACTCTAGCAGGCGTTGGCCATTTTCGTTCATCTTCCCAGTGCCGAACTGACCTAAGCAAGTGGGCCACGAACTGTTATCAGCACCAACTCTAGCATTGAAATTGCCAAGGATGAACAATGGCTCTTTTATGGGGATCTTCTTGATAGCGGTGGCCAGGTCATCATAGAATTTGTCTTTGGCTTCTGCTGGAGACGACAGAGTCGGTGCATAAGCACTGATGAGAGTGACAGGTCCTGCTGATGACTGGAGCTGCAGGGACAAAATTCTTTCACTTCCCACAGTAGGTGGAATGATGGATTTCAGCAGGGTATTTCTGACCGCAAAGCCAACACCATGTTCCCTGGTTTCGTTTGGTGGTTTTCCCTGCCAGAAAAATGAGAAATTTCTCTCCTTGACAGATCCGGAATCTGGCAGCCTAGTCTCTTGAAGGGCGATGATGTCCATCTGCAGTCTGCTCAGCTCCATGTCGATGACAGCCGTTTTGCGTGCGTCGTCTATTTCTTGCAGGTCATCAGAGAAGCCAGGTGACATTGTCCTTAAGTTCCAGGTGCCCAGCTTTAGGGCAGGAGTTTTCTGTTTTCTATTGCATGGTGCAGAGTTGTCGATCCGCTTGTCGGTTTTCACCCTAAACCCCACGCACCCCGTGAGGTTAACGGACCGTGGCGAGGCAACACCTTACTGGCTGGGGACTGCCCAGCTTAAGGCGGGCGGTAGCTGCCCAATGAGATGCAATGATCTCTCCCACCATCGGAAGCAGCCCCTGGCGTCACGCTCTACGCAAATCGAGCGAAGACTTATAACTGGTAACTGCTGCTTCCCGTGTTGTAACTGGTAACTCCAACTTCCCGTATGGCGAAGTTGGAGTGTCCTCTCCAGTGCACGAAGCCTGGGTAAAGAAGGTATGGAGGATTGGCTGTTACCCATGCAGCAAATCCCCCCTCTCCACGTCGCTGGAATGATCCAACGGAAAGGCAGAAGCCAAATCTACCTGGCTAACATTCAGTACCATCATGGCCTTGACACCATTCTGATCTGAATTAGTTAATTTTGGGATTTATAGTCCACTTTCTTTCCATGCATCAGGTGACTAACATTAAAACAATGTTAAAACAGTAAAACATGCAAAAATACATTTTGTATTTTTCAACAAGTGTGCTTCCTTACATATATATTGATTTCAAGACGCACCCCTACTAGCTGGGTGCCATAAAAACCCTTTCGCACACACATTAGCAGGCATAGGGGAGGGATTGTCGCGTGGCTTCTTGCCTTTTCAAGATGGGACAAACCAGACAAAACACAGGCCCACAGTATCGCGTTCAGTGGGCAGTTTACGGAGGACAACAACTCTGTGCAATGGTTGAAGTGGTCAAGATACAACTTATGGAGGTGGTCAATATAGAGAGGTTTCCCCCTTGCTTTTTTTTCCAGATTTCACCAAAGTGAGTTTGGTTGCATGTGCGTGAAAAAGAAAATGCCACATGGATTATGTTATCTGGACCTATTAGATGTCATTGCTTAGGTCTGGACACAACAGTTTCAGAAGGATGTGGTTAACAGATTCTGAGGAGAAACTACAATGACAATAATGGGCAATGAGAAAACAAATCATACGAAGAAAGGCAGAAAGAATGGAGAATGTTTAGCCCCAAGCAATGTTCTCAGTCTGTTCTGAGGAATCCTCTGCGACATGCGGGGATTCCGGGGAGATGGGCAGGATTTACTCGTCAACAAATCGATGTGGAAAGCATCCCTGAGGGAAGGAAACATGAAATCCACAAACCCAGGGGAAAAGATTGGGGGAAGAGGGATATATGTAGCAATTGGCAACTATTTATAGACCCTCAGAAACAACAATTGTCCACCCTATCTGCTAACAAACAAGATAAGAAGCAATGGGATTAAATCTAGGACCTTGCCAGAGAAGTGGAAATTTATGTAATGCTTATGGATGTGCAGTACATGTGCCATTGTTCATATTGCACAAGACCCTTCCAGACACCTGGAACCAGCGCACCAACATCAGCATTTTGTCACTGGTAAAATGCTATTCCTCCTTAAGTAGTATGTCCATTGCTATTTCAAGTGCTGTGTATGGATTCATGCCCGACGTCACAAGCGCTGAAAGACTCATCTCCTCCCCCATGTTGGCATAGCTTTTGTGACCTTTTTGAAGTGTTGTTTTTAATTTTGTTTTTCAGAATTAGAGGTTGAATGCTCCCCTGCTGTACCACTGCAGCCAGCCTGGGAGTGCTTCATCTAGCCTTTTATTTTGTACTGTATCCAATAAAGCAACCTTCCCTGCCTGCAGCAGTGCATTTCATGAACTTTTCCCCCCCTTCTTGTTTACGAAACAGCCATTATTTGAAGGCTCTCCTCTCCTCCTCTCTAGAATAACTCACCGCCTCATGAGATAAGATAGTAATGATCTCTGATAGCTAATGCACAGAAGCCTCACCCTTTCAAATGATTGGCTTCATTATCAGGTGAAAAATATCAGTTGTGAACACTTCCCCAGGGTTGTGTGATCACAACTGAGGAGCCTGACTTATGTTTGATGTGTAGCTTCCCATAAAGACCAGAACAGATAATAAGGACAACAATGTTCCTTATTGTTAGGGAAAGTCTTTCCTTTAAAGATGGTACATGTCTGAAAACATCAGTCTTACAAAACAAACAAGATATGACCTCCTATCTGTATATCACTGTGTATATGACATATATATGACTGTGTGAGCTCCTTGGATGTTAGCTCCCCATCCCCTCACAATGCCCTGTATTTTTAGACTTCTAATCTGGTCACCCTGGCAAGTTCATCCGTGTTTCAAATTGGTTAGTGAGCAGCACCAAAAATGCCCTTTTCTGCCTGGACTCTGTCAGGGTGCTTACACTACAGATTTTAATCAGCTTGAGCCCTTTGATTTTTTTTGTGAAGTGTTTTTAACTTGTTTTAATTGTGTTTTTAATTGTGTACTTTTTTTGTATTCTTTTATTTATTGTTGTAAGCTGTGTTAGGTCCCTTCAGGGAGAAAGGCAGGATACAAATGTAGTAGATAAAAATAAATAAAATAAAAATAATTGTCATGGCTGCCCTCACAGAACCTTGAGAACGTTTCTGTCAGAAGTTTATAGGTCTGTCTAAAAATGCAGCAGGATGAGGAAGTAAAATGCTGAAGCGGTAGGGTGGACTGCATCACTGCAGGTCAAATGTAGAGCCTACCATTTTGAATAGTCCTTTATATTCTAAAAATAATAATCCTTGCAGATAGTAAAATAGCACATAAAGTTTCCTGCCCATCATTCTCTCCTCAGTGTCTATGTATACTTATAGGGAGTTTTTAACATGAGAACGTTCAAAAATGGGATTCTTCACCTGTAGTCTGAAGTAGTGGTTTGTTTTAACACCTCACAGCCCAGTCCTATACATGTCTACTCAGAAGTAAGCCCCAATAAAGTCAATGGAGCTTACTCCCAGGAAAGTGTGGATAGGATTGGACTGTTAGACCTCTACTACCTCATTTTCACCTCATCCTATGCATGGATACACCAGACCTGAGCCTTGCCAACAGATCTCAATTCTCAAGGTTCCCTAGCTGGCAATTGCTATCACTAACAGTCTCCATTCAGAATCATGTACTGACAGAGATGACAAATTATTTCATCTTTGTGCTCTTTAATCACTCTCATTGTGAGAACAAAAGGGCGGTTAAATAGGTAATTCACTGAACGTGAGTTCACCAGAGACATAATGGGGTGTTTAGGAATCTGGCTCCACAGTTACAAAAGCAGAGCATGTTGAGTTTGGAATGGATCAGAAGACCAATTTTTCTGACATAACATGACAAAAGCCCTGATGGGTCATGCCAAAGGCCCATGAAGCCCAGTATGTCTCCCACCAGCTGCCTCTAGAAAGCCCAGAAACAGGAGAGGAAGGCATACTTCTCTCCCACTATTCCTTCGCAACTGATATCCAAAGGCACCCAGCCACTGAACCTGGTGTTATTGCATAGCCATCATAACTAGCAGCCATTAAAAGATCTAACTTCCATGTCCACTCTGCTTTTAAAGCCATCCTCTCAAGTGGTCATCACCATATCTCGTGGCAACAAATTCCACAGATTCAGACATGAGAGTACGGTTGAAATATATTTTTCAACATTTACTTTTGGCTACTTTAAAAAAAAAATGAAATTATTGAACTTCAGAAAATGTAAAAAAAAACTTTAAAAACTAACTGTCACTAATATGCTAAAGTAAATTTGGTACTTGACTCAATAGTTTACTTTCCTGATTTCGTAAAAGAAAACCAGCACTCAACCAAACACTCCGTATCTCAGCTGTACCCATTCTTGTAAAAATGGTGTTAAATATTCAAATTAGGAAGATGTTAATGGAATTTGCACAAACAAATTGAGCAAGTAGAGCTTTAGACTTCACACTCACACCTCAAAAATTTTGTGGCAGCTCTGGATGGGAACAGTATCTAGTGGTTTGAGGTCTGGGAATTTTTGGAAAATGGGCTTCTGGGTGTACAGGATGGCAAAGAAGAGCCAGCAGTTTGAAGGTTTTTTCTTATATCTGCTTCACTTTTTCCTTCTTCCCCTTTTTCTTAATCCTTTCACAGATTCCAAGCAAAATGGCGATGCAGCAAATGCAGCGTTGGCCAATGAAGACTGTCCCACCATCGACCAGGCCTTGTCACCTGAGGAGAAGTCACCTGTCACGCCTGGTGGCCGGGAGCGCTACAACCGCGACCGAGCCTGCTTCCTTCTTTCCACAGGCGACTTTGGGCAGTCACCTGATGGGAACATCCGAAAAGGTACACATAACGCACATTTGCATCATTTTTACCCGGTCCCCATCCGTGAAGGCATGTATGACAACCTCTAAATATGCATCCTGAGTATGGCATTTCTCCCCCGACCTTTACCACCACCCCATAACACTTTCCTTAACAAAACATAGAGTTGCCACCATTCTGAGGTAAAAAGGCAGCAGCTAATGTGCATATATTACTTTACTGACACATAAGCCTATTATTCAAGCTGAGGGGAAAATGGGGAAAGGAGGGGAGTCAGGTCAGATAAAACTGGGGCAAGTGGTATGCAAGAAATCACTGCACCTCCATGTGCCCCTCCCCCAGCAACAGCATGCACTGGTCATGGAACATCATCCCCAAGTGTTTTTTTTCCCCAGAGGCAACCCATTAACACAATCCCTCTTGATGTATTTTGGTTCAAAGAAAGGAGAGGGAAGCTTCATCCCAGTGTTCCCAGCTCCTCCCCATTATTTTCATAACCTCCTAGATTCAACAGTTTTACTTTTTTTGTGCACATATCCAGCTCCATTACCTCATCCACCTCAACACAAATATGCTTCCCTGGTGAGCTCCTGCTTTCCGTCAGTCTCCCTCGCCCCACCATGTTCTAGCATTCTGTGCCATGGTGCTTGGCTGTAGTTGCGCTTCACATTCCTGGTGCTGCCTTTTTGGAGGAAATAGCAGCAAAGGGTAGTTGCTGGAAGGAGGGGGGCATAACTTGGTAGCAAAATATTAGAAAGCTATTCTGTCCCCCTCCTCCATCCCTCAGCTGTTTTTAGTTCTGTGGAGAGAAAAAAAAAGGGGAACTTGGACAAAATTGACTTGGGTTTCAAATTCCTGCTTGAGCATGAACTCATCTGAAGGGCTTTAATGAATAATTCTGCCACAGTTTCATATAATTGGGAACAAAATGGGAATAATTGTAAGCTACCCATCAGTGGTGTGGTAAGAAAACTATTCTTAGATGAGTCTTGGGTCTTAGATGACTAGTGGCTATTAGCCTAACTGAATAATAACCAGCCATTTGACTAGTTAAATAACTATTCAAAAATTGCGTGTTCTCAAGGGATGTATGATCCACACACCCACTTAATCTTTTTTGCAATTTCCAGTTCAAAAGATGCCCTCACAGAACCCTCCTTGTCCAACCCTATCAAACTCCACTTCAAAAAAATCAAAATTTAAAGAGCAGTTTGTGAATTTAGTGCCCAAGCAGCTAAATAGAAACTTTCACCAATGCCCATATATTTATCCCTCACCTTGTTCCCCACACAAACCAATTTCCTCTTTAAATGCTCTCAGGTCAAATTCTCAACTTATCATAACCCAAATGAGTCTAAAGAGAGGTTTGGGGATAAGGCTGCTTTTGAACCCCCCTAGGTGCTCTGAAAAAGTATTCCTTTTTGTTACCCCTAAAAAGGCAATGGTCCTCATGTGGAACATGACTACAGGTTCATACCTCTTTGGATCACCACCTATAATCTCTGTGCTGAGAAGTTACAAGTTCTGTGCTCTAAATCCAGTCATTTAGGACTAAAAATATCCATAGTATTTTCAGCAGAATTGAGCAAGGAAACAAAGTGACAGTGTGACGGATATTTCAGAACTGACCTAGAGTAAAATACTGTGTCACTATCTCTCAACCTCACCTACCTAGAAGGCAGGATAAAGAAACTATTTGCTCTGCAGCCCCACAGCAATGAGTGTCTCTGTACTGGTTTTCAAGCTTGAGAGTCTGCACCTGTTTGGATTTTTTCCTTCTGCTATGAGAACTAAAAGCTTGCTTTTCTTACATAAAAAAGGTGAAAGGAAGCCAATCCTTGCCAGATTCTTCCATTTCTTTCTAATGAACAATGTCTTTTGCTACAGATTAATTAACCTGATGTGTTCTCAAAATAACTAATATAATTTAGGATTATTAGCCAAATATACCATGGCAGAGCAAGGGAAACCCTCTTTTAATGATGTTCTCACTATGCTGACTGCATGAACAAAAACTTATTTTACTTTTCACATTTTATACCACCTTTCCTCCAAAGAGCTCAGGTTGATGCACATAGTTATCATAGGGCAGGAGGTCTGGTCTAGAGGGTAGAGCCTCCGTTTGCCTGAAGATAACACCCGAAGATCGCCCATTCAAGGCCACCAGCACCGTGAATGGTGAGACCTTGAAGCAGCTGACAAGCCTAGCTGAATTATTCCACCTGCTCTTTGGCCGCTGACAGCCTGTGTGGGAGGAAAATGGAGGCCAGATTGTGATACCAGATCATAAAAGTTCCATCTGAAATGTTGTAGTTCTTGAAAGACAGAACTTTCTTCAATTGTAAAAATCCCTATTGGGATTTAGTATTGCCTGCCTATGTAAACCACCTTGAATTAAAGTCTGAGGAGAAATCTGACGACCAAGAAAGGTGGTATATAAATACCTGTATTATTATTATTATTATTATTATTATTATTATTATTATTTCCTCCCCTCCCTTTGTCCTCACAACAACCCTGTGAGGTAGGTGAGACTGAGAGAGAGTGACTGGCAGCACAGTATTTTACCCTAGTTTACTGCTGAAAGTAATACTATAAGAGTCCTGGCACTTTAGAATTTGCACTTGACTACACTGCAGCTGTTGAAAAATCAGATTTTGGTATGGCTAAAAAACCCATCAGTAGTTCTTTTGAGACTTAGCATCTCTTGACTCCCGCCTCATAATCTGTAAATTTGCATTCTTAGGGGCCCAGTTTTATCCAAATTTCCAGAAGCAATGCAGCCCCAAGGTAAGGGAACAAGAGTTCCCCTTACTTTGAGAAGGCCTCCATGACAGGGTTGAGCAGTGAGGTTGCAAAGTTTGCAGACGACACCAAACTTTTCCGAGTGGTGAAGACCAGAAGTGATTGTGAGGAGCTCCAAAAGGATCTCTCCAGACTGGCAAAATGGGCAGCAAAATGGCAGATGCGCTTCAATGTCAGTAAGTGTAAAGCAGGGGTGCTCAAACTTTCAACTTTAGGGATCCTGTACCTTTAAAACTGTGTAGGAGAGATAATTTCAGCAGGTGCAGCTTGTCATCTGTGGGATGACAAGGTGCACCTGCTGAAATTCTCTCTTCTATACACTTGTTAAAGGCCCAGCATCCCTAAACTTGAAAGTTTGAGCACCCCTGGTGTAAAGTCATGCACATTGGGGCAAAAAATCAAAACTTCACATATAGGCTGATGGGTTCTGAGCTGTCTGTGACAGATCAGGAGAGAGATCTTGGGGTGGTGGTGGACAGGTCGATGAAAGTGTCGACCCAATGTGCGGGGCAGTGAAGAAGGCCAATTCTATGCTTGGGATCATTAAGAAGGGTATTGAGAACAAAACGGCTAGTATTATAATGCCGTTGTACAAATCTATGGTAAGGCCACACCTGGAGTATTGTGTCCAGTTCTGGTTGCCGCATCTCAAAAAAGACATAGTGGAAATGGAAAAGGTGCAAAAGAGAGCGACTAAGATGATTACGGGGCTGGGGCACTTTCCTTATGAGGAAAGGCTACGGCTTTTGGGCCTCTTCAGCCTAGAAAAGAGACGCCTGAGGGGGGACATGATTGAGACATACAAAATTATGCAGGGGATGGACAGAGTGGATAGGGAGATGCTCTTTACACTCTCACATAACACCAGAACCAGGGGACATCCACTAAAATTGAGTGTTGGGAGAGTTAGAACAGACAAAAGAAAATATTTCTTTACTCAGCGTGTGGTTGGTCTGTGGAACTCCTTGCCACAGGATGTGGTAATGGCGTCTAGCCTGGACGCCTTTAAAAGAGGATTGGACAAGTTTCTGGAGCAAAAATCCATTACGGGGTACAAGCCATGATGTGTATGCGCAACCTCCTGATTTTAGAAATGGGCTATGTCAGAATGCCAGATGCAAGGGAGGGCACCAGGATGAGGTCTCTTGTTATCTGGTGTGCTCCCTGGGGCATTTGGTGGGCCGCTGTGAGATACAGGAAGCTGGACTAGATGGGCCTATGGCCTGATCCAATGGGGCTGTTCTTATGTTCTTATGACTGCTCCCCACTGCAGGATGCAGTGCACGCACTGTTGGCAACGACGCATTAGCATTAGAAAGTTGGACATGATTAAACCTTTAACTAGGTGAGAGCTGATCTCAGTTTTGCCCATCTCACTGTGGAAAGATATGAGAAAACATGATCCCTCTGAACAGGAATCAGCAGCAGTCTGCCTGTGTGGTTTTATAACTGCTGGTCTAGCATCTGTCAGAAACTGATCTTAGCAGCAGGCAGCCCCAGGAACAAGGACAAGGTTGTGCCTGTCACTGCAGGGGAACAGGAAGCTGCAGCAAATGAAAGATGACGAGGTATTTACTTCCACCAAGAGAGAGAACTTGGCAGATGTTTGAGGTGCTACACAGCAGGGAGACTCAGCAAGACGTGGGCAAGGAGCAGCTACAGAATACTCAAGGGAGAAAGGGCTTTTAGGCTTGCTGTTTGTCATTAGGCCCCAAATCTTGACAACTGTGCTTCTGATCCACAGACTTTGGGATATAAAATAGGTGCAAGATACAATATGGATTTATTGAGCTGTTGTCATAATGGTATGCAGACTTTGGAGTTGTACAGAGTTCTTCATCAAGTGTATTAGGGCTTCCACAATTATGGAAATCCTTTTTTGAGTAACCAAATGAGTTTTGATAGTTGATGAGTTACTTAAATCTGCATAAAATTGCATGTGACTAAAACAATAGTTTGGCATTTTAAAAAAAGTACTTTGGTACAGTAGGTGCCATCTTAGAAGTTGCTTTCCGTGTGTGAGAGAGAAAGAGAATGCCTCTTAAGGTATTGCTTGCCACCAACCACTTTCATAAACACATATCATAAACAAAAAATTAACATTTTTTTAAAAAGTGTTGCTTCATTGGTCAGGATTGGCTTTCTCAAAAAGTGTATGCTTTTAATTGATTTAATGATTTAATTGAATTTTAATTAATAAAAGGTTAAAGTCTTAGGCAGAATTAATTTGTCACTGAGTACCAGGATCAGACTTGGCACATGTGAAATTGAGAGTGGTATGCAGGTATTCCATTGCCAGCAAGGGCAGAATCTCCCAGTTATTCAGGCCAGCAAACATGTCTCAGATGGCAGCATTTATTGGGATCAAAGAGTACCACCTGATTCAATCTGGCTTACTGGTGTAAAAAGGCTTTTTTTGTGGTTATGGCAAGTTTTCCCTTTAGTAGCCAGAGTTGGCAGTGCTGCACAAACTGAATCCCTACCTGATACTTTTAGGTTCGTAGTAAGGCTGCCAACTTCTGAACCCATTCCCATAGCTGCCCTTTCTTCCTTCCCACCATCTTTCACCAAACAGTGTTAAGGCTCAATCAACTAATATTTAATTTAGTCCTCTGCTTTGCTGTTTTGCCTCTGCTTATTATTCATTTGCTTTAAAATGTTTTTGTCCCACATTTTTTGACTTCAACCCACCCACCCCCACAAAAATTTTTCCCCCAGGAGGCTAACAACAAATATAAACCAGATATATAGGAAAGAGAAAAAATTTAAAAAAGGTTATCAACGAAATAGCAGCCAAATGAGCAGCATGAGCTCATGACTAAAAGCAGCAGAAATTAATTAATTAATTAATTTTTGGCTGATGTGCCAGTTGCAGCCATACTTGAGTCAATCAAACCTGACCACAGTGTTTCATGCCTTACAGCCCAATCCTATGCATGTCTACTCAGAAGTAAGTCCCATCAGAATCCATGGGGCTTGCTCCTAGGAAAGTGTGGATAGGATTGGGCTGTGAGTGACTTCAAGACTGGATAACTGTAATGTAGTGTATGAGGGGCTGCCCTTGAAGGCAGTTCAGAAGCTTGCAATTACTGCAGAATGCGGTGGCTCCGGTGGTTACTGGGGTTAGGAAGTTTGATTCTGTTGGACTGCAGCTTTGCTGATTACACTGGCTGCCCTTTTGTTTCCAGTCCCAATTCATGGTTTTGGGATTGACCTTTAAAGCCCTTCATAGGTTTGGTCCATCTTATCTTAAAGGACCTCCTTCTCCTGTACATTTAGACCTGCCCTTTTAGGACATCTGAGGGGGGCTCTCCTACAAGTGCCACCTTTATTCCAAGTCAGAGGATGGTGGTGCAAGGGTGAGACTTCTCTGTAGTGGTGCCTCTATTATGGAACTCCCTGCCAGGGGAATTAAGAACCACCTCCTCCTTCATGGCTTTTCAGGGAGGGCTTAAAACCTTTCTGTTTCATATGGCACTTTGGTGATGAGTTGTCTGCCCTCTGTGCCTTTGTAATAGTGTTTTGGTTCTGCTGCTAATTTCTGGTCCAAATAGTTGTCTACCCGATGGTTTTATAGTTTTTATTATTTTATTTTTTAATAAGTTGTACATTTATTATGAAATATTGTAAACTACCTTGGGCGTTGGCTTCAGAATGAGAAAGCATGGCACATCACAGGATATAATTTTTTAAAACAAACAAATAAAAACCATAACCAAGAAGGCCCTGACGCACTTGCTCATTCACCATACCTCAGGCGGTGAGGGAATGCAGAGCATAACCTCCTCTAAAGACCAGATTGAACAGGCAGATTCATATGGATGGAGGCAGTCCTTGGCCTTTACAGCTCCATATCTCCTCTGCCCTTAAATTAGGGCTTCAAGCTTTAATTGGTTTAGATTTAGACTAATCAACTAACATTTCAGTTGACTGATGGGCAGGCAGAGGTCCGTTTTGATTATTTTAAGTCGACAGTCAGGGCAAAACTAGGCAAACGTGCTTGACCTGTTCATCTGTAAGACAGAACTAAGTGAGGGTCTACTCAGAGGTGTAACTAGTAGAAGCCCTGGCTCCTGGGACTATGATGTCTTGATGTCACATGACGGTGTTGTCACTTCCTGGTTCTCCCTGGAGAAGGAGGTGCTGGCAGCTTTGTGCTCCCCTTTCCTTCTCCTGTGGTGGCACCCCTTTGGGAACCTCCACTGGAAACTGGAGACATGAAGCCACCAGTGCCTCCTCCTTTGGGGAGAACCCAGAAGTGACTGCCTTGTGCATTGCGCCCACCCAGTGTAGCTCCTGGGACAGGTACCCCTCAGGTTCCAACCAAGTTATGCCTCTAGGTCTACTTCTTATACCAGAAGGAGTGAGTGGGTAAACAGAATTAAACTGGTCCCCTTAACTGTGACACACTATCTTAACCTTGACATGCTTAGCTGCTTTAAACACTTTTCTCTCTGCCCAGCTCACTTGTCCTTTCCCACACACTCCTTTTGGTATAAAAAATTAAAGACAAAAACCCACTCACTTAGGCCCATGTTATAGACCAGTGTTTCTCAAACTCTGCGTTTGGACCCACTAAGTGGGTTGCAAGCCATTTTCAGGTGGGTCCCCATTCATTTCAATATTTTATTTTTATTTTTATTATATTAGACTTGATACTACCACAGTCTGTGACTGCATTTGGGGAAATGTTACAGATCTGTGTTTTTAACAGGCTATATGCTTTTAACACTTATAGTCAATAGGGCTTACTCTCAGGTAAGTGTGGATAGGATTACAGCCTTTGAGATGTTTGGGGATTTTTTTTAAACAGATCAGCAACTGCTTAGAAGGCTTAGGAGGGTAAATAAATTTTTAAACATTGTAAACTTTTAATTTACTTACAGCCCAATACTATGCATGTCTACTCAGACCTAAGTCCCATTAGAGTCAATGGGGCTTACTTCCAGGAAAGTGTGGATAGGATTGGGTTGTTAATTGATTTGATTTTGTTGTACTGGGGTGTTAAACATTTTCTTGCTTGATGATGTCACTTCCAACCATGACATCACTTCTAAGTTAATGACATCACTTCCAGTGGATCCTGACAGATTGCCATTTTAAAAAGTAGGTCCCCATACTAAAAAGTTTGAGAACCATTGTTATAGACCACTGCTTCTCAACCTATGGTCCAGGGACCACTGGTGGTCCGTGAGACCCTGAGAAGTGGTCCGCAAAGTCTTAGAAAAAAATCATTTTTGATCACTTCCAGCGTCTTGCTGAGCGAGCAAGTCCCCCATGGACCACCAGAGAGGGTAGAGAATGGACCACCTGCTGCTGGTGTAGCTGGCAGCAAAAGCAGAAAACCACAAATCTTCTCTATAAATAGTAAATCTTGAATAAATCTTTTCCAATTACAGGTGGCCCGTGTTATCCATAGGTTCTGTACTCACAGATTTCTTCATCTGCGGGTCCCCAAACCCATGGTGCAGGCTGCACTGGAGCCTCTGGAGGCGTGGGGAGCGTCCAGAGGCTCTTCTGAAGCCCACAGAAGCCATGCTGCCTCTGCAGGCTTCAAAATGAAGCCCAAAATCATTTAAGGTGACTTCCAGATTTCAGCGAAAACCAAAAGTCAGGTCCGGGCTTCAATTTGAATTCCGCAGAGGCTGAGGGTGAATGCACATGGCCTCTGAGGGCTTAAGAAGAGCCTTGGGACTGACCAGAGCTCAGCTCCGTTCAGATTTGGGGGGGGGGCAAAAACCGCAGGAACAGAACCACCATGGATCATGAGGGCTGACTGGGTAACAAATTTAAATGTATTTTTTGTGTGTGGAAGTGGGGGGTTGCATGTGGTCCACGACAATTTCAGTTTTTGCCTCAGTGGATTGCAGTCTCCTAAAAGTTGGGAACCACTGTTGTAGACCACTGGGGGAAGCCTGTGGTAAATGAACACATAGTTGCCCCTAGAGTCCACTTTGGCCCCACAAAGCACAAACCTGTAATTCTTTTTAGGCTATTTTGTTTCTGATGGCGACTGTAATAGTGAGAAAGAAAATATTTCCTTCCTTTGGTACAAT
Organism: Tiliqua scincoides; assembly: GCF_035046505.1. Taxonomy (NCBI): domain Eukaryota; kingdom Metazoa; phylum Chordata; class Lepidosauria; order Squamata; family Scincidae; genus Tiliqua; species Tiliqua scincoides. Next base: position 118,737,532 of record NC_089825.1, read on the forward strand.
TGTGTGGCAGAGGGAATTTCAGCATAAGCAGGCTTTTCTTAGCCTTTCGTGACAAGCTGCCCTCACCAAAATGTAGCTGTTTATTTTTATACATTTATAATCTATAAACATGTACCCTATAAAGGAAATCTTAGCTGATTAATCCCATGTGTTTTAGTTGTGAAAGACTGAATGTTTGAATGATTACCGCTGCATAAATTTGCATGTAAGAAAAAATACAGCATATTTTGTTTATAAATGATGCATGCAAGGGACACAGCAGGCATCATATTTAGAAGAGGCATTGTCCCTTTCTTTCTCTCACAGGCGGGAATGCCTCTTCTAAGATGGCATTTGCCACCTGCTATTTTTATAAGTACCTGTAGTAAAAATAATTTCTTAAACATCTTCTGCCTAATTAATTGGGGGCACCTGTGTAGTTAGTCAGAAAGATTTTAATTGATTAACCTGATAAATTGACTAAACCTTGCAGTTCTAATATAAGTATTTGATTGCCGATGCGCTACCCCAGCAATGGCTGTTGCAAAAGTGCCGAAAGGCACTTTGCTGCTGGCAGAGTGCGTGCAGCGCTGGCTTCCTTCCTTCGGCGCTATAAGGAAGCAGAGGACGGGTGCCTGGCGGTATCTCCATCAAGTGGCAGGAAGGCTCTTTGGGCTGGGAAGAGGGGGGGAACTGGTCTGAGGGAGGGAGGGCCTGAGAGGGGGCAGGGATTGCGGCAGAGGCTACTGCCAGATCCTATCACCTCTCTTAAGTTGTTCGACATGGGTCTCCTTTGTTCTGGGCCAGCTCAAGGGTCAGGGGCCAGCCACAGATCTGAGTAGACCCATAGGAGCCAGCCACACTCAACACAAGGTAAGGGAACCGAGATTCCTTTACCCCACAGAGACCTGCGGCATTTTCCCTGGCCCCACAGGATATAGCAGTGGCCGTTTCGGTGCCACTATACCACTGGGCACCAGGGAAGGGATAGGATTGGGCCCTTAATCCCCTCTCTATGGCCCTCAAGACACCCCAGTAAATTCCAGGAAATCACATGGGAACACATGTGGGTGGAAATGTTCATGGCAAGGAGCCACAGCAACCTTACCACCAGATTAAAAAGATGTCTGGATGAGCATGAATAAAATAAAGGTGTTATTGAAATACCACTCAGTAATTTATCACATCATGACCTCAAGATAAACATGATGCATGAAAAAGCAGGCTTAAGTCTATAATCTATTAACCGTGCACACTGGAGAGGTCATCCATCCAAGTGGATGAGACTCCTTTGAAGTAAATGGGTTTTGCAAAGTAAGAGGAAGAAATAAAAGTAGAATTGATGATCAGGCTATTGTTTGCATGCAATGGCTAATTAATCCAAATGTATGTAGATTAAAAAAAGGGGGAGGTGTTGCTGACGTGCACACACTTATTAATTGAAGTACAAAGAACACTCCAGCACCCCAGAGACTAGCTTGTATACTGTGGCAATGGCTTATTTCATCAGATCCATCTAATAAAGCAGCTCAGCCATTTTAAAATGTCCTGCCTTCAAGGAACTCTTTCCCCATCAATGTATCTGCCCAAGGAGCTTCTGTGCACCCACCACAGTGCATTGCAGATGATTCTGGAGTGTATTCCAGAACATCGTATGCTCCAACTGTCCCTATTTACCATGGGTCCTTGGTTTTGTTATCCGCACCCTGGTAAATCACTGTCTCCATTTGTCCATGTTTTTGCCATTTGGGGATGTTTTATTAGTGTGACGTGCTAGAGGTGTCATTGTTTAGAGTTCGGCTCCTTCTTCAGGGTCCCTAGAAGTTACATTTCTGACTGCTGGTGGTGGATGCACCTTAACTCATTGTACATGCATATAAATCACATGAACACTCAATGCAACATGCAGTGCACAGCCTGGCTTTTACCAATCTCTGCACTAGATCGCACTAGACTGCAAGACTGCACTTTTATCAATCTCTGTCTTAGATTGTGAAACCCTTTGAGACAGGGAACCATCTTCTCAGTACCCTTGGTTTGTAAAACACAATCTGAAAACATTTTGTTGAAAAGTGGTATATGAACTTTCTTAACAATTCCTAATATTCTTAATAATTTTACCTCATAATCCTATCCTAACCTCCCCCCACCGATGCAGCAATTCCAAAATGGCTGCCACTGCATCCTATGGGGGGGCGGCAGTTGAAGAGGTCACTGCTGCCATATCCTGACCTCCCTCCCGGCCCGGGAGACCCAACACTGCTGCCACGCTTCCTCTCTCGCTCCACACCCCTCTTCCTTTTCCAATCTAGGATGTGGGAGGAGGAGGAGGAGGTGTGGAGGAGAGTGAGCAGATGAAGGTAGGTGCCCCCCCACCAATCTGCCGCTTGAGGCAACAGCCTATGAGTCAAACTCATCAATGGGCCAGCTCTGCCTGCTTCTAGAAATTCAACCAGCCACTCATCTGGGTTTCAATCCCACATATGATTACCGGGGGGGGGGGGGGGGAGAGGGAATTGCTCAGCTACATATGCTTATTAAGTCATAGGTATGCCAGTGCTCACTTGTCAACACTTTTAAAACCAAATGTGTGCATATCATAGTCAAAGAAAGACTATTGCTCATTTGTATGAATCCTGGTGCATGCAAATTTAAATAATGTTTGATATAAGGGTTACCACTTGGTTGCAAGGCTTAATATCAGTTGCAAAATCTGATTTTAACACCAGTCCTTACTTCTAAGATATATATATATATAACAAAAAAGATGAGGGGCTCTGAGCATGTGTGGAGTGCTTCCCTACTGCCAAAGCTTTTCCCCACACATACAAAAGCAGTCTTCCAGGACAGGCTTCTAGGGGCTCTAGACCAGCTTGTCTGCCCTCACTCCTCTCTCCCCCCCCCACCAGAAATTAAGTACTCTATGCATCTTAATCCATACGTATGCAAATTAAAATGGGAAATAGGCCATTGCTGATTTGCATATGATTATTAATCAAGATGTACGCAGACAGAAATTTAACTTTTACCTTGCATTTGGCTGACTGCAAAAAATTAAAACTTAAGAACTCGGTTTGGAGAGGGATAGAGGTCAAACCAAGGGCTGCTGGGAGAGGGAGAGAGGTCAAGTCAAGGGCTGCTGGGTTATATTATGCTAAGTAAACTGTGGAGCAAGTCCTCTGTTTGGCAGAAGCACTGTCTGTCCAGTGGGGAAGCATGACCCACCCTGCTCCTTGCACTGGACTCCTATCACATTCCCTGCAGCTCAGAATATAATGGATGTTCCCTTATGAGGAGGGCTGTGTTCCCAGCTGGTGGAAAATTTAGGACACTGGTAGCCTGGCCAGCATGAGGAGACTGCAGAATACCATCTGCGCCAGAGAAGATTTCTGGGGCAAGACAGGATGAGGCTGATGGGAGTGAAGGCACACACATTTCTTATTTCTTCCATTCTTTATGTGACACGTTTCTGTTCCATCAGAGCTACACATTTGCATTGCTAGGTCAATGGGAGAATTGCATCTGCCACACAGGAGGGCAGCCTGGGTCTAATTCCTGACATATGCAATGGCATTTTTAGACCCTTGCTCATCCTTTGAATGCAGTTGCCCCAAGCTGATTGCTGCAGCCTCCTGTTAAAAGTGGAACTTTGACATTTTATATATTCGCACATATTTCTTGGCTGCTTTTCAACAAAAATGTTCACAAGGCTGCTGTGCATATATATGTCCCTTTTTTCATATTCCACCCTTCTTCCAAGGACCTCAAGGAAGCATACACAGGCATTGTCTCCTCCTGCCCTTTAAATGCTCACAACAACCCTGTAAGGTCGGTTAAGCTTAACAGGTTCCCCAGGGAGATCCAGGGCAGGACAGGGATTCACATTTAAGTCTCCCCACTTCAAGTCCAGCATTATAGTCTAGACACTATAGGGCACTGCTAAATGATGTTTCTGCTCATTCTGATGAGCAAAGAATCAGACCCAAGCAAACAGCAGTACAACTGATTTGCCTCAAGTCTGCGGCCTGAAATCAGGATAAGCTGAGCAGGAAGTCCTTTAACTTTCTATTACATAAAAAATTTACAAAACAACAAAATGTCAAAAAAACATGTCAACAGCCACATTGCTTCATTAGGGAAAAAAAAACTCGAACAGAAATAGTATCATATCTTTAGCAAACGATAGCAACTCATTTATGAAACAATAATATGTTTGTGAACATGACAGCAGCAATTTTTAAAAAGGAGCATGCAATGATTTTAGTCCAAATTGGCACTGGGATTTCGCCTCCCAACAAAAGCAAAAGCCGTGTCTGCTAGGTTTTCTGAGGAAAATGGTAATGGGTTATGGGTGGACAAGCTAAAGAGCCTTGAGAAAGGAGGTCACCTTCCCACCTTTTTATCCCACCTTCCTCCAAGGGCAGCCTTGATGGTAAGCCTCCACTCCCTTTTATCTCCCCAATAACCCTGTCAAGTAGGTTTGGCTGAGACTGGCTCAGTCATTGAATGAATGATTGGCTCAGTCTGGGAAACCCAGTGAGCCCCATAGCTGAGCAGGGATCTGAACCCAGGTCTCCTCAATCTTCTTTCCACTGAACTACGCTGGCTTATAGCTCTTTGGGTTTGGGTGGCAAATCAGAAACCAGGACTCCTGGGAGCTCTGGGAGGGAAATGTACCATGTCTGAACAGAACAGGTGAGTCTGGGTCCAGGAGTCCTGAGTTCTATTCCTGAGTTAGGTTGGGAGGAAAGGCAGGCTGGCTGGGTGGGTGGGTGGTGGTTTTCATAGCCATGCCTTCCTCTACTTCATCACATGCCCATCTTCAGTGCCTCCTCCTCACACCACCTCTGTCTGTTTCTCCTGCCCCTCCCCCCTTTTCATCTCCATCCATTGCTCCTACCCCTCTCCCTCCTTTTCCTCCACTGCCCACCAAACCTGGGCCCCACAGGCGCCCGCCGCCTACCGCAGCCAGCATCTGACTCCTCTGCCACATCCTGGTACCTGCATGACTACAATGCCAACGCAGCCCCCTGGAAGCATGAGTAGGATGCCTGGAATGCAGGGAATTGGTGAGTAGGCTCCCTACATTGCTCCCTCACCCCACCCCATTATTATTTACTGTTGCGGTTTAGCCCAGCTTTTTGCTTGCCCACCCTGCAAATCTCACCAGCAACCCTCCACCACCTCAATTACCAGCTTCATTTTTGATAGGGGTTCTGAAATGTTAAGACTGATCACCAGAAGGAAATAATTTTTTAAGTCATTGCATGGAGGAAAGCAGTGTTTTGCCTTGACCTAATGGTAAGCAGAATGCTGAAGTAGTCAAATGGTCTGCACCACTTTTGGAGACAACTGAAAGGGACTGCTTTTCAGTGCTCCTCTATGTTTTTTGATAGCACAAAACTCTCCATGCAAACGGAAAACTAGCGCAGCACGGAGAATGTGTCTATTGCATCTCTTCGCCTTCTGTGCTGATTATCTGTTTTCAAGGAGATTTTGATGTAGGGGAGTATTTTAAAAAGTGACCACCTCCTTGTAGTATGAAATACAATTACTCCCACCCCACCACCTCGGACTGCCGCATATATAGACTAGACCTCAGAGACATTGATGTAAGAAGTGCCCTGTGTGCAGGAAAAATTCCTTTGAAGCCCACTCCATTCTCCTGGTTGCCTCACTGGGAATGTTCACGGCTGCAAATATTACCATTCATTTTATTATAACATTACAGATTTCCTTAAAAACTGCAGTGCAGGTACCTGTATGTTTTCTCCCCTTGGGGCAAATAACAGCTTTGGGAAGAGGAAGGCTATTCATCAGATAGCAGGGGTTGGTTGGACCCCATCCCTACCCCTGTGCTGCTTCCCAGTCAGACTGAAGTTTAAAAGGGAGGGGGAATCCTCAGTAAAGATGATCCACATCATGTCTAGCTGAGCCTTTGAATTTCCCAGGCAAAGGGAGCAAGGGTTTAGTTCCCTGTACAGGTAGATTACCCTTTATCCGGACGTCTGAAATCCAGACTATTCTGAAATCCAGACATTTTTATCCAAGACTTGTTTTCTGTAGTGTAAACCCTAAAAGGTCTTGTGCTTATTCCTGCATACAGTGCAGCTATAGGCTGCAAGTTCTCTGCTCTGTAGTGTGCACCTGTAGTAGTATGTAGTGTGCACCTGTACAAACATTGCTCAGAAATGTCAGAGGCCAACAGGTACTCATATGGGTAACAGTGAAAAGAGCAAGAGGAAGTATTTCTCATTACATTTACTCAATTATTCTGGAATCCAGTCAAATCCCAAATCCAGACAGGGATAAATCAACCTTTATATCATTTTAGGGGGGTCTCATACCAGGAGAGACAAAATTGGCTATGCAGAAAAAGAAGAAAATATGCAATTTTATTCAAGTGGCAGCATTCAGCTTTTTGTTCTTGGGGCAAAATTTTTTAAAAAATTAAGGCTAATTTTGTGTTGAGGTTAAAAAAAAGAAAAAACAGCCAACAAGACACCGTCTTGAGAGAACTGATATATCCAGGAAATACTTGCTGTGGCATTAGGACAGACATTTCATAAGAACAGCAGTCAACAGTACATCTAATCCAGTATCTTATTTCCCACCTGAAGGCTAGAAACAGGGTATGAAGTGACAGCCCTCTCCTGCTGTTGCCCCTCAGCAACTGGTATTCAGTGGCTCCGAATACCAACACTGCCATTGGCAATGGAGGTTCTGTGTAGCCATCACAACAGCCATTGATGGATTCTTTCCCCAAGATATTATCTCATTCCCCTTTAAAAGCATGCAAGCATCTGGCCATTACCACATCTTCTGGCAGGAAAATCCATAAACAAATTGTGCATTGTGTGAAGTCCTTTCTTTTGCCTGCCCCAAATCTCTGACAGTCAGTTTCATTAGGTGACACCTGAATTGTAGTGTTCGGAATACACTACAGTAGAAGAGGCAGAAACATTTCTCTTTTTATGCACTTTCTTCACACTATGCATGTTATAAACCCCTATCAGTTCACATTTCCAACATTCAGCTATGCACTCTCCTAGAAAAGTGAGAAGTCCTGGGGCAGAGCCATTGGCTTTAGTTTCCTTTGGATGAGGGAACACTACTGACTGTCTTTGTATTTGCTCTACTGACTACAATCGGAGCAAGTAGAACTGAACAAGAACTCCCAAGTCAGAAGATTCCCCCAGAAAGCTTGAGTAGTCCCCTAAGCTGCACTCACAGTTTCAGCTAATTCCCACTAGGAACTCTCAGACTCTGCCTAACAAAGGAATGGATGTAACAATGCACTGCTGATGTGTTGGCAGCCCCAGCATTGTTTTATTATTAGTACAGTACCGTTAGTGTGTATGGCACTCTAAAAAAGTTACACAAAGGGAAAAAAGGACCCTGGTCCCAAGGAATCTAACATCTAAATTTGATAGTGGGGATACAGCAAAGGGCAAGAGGGAGAGGCAAGAAAGGATGAATGCATGCAAATTCTTGGACATGTAGAGTAGAAATATGCATTAGTTCCATAATTCAGTGAGACAAACATTCCTTAAATGTACAGCACATAACATAGCAGCCTTAGTGTCAAATGGGGATGAAGACTAAGAGGTTAAACCAGGCTCCTCCTCCAAACCCTCCAGATTCTGCTTGCTTTGGGAGGTTCTTTCCATCTTTACTCCTCCCCCCCCCATCCTTTATATATAGGATCATGTGTATCAGCACATACATGGCCTCGCTCCCTTTCCCCAGTGTCCCATGTGCTTGTGGCTTTATTTCATATTCTCTGTTTTCATTTTCAGGGCAAATATTGCGCCTGTCCGGGGCAGGGAACACGATGGGGGCCCCCAATGTCTCCAGATCTGAGACTGCCCACAGGGACACCGTGGTTGGAAGTGGGGACAGGACAGGAGAGAAGCTGTACTCCAGAGGACATACAAGGAAGGATCAAATATTGCTACAATCTGGAAAAGGGGCGTCATTGGGGGACTAAATTAGGATTGTATGAGATGCACTTGGGGAACCAATTTGCCACTGGGGTAGGACCGCACAAAGATGGAAGAAAATGGAAGTGGATGACTAGAGTGGTCCATATGGTGGGTGTTCAGCACAAAGGACTGGGAAGACTGAACAGCACAAAGACCTCTCTCATTCTTGGTTGGAGGCCGGGCTCCCTTCGTGTTCTCCTGAAAGATGGGCTGCACCAATATTTGATTCCAATTAATGCCCCATTTCATACGTCTTGTAGGGTCCACCCTGTATTCTCGTAACGCCCCGACCGCGTGAGCCAGGTACGTAACTCACTCTACACATACCAGCCTTGTTATGCACTCCTGGGGGGGGGGGGAGAGACACCCTCATTTTTGACAGGCAGCTGGGCGCAGGAGTTTGGATAAGGCCAATCTCTCCATGGCTTTACCCCAACATCTGATGCATGGGGCTGGAATGGGGGGAGGAGAGGGTCAGGAGGATATCATTGCAAATAAGCCCTTCTGTTCATACATTGTTAGGCATTTACGGCCTGAAATAAACAAAAGTACCAACTGGTGCAGAGCATCTGTGCCTGGTCACCCACATGTCTGTCATAAAGGTTTCCTAGGATTGGCGACAGCGTTCTCCATTCTCAACCATCTTGGTCCCTAGTAATGCTGTCATCTAACCAGATTAGTATGGAAAAGCCAGCTGTGCAAATTCTGTGGGTGCACTCCTTTCCCCCTTGGTACATTCCAGTTTTCCTCTCTATGCAAAGAAGTCACAAGCGACACTCTTGTTTTCACGCGCAGATTTCTCTGCACGTGGAATTGAGTCCTGTGCACCTCAGTTCTTTGCACATGCATAGTCTTTTGCAAGTGCAAAGGACATAAAGATGCAACTTGTGTGTGTGAATGCATATGCAACGGATTTGTATGAAACTACTGATACAGCACCCGGGACACATTCTAACGTTGTTGCATGTTGTTGCCAGAGAAGCTCTGTGAGCATCTCGCTCTCCATCAGCACATGCAAAACCTAGAGGAGCAAATGAAAGGAAATGTGATAAACAAAATAAGCCTGCTTGTATACCTGCATTGTACCTGGTTGCCTGTTTGCAGGCGAACCTGCTTCTTCTGCACATGTGAATGGGGTGAATGTGCAACCAACTGCTGGTTTGCACATGGTTGAAAGATTTGCACGGGCAAAGAGAAGAGAGACACTTCTTGTTTCTAAATTTCACTTCTGACAAGTGACTTTTGTATTGAAAATTTCACTTTGGGTGAAGTGATCCTTAGAACATGCACATTTCCCCTGATGCATGTGCTGCTTGTGCAGTTTAAATATGTACCTGGAAGCACAGGGAATGTTCACTGCACAGGCTGATTTCCTCTTTTTCCTCTGTTGTGTGCAAAAGAGGGTGAGTGTGTACCAGTTATAGTAATAGTAAAAATAGTAACCTTTCTGGTGCACACAAACGAGGTGAGTGGTGCTCTTTTGCTGCTTGCACACAGGCTGTCCTGCTTAGCATTTCCAGCATCCTGTGACCAGGTCTCCGTGTCTTTCTTTGTCCCCAGCTCTGATTACCGCCTGAGACTGGCTGGGCATGTGAACTCCAGCGCCCCCCGGAGGCAGGTCAGCCCTGCTTAATGCTTTCAAACCAAACTCAGTGTATTGTTGCTTTGGATCCTGGGGTGGGCAGGCTGCCTGGTGAGTGGGAAAGGCCTCACTGAAGGCATCGTACTCTACACACCAAGGTCCAGTTTCTTCAACTTGTTCAGAGGCATGAGTCGAGTTGAGGAGGGCGGCTGTTCCTGCAAAGACTCTTTAGGTAATGTGGAGGTGCAGTTGCCCGAGGGGTGCAGCATCTCTGTCACATAGACATAAACCTTTATCAGGTTTGTCTGGGAGACAGATCAGGTTGTGGTATTTCCACGGGTTGAGAAACTGGGCCTTGTACTGTGATAGGATTTGCGCAGTATTGTGGTGGAAAGCAAGTGTGCCTGTTTTACAAAGTACAAATATTCAATAACATGCTATTCTGACAAGTAAAAGCATGCTGAATACACACAGTACATGTGATGGATTGTTATCTGCATGCATAACAGTCAACATTACATGGTGTGTAGTATGCCACATGGGACAATACAGAGCATATTGGCATATGTGGCAGCATGCTTTCCATGTGCATGTTATGGAACATACTTTCAGACATGCTACTCCAACATGCTACAGAAATAAATCACATATATAATGCCACAAACATGCAAGTGCTGCATCCAACATGCTGTAAACATAGAGCATGAGTTGACTGGATATTCACATGCAATACACATCCCTAGTAAAACTCTTCCGCATGTTGTTCTGATACTCCACTTCGCTGCATTCCAGGCTCATGCGCTGACATACTTCCCACACATATTAAACCCGTTTTGACAATCAGCTCCACAGACACTGTAGTATGTGTTTGGCACCTGTAACGGCGCAAGTATATGTTATTGTTATGTAGTGTTCTGTCGCACAACACACTGGTTGCAAGCAAAATACTTCCAAGCAATCTTGGACACAGGTACTGATAGATGTCCTACTGTCTACAAACACAATATGTAAGATATTTAATGGCACATTTATACACAACACACACACTTAATTCATGCTACCAGCACATGCAGCCCACTTCGACCTGCACACACAAGTGTGATTGTACATTGCTCAGCTGCAAGGTGTCTCTTGTCAGCACATGTGATGACATGACATGGACATACAAGTACTGATCCATACGTTTCTTTAAAAGATTTATGTCCCATTTTCCTTGCAGAGATTTAAAGTATGGAGCATATACACTGTAATCCACAAAAGCTGCTATGACCATACAACATATAGTGATAAATTCTGCACATCGGTGCCATGTGCACCACTATCAGGCACTTTCCACACAATGTTTGCCACTTTTGCACACCTGGTGTGCTAAATATGGATGTGACTGGTCATCACACAGCCATAAGATGCTAAAGTGCCATGAGTCACCTCATTTGACCACTTATAGGAGGGCTTCAAGCAGAATGAATGTTTTTTTGCTTGAATTGCATGCCCAGCTTTGTCGTACACATATCTGTGGGTGTGTGCGAAGGGTGGTATTAACCAAGATCTTCCTCTTCTAGAACAACAGAAGAGGAGTGTGGGGAGGGAATTGGGTTGGGAATGCGAGTAATAGCCATATTGAAGCCAGTCTTGGATTCTTATGGGGATGAGAGACTGCAGGAATAGAGTGGAGTCTCTTCTCCAGCTGCCTTTGGTGATGAAAGTTACCTGCTGTACTAGTCCTGTGGTGTTTTTTCTGTGCGGGGAACATTCAGCTGATTCCCTCACCTGCCTTCTCAAGTGGCACAATAGCAAGAGAACGTACCACACACTGTTTTCCTAAATGTTTAGAGAGACCCTTAATGATTCTTACAACAATCCTGTCAGGTAAGCAGATATTCTTATTACTGTCATCCCCCTGTTACAGACTGGGAAGATATCGTGACGTGCCAAAGTGGCCTTGCCCAGTGAGTTTAGTTCCAGCTAACAGCTCATGCTCTTACAGCACAATCCTTTGCATATTTACTCAGAAGTGAGTTCCAGTGTGTTCAGTGGGGCTTACTCCCAGCCAGTCAGACCAATCCTAAGTAAATTCCTCTGCACCAATGCTGTCACAAGCTACACTACATCCCATGGGGGAATTTTGGCTGCTGGAGATCTCCTTGGGATAAGGAAATGCAGTCACAACAAGTCGATTTGGCTCTGGCCTTCCCAGCACAGTCTTTCCACCATTATAGAGTACTTTACTGCGCTTTTGTGATAGCACAACGGCCCCGCATAGGGACTATTTTTATGTAAGTGAAACTCTACATGCAACCTGCTGAAATGGTACAGCCCAGCCACAGATAAAACATGAGGATTCTGCTTGGCTGCTTTTGCTCCAGCTTCCAGACAATATAATCCTGTTTAACATTTATGTAGTGTTTTTTTTTTAAAGCCATGCTCCGGACTTACACATATTTTTTTCAATTGCAAGCGCCTTTTATGTCATACTTCCTTGGCATTCAAATCCCCTCTCAGCCATCAATGAGCCATCTCATTCGGTCACCCTGGGCCAGTCTCTCTCTCTCTCTCTCTCTCTCTCTTTCTCTCTCACAGCCTGACCTGCCTCACAGGGTTGTTGTGAGATAAAAGGGGGAGTGGTCCATGCATGGTGGAATTAAAATGTAAGAAATTGAAGAAATAATAGCAACAGATACACATGAGCTATACAGTTGTTATTAAACTGTTTGCTCGAAGTGGATGAACTGGGAGAGCCCACAATTTTTTTCTCCCCTGGATCTGTGTTCCTGGATCTCTCTGCTTAAAAGAAAAGGTCAAGAATCAATCATTTCTAATTAAAAATTGTGCCACTAGCTAAAGTCAGAACATAGGGTGGGAATGTTGCTAATTCCTTGAACTCAGAAAGCAACCTTAGTTAGAAAGTATTCACAAGAGTACAGTAATCCCCTCATATGGTTCTGTTCATTTGTAGAGTGGCTAGCCAGTCCCTTCCTACCTGCTGTGTGCACTTGCTGCTTGTAATGGCTGTAGGAAGCCGCATCTCAGGTGGAATGTTCTCTCCTGTAGTCCTGTACACAAACACACAAGTGAAGGGTGGCAGCTGAACCATGTCAACAGCCACAGTTAGCAGCAGAGAAATGTGAACAGACAATATCAGTGGGAAGGAGAAAGGAGGGGGAAGGACAGAGGGGTCAGGTGGGGCTGGCATAGGGGAAGGTATGAAAGCATCTGCTCACTCAGTCTCCTGTTACGAAACACTTCAGAAAATCAACAATATTGTGTTATAACAATTATTGTTGATCAGTGTTTTCAGGTTCAGTATGGAAGGTCAAGGCTGAGACTGGTTGCAGAAGGTGGCTCTGATGGGTGGGGGGGGAGGATGTCTGGCAAGGCTGGTGGTTTGGGAAGCAGGCAGGCAGGATTGCATTCTGAGCAAGAGCTTAGTTTGTGCCTGAGGGACAATGTGCCCAGACTGAGGAGACAGACCCGAGTTGGCAGCTTTACAGAGCCAGGCAGAACCCTGTTGGCCCTTGATGTCACCTGACACCTGCTAAGTGGGAAGCTGCAGTACTACCCTCAGGCCATCTGTTGTGGCAATAGCGGGGAAGGAGCATCATAGAGTAGTAAAACATAAGCTTTGCTTGCAGAAGGTGTAAGATCAGTTCCTGGCATTCTCACTTAAAAGGATCTCAGGGACCAGGACTGGGAAAGACCTATGCTGGAGATCTTGGAGATATACTGGCTGCTGGTCTGAGTAGACTTTATTGTAGTAGGTGGGCCAGTAGACTGACTCTGTGTAGTACAGGAAGCTCAGCAAAGAGTAGTTCCCTCCTCCAACCACCAACTGTGGTGGTAGACTAAGGTTCCTGAAGACTTAAGTTGCCTGGTTTCCTCTTGCCTCGCTCATCCCTTTTGCATCTCTCTTTCTCCTTCCTCACAGTGCTCCCAACAGGCTACGAGAAGTCCCACAGCCTGAACAGCATTGCTGGACTGCGCTTGTCTCCGGCGCCCACTCCCTTCGGCTCGCCGGGTTCCATCCGACGTCCCCGCTCGCCCATCCCTTCCATCCTATAGAGACACACCAGGGATGCTTGGGGTTAGCTTGTATGTTTGTTCTTTCTTAAAAAAAAATTAGAAGAAAAAGAAAAAAATAAGGTAATGCCAAAAAAAATTAAAAAGCAAAAGGAAAAAGAAGAAGCAGCCAAATGCATTGGAAGAACAAATGAAACGCAGGAGGCATCTCAAGGTGGTGTTGCACTAAAGTTTGCACTTTCTGGAGTGTCCATGAGAATCCCAAGGCCTGAAGCCTTCTGTCCCTGTGGCTGTGAGTTAAGAGTGGGGCTTAAAAGTTTATTGGGGGAGGGTGTGCGAGGAGATCTGGCTTGCTCTGAAAATCCAAATACTCCAACCAGGAGGAGGTGGAGGTCAGTGAAAGATGAATGCTGTGGGAAGGTGCCCTCCTGCCTGGGCTACCTGTACTTTTCCCCCTCTTCAACCTCACCAGACTGCACGATAGTTCTCTGGCCCTAGCTTTGTGCTTTCTCTCTCTCCTTTTAATGCGCTTTCCCTTTTCACCATCTTACTCAGGACTGTAATGAGCCATAGAGCTTAGTGATAAACCTCCTCAGACTTTTTTTCTTTCATCAGTTATTTCTCTCTCCATTTACATACTGTAATCTGCGTTGAGTCTATTTATCCATTTCTCTTTATCTGTCTCTAATCTGTTTGCATGCTAACTTTTTCCATAAAATATCCCTCCATTCCATAGAGGTCTGTTCCGTCTAGCTGTATCTCTCCCTTTCTCTCTGCAATTACTTAATGAGCTATTCTGGTTCTTTGAACAAATGGACACTCCATGGTCTCCCTGGGGAAGGCCGCCCCACCCATCTGCCTTGGGCCTTCTGTCTTTCCTTGGAAATGTTCTTCTCTTTTGTGCATGGATCTTCCATCAATCACAAGCAATAAGGTCAAGCGCTCCCTTCTGCCTGGATGCATGATAACGACTTTCCTATGATGTAGATATTCCAAGAACAAACAAGTTTCTACAAATGAAGCAGCTGAGAGCAGGTGTAGAGAATGGGATTGGGGAGCAGGAAACCCCAGCATTTGACTGGGTCGGAAGGAGAAAGCTTAGAGAAACCCAGGCTTCTTCCTTCACCTCTCTCTCTCCCCCCTTCCTTTCTTCTGTTTTGTTCCATTTTTTCTTTTTCTGCACACAGACATTGGAGCATCCCTTGTTCAAATGGGTGCTTTCACTGTGATCTTTTTTCCTTTTTCCATCCAGAGTTGGGATGGGATGGCATTTTGATCTGATCGCAAAAAAAGAAAAGAAAAAAGGGAAAGAACAAAGAGACTTAACATACAAACAAAAATGAAATGCAGGAAAAAAATTAAACCTATTTTTCAGCAGAAAAAAAAATATAAAACAACAAGATCAGAACGTTTGCCGGCGACCACATGGGGAAGGAAATCTCCCCCAAGCTTCTCCTGGAGCAGCAGAGAATGGACAAGCAGCAGAATACGGGACACATTATTTTTCAAAGCAGTGCTGCTGAGAACCAGTGACATGAAAGCATAAGGAATAGCACCGCCGAGCTACACTATTTAGAGTCTGCATTTTCCAAGCCAGCATGTATTTGCATGTGATACTGTAAGCGACGATATTTAATGTTATATGCAAAAACAAAAGAAAACAAAATGACAAAAAAAACCTTAAAAAAAAAAAGAGAGGTATATTTTCCTTCTGGACTTGCAATCCCCTGCAACAACAACAAAAAAAGAAATCACCAAATTTAGCCGGTATCCCATCCCCTGTTCCCATCCCGCAAAGGGGTCGGAAGCACCGCACATTATAGGAGCTTGGTGAATTCTAAAGGGCTTTTTCCTTCCCTGGGAGTGGAGTCTTTAGATGGCTAAGATGCTGGCAGAGACAGCTCTCTGTGCTATGGCAAAATCCAATAGCCTCCTGTTGGTAATAAATGTTCAGAAAATCTAAAATAATGCTGTGGGGAGGAGGACAGTGCACATGCTACCAACTCATATTGTGATCTCAGAGACTGAGGTTCCTTTATGTGGATGTTCCAAGAGTGGTTTGGAGAGAAGTACCAAAGCCAGTTTTGGTACTTTTGGCCAGTTTTGGTTTTGAAGGGTGGCTGAGCACATTTCAGACTGGAAGCAAAAAGTGAGAGGTGCTCTCTTGAAGTCTGCCTGTACGTGGAAGATGTTATCTCTAGCAGTTGCTATAGTTCACTGAAGGAGTTCTGTTTCATCAGAGAGGGTGCCATACAAAGTGATGCATTTACTTTGTCAGTGTTCTCTTATCTAGAGGCTGCCAGTCTTAGCTTCCATTAAAAGATAATTGTTTTCCCAGCAATTAGCAGTTGTAGGAAATGGGGGGGACGGACCAAAATGCTTTAAAAGTATGGAACCAATCTGACACTATCTTTTTTTTTAATGAATGACAAGGTTTGCAGATTTGCAAAGATCCCGCTTTTTGACAAAAGCACCTTCAAGGAATGCAAAACGTAATGTTTTGTAGGAGGCTCAGGAACTGAAGGATGAACTGTTGAAAGTACATTGGTTGCCTACAGTTTTTAAAGACAATTCTTAAAAAATAAAGCATATGGAAGGTGTTGTAGGAACCAGTTGAGCAAATGATGAATGCCACTAGTAGGCAAAGTGCCTCTTTGGCAGCAAAAATGTCTTGCGTCTTATCTGAAAGTGGGATACTTACTTACTGGGAAAGAAGTATGCATGGCCTGTTAAGTTTAATGTGTTGAGAGCAACAGTACTCATTCCATGGCAGTCTAACAATGTAGCTATTTAGGTTCAGTTCTCAGGAGCAGCTGAAATGATAGTTATCTAGTAGCCATTATACGTTGATCTTTTTGCCTCTTGTTGGACAATTTTGTGTTCACATGGTAAAAGCTCTTTGATGGTCACTGTGCAATAGCCAGGATTGCACAAAAACAAAGTATCACACAGTTGTGATGTATAGCTGGAAAGCCCTGGCCAAACTGATTTACTTGTTAGGCATCATTTTGATTGTTAGGTCTGTGAATGCAGCTAAACTCATCACATAGTTGGCAGCATCTGATTGGCTTTTTAGCCTCATGTGACACAGGGCTGGTTATGTCAATTAAATATTGACCTTAAAGGTCATAAATATCTTATTATCATTAAACTTACAAAACACTGGTAACTGCATGTCATTGCAGTGGCTGTATGGATTAGCTCTCAGAGAGCTACTAAGAAGTGATCTTAGATGGTTTTTAGAAGCTGTTCCCTTCTCAGTTCAAGCTTGATCAAACGTGCTATTTATTTATTTAAATTATTTCTACCCCACTTTTCTGTCCTTCCAAATAAGCACCTCCCCAAGGAGCACACACGCAAAAAGACCCCAGAAAAATTAAAATATGATAATACAATTGTCAAAATTAAAAGAAATGAAAAAAGAGCAGCACATAAAACAATTAGTTTATATAATATATAGCTTATAACATCCAGTCCTTCATTTCTTATGCTGGTCAACCGAAAGCAAACTCATTTAGTGTACCACAGGCTTTATAAAGCCATCCATGACAAGTGGTTAAACCCAATTCTTATCCAGAAGAAAATGCTACCCATAGTTAACATTTAAGAGAGAAAAAGAAACAGGGAGCATGACAGAGACAAAAGTTATGCTATAATTGTTAGGCAAGGCAGTTTTCTTAAGCAAACTACCCAAAGCCACAGGCCAAATGTGTAGAAGGGACTATCTCCTACTACATTTTTGGGGGGAGGGATTTTTGGGAGGAGGGATTTTTGGGGGGAGGGAATTCAGTAAACATGAGATACAGTGGCTATGTTAACTCTATAAGGGATATATCTATGTGACAAATTATATATTGATTTTATACCACTTTAACTTTCATGGCCCATTCCCCCACAGAAAATCGTATTTGTAGGGACTATAATTCGGTGGGGGAGTGTTGAAAATTTTGTGTTAGTGATTCCTACAAATCTCCTCCTTGTTATACAGGACTAGATTTCTTACAGTTTCCAGAGGAGAAGTGATAACCAGTAAACCAGTTTAGATCTGTGGTATGGATATGCCCTAAAAATACAATTGCCAACTGGGCAATTGCCATTTTCTTGACTGAAATCACCTAGCACAAAATCAGTTCCAAGAAACTCCCAAACATAAGAATGAATCAAAGTAGTCCTAGATACAGCCTTCAAAATGTTGCCATCTCAACAGTTGGCACAGTTTTACAAGTTTCTAACACACACACACAGTGTTAGAATATTCAATCAGATTTCTTGGCTCTTGTTATTTAGGGTGTTTGAAAAAAAATTTGTGGACAAATGACAAAACATAGAATCATGTAACTCCATCTGTTGATATTAAGGGCATTTGTTGTGATTCTCCTTGCTCTTTTCTTAAGAGTGAGGGTTTTGCTGTGTTGCTTATGTTTATGATGTGCTAGCCTAGGGATAGTTTACTTCATTGTGGGCAATCTTCGGTTATCTTTCTACCATTCAATATTCTTTAAGTGGCATTTGCCCAGTAAGGATGGAAGTTCTGTTAAAATCAATGGGAACCTTTCCCCAAGTAAATGTGTTTATGATCAGGATTATAGTCTCATTTTGTGATCCTTGAGTTTGGTATTGACCAAGTCTTAGCATTTGTAACAGTGCTCTCCTTCAGCATGTATTCAACATCTCAGCATCACATGTTGCAGAAAATGTTCGACCAATGGAACGTTGACCTTAAAGGCCTTGTTGGCCTCATTCTAGCAGACACCAACCATCTAATGTAAGGCCTAGTTCTCACTGAAGCTGTCTTCCTGTGTATGGGCTATATCACTTCAGACTGCAAATAAGGGCTCACATGATTGACTATTCATTCCCCCCATACTGAATCCATTTAGAAAACTACATATTAGGGAGGAGTGCTCTAGCCAAGCCTGACATGCTACTTTTCTACATGCAAGGATTTTGTTTTGATGGAAGAGCATTCAGTCAGGTGTATTGCTACCTGCACTCTGGAATGGTATAACCACAGTGGGGGAAAAAGCCTCAGACCCTCGAAGGACCATTGATCTCACTCAAGGACCTTACCCATCTCACAGCACAATCCTACAAGACTTTCCTGGCAGTAAGTGCCATTGAATGACAATAGGACAGCTCTCTGAGTAAGCCTGTCTAGGATTGAGTGGTCATAGACCTAAGTCCCTGGTCAGCAATAAGGGCCTCTTTAAAAGAGGAATGAGGGGTCAGTGCATGAACCTGCACTGGCTAACATGGCCTCCTAGTGAGTTAGGTTATGCCACTTTCTCAGTCTATACCATTTCTGCCTAGGTTGTTTGTAATTTACAACCTCCATGGGAATGGGTCTCTTTGATTGTTGAATCTTCATCCAAGTTTTGTTGTTGTTTACAGCTCACTGAGGGAAAGAAGCTTATGTCTGAAGGATAGGGTTCCAACCTGACTGATATGCGTAGATGGGGAATTTGCACCTTGTGTTACAGTACAGGTTTTAGTGCAGAATAGTTCCTTGTGTTGATGAAAGTGCATCTGTTGGCCTGCAGGGTTGTGTACTGTTAACTGTTTTGCTCTGAAACACATTTATTCCTCCATTTACATTTTCCATAAGAGCTTTCTGCACCCCTACAAAACCATCAAACGGACTGCCACACCTATTCGGGAACGCATCCATCTCACATCTATGCAAACGTTTCCCCACCTCAGTGGAGGCCCATACCATCCCGGTTTCCATACACACACACCCCATCCAGAAGAATCCTATCCAACCTTAACCCCACCACTCTCCTCCCCAGGTGATGGAAGCTCTTTATGCAACGATTCCTATGCAAAATAAAAGATTAATAGCTGGCTAGATTTAGGACAGTGATCGGGATCCTCTCTCCCCTAGTAAAACTGGGAGTAGGGGAAGTTGATTAATGCAAGCTCCTGTATGTTATTCCCCCCCCCTTTTGCGGTGCATTCTCTTCCTACCCACTTCCGGGCTGGGAAAATGGGGGGCAGTTGTTAAGCTGGTCATATTGACCAAGATTTCTCTTTGAAGGGCACACAGAGTCCCATGAAGTGTCCTGGCGAGTAGCTGAAATTGAGGGGGTGTGGAGGTATTTACGAGAAGGGGCTAAGGCTGCAATCCTATGTATGCTTACTAGGGAGCAAGTCTTAGTTGGAACATACTTCAGAGTAATCATCCATAGGACTGGACTGTAATACTATTCCCCTTTGATCTGGCTGCCTTCCACTTTTCTGGATCATAAACAAACAAAAAGACAAGCCAATGTGTTTATGCATATTCTAGCAGCAGTCAGCCTTACCTACCAATTGTGATAACTATATCTTTTCTGCAAATGACTCCCCACCCCCCACTTTGAAAGTTATATGCAGGACTGAGAAACCTTGGGACTTCTGCTGTGCTGCCTTTCTGCACTTTAAATCCTGCCCCCTCCCCTACCCCGACCCACCTATCAGGGTTAATGGGCAATTTTGTTTCACAACATTTTCGTCATCAGTTGTAATTCCTTTCTTTGATTTGGTTTAGTTTGGCTTGGCTAGTTTGTTGGAGCTGATCCACATGTTGAGCGGTGGCATCACATGGTACAGCTCTCCCAGACTGTACCACTTCAGAATGCAGAGGTGTGTGAATGTGCACACACTTGTAAATAACCACTTGTACTCCCTTACTCCCTTGAGTAAAACTTACCTCCAGAAGAGCAAGCAAGGTCATTCTGGAAATTGCATAAGTTCCTTGTTTTGTCCCCCCCCCCCCCCAAGCTGTGGATTACTTATATTCATATGCCTAATCATATGGGCCAGTTGCATTGGGGGGGGTGGGGTGGTAACAATAACCTTTGCAGACTTTTGTTTATAAGTCTGAGTTTGCATATTTGAATGCTTTCCCATATCAAAAAGTGTGTGCATGTAAAAACAAACATGTCAGGGAAAAGGCTAGATAAACTTCCTCTTTGACATTCCATAGGTGGGAATTTTTCTTTTGAGCAAGCGGCTCTTTTCAGTCAGGCATTCTAAAGCAGTGTAATCATGCCAGCTTGCATTCTGAAGTTGTACAATCCTAGATGAACTGTACCATGTACTTTTGACAAATACGCAATTTGGTTCTGCATAAGGAGATGTGAGATACTGTAACAGCTTCTCTATCAAACTGTATCACAGCACAACATCGGATTATGTCCCTTTTTATTTTTATTTTTGCTTTTCTTTGCAGTATTTCTTTCCCTGCCCAGAACAAAAATAATTTTTCCATGAAAAATTATGACAGCAACCCAAATGTTGCTTTCATGTGCAGGATGCGTTTTAGTAGATTTACAGTGCAATCCTATGCTAATCTACTGAGAAGTAAGTTTCATTGAGCTCAGTGGAGCTTACTCCCAGGAAAGTGTGTATAGGATTGCAGCCTTATTTTTACTAGCATTCTCTTTGGTCTTTCCAGAGAAATCATTAGATGTTTACATGGCAATAGAAATAGGTTTGTCTTTTAAGAATGTTTTATTTAATTACGAAAAATGTTTGGTTGCTGAATTCATTTTGTGCAATATGCTTTCATTGCCAAAAAATGAAAATGGTTGCATTTTTAGCAAATGAATAATTTCCATGTATTTCAGTTGCCAAAAATGTAGTAAAGAATGTGTTTTATTTTGTTTTTATTTTAAACAATTCCAGAATATGGGAAAAATTAATACAAATGAAAGCCTGACCTTTTTATTAAAAAAAAAAATTCAAAGATTGCTGTCATTGATATTTTCCATATAGAAAATGCTACCAGCACTCATATTTGCTTATAAAACCTGAAATGCTAATGCATTTTTCAAATTTTTAAGTTTTCCAAGGTCATTCTCTAAAATTAAAACAGATCAACTTATATGTGAATTCTGGCTCAAGCAGGATATTTTAAAATGTTGAAATGTGTTGAATAGGTGTTTTCTCCTAAAATTTACTAAACAATGAATTACCTGATGGCAATCTTCAATCATAAGATTTTGAACTTGAAATGTATTAATTTTCCCATTGTCAGAGTGCAAGAGAATAAGGTGTTCTTTAAAAAAAACAAAAACATGTAGAGAATGTCTGTAGCTTTTGAACAAGCCTCTACTCTTTAAAAAAAATCATTTTGGTTTTTTGATTCAAGCCAGATGGAGACATTGCATAGAAAATCCCAAGAATTCAGGAAGAGTTTTTTTGAAGACCAGCCTGAAGGGGATCAGGTTTGATTGGGGGGGGGGGAAGTGACGACTGGGCACAAGGTGGGGATAGTATGATTTGTAACTCGTATAACACATAACATCCAGCTTAACAAAGAATATGGGGTTTGGGTGTTTTGAAACTGTTTGAGTATCTTAACCGCATCCCAGCCCTTAAGTGGATGTCTGTATGGGGTGTGTATGTGTGCATGGGGGCAGGCATGAAACAGAGTGGAAGGGGGGGGAGGGAATAGAACTTTCTTCTCACTACCGTTCTGCTTCCAGTTATACCCCTCTTGCGTGTTGTTTTAAACTGGGATAAAACCCTTCCACTGATAGCCAATGGGGGCTTTTTTCCTATTTAAAGCAGCATGTGAGCAGAGGCATCAGGATTGGAAGCACGGCAGAACAAAGTCCGAAAGCTCCCTGGCTGTGGTTCCGCTCCATTTCACAGCCCCCCCCCCAGCCACTATTTTTGAGGAAAACAAGCAAACCCACCAGCCACGTTAACGCATTTCATGCAACAATGTGTGTTTGTGAGAGTTTTTAGTAGAGCAGTCTTTGTGTATGGTTGCTTGCAGAGTATTTTTATGATCCAGGGCTTGCCAAGGTATAGCCCCAGAAAACATTTTCAGGATCACAGCACAGGTCTGCAACATGAGGAGTAATAATAAACAGTACTTCTGTGTATGTACACAGTGCCTTTCCTTCACCACTAACAAGAACCCATCTTCAAACACCTTGAATAAAGGAGTTTTTGTGATCTGGTCTGTAGCTTCCAGGAAGGTGTGAGTAAGACCCAGCACTTCCTATTTTAATAAATAAGCAGTGCATACTTATCTGCAGGGTGGCATATATGCCTTGAAGCAAATGTGTATGTGAATACAAAGAATCAGGAGAGTCACAATCTCAGGGCTTAAGCAATACTTAATGGATAAAACAAAGGCATGCTAAACTTCCCTTGGAATTACCAGAGAGAGAGAGAGAGAGAGAGAGAGCACTTGCCTAGACATTCTAGGCTCTATTTAGATTAGAAGCATGGGTGCTTGTGATGGGTGCTTGTGATGGGTGCTGGCAAGACCAGCATTCTGCACTTGTTCAGAGGCACTCTGTTTTCTAGACAGCACCTGCAAGTGTAAAGAACACTTACGCTGTTATAGGAGAAAAGCAAGTTCTAAAGTATAATAATGTATTACAGTTGTTCTCAAACTTTTTAGCACCAGGGACCACTTTTTAAAATGACAGTCTGTTGGGACCCACTGGAAATGATGTCATTAACCTAGAAGTGATGTCATGGCCGGAAGTGACTCATTAAGCAGGAAAATTTTTAACACCCCCATATGACAAACTCAAATTGAATTAATTAATTAAGCAAGTAAGTAAATTAAAAGTTTATAATATGTTTTTAATTTTTTTTTAATAAGCAAGAACCATCCTCTCCCAAGCAGTGGTTGTTCTGTTTCTAAAAAATTCTGCAAACATCCCAAAGGCTGCAATCCTACCCACACTTACCCCAGAATAAGCCCCATTGACTTTCATTGTTAAAAGCGTATACATAGTAGCCTGTTAAAAATACGAATCTGTCACATTTCTCCAAATGCAGTGACATACCATCAAGTCTAATATATTAAAAATAAAATACACATTGAATTGAATGGGGATCCACCTGAAATTGGCTCGCAACCCACTTACTGGGTCCCGACCCACAGTTTGAGAAATACTGCATTCGCTTCCAAAGGCTCCAAGCCCCATATGAGCAGACTCATTGGAAGCACTCAGTGCTTGTGTGTCTGTGTACTGTATTTGGGGTTTTTTTCTTTTTTTGAGAGGCCTGGTTTACAGATGCAACAGACTTAGGTGGTAGAATGCCTTTTTCGGAAGGGAAAATTTCCTTAAGTTTTTTTAAACCCTGAAAATAGAAACCTAGCCACCTCCCTGCTGTGCTAAGTTTCTACTTGCAGGAAGTTTTTTGTTTTTTTTAAACACCGTGTAGCATCCAAAAGAGGTGTTGATCTCCTGTAGCCTATTCTACTACTTCAGAACAGTGTCACCTTTATCATTCCCACCTCAGTCTGCAGCATACGTAGACCAAGCCTGAGCTTCATGCTCATGTCAGCAACATGGGTGCCATTGTGAGGGCATAACTGGTTTAGTATGCTGGTTAGGCTTGTATGTTTTTTGAGCCAAGTATGGATGGAGCAGAAGGTCGTGGTTTATCTGCCTGTGCAAATGTGAATTTCTTCTTATGTCTTTGGTCAGATTTGTTCATCTCTGCATATTATTTTATGGTCAGGTACTGCTAAGCCCATACTGTGCAATTTGTAATCATTGCCCACATCATGTGCACAAGAGCTGGTATAGTTTATTTTCACTGTATGGCAGTAGGCAGAGGCAGTTCCAGCCATTTTGATGTCTGAGGCAAATGTTCCCCACCCCCCAAGAAGCTGTAAAAATATAAAAAGAAACAAAGCATTTGACAATTTGCTGGTCTGTAATGATACCCTGAAATGTGATGCTCTTGCCACATTTCAGTCACAGGGAGAAGCTGCTCTTATAAGAACATAAGAACAGCCCCACTGGATCAGGCCATAGGCCCATCTAGTCCAGCTTCCTGTATCTCACAGCGGCCCACCAAATGCCCCAGAATAGGGGCATTCTTATAGGGCTGAAGCATTATATTTCTTATGCAAATCACTACATCTGATCCCATTTGGGTCTTGAGGAAACAGACCAGGCCATCTTTTCGGGTAATAATCTTTTAGCATAGAAGTGGCCTTCCAGTTCACTTCATTATGCTGAACTGGACCAGTCCATTTCACCTGATGGGTCACGTTTGCAAGGGAGTAAAACCCCATGATTGAACAAAAGCCTGTCTGGTAAAAGGCAACCTGTTTGTCAGCTTGTTAGCGGACCCCAAACATTATCCCAAATACGAACAAGCCTTGTGTTTGTATGCCTGCTCATGGTTGTACGCCTGTGTCTATTACAATACAACCTCTCCATACCTTTGCTAAGCTGGATACCTGTCTCTAGGAACATCCCCAAGATAGGTGGTGGGAAGTGCATGGGAGTAACCCTGATTCATTCTGAGTGGACAGGGTGCCCCATTTTATTGGCAGTGGGGGGTGCTCAGAAGCCTTGGAAAGGGGGACAGTCAAATGTGCTTCTCTCTGATGCTGTATGTACTTGGAAGCAAGGGTGGGAAATGGAGAAAAGACGGGTGATTTTAGACTCAGGAAAGTTTGGGTGTGGGCGGGGTGGTGGTGGTGGTGGAAGTGCTTTTCTGTCCCCTGTCAGTTGGGGTGAGGCTTGCTGGGAGGGCAATGCTGTTTATGTTTGGCAAAGAATGATGCCAAAAGATGGGACTGAGGGGTGGGCTCTGGGGTGGTGGTGGGAGGGACACAGAGCTATTTTTTCAAGCAGATGAATATAATAATTATAATAAAGTTTAGAAAGCGATGCTATTTTTTCATAAATCCCTCTTCCGCCCTCCAGTTGCCACAGCAACATTTTTTAAAGCCCTGTAATGGAGGCATAAGGATTTTCCACGGGGTCAGTTGAGGGAGAGAGGACCATCGAAAATGGAGGGTGTGAGGATCGAGTGGTGTTATTTTGTCAAATATATACATATATATATATATATATGTATGTACATGAGAGAGATTTCTTTATGGTTTTCAAAGTGTTTTTCTCCCAAACACAAATGATTTCTTCTGCTCACACTGAGCAAACAAACAAAAAAGAGATTCAACCATATCAATTGTTCAAGAGGAAAAATAACTTTTGTAACTTTTTATTTGCCAAAAAGTAAAATTGTTAATTTTCATTCCCTGAAAATTTGCAATTTGATGTTAAAAAACTTTATCTATGCTTAATCCCAAAACAGAAGCTTTAATACAGAATAATATATTTTAATGCCTTGAAACTTGAAAATTATTTTTTACTTGTTCAGTGTAAGTGACCAAAATAACCCAAAAACTATGTAAACAAAAATAAAGTCCCAGACATGTGATTTTCCAAGAATCTCAAAGTTTAAGAAAAAACACTTTGGGTGAAAATGGCCATGAAAAGCAGCTTTTCTTTGATCATTCCAAAAAGAAATCAGGTATGAAAATGTCAAATCATTCGAGAGGGAATTCAAAAAAATGTGAGGGAGAGGACATATACAAATGCCAGGGTCTTTATTCTACCTGACCCCCCCCCCCCGTGGTATTTCCTTCCTTCACATGCAATTCATGTGCCAAAATGTTTTGAATGTTCAAATGTTGAACTCTTTTATGTGTTGGGGGAGGCATGGGGGGGTAACTGTCAATGGAGACAATGTTCAAGCTTGTATTAATGTACTGGATCCCCTATCCCTTCTCTTTTATTTCATTGTTTCTTTCTTCTCCTGTTTCCTTCCTTCTTCATTTTAGAAGAATGACCATATCAGGCAGTTTTACCAAAAATAACAAAGCATCACGTGGCACCTTAAAATCAAAGTACACATCAGACAAACTCATATTGGGAGATTTTGTCTGCTATCATGGCTTCTACCAAAAATCCTGGGAATTGTAGTTTGACGAGGGAGCTAAGGTGCTTCCATCGGAGATCTCTATCCCCTGCACACAAGTGCAGTGTTCTGAGGGAAAGTGAATACTCTGTTAAACCAGTTTAAGATAAATCCCAGTATTGTGTTGATGGAGGAGCTTTCTGACCAAAGAGGTTTTTGCCTCCAAAAGCTCAAACTACCATAAAATTGTGAGTCTTTAAAGTGCCACCAGTTCTTTGTTGTTTTCTCAGCTCATAGCACCCTATACACTCATCCCTTAACCTGACAGGAAGTTGTTTTTGCTCATTTTCATTCCATTTATACCCAAACCACTGTGGGTTTCAAGAGTGAGAGCAAAATGTTTTCTCTTCCCCTCCCCTCCCCTTTGCCATTCCCAGCTTGCCTTTCAAAGGAGCTGATGACCATGAAAAGAAGACAGGAATATGGGTTCCTAAAAAAGGAGATGGGGAATTGATGTCTAGTATGTGCTTGTCATATGGAGTTGCTCCAATCCAGATAAGGGCAGTGCATGTGTGGAAACTGCTTCTGCTCATGTGGTTTCCTAGCTAGATGGGGAGCTGTGTGCACAAGTGGTGTGCCGTATGCAGTTCCTCTCTCTAAACTAGCAGCCAGAGCTGTGTGGGCAGAGCCCTTTAAAAAAAAAAAAAAGCCAGAGTTTGGCTACTTGGGAGGAGAAGGGGCTGGGGCTGGTTTCAGTCTCTCCCATTCCCCTTTCTTGTTCATCAGCTGATTGGAAGGATTTGCTTGCTTAAAAAGGCTCTATGTACACATCCTTAAGTGAGTCAGGCTTACTCCATTTGACTAGAGCAACTTCTAACAAACTACATCAAGAGAGCGGCAGTCACTTGTGTACACACAAAATAGATATACACTCACATTGATAGGGTGCATGATTCTGCACAAAACATATCCACCCATCTGCACAGGTGCACAAGGATAGCACATGCACTCATATCAAAGGGATATAATTTTACATTTGCACAGATAATCTCTCAAGTAAACAAATACTTCTGGAGGTCCATGTGGGAGAATATCCCATATTTTTAAAAGGCAACCTGTATACAGGGCTTTGTGGACACATACCTGGGTAACGTGTTTTCATGCAGCTGTATCTCTGAATGCACAGATAGGTCACATCGGGAGGCAGTGCTGAGTATAAACAACAAGACTAACAGAATATCTGTTATAAACCAAACTAAACCAAATCTCACTCTCCCAAGGGGAAAGATAAAAAATGAGGTTACACTTGCAGTGGAAATGCATCCTTTCATCCACTTGAAGTATATAAACAGGTTTCTCTTTTCTGGGCATTCATGCCCAGGATAACCCTCATTGCTCAGTATTTACACATCAGGCTCTACACAGAGGTGTAGCACAGGAATTTCCGCACAAACACATCTATGCAAATCATGGACAGGTAATTCTCATACTTGTCCACATAAGTTTTATCCACACTTTAGGGACATATCCACACTATATGCGTATACCGTATTGGCTTTATATCAGTTCTGCTGTTGTGGTGACCCTCAAAAAATCCTGGTAGTTTGGTGAGGGTGCAGAAATTTTTTTGTTGAGATTCCTAGCACCCCTTCTCAAAATGACTGTTCCCAGGGTTCACTGAGGAAAGGGAAAGACTGTTAAACCAGTTTTATAGGGTGGGTGAAGCCCCATGTTATTCATATATAAAGGTGGCATATACAAGTATATACCCAAAATCAGAGAGCATCAGGATGCCATAAATACAGACCATGCAGGTATACATGCAGATGAAGTGTGATGGCACACACATTACTGCATTAATTCCCCATCTTGCAACTATCTGTTGTGGGCCATTGGCTCCTTTAATTCCAGAAAGGCAGCCATTTTAGGCTGCGTGTTCAAGGAGGTTGTTGTCCTCTTTTGGAGACACCAGTGCCATCCCTCGTCCACTTTCCTTCACGCTTACACTCTTCTAGTGTAATTGCTGACCCTAACCCCAGGTCAGTTTCATACAGAAAGCAATAAATCAGCCCAGTTGCAGAACTGTCCCCAAAAGGGAGAGGCTCTTGTATAGAGCAGTATGCTCACACTCTGCCTTGTGGTGGCAGGACAGCATGGGCACTGACCACATCACCTTCCCACAAAAGCCAACCAGTCTTACATACCAACTTTTCATCTTTATCAACCTATTCCCTCCCTCCCATTTCAGTTTACACTTGACTATTCATTGTCCTTTCACTCCAGCCATTCATTTCAAGAAACAATCTGGTGGCATCTCATCCACCCATCCCTTCTTTCTCTCTTTTTCAACTCATCCATACTGCTTTACATGCTTCCATCTATCTTCTCAATCAGTCATTCAATTACTTATGTCTCACCTCCCCATCTAACAATTCAGTTTCCTAAACACCACAAGTCTGTCCACTTCCAGCACTGAATTGAATAAGAATGTATTTTGTTAGCACTGAGAAGGGATACAAGTGTCATGAGGACAGATCCCTAGAGTTTGGGCAATCCCCCACCATATTCTGTAGTCCATCCCATATGAACCCTTAAACCTATCCACCAAACCAACCCATCTTTCTGTGATGTGATTCTCCAATACTGTTCCATCCAACTCTCCCTTCATGGCCTCCAGATTCAGCTCTTAATGAGCTTCATGATCTGTAGCTGAACTGTTCAACCATTAAATTCATTAAAAATCTCAGTGTACAATCATCCGTCATTGATTGCAGTGTACTCCTTCGATTCAGCCACTCAGCTCTAGTTTACAAACATCTATCCATGAGTCCACCATAAAACTGTGCATCAATTATTTCCTTGTCTACAGACTATCTCTCCATTGTCATCATGCACCATATGTCCATTCACCTTTTAGCCCAGGTTCTTCACCTCTCCGATCCTCCTCATATACGCCCTCTTGCATGCATGCTCACACAGAAACACCGTCTCATTGATCTTGTACTAGTTTGTTTGGAGGAGGGGTTAACCAGCAAAATCCAGTCCTGTTGAACCTAGAAGCAACTGGGCCAAACTGGTTTTGGGTGCTCTCACTACCACCCACCCCCACCCATCCTTGCATCCTTTCATGACCATTCAACTCTGGTGCTACAAGGGACTCCTGGATGAGGGTTTGGGCCTGTGTCCCCCTGAAAACCCCATAAGACCTGGCCCTGCCCCCTATCCCTTCCCATCTCTCCTTGATGGCTATAGAGAGGGGGGTGAATTCCATATTTATTTATTTATACATTTATTGCTGCAGTTTTTAATTTCTTCTCTCATTTGATGTTTTTCATCTACTCTGCTCCCCCAACTGTTTTCCACCTTCCCTTCTCCCCTCCCCGCGTCTCCTGGTCTTTGGTCTCTGGGACATTATACTGTCTGCATGAGCTGACATGCCGAGGTTACAGCATGTAATAAAATTATTTCCTTTTCATTTAAAACTTTCAAAATAAGATTGCATCCGGACTGTTATTCATAGGCTGGTGGAGGGTTATGGGGAGGGGACACAAGAAGACAGAGCTGGCCTATGAGATGAAATCAAGCCCCAGCCTCAAGCTGCAAATTTGAAAGAGAAATGGATTCCTTCTCCATGATTCCTTCGCCACTTTTACTCTGCACCATTGCCAGTTTGTTCCTCATTCTCTGTGGGCCAGGACCGGCACCACCTATGCAAGTATTGCTGGTACTCTAGACAGGCACATAGCCAGGAATATTATGGGAGGGAGACTAGGAGAAGGGGAACTCGCTGTAAAAAAATCAGAACATAGATTAAGGTTTACCCTGCATTTTTGCTACCACATTCACAAATGGCAAAAGTTGGTCAATTTCAGCAAAATTTGGGGGATGGGATAGAAACTCTTCCCAGTGACCAAATTTGTTTACCCCCTCCATGACACTGCATTATGTTGTAGTGTCATGTAGAGGAGGGTTCTGGGTAAAAAAAAAAAATTTAGCTGTCACCCCCAGAAGGAATTGCTACTATGCCCACAACCCATCGCAAAACTTTTGCTTTTGGTGAAAGAAAAAGAGCGTGAGTAGTTCCAAACTTGCTTTGTCCCTGAACCCCACCCTGAAATTTGGCCAAAAGCTGTCCTAGGAGATGCAGATAACCAAAGCTCCTTCTAGGTATTCAATATTAACTCCGTTATAAAGTTTAAAAAGGGAGCAGTGCTTCCCAGATATGCAGTTGTCTGTGCGCTCATTTGCCAGAATATAAAGGCAGAAGCATATTTGCTTCTTAGTGAACAATCGTAGAACCCTCCCTGCCTAGTTTTCCTTCTTTCTCTGCAAATAAAAGAGGTACAGACTTTGAAATGAAAACTCTAAAATTCACAAAAGAGGTCTGAAAACTCCTCCAGGAGACTGGGCTTGTGGGGCTATGGCTTCGACTCTAGGGTGCTAGTGCCATCTTGGAGGCTCTTCCCCAGTTAGCAAAGGAAGAGGATGAACACGCTGGGGGTCTGTGGCTGTTGACAACCAGGTGCGACAGTGGCTGACATGGAGCAGAGCCATAGGAAATAGTCTCTGTTACACATGTGTCACAGTCAGCACCATTACGTGAGGAAAGCCCTAAAGGGCTTTTTTCAGCAAGATTTTTACAATGGGGCCTGTCTGTCCTGGCTTTGAAGTCTTATGACCATTATAGGTTTGGGAGGGGGAGTACTTATGTGCTACAGAAGTACTAGACTGGATCTACCACTCATGGCACTATATCAGTCCCCATGGTATGGAAGAGGGTGGGATAGCCTTGCTGTGGAGAATATGTCAGATAAACCAAAAGCTCACAATACCTGACAACAAAGTCCAAGGGGAAGATGTTTTTTAATTGGCATGGATCTGTGGTGGTGTGCTAGGCACCATCCAGTATCTGGATATAGTGCAACCACAATCCACACAACACTTATTTATGACCCTATATTATCACCACAACAACTCTGTGGCAGAGCAATCAGGAAGCGCAAAGAGCATGGCTCAAGTTTAAGCTTCATGATTAGGCACGTTGCCAACCCCGCAGGATTGGCCCAGGGTCTCCAAGAATCAGCATCAATCTCCAGGTGGCAACCAAAAGTAATTCTTGAGATGTTAACAGTACCTCCAGAAATTTTCAACATTACACCACACTGGGGGGAAAATATATCCAGGAATAGCTTCAGTTGGAGTTGCCAACCCTGCGGTTGAATCCAGGACTCGAATACAGTACTATCCACTACACTACCCGGGCTCTCATTATTGCAACGGGTGCAGCTACAGGAGGAAGTAGCATTTGGCCTGCAATTCAGCCTCACAGGAGCATACAGAGAAATGTGATTTTCCAGAAATGGCTGCATTGACAGGCCAGGCCGGGCAGGAAATGTTATCTGAACTGTACACAACAAATGAGTATCAGCTGCATATTATGTCTGAAAAACCATTATCGTTTGGCAAACCCAGCCTCCATTGATGAAATGAATGACATCAAACCATGTTTTGGTCCTATGTGAATACGCCTGGCTCCTACACTTCTCTTTCTTCCCTCTCCTGGCACACAGCAATTATCTCCCTCCTTTCCTGGTCTAGGGCTAACCACAATTGGCAAAACTATGGCGTGAGCTTGATTTCCCATTCTCCTGGTTTGAGAACCAGCACAAACCGCAGTTTGCTAATTTCGACAACAACAAAAATCCTTTATGGTGTGTCTCAATCCAAGAAAGGAGGAAGGTAATCATTGCATGAGGGGAGGGGAGGGGGGGGAAGGCACACACAAGCTCAAGATTTTGAACATAATATCAGGGCCTGGTTTGACATTACTGTACACCTGAACTGCCCCTTTGTCTTTCTTATAGCTAGTTGCAACTCCATTGTGATTTCCCAGAGCACTATTGGCGAGTGTGATTAAGTTTTCCTAGAGTTGTGCCACAGACTACAAGAAGCTCAGCTCCTCTGCAAGTAAACCAGGATAACTAGGCTGTTAGAACAGGCCTGTGCTGCTACTCGCTTTGTCAGGCTCAATGAAGATCTTTGTGGAGTCCAAACTAGCTCTCGGGGTCTGTTTTCATAAGGCTTTCCAAACTGCAGAATCTCCAGCACACGCAGCCAGGATGATTTTCCAGAAGAACCAATATTGCTAAAAAGAGAGGTGCTGGGGTCTGAGTGTGTCTCTAAATACTCCTAAGTCTGATATTTATCATTTCTAGGTTTAACATTCATGTACTGCTTTTGGGAGCCAACTTCACAGTATACCCTAGATTAAAAAAATATAAAAACATCAAACACCAGTAAAAGTTGTAAAAGTGTCTGGAAGTGGCTGTAAACTACTTAGGGCGCAATCCTAACCCCTTATGTCAGTACTTTCCAGCACTGGCATAGTGGTACCCATGGGATGTGTGCTGCATCCTGCAGTTGGGTGTCACTCATGAAGGCCTCCTCAAAGTAAGGGAACGTTTATTCCCTTACTGCAGAGCTGCATTGCCCTTAAGTCAGTGCTGGAAAGGGGTTAGGATTGCACCCTCAGAGACTGGGCAAACTTTTGTAAGACCTTAGATCTGGAATATCTAACATAGCAGAATTTGAACCTACCTAACCAATCCAGCCCATCAAGCATGAATGGCACGTCAGTAGGAGCTTGATAAACCTATAGTTCGGGTTTACAAAAAGAGTAGGGAAATTGTCAAGCATCTGACAGGCCACAACAGATGGGTGGAGGGATGCATTTGACTTGGCAGGTCATGACTTGCATTAGAGGGCCAGCATTTGAGGATAGCTCAGACCTAAGTTCACACAAGCACTCACCTCATCAGTACATAACCTGTACATGAGATCCCATGTATCTGTCCCTATGGGGCTAGGGCTGTCATCTATAGTCAGTTCTCATTATCCACTAGGGTTAGATTCCTGAAAACCCACATGGATAACAAAATCACAGGGGTTAGGTACAAGGGGTACCATAGGGGAAGAAGGGATACCGCCCTGCCATCAGAAGAAACCAGCAGAGACCCTCATGAATCCAGCATAGTGCAGCAGGGCCAAAATGTCTCTGAATGCTGCAGAGACCTTCCAGAGGCCGCAGGGACCTTCAGAATGGCACCTACAACCAGCACAGACCCCTTTAAAATGACCAGTGCAAGCTTCCGCCAGCCAATTTAAAAGGTCCATGCGGGTCACAGGCACCATTCTGAAGGTCTCTGCAGCCTCCAGAAGGTCTCTGAATAACAAGAACAGAGGCAAGAACAGATAGCAAGAACAGAGGCACAGATAACAAGAGGGGGTAGCAATTCTGCCCCTTGCAGATAGCAAATTTGCATATAAAGAGAACTGACTGTAGCTGGTATTTCATCAGCGCTCTCAGTTCTGCAGCACCTGGGCTGGCTGCCAGTCTAGACAATGGAAAAGCTGGAGAGTCTTACTTGAACAGTTCTGGCACCTTCTGCTGTCCTAACAGACCGGTTCTTCTGAGATACTTAACGAAAAATATTTCCCGTGTCCAAGAATCACCCAACAAGCCTTGCTATAGTACTCTAATTGCCACAGACATCCTCGAATTGTATCTGATTTTCCAAGCTGGTCTTTTCACCGCTTTTTTGCTTGGCTTTTTTAAACTGTGCAACTAACCATATTGAATGTCTGCTTAAAGGTCATTAGGCTGCCTACCAAACTGGACATGTTAATCTGGGTTGAAACTGATTTAAGCTGAGCCACTTCAACGTGACACATGATAATCTGGTTTTGACACTGGTTCTATTATCTGCCTTCCCTTGCCAAAGGAAACTAGAATTGTGGTTTGGTGGGAATATGGGACATTTTTTGCTGGGCGGCCCTAGCCTCTGCCAAAAAGCTCAGCTCCCAGGGCACATGGCATCTGATCTGTGAAATGCTTTATGGCTCCACAATAGACATGCCCACTACTATGGATCTTGGCTTAGCTGCTTATGCCTCACTATATCACTATAATTAGTGATAACAATGTCATCAATACAAGTATGATACCTTTAAAATAAAACAGTATACGTGGATAGCTAGTTCACAGGCCCATAAGATTATGTATCACAATACATGTCTGTGCACAGAATCAATGACTTAGCCAAAGTGGTCAGAGAAACATAGGGGGGGGGGGGGAGAGAGAGAGAGAGACTCCCTAAATGGTACCCTGAACAGGATCCCATGGGATCTTCCATAAGACAAATGTATCATCTCTGCCCTTGTTTCTGAGCCAGCTGGTTTTATCCCTTAATGAATCGACGCCCCCATTAAATGGATTTCACGTCCTTTCAAGGGGCCCCAATGGAATTGTGATGCTTCTGTGGTTCGCAAAGAGGCTTCTGGGCCTCCCAGCCACCGACGGGAAATAGCGCTGGCTGGCAGCAAAGAAGAACTGGCCAATCGCCAGCCCTTTGATCTGTGCCAGGAACTCCTTGAGCCCAGCCATGGAGAAGGATATTGGCAAAGAGAAACGCAGACAGATTGTATAGGAGAATAGCAATCGCATGAGGGTGTGTCAAGAGTTGGTGCCCTCTAGATCTGGGAAAGTGCACGGATATGCCTTGACCTGGTCATTCTTGGGTTTATGCAGGCGCCGAAGGAAATGTTTCAAACGTACATTTTTAAGCATCCATAACTGTCATGGTTGCCAACCAATGAAGCTTAGGAAACTTCCATCAAGCTGTGTAAGCTAGCACAGTAGACTGCAAGGTTAAAAAAAGTTATTGTCATAACCATCCCATCCTTTCTTCAAACAGCTTAAGGTGGCCCACATAGTTCTCTTCCCCATTTTATTTGCACAGCCACCCTGTGAGGTAGGATAGGCAGAGGGAGAGTGACTTGCCCAAAAGCACTCAGTGTACGTTTCTGTGAGGATTCTCATTGGCCAATTGAGTTTTGTTTGTCTCTGATTACTTATCCAGTATTTGATTTAATAAATAAAGTATTTTGAGGCTGCTTTCATGAATGTTTTCCCTTCCATATCTAACAGCAGTTCTGATAGGGCTGATTTGGATGAGTGCCGGGGTGCAGGGGCAAAGTGCTAACCCCCCCAATTCTATTTCATTCTCTCCCCCCCCAGGACTGCAGCTACTAGCCCCCCTCACCCAAGAGGTTAAGTTTGTACATCTCCGTTATGTCTTGTTTGGCTTGCCATCTCAGGTTATTTTAATGGCCTGATTTAGGTCTAGTTCTGAGGTCCAGACTAGACATGGTGATGTGACAGCCATCCAAGGGTCTGCCTTGTTCATGTGAAAAGCAGGGGTGGGATGGGGCCTAAAAAAATACATGGGAGAAGAACATAGTACATCCAACACCACCACCACCACCACTTTATTTCATTGTGCTTTGTTGCTTTAAGCTACAGGATGTGAGTCTGGCTAAAAGAAAATACCTTAAAGAAACAGAGCACAGGGAAATGAAGCAGAGAGCTTTGCTCCCTATACTGCACACTGCTTTTTATGTAGTCCCCACGCCTGTTTTATATGCAGTACGGCAGACATATAGATAAAGAAAATACATGCTTCTGACCCATCATGCCTATCTGGTCCTCACAAACATGAAAAATCTTTCTGCGGATTGTATGATCTTCGACAATCTGACCACGAGGCTGACTCACCTGAAAGTTTCCCCCTACAAAAATATTGCCGCATATAGAAAACTAGCATGTCAAAACAAAGGCTAACCTAGAGTCCTTTTCCCTGACATGCTACTTTTCTATGAGGTGGGCATAATTTTGTGCAGAAGAGCATCAGCCCTGAAGTGGTACAGTCCAGACACAGGTGTACCACCTCACTGAGGATTAGGCATACATAGTTAAGTGCTGCTAATGTATACTGAAAGGCCGTCTTGGCAAACAGAGGAAACTGATCCAAACATCCCTCCCCCCTCCAAAGATGCAGCAAAGAGGGCAACCGTTTACTGCTTTCTTGTTTCCAGATTCATTTCTGCTCCTTCATAGCTAATTAAACGTCTTGACCCAGAGGGGTTGAATTAATGAGAGTTGAGTGCGCTAGATCCCTGGAGGGCTCATGGTCAGATTTCTCTCTCTCTCTCTCTCTCTCTCTCTCTCTCTCTCTCTCTCTGTGTTCCCCACCCCCTGTCAGCTCTACCAATGTGATTCAATTCTATAATACATTACAAGGTTATGATTTATTAGCAGTTATTGCTATTAGAGGCAGGTATCTCTGAGTAAACTGGAGAATGGCAGGAAATCTTCAGCGTCGGTATCAAAGCCTGGTATCGTCAAGCAATCGTTGGGGACTCCAGGTCCTCAGGGGGCCCATGGCCAATCTCTGAATTGCCCACCTTCCTGTTGCAATAGATCTGGTATGTCCTATCTGCAAATGGGGGGGGGGTTTACCCCCAGGTTCCCCTCTGATGATGCAGGAGCCTCTGGCAGAAAGATCACATGTTCTGATGGAGAAGGCAATGAGGGTAACTTTTATTGCCCTCCTTTGCCGGAGCTGAACGGCTGAGCCCACAAAGGGGATAGGAAGGGAAGAGAAGCATTTGCTTTGCTGCAGAAAAGCTTTTTCTATTTCTGCCGCCACCGTGGCAAATCCCCACACCCCACAAAGCCATTATGAAACTCAGCAGGGCCCACGCATGTAGGATGCAACCCATGGAGAACATAAGAACATAAGAACAGCCTCACTGGATCAGGCCATAGGCCCACCTAGTCCAGCTTCCTGTATCTCACAGCGGCCCACCAAATGCCCCAGGGAGCACACCAGATAACAAGAGACCTCATCCTGGTGCCCTCCCTTGCATCTGGCATTCTGACTTAACCCATTTCTAAAATCAGGAGGTTGCGCATACACATCATGGCTTGTACCCCGTAATGGATTTTTCCTCCAGAAACTTGTCCAATCCCCTTTTAAAGGCATCTAGGCTAGATGCCATCACCACATCCTGTGGCAAGGAGTTCCACAGACCAACCACAGGCTGAGTAAAGAAATATTTTCTTTTGTCTGTCCTAACCTGCCCAACACTCAATTTTAGTGGATGTCCCCTGGTTCTGGTATTATGTGAGAGTGTAAAGAGCATCTCCCTATCCACTCTGTCCATCCCCTGCATAATTTTGTATGTCTCAATCATGTCCCCCCTCAGGCGTCTCTTTTCTAGGCTGAAGAGGCCCAAACACCGCAGCCTTTCCTCATAAGGAAGGTGCCCCAGCCCTGTAATCATCTTAGTCGCTCTCTTTTGCACCTTTTCCATTTCCACTATGTCTTTTTTGAGATGCGGCGACCAGAACTGGACACAATACTCCAGGTGTGGCCTTACCATCGATTTGTACAATGGTATTATAATACTAGCCGTTTTGTTCTCAATACCCTTCTTAATGATCCCAAGCATAGAATTGGCCTTCTTCACTGCCGCCGCACATTGGGTCGACACTTTCATCGACCTGTCCACCACCACCCCAAGATCTCTCTCCTGATCTGTCACAGACAGCTCAGAACCCATCAGCCTATATGCGAAGTTTTGTTTTTTTGCCCCAATGTGCATGACTTTACACTTACTGACATTGAAGCGCATCTGCCATTTTGCTGCCCATTCTGCCAGTCTGGAGAGATCCTTCTGGAGCTCCTCACAATCACTTCTGGTCTTCACCACTTGGAAAAGTTTGGTGTCGTCTGCAAACTTTGCAACCTCACTGCTCAACCCTGTCATGGAGGCCTTCTCAAAGTAAGGGGAACTCTTGTTCCCTTACCTTGGGGCTGCATTGCTTCTGGAAATTTAGCCACTTCACTGCTCACCCCTGTCTCCAGGTCATTTATGAAGAGGTTGAAAAGCACCGGTCCCAGGACAGATCCTTGGGGCACACCACTTTTCAATTCTCTCCATTGTGAAAATTGCCCATTGACACCCACTCTCTGCTTCCTGGCCTCCAACCAGTTCTCAATCCACGAGAGGACCTGTCCTCTAATTCCCTGACTGTGGAGTTTTTTCAGTAGTCTTTGGTGAGGGACCGTGTCAAACGCCTTCTGAAAGTCCAGATATATAATGTCCACGGGTTCTCCCGCATCCACATGCCTGTTGACCTTTTCAAAGAATTCTATAAGGTTCGTGAGGCAAGACTTACCCTTACAGAAGCCATGCTGACTCTCCCTCAGCAAGGCCTGTTCGTCTATGTGTTTTGAGATCCTATCTTTGATGAGGCATTCCACCATCTTACCCGGTATGGATGTTAGGCTGACCGGCCTATAGTTTCCCGGGTCCCCCCTCTTTCCCTTTTTAAAAATAGGCGTGACATTTGCTATCCTCCAATCTTCTGGCACCATGGCCGTTCTGAGGGACAAGCTGCATACCTTAGTCAAGAGATCTGCAACTTCATTCTTCAATTCCTTAATAACCCTTGCGTGGATGCCATCAGGGCCCGGTGACTTATTGATCTTTAATTTATCAATGAGGTCTGAAACATCTTCTCTTTTAACCTCTATCTGACTTAACTCCTCGGTTAGGAGGGGCCGTTCGGGCAGCGGTATCTGCCCGAGGTCTTCTGCCGTGAAGACAGATGCAAAGAACTCATTTAATTTCTCTGCCATCTCTAAGTCTCCTTTTATCTCCCCTTTCCCTCCCTCACCATCCAGAGGGCCAACCGCTTCTCTGGCAGGTTTCCTGCTTCTAACATATTTGAAAAAGCTTTTATTATTCCCCTTAATGTTGCTGGCCATGCATTCCTCATAGTCTCGCTTGGCCTCCAGTATCACCTTCTTACATTTCTTTTGCCACAGTTTATGTTCCTTTTTATTCTCCTCATTAGGGCAAGACTTCCATTTACGGAAGGAAGCTTCCTTGCCCTTCACAGCCTCTCTAACTTGGCTGGTTAGCCATGCGGGCATCCTCCTGGATTTAGTGGAACCCTTCTTTCTTTGCGGTATACACCTCTGCTGGGCCTCTATTACTGTTGTTTTAAGCAGCCTCCATGCACTCTGGAGAGATTGGACTCTTTTTACCCTCCCTTTCAACCTCCTTCTAACCAGCCTCCTCATTTGAGGGAAGTCCGCCCGTCAGAAGTCAAGGGTTTTTGTTAGAGATTTGCCTGGTATTCTTCCCCCAACGTGCATGTCAAAACGGATCGCAGCATGATCACTGTTCCCCAATGGCTCAGTAACGTTTACATGTCTAACCAGGTCCTGCGTACCGCACAATATTAAATCCAGAGTCACCTGTCCTCTGGTGGGCTCCGTGACTAGCTGATCTAAGCCACAGTCATTTAGCACGTCAAGAAATCCAGTTTCCTTATCGTGACCAGAACACAAATTGACCCAGTCAATATGAGGATAATTGAAGTCTCCCATGATTACAACCCTGTCCCTCCTTGTCACCTCCCTGATCTGTTTCCTCATTTCAAGGTCCCCATCCGATTTCTGGTCTGGAGGACGATAGCACGCCCCCAGTATTACATCGCTGCACAAGCCTGGTAATTTAACCCACAGAGATTCTACGGTGGAGTCGGACCCACCTTCAATCTCTACTTTACTGGATTCTATCCCTTCCTTAACATAAAGGGCCACCCCACCTCCAACACGCCCCTGCCTGTCCCTCCTGTAGAGTTTATAGCCCGGGATTGCGGTATCCCACTGATTCTCCGCATTCCACCAGGTTTCCGTTATGCCCACTATGTCAATATTTTCCCTTGTCACCAGACATTCCAGTTCTCCCACCTTTGCACGTAGACTTCGGGCATTCGCATAAAAGCATTTGTACACGGAATGCCCCAGGATGCGCTGCTTATTCGCTGCTTTGTCCCCGCATCCTCTCATTGTGCCAAACCGTCTATCACATCCCATCACACTACCTTTCCCAATTTCTTCTCCTACTCTGCCTTTGTCTTGTTGTTCTCTAACCTCCCCATCCTCATCCCATAGGGATGAGGAGTCCCGAACCGGATGCCCCTCGGCTCCTGTCGGCCTTCCCCCAGGGATCAGTTTAAAAGCTGCTCTGCCACCTTTTTAATGTTATGCGCCAGCAGTCTGGTTCCATTCTGGTTCAAGTGGAGCCCATCCCTCTTGTACAGGCCCCGCTTGTCCCAAAAAGTTCCCCAGTGCCTAACGAATCTAAACCCCTCCTCCCTACACCACCGTCTCATCCACGCATTGAGACCCCTGATCTCCACCTGCCTAGCTGGCCCTGCGCGTGGAACAGGTAGCACTTCAGAGAACACTACCTTTGAGGTCCTGGCTTTCAGCTTCCTGCCTAAAAGCCTAAATTTGGCCTCCAGGACACGAATCCCCTCAAAGCCAGCCCTGGTGATTTTTTTCCCACTCCTCCTGAACACAGAGCACCCCATATACACCTATTCTCCATTTTGTGGGAACAGTCAAGCTGTATTACTTTTGAACTCTAGACCTCTCTGCAAAGAAGACTATCTTGTGACTGCGGCTATTTTGTTTGGTCACTTCTACAGACCATTCTGAGCCCATCACCCATGTCTCTGGCCTTTCATGGTGTCTTTGCTCTCAATTTTGTTCCCAAAATTTTATAAAAGGCAAGATGAGGTCCAGGTGCCGTACCACCTAGTCCCCAGGAGGAATCAAAAAGAGAATGCCCAGCTCTCCATTGGAAAATACAGGAAGAGGCTTCTCTTTGGGCTTGGGTGACCTGAGCATAGTGAGAGCAAGACTCAAGCTGAAGTTTTCCTTTACCTCTGATTCATGGACCCAATGCCTCAGTTCATATGTGGGCAGGACTTTTGATTAACAACCCAGGGTGACCAGATACAATGGAGGACGGAGTGCCTATGCCTTTAACCATTGTCTAGAAGAGGGAATTTGGCAGGCAGAGCTCAGCAGGGAAGTGTTCAAAAAGCTGCACCTGCCAGTACTCCCTCTTTAAACAATGAATCAAGGCACAGTGTACTGTCCTCCATTGTATCTGGTCACCCTGTAACAACCACTTTATTGTTGTTGCATTTAGTTTTCAAGAAGGAAGAAAACTTCGGGCTGTCATACACAGTTCCCCTTCTTTGTCCTCACAACAGCCCTGTGAGGTGGTTTAGGTCAAGAGCTACAGTCCAAGGCCACCCAATAAACATCGTGGCTGAGTGAAGATGAGGATCTCAGTCTCGCTAAATAAATAACTATATTGTGAAGCCACTAAAGACCTCCTTGACAATGTTTTCTTGTGGGATCTGTTAACTCTTCATGCCTTGAGCTACTCCAACCTGAATTACTATCGTGGTTTAACTATGACACCTTCTGCAGGTAGCGCTGAGAAAGAACCGTCTCTGAAGCCCCAACGAGCTGCGAGCCAGCGGAGACAATACTGGGCCAGCTATGAATTAAGGCAGCGTCGTATGTTCAGATTTGTACAACACACTTTACCTGCACATTTGCAAATACAGATGCCCTGGTGTGGAAAATTCCAGAGAGAACTTACACTCTGTACTCCCCTGTACTTTCATTCTGCCAGTTCCCCGTGCTGCATATTGGCCAGGGAGGATGCACTTTCAGCCACCCACCCTGGTGTCACAAAAGTCACTGTTCTATATAAGGGACAGAGTGCTGGACTAGGCCTGGAAAGACCTAGGTTCAAATTCCGACTGAACCAATAAAGTTCAGTTAGTGACCCTAGATCAGGCATAATCTGTTGCCAACATTGACCTTGCAAGGTTGTTGTGAGGAAAAAATTGTTGGCAATCATGCACTCCTTGGCAAAATGGTGGCTAAAAAGCATTACTAAACAGAGGAGTGAGAGCTGTAGAGAACCAGGGATGAGTTTCACCCCTGCCCCATAGCTATTTTCTTTCTTTAATAAGTAATAAGTTGATTATTCTAGTTTATTTCTAGAAACATCCTTTTCCTTGCCTTCCAATCCTCTAGAGCAACTGTTCCCCTGAGCATGTACAGACTGCTTACCACAGGCATCATCTTTGTTTGTTTGTTTTGTTAAGACAGGCTGCATCTTGCAAAATTCATTAAATAACAAAACACAGCCAAACACAAAGCATCTTTTATCCTCTGGCTTTGCACCCTCCTGACTGCTTAGCAACTTGAGTCAGAACCTGTGAGTCAAGAAGAAGACCAAACCTGGCAGGACCCCTGGAGCAGTTGAACGGAGGGAGGATCAGTTTCTAGGGGTAAAAATGTGCGTTGAATAGTCTTTGGGCCAGGAGGTCTTTGGGCCAGGGCTGAAGGGCTCTTAACTCATGGGGGCAGCCTTTTGACAGAAGGCGCATGGAGGGGGGGGGTGGCTGCCTCAATCCCCCGCCAGGGGTACATCTGGCACTATTGGAGTAGGGTCTGATTTTGGACGTCACCGCACGCACGCTCCCGGCCTGGGTAAAAATAGGTTTGCTCTCAGAGGACTCCGGCAGTTGCATAACAGGGGCTGCAGTTCCAGAAATAAACCCCCTCTATTGGGGCAGTGGTGGGGAGAGGCGGTGGGGAGAAGCGTGTTGCCGCTTTTCTGGGGTGACCTAGATTTCCCCTAGCTGAAGCCTAGAAGGACATTAATGCAATTAAAAGGGGGGAAAAAAAAAAGAGTACTCTCTGCCAGCCACAAATCTTAGCACTGCCAAATCTAGAAGGTGCCCCCGGCACCCAGGAGTCCTTTGTCCCTTGCACTGGAGTCACAGCTTTTGTTTATCATTCAAATGGCACCCTTAGCATGGAAAGCACTTTGCAATTCTTGATCTCCACTCCAGACTCACAGCAGCCCCACCACAGCTGCGTTTTACAGAGAGAAAACTGAGGCCAAAAGTCTATCTAAACTGTGCAAGGATTTGAAAGAGCACTGCAACTTTCTCATCACTTGGCAGCTGGCTTCCAGCATTTGAAACAATAGTTGACCTCATAAAGGTGATGTTTCAGGCCCGGCCCACAAATGCAGCAGAATGAGTGGGAGAGTTCTTCGGAGGTGGGAGTGTGGGCGGTACCACTTCACAATGCAGGCAGGGGGGAATTGACATTTATAAAATACTCCTTGTTGTGAAAAAGTCTCTGTAAGTAAAAAAAATAAAAAATTAACAGAAGAGGGAGTGAATCAGGCTGGATTGTCTCTCCCTGGTATTTAATTGTTATTTGCAGAAGAGTTGATTTTACAAAGGAGGGGTATTCAAAACAGGTGCCCATCCCTAGCCTGAAATGGTGCTGTTCAGTCTCTCACTTTAGAATACTTACTCCTGCCTGCTGCAGGCACATCGAATCCAGGCTTTTGTTGCAAGAGTTTTAAGCAGACATTGTATATATTCTGCAGCATTTAAAAAAAAAGGAAGAAAAAAAAACTGGGCCAAGGAAAGCTGATTTCCACAACCCATATAAGCTAATATTTCTATGTGTCAAACTGCTATTAAAAGCCCAGGAGCCCGGCTTACTTTTGGAAAAGTAGCAGCCTTAGCTATGTAGGACACTGAAATCCTAGACTCTACCTCCTACCC
Source organism: Tiliqua scincoides (assembly GCF_035046505.1). Classification (NCBI taxonomy): domain Eukaryota; kingdom Metazoa; phylum Chordata; class Lepidosauria; order Squamata; family Scincidae; genus Tiliqua; species Tiliqua scincoides. Next base: position 118,781,153 of record NC_089825.1, read on the forward strand.
TATCCCTCTTTTGGGATTGCATCAGGCAGGGGCCCCCAAAATGTTCCAGTCTGTGAGGACTAGTCACTTGCTGTTCAAATAGCTCAGAGCCAAGACTCAAGAAGTTGATTTGCAGCACACCCAATGCCAAATTTGTGAGGGCACGAACACCCAGCCCAACGTTGAATGTGATCATCCAGTGGACCAAGTTGGGCTCCTTTTCATCAAGCCCTGTTGAGCTGATGTGTAGAATTTCAGCCAAAAGACAGAATTGGCCAGGCCCCAGTTCAAATTTGATCTCTGCCATGAGCTCACAAGGTGCCCATTGACAAGTCACTCTTCTTTTAGCCTGCCTGGCAGGGCCATTGTAGGGATTACAAAAGCTTGATCTACACACACAGCAGAATGAAAACATAAGATCTTTGCTGGATCGGGCCAAAAGGGGCCCATCTAGACCATCTTCCTGCATCTCACAGTGGCCCATCAGATGCCTCAGGGAGCACACAAGACAACAAGTGACCTGCATCCTGGTGCCCTCTCTTGCATCTGCCACCAGAGGTGAGGAGGGGATGAAGTGGAACACACCAGATTGCAGATAGGGTCTCATTTTTAAATGTTCCTCCATGCAAACAGTTCTTGGCCAGAAAAAAAAAAACTAGTATGAAAGACAGAAAAGTTCTGTACACCTGTATTCTTTCCTAGGTTTCCACTGCTAGGTAGAGCGGCATTTTGCATTTTTTTTTAAACACAGGAAACACTTTAAAATGACCTTCCTTCACCACCCATCATCTGAAAAGGTGAAGTCCATTCCTCTGTGTACACAACTCTTGCCTGAGGGACTGTGGCTGACATATGTTGAACACGAGAGCTAGCGTTCTCAACATCTTTCTCCCACTGTACCACTTTCCATGGTCCACCTATTGGAAGTACCGCCAGAAGTAACTGGTGATGATGTCATCGCCAATTACTTCCAGATTCGGAAGCAAAACATGATGCAACAAACACCGGTAAGAGGCTCAAGGCGGGTTTTTGAGCATGTGAAAAGTGCATGCTGGAGTTGTGCCCGCTGAGCCAACCCTCCTACCACTGCTTGTCATGGTGCGTCGCTGGTCTTGCTGCGGGGGACTGTAGGTCTCATGACTACCACCAGACACCACCTCGAGTCCCACCGGTGCAACTTGCACCAGTGGTTGAGAAGCACTGTGCTGAAGTACTGTAAAAATGTCATTACTGTTGTGCAAGGAAGCAGATTGAACCTGTCCCTTCAATTCAGGTGGAAAGCAGGCCCCCGACCTGCAGTTCTACAGGGAGGGTGAAGCGGTCAGGCCCACCTACCAGAAGGGCAGCCAGTAGCAACCTAGCGCAGGTGGATGGTAGAGGTGAGCATAGGTGGGCAAAGGTGTATGAAAGGGAGGGCAGCCCCCAGGCCCCTGACGAGGTGGGCACTGACATCTCTCAGGAAGTTGACCCAAATCTCTGAGGGGGAAATGCTTCTCCAGCCAACCCCCCCCCCACCTCCTCCTCTGACACTGCAGCTTATGTTCCTTTTGTGAATGAGACCAGGCTGCTGCGGGTGGCAGTCTTATGAATGCAGCTGTCAGCACAAAGAGGGACGCAGGAGGAGGGTGACCAACCCCAGGACACAGCCCGGACCCTGCTGCCCGCCTGGCCGCACAAATGCAGCACTCCTTGTAGAGCCTCCAGGATCTTCCTGTCTCCCACCCTCCCACCCACCCGCCGGACCCTGTAAAAAGGAGGGCACAGAAAAGCACAAGGAGCGGTGGGCACAGGGCCAGGCATTGCGATACTGCCTGAAGTGTCAGTTAGTACTGCATCACCACCTCCCTGCATTCCTCTCCTGCAGCGCGAGGTGGGGGGGGGAGAGAAGAGGGAAAGAGAGAGAGAAGAGGAAAGCAATACTGCATCCACTGCAGTGGTCTGCAGAGAACATAAAAGGTACATTCTCACCCCTCTTATCCTTCACTCACATTGATGGTGGAGTTTTTGCTTTTTTTGGGGGGGGGGGAGAGAGAAACTGAAGCTTAACACTTAATACACCAAGCACTTAGAGCCCCATGAAGTGGGGCCAGGAAGTTGGGCAGTAACATCTCCCCCCAAGTGAACATCTGAACACGCAAAGGTTAGCAAATGGAGCACCTGAACCCTATTCAAATAAGCAGACAGGCTGCCTCCTTATGCCTCACCTTTTAGCCCTGATCCCTTTGGATTCTCCAATGCAAAGTTTAGGCCCTAGTGAGCACCTGTATTGCCCGCTGGGAAAGATGGAATCCCATCACAACACCCTTGGCACACGGCTGAAATTGCTGTTGCTTGTGTTTTCAAGCACACTGGTGGAACAGGCAGAAACTAGCTCTGGGCCTCAAATTTATCCCTCTTATTCAGCCTCCTCCACTTGGTCAGTTTTCTTTTGTTCTTTCTAACTCCAAATTGGTCTCTTCTTATTCCCTTTGGCTGCCTATGAGGCAGAAGGCAACAGGCCCAACTCCTATTTCTAGTCCAAAACTCTTCCTTTAGAAAACCAAAATTCTCATCTCTTGCTAAATTCTTACTTCCCTCTGCAGGTTTCCTACTTTGTCATCTCTTCTCCTTATCAACCCCCACCACTATACTCACCGCTAACAGCCAGGGCTGCATTTGATAAAGCAGACACTCAAGAGTTCACTAAAAAAATTTTGAGGGCTCACAGCAAAGACAGGAAAAACTAATGCTCCCTCCCCCTACACCAAACAGCAGGTAGGCAACATATATTCACTCATTGCTCAGGGTGCAAAGTAGATACTAGCTGCCTCAGTTTGGACACGTGAAAAGGAGGCATCCTTCAGTCTCGGAAGACTCACACTCTGAATGATGGTTCTGGAACAGAGTGTCCTCTCCAGTGTGCGAAGCCTGGGTAAAGTAGATATGGAGGATAGGCTGTTTCCCATGCAGCAAATCCCCCCTCTCCACGTCGCTGAAATGGTCCAATGGAAAGGCAGAAGCCAATACGGTTGGTTCCGCTGGCGTCGCAGGAGTTGCCAGAACATGACTGTGTTCAGCCATGAACTGCCTCAGGGGCTCCAGCTCCGGATTTTGCCTTGAGATTGACTCCTGAAGCCTTTTCCATAACTGGATGTAGCCGCAAGGCAGTGGAGGTTTGGGATCAGAGCTTTCCTTCTCTCAGATGAGCTGCCTTCCCAGGCTGATGAGTCCCATCTACCCGGTGGCTGTTTAGTTGCCTCTTACGACAAGTACAGCCAAACCGAGGGCCTATTCTTATCCCCAGCCCCCAGGTGAAAAGGAGGATATTGGTGATATCATAACATTCATCCCATCAACCATATGCATGATGAAATTACATGTTTGGTTCAAAGTTTCCCTCCCCCCCATCCAAAAATCAGAGATATTTCTAACCTTCTTAATGTAGCCCCCTCTTCTTCCATGACCTCTCCAATCTCAGCCTAGCCACCAGTATTTAAGAACGTCTGCAATAGGCGGTTCAGGTCCCAGAAGCAGGTTACAATTTGACCTCAAGTGGGTTAGGGCAGTGCTGCTTCTGCTGCCATTTTGTTTCAAAGTTCAGGCCTGCACAATTTGAACAGTAGATAGGACAACAGATCCTTGATAAAGTAAACCTTGCCGAAAACCTACAAGGTATTCATCTTCAGTGAGCCCTCTCAGTTTCCTAGCCATCTGCCTGCTGTGGCACTCTCTCTGCCTTGGTTTTTTCTCCCTCCACCTTTGAAAACTGAGCGCATAGTGTTTTCATGTCCCTTTCTATGTCTCTTCCCCTTCCAAGTAGCCTGGAAAGAGAGAAGGGGCGGCAAACCCTGACTAGCTGCAAGAGGGCAGGAAGAGAAGAGGAACAGGAGTCGCTCAACTACTCATCTTTTGCCCACTGTGCTCTTGGAGGTGGATCCCATGTTGCAAGTTGGGGCTTGAGGTAGGACCCGGGGCCAGCTCTTGACAAGCTGAAGACCACCGACTTAGATCAAGCAACTTCCCATTAAAAAGGCACACAGAAACCCAAACAAATGACACTACGTTTTTAATATACTTTACAAAGGAAACAAAGAAGCCAAGGTAAGGGCCGAGAAGAACGCAGTTCAATGGAGAAGAGTGGGGCAGAAAGAGTGTACCCAGGAGGCATCAAATCTACAGGCCTGACTACAGAGGCACAGAAGAAAAATCAAATCTTACCCCCTTTTCCCCTTGCCTATTGCTGTCAGTTCATAATCACCCAATTAAAGGGACAGGGCAAGGATGGTGCGAGACAATCCTCCAGCCAAGAGAGCTCATTCAGCAAGATTCCCAGGTAAAGTGACAAGGAAGGTAAGAGCCCTGGCTTCTAAGCCCCTACTGCTGAAATGTCCAATGCCACATTTCTCTCAGAGAACCACCCTCCCTCTGCTAACTAGCCTCCCACTCACCAGTCCCTGATTCTAGTTACTCTAGTCTGCTATCCCACCTCTCTTGATCCCAGAGCTTGGGTTTCCCTTTTTGTGCGTACTGAGGCAGAGGCTTTGTTAGCAATATAGAAACAGAGAGAGAGAGAGAGAGAGAGAGAGAGAGAGAGAGAGAGAGAGAGAGAGAAGACACTGTAAATGAGGCTGAGAAATAGTGGGGGAAGAGTGCCTTAAAAAAGAGCCTTAAGCTCCCACTCCAACCTAAGATTAAAGCAAGGCTCCTCTCTCCTTTCCTGAAAAGGTGCCTGAGAGTTTAATATCATAAAAACAAGCAGTGGGAGAAGAAGGGAGGATCAAGGAGGTTCAAATGGTAACACTTTATGCCTAAAGTGAATGAATATTGCATGACGGCCATTAACTTGCTCCCTTCAGTCTCTCTGCCTCCTGGGAAGTGAAGGTGAACACTACACCAAGCCCTGGTGCACCCCAAGAGAGATGGCCTTACCCCAAGTGAATCATGGGAAAGGCACACGATGCAGATCACACTAAGCCCTGGCACCTTTGCGAGCGACATCCCTAGCCTGGGAAACTCTGGCAGGATCAGCTGCTCCCAAGCTCAGTGCGCTTTAGAGACATGAAAACCACATGCCTAAAGCCATGTGAGCCCCAGGAAGAGCACCACACCCCCAAAGCCCCCTCTCTGCCCCAGTCCCAGCCTTCACCCTGCCTCGGTTAAAGTGCTTGTGTTAAGGAGGATGGTGGTGACTATGACAGGTTTTCAAGGAGAGAGACTCTGAGAGGTGGAGGTTTCCTCGGTAGGCAGGATTTCAATGCTGCTGTCTGGCTGGCTTGGGGAAACGCTGTCTGTCAGCTCCATCTCCTGGGCCTGGCTGGGTGACAGTGGCTGCGGAGAGCTTGCTGTGTCAGTGCTGGGGGTTGCAGACTTGCCTTCAGACAGGCCCAGCAACTCCTGGACGTTGCGGGGTAGATCCTGGGAAGGGGAAAAAAGAGTGGGTTTGAAGACAGAAGTTTCTCTCTGGCTAAAACTGGAAGCCCAATTCAAAACACGTTCCTGAAGAGCAGTGCTCCGTCCCACCATGCCTGAGTGGTGTAGGGGCCATGTGGGACAGGTATGATGTGGCTGCTTCCTAGGGCACTGTCACATAGGCAATCCTGGCATGGGAAGCTCTCAGTGCCCTTCCCTTGTGGTTCCTGCTTTTGTAAGTCATTGGGCCACACAGGAGAGGTACTGTATTCAAGCCTCCAAAGTGATATTTGAACTAGGCCAGCTCAGCAGGACAACAATGTAGAGAGAAACAGAAGGCACAGTTCTACCCTGTGTGCTCCCTTTCATTCATTCTTCCTGCTTATGGCACATCTGATCACTGGAATATCCAACTCTGTGTTTTTTCCGCTGTGTCTGCACACAAAGTTCAGGATGGAGGAACTTGACTCCTCAGGGAATACAAACGGGCATATGAACTATCTTCCTAGAATTACAATCATTACCACTACATTGTTTAAGCCTTCAACCTTTAATTGAGCACAAGAGAACCAGCTGCTTTTCTTTTTTTGCCCCATAATACGCTCTGAAAAAGCAAGAAGCCAACACTTCATACACCATATATAAACAAGTAATAAAAAATACTTATGAGCAGTCCTGTTGGATTAGCCAACTGGCCACCTTGTTCAACATCCACCTTCCCACAATGGCCCACCAGATGTCCCTGGGAAGATTAAAGCAAGAGAAGCAGGGCAAAAAGGCAACAGTTCACCCCTTTTGTTGCCATTGCCCCCCCCCCCAACACATGGCATTCAGGGGTGCATGCTCTCTGAGCACAGAGCTTCCATTTAGCCATCATGACTCATAGCAACTGACAGACCTTTATCACTACTGGTGTGTCAAATCCCTCTTTTAAAGTCACCTAAGTGAGTGGCCACATCCTAGGGCAGCAACTTCCACATATTAATTAGCATTGTGTGAGGAAGTTGGTCCATGAGTAAAATACTGCCTTATGCATCACTTTCGCATGAGTGTCAAAAAAAGGGGGGCATGAGAGCTGATCATTCTGTTTGCCTGACATCTGGCATGTAGGCTCTAGCCAACCCCAAAGGCTACTCTGACCTCATGTATGCAAGCAGCAAAATGAGGGGATAAGATACCGGGGTGGCAGAGAGGACTGCACCACTTCAGACTGCAGATGGAACGTGTGTGCACCACTTTTCATTCCCCTCCCTATGTCACAAACTGCCTGCAAACTGAAATTCAGTGCAAAGGGTCAAGTTTGAACCTTAAGTTTTCCATCTCAGGGACTTCTGGACACTGGGAAAGGTCTGCAAGTGGTATTCCCCCACCTACAGGCTGAAGTAGTATAGCCCACTCTATCAGCTCATTTGGCTGCGTAAGTAGAGCCGGCCTGAGTTGCAGAGAGGTCCTTGCTGGGCTGGAAGAGACTCACTGGAGTAGCTGCCAGCTGTCTGTAGATTGCCTCAGCCCTGCATAAGATGTCTTCCACGTTCATCTTCATGGTGAGCTCATTGATGTGCTGTGGAAAAGCAGAGACACAGGAAATTAAAAACAAAAGAGGCTAACTGGTACGGGAGGGGTTTAGGAGGAGGAAGACAGAGAAACACACAGCTTTTTAAGATGGAGTATGCAAAACAAGGTCCATTAGAGTAGTTTCTGCAAAGTTCTGCTGCAGTCTGGGAGTTACCTTCAGGAGGGTGTGAAAGAATGTCGCTGAAGACAATTCAAATGCCAGTTTGAATGCATTCTGTAGAGCTGGTTGGGGGGCTCTTCCAAAGAATGTTAAGTGTGTAGAGGCAAAGGGCAAAGATCAGAGGTTCACAGGACTGGGAATTGTGTTATGAAAATAACCACTGCTCTTCAAAACAGATGAATGCATGCTATTTGTCCCTCCAGATTCCACAGCATTCAGAAAAACTTAACATACCAGCAGAGGGCAGTGTGGCATGAGGGCTGGTTGGATGCAGTGCATGGGGCCAGACCAAAGAAAACTACAGTACATGAACCATAGGGAAGGACAGGAAGGGGTGGGCACTAAACAGGTCCTTTTCTATTTCGGTTTTCTGAGCTTTCGAAACTGATACTGGCTGAACATTTTCAAAAGCAGATGGAGTGCATAAAACATGAAGACTACAAACTTGACTGAATTTTTTTTTTTGAAAGCTGGAACAGTAAATTACACGACCCTGTTTGTACTAGGCACTGTGCAAGCACACATGCATGCAAGCAAAAAAAAAAAAACTCCAGCTTCATAGTGCTCACCTTGAGGATCTCATTGAAGCCAAAGCCAGAGTTCATTAGAGCTTGTCTTTCTGCATCCAAAATTCCACACGCCACCAGCAGGTGGAAATTGGGGCAAGGCAGTCCTGTCCACAGCACCTGGAATGGAGTGGGAGGACAATAAAGACACAGTTTGGGCTGAGGAAGGCTGTCATAACCCAGCATCGCAGAGTTGGGCAACTTGGTACAGTATGCTCCTAACTTAAACATAGTTCTTTCTTACATTGGTGCCTGCATTAGCCAGAATGTCTCCATTTCTAATAGGCCAAGCTGAATATCGCTAATGTTGTGCGATGTTCCCCAGGATCCCAAGGAAAAGCATTGCAAATGTGATCTGGTCAGCTACGGCAAGCCTAAACTTGTCTTACTCTATCAACCTACCTATGCTGGATCATGTTGTGACCTAGGGTGAAGCCACAGCCAAATTTCCCTACAACAGCACAGCTAAGGCTGTTGTACATTGCCTTTTGCAAAGCCATGCTTTCTAAACCCCACACTGTACCTTTCTACTGATGAGACAGAGAGAAACTAAGATTTCTAAAACCACAGATGAAAAACAGCTACTCCTTGCTACTCTTGTGGTTCACCTGTAACCACACAAGTTACAAACTTCTGCTTAGGTCCATCTAAGGCAAGTTAGAAACCACATTTTGCTCTTATTTCCCCAACTGTAATCATACATTCTGTGTGCTTATTAAAAATTCTAAGTCCTTGGTTAAGTAAACCTGCTTGTTCTGATCTGGGGGCAGGTCAGAGGAATTCTCCCAGATTCTCAGGTCAACACCTTTGACCTTTCAGCCAAGTTATGAAGAAAGCATGCAGATGCTTTGAACGAGTTGGGTGGTTGATGAATGGAAGTTGGCGGAATTATACCTCGATAACCCAGTCAGAGCCCAGTCCTATCCACACTTTCCTGGGAGTAAGCCCCATTGACTCTAATGGGACTTACTTCTGAGTAGACACGCATAGGATTGGGCTGCCAGTTTTCTAAATCAACACAACTGCTTCTCAGTTGTTATGAACTCCTACTGCTGAACAATCCACCAGATGGCAGAAACTACTGATTAATGTGTTAGGGTGTTCAGTTCTCACAGTAACACTACAGTTGCTAGACTCCCCCAGTTTGCCCAGGTTCCCCAGGTCACCCTCAGAGTAGAGAGAAAAGAAAGGAGTAAAGATTCTCCCAAGACTCTGAGAAACATCACACTTCGGTTCTACCACCTGCAGTATCCTCCTGAACGAAGTCATTCAGTCACACACATGAAGCCCATGGGCACAGCACCCCGAATAATCCATCCACCTTCTCACTTGAATCTACACAATGCTGAAATTGCCTTCACTCTGGCTAAGTGGCTGCAGAACATACTCCAAGTGGTGCACCCCAAGATCCCATGTGACGCTGCAAGCTATGCGCCTCTCAGCCTTGTGTCTCAGCCTCTCAGCCCCATAGTCATTCTGCCCTGGTATTCAAAGAGATGACAGCCCAGAGAAGAGGACAGGCCACAGAAGTTCAGAAAACTCTCATAAGGAACAAAGTAAGGGCCACTATGCAAGTCCAGCATATTAGGAGGAATAAACCCTTCTATGGCTCCCCAATGGTTGCATGTGTAGCCCTCAAGTTGCCTTTGGGCCCATCTGGATGGAAGTACATAATGAAGTTATGTTGCTGAAGTAAAGCAGATCTAGATTTGGTCAATGCCTGAAAGAGAGATCACCTACAAACTGTACATTTACTGTTGACTGTACTAGAGGAAGACTGGATAAAATTTCAGAACAGATCATAGTGGTAAAGCATGTGCTTTACATGCAGAAGGTTCCAGGTTCCATCCTTAGCACCCCAAGTTAAAACAAACTCAGGCAGCAGGCTGGAAGCCTGCCAACAGTTAAAAGGGACACTGCTACACTATAAGAGGCCAATGTCAAGGCAGCCTCAAACACTCGTAAGGCTTGTACACCTCTGGAATGAAAGGATCCACTGGATAGCTTCCAGCTCAATGAGCACAGAGATTCTATTTTACTTCTCACTCTTAGAAGCAAGTGAAAGTGCAAGTTCTTAGGAAACAATCTGCAGCTTTCTACATCCCAACCCCACATTGCAATTCAGAAATCTCTGCTTCTTCTTACTTGCTAACTCATTTGCCTCTTGTTAACACTACCTAAACCCTTCCCAGCACTGAAAGCCACTGTGATGTTCTAAGTTACCTACATACCTGTCAAGTCAAAAATCTTCTTGGGACCGCAAAATACACCCCATCTGTACCACCTTCATATCCAACCCAGTCTCACCTCCCACAGCTGAAGAATTTCAGAGAAAGCAAATTCTCTCTTGAACCAGATTAAGATCCACCGGAAACAGAAGCACAAAGTGCCAGATTCCTTAGAGTCTGGGAGAAACAGCAAAACAATGCAAAGATCAGCAAGGAATTATTTTATACTATCAGCAATTCCTAGATTAAGATAATCTAACTCTTTTCAATGTTTGCTTCCTTTAAATTCTCAAGGTATTAATCAGAGGCAAAGTGAAATAAGGATAAGAAATAAAGCATCTAATTAAGAGGCTCAAAAGCCACCCTTTTCATCTCATGGCAAAAGATCTCATTGTAAAAAATATACCCAACATCAGATTGAGATACATTCCTCTCTGAATGGCCCATATTTAAGCCACCCAGACTTTGGCAACCTGATAGCCAGGAACACAACTACCTAGGAAGTCACAGAGTGGGGGATCCAGCACTCTGAGGAGCAAGTTGAGCTGGGATAGCTGTCGCTTCATGGTCTCCTGGCTTTCTTCAAAATTGCAGTGCTGCAGGCAGAAACAAGAGTGAACACATTCTTACCGTGTATCCCACCTAAGATACCCCAGAAATCTTCCATCATAGGTCTGTTCACTCAAGGTGACATAAGGGCTACAGTAAGTTCCCACACATCCTTCCGAATATGGGGACAGGATTTTCTCCGACAACAGGTCAAACTCTGCCATACCCCAAACTCACCACTAGCTCCATGAAGCCACAGAAGCACCAGAAGGCATCCACTTCATTCTGGGTGACATAGAGAATGGGGGACAGGAGGTCACTCATGCCTTGGACGTAACCTGTGCAGGCAAGCAAGAATCTAAAGTCACTCTGATTTGCTATCAAATTCCTCCAGTTATAGTCCCATCAAGTTCTTTTCCCACTCTGCTGGGCAACTGCAGGTTACCATACAAAAAGAGAAAAAATAATGGTGAGAGGAAGATATGCTGGACGACCCAGAAAACTATCCCTGAAAAAGGCTAAGTGGACAGGTTTACAGAACTGCATGGACTGCATATCCTCCTCTTTATGGAATTCAATATATCCCAAGAATCTCAGCTTTCATATTTGGAACCTGAAACAGATACTGTCATCTCAGAGTGCTTCAACCTGGGCTGCAAAGGACTTCATTTTTCTTACTGCGACTTGTTTCTGGGTTTGGTGCATCTGTTTTTTAATTTTGCCAATTGGTGCTTTGTTTGTAATGACGCATCTTTTTCAGGACTGATATATTTTTACCTGTCTGGTAAATTAATGTGGATAGGAAAGGTGAAGCAAAAATACTTAAACATCCTCATCCCTCTGGATGGTCAAGAGATCCCCTAAGGCCTCAGCTGGTACTAGTCTTACCTCTGCCAGCCTTATCCTCACCCCAACTCACCAAGGTCAAAGTTGTACATGCAATAGGTCATCAGAACATCGTTAAGGAGCACCAGGCCTGGGTTCTCATTGCCCTCGTAGAATTTGTTGTTCCTATCGGTGCGGCTCACATCCCTTTCTGCAAAATCATACAGACACACACAGGCGCAAGCCTTGAGTTGCTGAGCTTTTCAACAAAACAGTTCACAAAGCTGACAAACCATGGTGGCAATTGTACGTGGTGAGTAAGGGTGGCAAGTTACCTACCACACAACAACATGGCTAAGGAAGCCACAACAAATATACTGGTCCCTTTTTTCCCCTTTCCACAAAACAGGCTTTTGCGTGTATACAGCAAAGTTTCCTATCTCCAGTTTTCATATGACAAAATGGGTGAAAGGAGTATAGGAGGAAGAAGAGACTGCAGAGAAGTTAAATTCTTTGCATTTGTATTCACAGTATAAGAAGCTGGACAGATACCCATGCCTGAACTAGTTTTCTTCAAGGATGGCATCTGAAGAACTAAGCCAAACATAGAGGACAGAAATAATCTATTCCTTTTTCATGCCAGGATTGCACCCCTCCCTGTGGGTGTTCCTGGTGTGTTACTTTTTAGATTGTGAATTCCTTGTGGCTGGGAACCATTTTCTCTTCCCTTCCTCCATTCAACCACTCAGACCTTTTTGTGGTAAATGCACGAGATCAAATTGATGTTTGTTACAACTATCACTAACACAAACATATTATACTGTTGAATCAGGAAAAGGGAGCAAATGAATGGAATAAAGCTTTTGACCAATCAGGGAACAGGAAGTGGCACTCATACTGACCAATCAGGCTGCGGTAGCCACGCAGTAAGGAGTTGCGTTGTTCCTGCTCCTCGCTGACTGACTTCCACTGTAACTTCATGCGGAAATACTCATCTCTGAGGAAAGCACAGAAAGGAGAACATGAGAGACATCAGAGTTCATGCCTTAAATGAACCAGTCTTTCCTGGCATAGCTGCTCCCCCCATAATCTTAACCCTGTCTTACGTTTTCCGCCTAACTTGTGCCTTGTTCTCATCGCTGGTATTGTCCCAGGAGAAATACCCCAAGAGGTATTTCCAGGCTTCCTTGCGCAATGGGTTGTTGAGACCCTAGAAAAGACACACATAGAAACAAAACCCACAATGGGAAGAGAATGTTTTATCAGGCCAAGAATTAGAAGGGAAGGCCCCTCGCCTTAGCCCAACACTGGTACCTGGGCCTAAACATTGGGGGGAAATCCACCATGGCCTCCCACTGCTCAGCTCTGTCCTTACAGCCACCCTCATCCCGAGCCCCTTGCATCCTAATCTTCACCCAGCTTCCCCCTCCCCCATTCTGCTTGGGACTTACCCCAGCAAATATCCTCCTGCGCAGACCACTGGGGTCCAACACACGGCCATCGGGATCCAGGTGCTGCTCCCACTCCTGTTCTGTAACAGGGGCCTCCCGCTGGACAGGTGGTCGCTCTCCTAGTTGTGCCTGCTGCCAGCAGCCAACAGAACAAAAGTTAGCAGCTGTTACTTGTGAAAAGGAGAAGCCCACAAGGAGTGAGGGAAGAGAGGGAGAAGGGGCAACAAAGAACATACACTCTTGCCTTGAAAAGATGCAAGAGACCAATGGAATTCAAAAGATTTCCTCAGGGAACTCAACACTGAAGTATGCCAGTGTGGATGCGATGAACTCCTGAACTTCTCAGGGGATCCTGGGACACCCACAGAGTGCACCCTCCCAACTTGGGCAAGGCAATGGACCTTTCGGTTCTCTGTGTCACTCCATGAAAGCCAAGAGTGTGTCCACCTCTCCCTGGCTGGAATATGTTGCAGGAAAAGTAACAGTGGACAAACTAAATTGCCTCCACTGATCACAAACTTTTAGATCCCCCAATAAGCTTCTGTGAAAAGCCAGCATTTCCACGCTAATCCCACTGTAGTTTTCAAACTATATTTCTGGCCCTGCAGTTTTGAGAAATCATCTCTTCAGTTACCAGCATTCAAGGAAGACCCCAAATGCACAATGCCTTTGCATTCTGATCAGCGGAATGATCAGAGGTATGAGGTTAGCAAGATTTTTTTCCTGCTCACACACACCCCATGAAACAAGCGTGTCTGCAATGCCACAGTGGCTTTGGTGTCAGCTTCAAATAGCTCCACTTAGACCTTTGAACCACTTCCTTTTTGCCTGATGCAAAAGTATTCCCCACAGAGGGCATCAAGGCCATATCTAGTCTCCTCCTTAACATAGCCCCTTTTCTCATTCACAACTTTCCCCCCCAACATGGCCACCCCAGGTGCAACTGTAGCCAATGGAGGGGAGGAGGTGGCTGCGGGGAGAAAAAGGACATCCACAGCTGCTTTTGACCCACAGAGGCACCTGACTGGCTGATATGCCTCTTGCCCTCCACGATCTCTCACTGGAGCTGCCTATTCCAACACTTACACAGGTGATCACTTCAAAGCCAGTCTCATCCTCGACATTGGTTGTGGCTGCATCTCCATGGGCATGCTGGGCAGCTCCTTCTTCAGGCTGTAGAGCCCCACGGAAGAAATTGGTGACTTTGGAGAAGCCCCCAAAAGTGGCGGCATATGGATCCTGGAGGAATCGCTAGGAGAAACAGGGGGAAAGTATATTGTGGGCTATGCTTTCCACTGAATGACATTTGTATCAAGTGTATGTGTGGGGTGAAGATGTGCTGGTCAGAGGTCTCTCTCACGGTTCAGTGGTATCTACGGCAGGGCATGCCACAAACCGCTGCGCATTCAGGTTTGGCAGAGTTCAGGCATGGGTTGGGCCTGTCAGTCTCAGAGGATGTTCATATGCCTTCTGGATTTCAGAAGGTGGAAATCCTGGCCTCTGGAATTCAGGCATCTTGCTTCCCAGCTCTGCCCCTCCCCATCTGATATATGGCTTGGGACCCAGGAATCTAAAGGACAACCTTCTCAGATAAATACCTGCCCAATTATTAAAAGTTGTCTGAAACACTTTTCATGGTGTCCCACCATCAGAAATCACACAGGTAGAAACTGGGGAAAAGAGTCTTTTTGCTTTGGCATTCAGATTATAGCATACTCCCTCCAGGAAACTTTGACTGGCACTGGCTTTAGGTACTGTGTAAATACCTTTATAAGGGCTTAATTATGACACTGTCATTCAGTTGTGTTTTGCTGCTTGGTTTACCTCAGTGGTTCCCTAACTGTGGGTCGCAAAACTGACAAGGAAAATGTATTGAGCCATATGGAAACCAAAACGGAGCAGCACGTGTGCATTTACTAGTGAGCAGGCTGGTTCTTACTGAAGGCCAGGCGAAGCAGAATGACCTTCAGAATGACCATCAAAATGGTCCCGATTCAATCAAAGTGGAGCTCAACAAACACTCCAGAAGCCGCCCCCCCAAATAGTAAAAGGAATAAGCACAGAGGCTTGAGCAACTGTAAATGAATTTTGTTTTCAGTCTTGTAAACCTAGGTGGGTCCCTAAAAAGTGTCATTTTCAAAAGTGGGTCCCGGCACTAAAATGTTTGGGAAACACTGGTTAACCTGCTGTTTTTATTGTTTTATTTGTTTATTTTATTTCGGAGTATTTATAATGTTTTTCTAATCATTCTCTTTTCTAACAAACCCAATACCAATACCTACATGTAGGTACACTAATGGCAGAATCCTATGCAGGTTTACGCAGAAGTGAGCCCTACCAAGTTCAATGGCTTACTCCCGGGTAAGTGCATACAGCAGTGTAGCTCAAGGTTCTCTGTGCTCCAAAAACCGAAACAAAACCAACCCCACATTCAGTGGCACCAGCTTCCAACAATCACCATCTCTCTAATTAACCCATCTTCTTCCAGAAATACATATTTTAACCACCACCCCAAACAGAGAACCAAAATCTATTTCACTAGCCCCCTACCCCAATAGATTCCTCTTGGCTACCCTTTAACAGAACCCAACGTTCCTGGCTGACAATCTCTCCACATTCTAAACCACTGGAACTAACTCCTTTGTCATCTTTTTTCATGACTGTATTGCAGTTTGGGGAACAGCCTCACCGACACAAGGTTGGAAGAGTTGTCATCAAACAGCTGAAGCTCATCAAAAGAGTGAGAGAGGGCATATGAGTCGTGTGTGTAAACCAGATAGAGACGGGAATCTTTGGGAGAGCTGCAAAGAGATGAGAAGCTAGAGTGAGCTGGTTGCTCTCCAGTCATGCTGAAAATCGTATTGAAGCCCAGCAATGTTGATTGGGCCACCTGACTGCAAGAAATGATCACATTTGTGAATGCTCTTTCCTAAATGCAGAAAGCCAGCACATCAGGGGAACATAATTTCACTTTGCCCTCTCCCTTAAGGACTATTCCTCTACAGGCAAGGAGTTCTTTTTATTTTTTCTTCCATCTGCAGGATGAAGTGCTATAATTCAGGAAGGGCTTTACCAAAGGAATTTTTTTTTTAATATTTAGACAAACTCTTTCCTTAACCTAAGAAAATAGAGCATCCAGGCCATTTGGGACAAAGACACAGGCCTCAAAATTCAGTTTCTAAAACCAGTGTCAGGAAATGGATTCAGGAAATAATCACTTCGGATTGTTTTTTATCCCCATATGCAGACTAGTTGAAGATGCTTTTGAAGATGTAGAGGAAGCCCTTCCCTCCTACCCCAAGTTTATGATAAACAGGTCTCACTCCTAAGTAACTCAACCAGCACCCACAAGCCTTGAGAATAGGTAGCCAGGATCTTCCTGTCATACCAGACCTCTACTCCCTGCTCTCTTTTGTATGAATTAAGGAACTAGGGACCAGCCTCACTCACGCGGCCAAGATCACGTATTTGCAGAGAGCTTTCAGCAGGGCCTTGGTACCACCACGGTGGAAGTGCAGGGCCTGAATGGAGGTTCCGTCTTTGGTGATGAAGATGAGGAATGACCAACCCAGACCGGGCTTGCTCTTTCGGATGGATTTCAGGTCCGACAAGCTGAGGGAAAAGGCCCACTGACCACGTGGGATAGGTGACTTTGGCCCAGAAGTAGCTTAGGGAGGAAAAAAAACCCCAACCCAAACAGCTAGTGTTACAGAATGCTTTTTCTCACAGAATATCTCACAATCCCAGAGTGACCCCTCCCTTCCCCCATCCAGTATTCCACATTACAGCATTGCTACTAATCCTGGGGAAGTCCCCCCCCACACACACACACACTTCTCTGGTTACCGTTTGTTTCCTCCTGGACCCGAGATCGGGTCCCCACTGTACTGATCACAGCCCAGTCTGGTTCATATCCTGGATCAAAGATTTCTTCTTCAGGTTGGCAGCCTGCTGCGTCCTGATGAACAGAAAGCAAGAATTAAGGCCCAAGAATCTGCCCATTTCTTATTTCTTATCAGGATCTTTCGTGTATATTGTCAGAATATGTTAATCAGGACCTACCAATCTCACCAAGAGAGGTATCTGAGTGAGAAAAGAGCAGAAGTATGGACTCCTCTTTAAAGAGAAAGACATTCCACCCCCCAACATGATCCAATCATAGTCTCCTTGGTCTCTTCCCCAAAGGCCCCTCTCCACGTTAGACAGAATGCAGAGCAGGGTACAACACTGAATACTTAATATGATTTCACTAAGCATGATCCTCCTTGTGAGACAAAGACAGGAATGTATTCCCCTATGCAATGTCTGGTGGAACCAGTACAAAGGGTCATCCCATAGCCCTTACAGAAGCTCCAAATGTCATTTGCTTTTATGGTTATAAATAATATTAATTCACTGTTTTTCTTGAACAAAGTCCTTAGCAGTCATGGCTTGGAGACCAAGCACATTCCTTGCATGTAGGTCTCAGGTCCAACCCTGACATCTCCAGCTACAAGGATGTTTGGCAGCAGGACTGGGAATGAAATTAGTTTAAGGCTTTGGAAAGCCACTGGCATTTGGAGAAGACAGAACTGAACCACACCATCCAACTGCCTGACTCAGACAGCTTTGGACATTCAGCTTGTTCACCAGTTAATGTTATCACAGCTACGTCTGCTCTGCTCATTTGAAGAGGGAACCTGCTCACCACCCAAAAGAAAAGAACTATCTCCTGTCTAGAAAGCAGAGCAAATGAAAACACCATGATATCTTCACATGATTTCACTGTCCTTGTAGTGAAAAAGAAGTGAATGTACTCCTGTCCATAGAGTGCACAAAGCATAAGGTAGAAATACACACTCCTGAATAACGCTTATGGAAGCACCCAATGTTGGTGCATCTTAGTTTGGGTGAACCTAACCCATCGACCAGGCACAGCCACCTAACTATACAAACTCACACTGAGGGAACAGAGAGTGACAATCTCATCAGTTGGTTCACAATTCTGCAATTCTTCTGTCCCAAAGACTGATTAAAAAATCCATGATACTGTACTTAAAAGCACTGAAAGGCTATGACAATATGCTGGTTTGCACCAAAATAGCAATTCTTTAAAACTTTTAATGAACTACTAGTTCATGGTTTTTTTAACACTGAAATATTGTTTCAGATTATGTCATTGCCAGTTGCTTCTAGTGGTACTTAAGATAACTAGACTATGAAAAGTGGTACATCAGGGCATTAAGGTTGGGGGGAGGGGGAAACAGTACTACTAATTTTTTAAAATTATTTACCCTAAATCTTGGAGAAGGAATGAATTAAAGCTCTACAACATGGGTAGACAGAAGGCAAATAAAGATCTACCAATATACTGGTACAGGTTTCTGACTCTTAGGGCACAATCCTAACCCGCTTTTCAGCACTGACATAAGGAAAGAGAACAAAAATTCCCTTACCTTGAGGAGGCCTCTGTGAGTGCCACCTAACTGCAGGATGCAGAACACATCCCATTGGCACAGCTATGCCAGTGCTGAAAAGTTGGTTAGGATTTGGGCCTTAATTGTTAAACAGTAGTAAGTTAGGGCTGCACATTTAAAAAAAAAAAAAACTTGCACACTGATTCTCTGTCAGGATTGGCCTTGTATTATCACTTTTTCTTCCCTTTTTTCGGTTAAAGATTTTGAGCCCCTTTGGGGCATCATCTTCTCATTCTCTGTGCTACATGAACTGCTTTGAGAATCTTTTGGGTTGAAAAGCACGATACCATCATAAGCTCCACTACCTCATAGAAAGCTACCTTATCACACAAACCAAGTTTAGACAAACTGTTCAGAGCAATGGTTTGAATCAATCCATCTAACTACTACTACTAGACCAATACTGAATCAGTCCACCCTAGTATTGTCTACACTGGCTGCAGCAATTCTTCAGGGTTTCAGGTACAATTTTTTTCCAGTACTACCTGAAGATACCAGCGATTGAATCTGGACTTTCTGCACTCAAAGCATGTGCTCTGCCTTCAAGCCACAACCCTTCCCCAAGCCCTACTCAGTGTTCCTCACCTGTAAAATATAGATATTAATTGGCTGCCTTCGACCAGGCCTCTGTACAACTCTACTGGTCAGTTTAAAAGTTTTCTGTTACTCCCTGATCTTTAATAACTCAGATATGCAGATTAGAACTTGCATAGATAGATTTTGCCAGTGGATGGCTCAAGGGGTGCAAGACGGAACTGGTTCTACCCTGTCAGCCATCATTTTGCATGGGGCTTTACCCTTGCTCTCACCACTATTTTGCACCTAGCTTCAGTAAGATGATAGTGGGGCTTTAGTAAAAAGACCAAAGCAAGTCCCACAAACCTGAACCCTGCCCATTTCTGACTGAGACTACTAGGTATTGATGGGGAAGGACTAAAAGGAAGTATGGGTGTGCATATCTCACCTTTTTGGTGTATGTGATTTGAGCAGAATCTGAAGATTCCTGTACAGGTGTCCACTGCAGCAAAGTGTCTGAGCCCTGAATAAAGAAAAGCAGTCATATAATAAACTCAGAATATCTTTGGCTTGAAAAGCTGTACCAAGAAAATCTAAATTTTGGTAATTGAAAAATACAAATTAAAGAAACTTGGCACTGCTTGTTTATGGAAAGAAACAAGAAGGTATGCAAAGCACTAAAAAAATTTCCCTTTACAGCTCTCCCACTTCTTAGAAAAGTGACCATTCATATAGCCACTATTTCTATCCCACAGCCAGCTGTTCAGCATTGGCTCTTCAGAATGATATGTCTATAGAGCTATGCTTTTCTGAGATACCATAATACTTGCTGCTCTGTTTTGCTCTTATTTCAAAGACCAACAGAAACAAAAGAAAGGTTATCACTCCCTGCATACTTTGAAGCCCTGTTGGCCCACTCTCTATTCTATAATTATATTAGATGTTACCTATGCTTTTTATAGTATACTTCTTAAATCATATGGAGTGGGAACTTAAGAGCTAATAAGACTTAAACTGAAAACACTCAGGATGTCACTTTCTCATCTTCCACATCCAACCCTTTCCTTATGAGTAAAGGTTACAGTATTTGGAGCTCTTCAGTCTAGAAAAGAGGTGCCTGAGGGGGAACATGATTGAAACATACAAAATTATGCAGGAGATGGATAGAGAGATGCTCTTTCCCCTCTCACACAACACCAGAACCAGGGGACATTCACTAAAATTGAGTGTTGGGAGAGTTAGGACAGAAAAAAGAAAATAGTTCTTTACCCAGTGTGTAATTATTCTGTGGAACTCCTTGCCACAGGATGTGATGATTGCATCTGGATGCTTTTAAAAATGGATTGGGCAGATCTCTGGAGGAAAAGTCCATCACAGGTTACAAGACATGATGGGTACGTGCAACCTCCTGGTTTTAGAAGGAGGTTGTCTCTGAAGGCCAGGTGTGAAGGAGGGCATGAGGATGCAGGTGTCTTGTGTACTCCCTGAGGCTCTGGTGGGCCACTGGGAGATACAGGAAGCTGGACTAAAGGGGCCTTGGGCTGATCCAGCCAGGCTCTTATGTTCTTATGACATGCCAAGCACACGGGAGGGCACTGGGATGCAGATCATGTCTTGTGTGCTCCCTGAGGCCTCCGGTGGGCCACTGTGAGATGCAGGAAGTGGGACTAAGGGGCCTTGGGCTTATCCAGAGGGGCTCCTCTTATGTTCTGCGTATTGTGTCCAGTTCTGGTCGCCATATCTCAAAAAGGACATAGTGGAAATGGAAAAGGTGCAAAAGAGAGCGACTAAAATGATTACGGGGCTGGGGCACCTTCCTTATGAAGAAAGGCTACAGCATTTGAGCCTCTTCAGCCTAGAAAAGAGACACCTGAGGAGGGACATGATTGAGACATACAAAATTATGCATGGGAAGGATAAAGTGGATAGAGAGATGCTCTTTACACTCTCACATAACACCAGAACCAGGGGACATCTGCTAAAATTGAGTGTTGGGAGGCTTAGGATAGACAAAAGAAAATATTTCTTTACTCAGCGTGTGGTCAGTCTGTGGAACTCCTTGCTGCAGGATGTGGTGACGGCATCTGGCCTGAACACCTTTAAAAGGGGACTGGACAAGTTTCTGGAGGAAAAATCCATTACGGGTTACAAGCCATGGTGTGTATATGCAACCTCCTGATTTTAGAAATGGGCTATGTCAGAATGCCAGATGCAAGGGAGGGCACCAGGATGAGGTCTCTTGTTATCTGGTGTGCTCCCTGGGGCATTTGGTGGGCCGCTGTGAGATACAGGAAGCTGGCCTAGATGGGGATATGGCCTGATCCAGTGGGGCTGTACTTATGTTATGTTCTGCGCCAAGACACCCTTCCAGTCCCACCTGGGAGCCATCCTGACCCACCTTCTCAATTATACGGATGACCCCTGGGATGATGGAATCCTGGTCCGGATGCCGCTTCGCACTGGTGTGCAGGTGGACCCCGTCCTTCTCAAACACGACCTGGAGCAGAGCAGAAGGAAACAAAGAGGTTGGGGGGGGGGAAGCGGCTCGTATCGGCTCCCACTCCCAATAGCTTCCCCCCAACTCATTCCAGCTGCAAAGGGGTGGAAAGCCAGAACAAGTTTGCACAGCAGTGAAGCTGGAAGAGACTTTATGAGCATCACAAACACCACCCCTTTCCCTTCACACTCACAATCTCTCTCTCACTCACACACACACACTTTCCCTTCCCCTTTCCTGCCCTCACTCACACTCACACTCAACCCTCCCCAGCCAGGAGGCGAGTCCAACCCACCCCCCACCCACTGCATTAATGAGACCCCCCCCCCCCAGCAGAGCCCCTCTCCCAGCAGGAGCAGCCAAGGCCCCCCTCACCCTACAGTCCCCCAGCTCCATTCTCCCTGACAGCAACTTCCGGGAAAACAAAACGTCATTTCCTGTCCCATTCCGCCTCTGGCGTCATAAAGCAGCGCCTGTTCCCCGTGGCCATGATTGTTCCTGGAGGGAAGGGATTTCTGGGCCACTGTGGCGGCGAGGGCAGAAGTGAGGCTTCCGCGGCCATCTTGGTGGAGGGCAAATGGCCTCTCACTTCTGCCCACGACCAACTTAAGCGAAGAGCCAGGAAAAGGCTAGAGTCACACACAACATTCCTGGACTGTCGTCATATCCGGTCAGAAGCAGAAATGGGGGGTTTCCTCCAAGCATACAGAGGAAATTTCACCACAGAGAGGCCACTATGGGCTCATCAAAATTCTGCACAGAGAATGGCCTCTTGGCGAGTTTTTCCCGGAAGTGTGGGCTTGTGTGTCACTCTAGACTTCAAAATCTATATGCATTGAAGTCGGCACCCGCCATTTTTACTATGGGCAGCGCTGGCACTCATGTTAGTGACAGGTGCCTGCCTGCTCCCTCCGCTTTCTTTCTAAAGGGGGCAACCGTGGTTCTTTCTTCCCCATTGTCTTTCCGAGATGGGGGCCGACCTTGAGCTGCCCCCCCCCGCAGCCAACCTCTTTCGGGAGGACGCTGTGCCCTCGACGCCATCTTTGTGTCGGGCACCTCCGTCTCTCCTCATTGGCTGTGTCCTACCGCCATCTTTGTAATGGGCAAGGCGTGGCCGAGGGCGCCATGTCTAGTGAGGGCAGCCAGAGGAGGTGGAGTCCTGGGGGTGGGGCGGGAGGAGGAGGAGACAGTGGTTGTTTAGAAGAAGAGGAGGAGGAGGAGGAGGAGAGGGGGGCAGAAGTGTCCTGGGAGGGGTCAAAGGTGAAAGGTCAGGCTTCAGAGTGGTGACCCCCAGAGGGGGTGGGGTGGCTGCTGTGGTTGAGCTTGGAGAGGGAGCCAAGCGGCAGTAGAAGGTAAAGCCCCCCTGCTTCCCCTGAGGTCTCACTGGGGGGCTGTTTGTGCCCACTGGGGGGCAAGGACTGCTTTATGTGTGCCCCACCCTGGTGCCTGTTCTGTGTGCTGGTGCTGTGTCTCCCCCTCCCCTTTCCTGGCATGAGCCTGTGCTGTGAGCCTGGGCCCCCAGGCTCCCTGCTCCCCTGTGAGCAAGTCCCACTTGCCTCCTCCCTGAAGGGTGTGTGGCCCTTGGAACTCCAGCCCACTGGACTGTATGTCCTTCCAGAGAGCCCTGGGGACCTCGGTCTGCTAGCCCAGCATTCTTCAACCTTGGAGTCAAGACCCCAATGGGGTCACAAAGCCTCAACTGTGGGGTGGTGGCAACTTAAGGGAATGTAAAAGGTTGAAGGCCACTGGACTAGAGCACCAGCAGATGAAGGGGAAGGTATCAGGTGGACCCCTTCGGGTACCACGAGACTGTGTCCCAGGCCTGCTCAGATTCTTAGCAGTGGCACTAAAATAGCTTTCACTAGTGCAGGGCTTCATGGTAACCTTTTCTGTTCTCTCTGTTAAGATTAATTGGTTACACTGAACAGTGCTGAGAAGGTGTTACGAGGTGGGGAGTGGGCAGCAACAGGAGCAGAGAGTGAGCAGATAGGGTCCCAAGAGGTGGATGAGACTAACAGTCTCATACTGTGTTTATTGGGGTCATGGCACAAAAAAGTCTGAAGACCATTGTACTAGTCTGTCCTTGCTTCAAAAGCAGACCAAGAGGCTTTGTCCCTTCCAAGCCCACCTGCACCTCAGAGTCAACCCAGGTGTCCTGCTGCCCCATCCAAACCTATGAACCTGTTCTCCATTTTGCTAGAGCCCTTGGGTTCTGGTTTCTAGCTTTTGTCAACCTAATCTACTGTACTAAGTTCTCCTCTGGGAGAACTCAAGAGTCCTTCCAATAACCTCTTACCTCCTTCCAATAACCGCTGCTCCCTTATGAGAAAAGTTGGGTGCCCTGACTTAACTAGCACCTTAACTTAACTGAATTTAGTCAGTCGGTTAAATGAAGCTGTTAAAATTTTTCTGATAAGATAAACATCGTGATTAACTGTATAATATCTTTAAAATTATATCTTGTACTAAAATAATTAGTACAAGAACTAACAGAACTGTGGGTGACAAAGTGTTATGCATGAAGTTTTCCCCACTCACACACACAATGCATATGCTGAGGTGTTGCTTGCTAAGATATGTGACCTTAATCTAAAAGCAAGTAAAATGTTTCTCTTCCCTTTGAAGTATTGTTTTGTTCATATAAAAATATATGCAGATTGAATCATTACATTAATAGCTGAAAGTCTTACAATGTGCTGCTAAAATTTCTTTAATTGGGTGATATCCCTATCAGTAATGCATGTATCCCTTCTCTTTTTGTTTCCCTACAGGATGACAAACATGGCAGATAACCACAAAGAGAACTGGGCAGCCTTGGTTACTGCAGCAGAACAGTACCAGCGTCAGACAGGCAATGAGGTGGTGCTGCTCACCGCCTTCAGGGCCCCACCCCCTGGTGGCTTTGGCTACGCGCAGCATGGAAGTGGAGCTTTGGCTGACGCTGTTCAACGCTACCTCGAAGATATTGCAGTGGTCCACAAAACCACTGCCTTCACCTATGCCACCCGTTCTTCCTCATTTCCTCGCCCATCTCCCACACATGGCTCGTACTCCCGCAGCTACCCCTCTACCTTTGCCCCAGATGAACCTGCCCCACACAGGACATCTACCTCTCAGGGGCCCTTGGTGCAGGCTTCTGGGGGTGAGGAGCCTGAAGATGAAGATGATGGCGATAGGAATACCTTGACAGAAGTGGAACAGCCTGGTGGGAGAGACCATCCCAGTGATACCACTGGTAAGTCTATAAACAGTCAACTTATGGGGGGGAGTCTATAGACTAGCCAGCAAGCAGAGTTCAGAGGCAACCAGACTGCATGCTAATTACACAGGAGGGTTTCCTATGGAAACAATAGCTGGGTTTGGACATGATGCAAAACCATAAATCGGTGTAACTAAACCATGACTTTATATTACTGTATGTCTGAACCTGACCCTTCACACCGGCTGATCTGTTTTGGGGCCTTTGCACCAGGATCTGAAACTGGCTTGCAAACCACAGTTTGTGCTGACTGGGTTCCATTTTTTGAATTGAGAAATTATTGACAAAACTTAGCTAGGGTTATGTGGCTTTGCCTCAAAAGACAAAGTTCAGTCCCGAGGACTTGGAACTAAGTAGGCATTCGTTGCTTGTTGCTTTTGTCTGTTTTGCATCTGGAAGCTCAAACCATGAGTCTTTAGTTATGGTTAGTACAAACCATGGTTTTCACAATATGTGTGAACCCAACCAGTGTGAACCTTCTGCTGCTGCTACCAGTCAAGGGACAAAGGACCTTTTATATTATAATTGTGCATTCCTGAGCCTGTGAATACAGTTCTGGAAAAATTAACAGTCATCCTAAACCAGGAAGGCTGATCCCATGGGGCTATAAGTCTGAGAGAATAGTGGCTTAGCAAGGGCCACCTTGTGAGTTTGTGGCTGAGGTGAGCACATAGTGTTTGTGCTGTATTGTCTCATATCTAGTAAGCTTATGTGATTACCAAAACCTGAAAAACACGTATAAACTAGCTACTTGCTTGCCCCTTAATCTTCTTTCCTTACTGAGGAACAAAGAATGTTTAGTATAACATTCCAACTTGAAGCCAAACAGTGGTCCTTTTTGCTAACCTACAAACCTTCCCCTTTGTGTCCATTTGTAAAATGAGCATGATACCTCCAGGTGAGGCTCAACCAATGCTGAGAAGAGCAGGGGTGTTTTTAGCCAGGGTTGGAGAATCCAGGTTAGGAATCGCTAATACTTGGGAATTGTTGGGATGAGGTTTTCTCATCGTTGGCTGGCTATACACTTTGACCCATGTCCTTTGGGCCCTGTTTTTGAATCCCAAACTTCATCGTGGAGTATATAACCAGTGTTTCTAAGAAGCTGCTTCAATGGTCAGTTCTCAGTTGGCTGGAATACTATAGCATTGTCTGCATATAAAATTCCAGCCAATTCTAGTCACCATGTTTCTATCGCAGGGGTGGCCAACCATTCAACTTTAGGAGTCCTGGACCTTTAACAGTTGCGTAGAGGAGGGAATTTCAGCAGGTGCAGCTTGTTGTCTGTGAGATGACAAGCTGCACCTGCTGAAATTCCCTCTTCTATGCAGTTCTTAAAGGTCCAGGACCCCTAAAGTTGAATGGTTGGCCATCCCTGTTCTATAAGATACTGAATTTCCCATTCTTACCAGTTCAACAGGAGGCAATTTTTGTCAGAAGCTCAGCTCAGGGTCCCCACTTCCAAACTGGCATCCATACCCAACTTGGGGTGAAAGTACTCATGATATGCCCCTTTTCAAATAGACCATTGTACTGTAACAGCTCTTTCTGTATCCAATTAAAACATGGATTCCTTAAATTAGGAGTCAGCCACTGGAGAACTCTGGGACAGAGCCATCCCTGAGGGTTGCAATCTGGCCTCCAGGTGCTAATCTAAAAGCAAAAGCAATGAGGCTGTATGAATAGCTGTAGAAGCCACTGGCAAGCAGAGCATGGGAGGATGGCTTATGTGCTGGCCTGCCTCCCACAGAGGTTTTCCAGGAAAACTAATTGCTGACTGAACAGCTTAAATACATAGTGAATGGGGGCAGTTGAAAAGGGCAAGCAGCATTTTGTAATGCAAAGATGCCACTTCACTATATTATTGCTTTAATATGTACAAGAATGCCTAGCAAAACTGGCAATCAAGTTTGCAACTCTGCACCTGCTCTTGTTTCCACTATGGGTTGATCTGGAGAGCATCAGGAGCTTGATGTTTCAGGAAGTGGATATAGCCATAATGCAAAACCATTGTTTACCTAAACCATAGATTCATGTTTTCTCATGGTTTCCCACAAACCATGGTTGTTTGGGAACTGACAGACCAGACTCTTATACGACTTTGAAGCTGTTAGTGCAAACTGTCCCTTTTCATTCTGTCTTTTCTGCATCATGGAGTCAGGAGTAAACTTAGAAAGTGGAGTCCTAAGCAGATGGGAGATCAAAGCAGACAAGCAGCTCTAATCGTGCTTTACATCTTGCGCATCTGGGAGCTCAAATCATGATGTGGGTTCTTAACTAGGGTTAGCACAAACCATAATGGTTTTCCATTATGTTGGAATTCAGCCAATGTCTGGTC
This sequence comes from Tiliqua scincoides, assembly GCF_035046505.1. NCBI lineage: Eukaryota > Metazoa > Chordata > Lepidosauria > Squamata > Scincidae > Tiliqua > Tiliqua scincoides. The sequence continues at coordinate 118,807,937 of NC_089825.1, forward strand.
TTAATTTTATTCTGTGCCTCTCAAGACTGAGAAATCTCCACCACCCCCTCCTGCAAGCTCTTAAAGCAGAAACTTTTAAAAAACATTCCATTGTTATCTGTGTGAAAGGATACAGACAAGCAAGGAGAATGAATTCTGACTGAAGATTGGATGGGGAGATAATTGCACTGCATGTAGCACCCATTCCATCTTGGGCTGACATGAACAATTGATCATCCCAAAATGTTGCTCCATCTCAGTGTTGGGCTGCAGCATGAAAAGCCACCCCTCTTTCGGATGCTGCTTGTGTTTCCGTTCTGAATAAGCAGCGCAGAGGTAGCTGCAGCCTTGCCCAAAATAGGAGCTCTCTGCGTAGACAAGGGTTGTCTTTCAGTTTTTTAAAACAATGGCGTTTCCTTCCAGGACTGTTTGTGATGGATGAAGATTCTCCAAGCCAGGATTATGAACCTTTCTTTGACTCTGACCCAGAGAGCACTGATGGTGAGTGACAGCAGGGGAGAATGACCTGGACCCTGGCTATTTTGGTCCTCCCTCCACCTGCCACACCAAAAGCTAGGAATTTTGTTGGCTGGGAATGCTTTGCTGGTAGAGTTCAAGGTCCTGGTTGTTGCCATGGACCTGGGTTGCTTAGGGCTTCATAGGTATCTCAGGAAACCCTTTCATAAGAACCTCCCTGTTATGAAGATCACCTATGGAGGATCAGGTGAGAGAGCCAGACTAGATTAGTGGTTAGAGTCTTGGGCTGACAGCCATGTTTTCACATCCCTGTTGAGCCATAAACCTCACTGGGTGCCCTTGGGCCAGCATAGCCTATATCTCAAGGTGGCTGTGAAGATAAAAGGGGTTAACCCTTCCTTCAAGCACCCTGGAGAAAGAGTGAGATGTAAATGTGGGAAATATGCAAGTACTATAGATCCCTGGGCAGAGATGCCCCTAGAAATGTGCAGGTCCAGGGCAACACAACCAGTTCTGGGCTCCCTATTAGAGCCAGATATTGGTCATGGAAGGCTGCCTCAGTTGCCCTGCACAAGGTACAGCTCTGTCCCTGGGTATGTGGAGCAGGGCGTTCTCTGGTGGTGCTTGAATGTAAAATGTGCTTTATAAAGAAGCCCACTAGATGTTAGTGTGAACTTCAGAAACAAATTCTGCCAGGAACTTGCGGAGAACAAATGACATAAGGCCCTCAGTTTTATAAGAATCGTCTTTTCCAATCAGATCAAAGGTCTGCATTGTCCAGAGTGTACCCAACAATGCTAAATAAAATGACTTTGGGAAAAATTCACACTCGGGGTGTGATGGGGACAACCCACCTGAGATTTGAGCCCGACATCTGGTACTTGTGGGCATGGTGCTTCAGAACATGGAAATTTTACTGTGATAGTCTGGCTGCTACTCACTGATAGGGTTGGTATGGAATCTGCCACCACCAAATGTTAATTATGTTGTGCTGGAAGTGCTTTGTGGCTTGTTCTGTACAAATGATGATCAGTTTCATCTGATGACCCTTAGGGTTTACTTTCCTTTCATTCTTGATCTTCTGGAGCAGTGGTTCTCACACATTTAGCACCAGGACCCACTTTTTAGAATGAGAATCTGTCAGATCCCACCAGTAGTGATGTCATGACTAGAAGTGACATCATCAAGCAGGAAAATTTTTAACAATCCTAGGCTGCAATCCTACCCACACTTACCCAGGTGTAAGTCCCATTGACTATCGTTGTTAAAAGAATATACATAGTAGCTTGTTAAAAGGACAGGTCTGTAACATTTCCCCAAATGCAGTCGCGTACCATGGTAGTATCAAATCTAATCTTAAAAATATTGAAATGAATGGGGACCCACCTGAAATTGGCTCGCTACCCACCTAGTGGGTCCCAGAGAAACACTGTTTGAGAAACACTGTTCTAGAGCTCTTATTTCCCTCCACAGAAGCTAAGATAACTTTTTTCCCTCCCTCTAACTCAAAAGTACCAAACAGCTTAGCAGGAAAGTTGCTTGTTCTACTACTTCTATGAAGTTGCCTTGCATTGAGTCAGACCACTGGTCCCCCTTGCTCACTATAGTCTCCATTGACTGCCAGCAGTTCTCCAGGGTTCCTGGTAGGGGCCTTTTCCAGCCCTACCCGAGACCTTCTGCAGGCAAAGTGGGTGCCATACCTGAGGCAGGGCCTTGCACAGCGGCCCTTCTCAGTACTTTCTTCAGATCTGTGATATCCTCTTGCAAATCAGATTACCATAATTTGTATTTGGTATTCTCAGTGTGAACACGCTATAGATGGGTTGGGAAGAAGACAGATCATAGACCGTCTGGCATCTGCTGGGACTGGGATTCTTGTGATGATGACAAAAATCTAGACTAAGATCTTGGCCTGACTCAGCAAGACATTGCCCAAACCCCGGCCCAGGGGCCACTTGCGGCCCTCGGGGGCTCCCAATCAGGCCCGCAGGGAGCACCCAGTCTCCAATGAACCTCTGGCCCTCCAGAGACTTGCTGGAGCCCTTGCTGGCCTGATGCAACTGCTCTCAATGTGAGGACGACTGTTCGACCTTTCACCTGAGCTATGGGATGAGGGCTCCCTCTTCTACTTGCTGTTTCATGTCTGTGATGCAGCAGTGACAGTGAAGGAAAGGCTGGCCTTGCTTTGTGCAAGGCCTTTTATAGGCCTTAAGCTACTGCAATACCTTCATTCATTCATATGTTCCATCTCAAATATGTAAGTTTGTTCAAATTTTTAATGTAAATTTATTCTTTTTTTCCCCGGCCCCCGACACAGTGTCAGAGAGATGATGTGGCCCTCTTGCCAAAGTGTTTGGACACCCCTGAGCTAATGTAACACAGACTGGTTTGGAATTGAATTGAATATGTGTAGCACCATCAATCTGCAGGACAGATCTGTGCCCAGAAGCACTAAATATTTGATGCAGGGAAGGCAACAAGGTGGGGAGATAGAAGCAGGAAGAATATACATATTAGAAAATGCCGAGCAATCCTTTCCCCCCCCCCCTTCCTGCTGTGCTTCTAACTTTGTCTTCTCTTGCCTCCCTGGTCTTTCTCCAGATGGGAGCCTGAGTGAGGAAATTCCTGGACAGACAGCTCCTCCTCCCCCCAGCCACCAGTATGCCAAGTCCCTGCCTGTCTCAGTGCCCATCTGGGGCTTTAAGGAGCAAAGACAAGAGATGCGCTCCTCTGATGAGGAGAACAGCAAGGTGAGTGGGAGCTGAGGGTGTTGTTTGTGGGGAGTGATAACCCTTCAAGAAGAAGAATCCTCTCCAAAGCTCTTCACCTTCTGCTCAATTAGAAAGGCATCTGCAATCCCTGTGAATCTAGCAGGGCAAATTCTAAGAGAATTCTAATTCTAAGAGGCTGTGAATATTCTGTGATTTTACCCTGCAAGTGGAAACATGAACATTTGCCTGTATTTTTCTACATTCAAGGAACTTCAGCTTTAAAGAAAAGAAGTTTCTAGTTCTTATGGTTATAGATATAAACTTGAACAGGAGCCTGGTGGGGATAAAAACCAGAAAGCAGCAAAGTTTTAGGTGCAGTGCCTCGTGTAGCTCTCATCCTTTTCTTCATGACTCGAATGGCTCAAGATATATGCAGAATTAGCTGCTTTAGTGCAGAATTTTTACGTAGTATTGGGTACAAACTGCTGTAGAAATGATAATGTCTGGGGATTGGTGGAGAAGGAGAGAGAAGCTTGGTGAGGAAAGGGTGGGATTTTTGGAAACAGAATCCCCAGGAGAAGTTGGTGCAACTTGCAGCCAGCAGAAGTATTGGTGGGGATGGGGTGCAAGTGAAAAAGTGTTGCTACTTCCTCTTTTTTTTTTAATTCCTCATGGCAGCATTCATCCCCTGACCTAGAGAAGATCGCTGCCAGTATGCGGGCCTTAGTTCTGCGGGTTTCGGATGGCACAGAGATGTTTGGGGACCTGCCTCGGCCACGCCTCAACACAAGTGACTTCCAGAAGCTAAAGCGGAAATACTAATGAATCTGGCAGTCTCTCTCTTGGCTTCCTTCTCCTTCCTCCTGCTCCAAGTTGGTTCCCTTCTCTGCCTGACTCTTCCCCCCCCCCCCGGTCAGTGGACAGGGTCAGAAGCTCCCTCAAGCCATACACCTCAAGACTTTTCTTTCCCTGCTCCAAGCTCCCATAAGCTTTAAATTAAAGTGATCACCTCAATCATACACTACACTTGGAATGGGGAAGTCTACACCCTGTCATTCTCTCCATCCCTAGAAATCCTGACTCCCCATTTTTCCTTCCAGTTTGTGAATTAAAAGGTACAGTAGCCCTTCTCAGGTGGAATGTCTCCACACAGAGAAGGGGAAAGAACACTACAGAGGTGTACTGACAGATTTACACTACCAAACTACCACCACCCCCATCTACCCCAGCCCTGACTGCTGAGGGTTCTCTTAAAGTCAGAATTTCTCTCTTCTCCCCCAAAATAAGTGTCTTAAGAAAGATCCTTTGCACATAAGCTGGGTTTGTCTACACTTTTGAGCCAAGTGTCCCTTTTGGAAGGGTTGGGGTCTTTTCATCTCGCTCTTCCCCCCCCCCTTCCCATGCATAGCTCTCACAATTTCCAGGAGTGGTATTTCAGGGTCCTTTTTTATTGGGAAGGGTGGTGCAATTGTGGGGCTACCCCCAGGCAGATGGGATGTAAACGGGGCTCTAGGAGTCGCATACAACCCTCTGTTTCTCCCACCCCACCCTGACCCCCAGCATACTTTTGTATCAGATTCTCAGGGGCCCTTTGTGGCCCTGGCCCTCTATTTTTGTCCAAAGAAGATTGGTGAATTGGAAGGGAGAGGATGTATTTTGTTTCTCCTTCCTGCCAACCTACCAGCCAATTAAAAAAAAAAAAATCTTTTACCAACTTCTTTGTATTGTCTGATTTGATGGGAAATGGTTTAGAACAGTGTTGGGCAACCTAGGCCAATGAAGCAGGAAAAAAGTTCTTTAAATGGAGCTTTGAGTTGCACTCTTTGCAATATGGCAGGGCAGATTGCTGGCTGGAAGGTGACTTCTTTATGACAGCTATGACAACTTCTCTGTGACCTTATTCTAATCTAGACACCTGGGCTGGGAAAGTGCCTCTCTCCTGCTCCCTTCCAGTGCCATTTCTTTCCTAATGAAGTAAAGAGGTTATTTTGTCCATAATTTTGCAGTTATTTCCAAGGTGAGTAGCATGAAAATATCTAGCAATTTATAGATAAATCTAAAAAGGATTTACAGAATACGTAAAAAGGATTCTGCCATCCCACCCCCTCCCCGTTGTTTTCTACAAAATGCTCAGGGGGGTCAATTCTTAAAGACAAACTAACCCTACCCTAAATGCTAATATATACCCAGTATGAATAGAATAGAATGAATAGGTATTACTTGGTTTTTATTGATGCTTGGTATAGTTCAGTTATATACAAAAGCAGCAGAGTTGAAGAGAGAGGGAGCGAGGAATGGAGCATAATATAAAATGGGGGGGGGGGGAATGCAGAGAAGAATTTTAAAGCCCAAGTGGGGTTTGAACAGCAATGTAGATAGCAAAAAAACAAAGAGTGAAGATGAGGTCTTACATGGGGAAGGGGTTGTTCTTCCAGGATTAAAATAGCTCTCCTAGCATGAGTCCTGCTTTGGCGGAACCCTTAAACAAAAGGGAGAGGCAGGGTGGAGCCAGAAATGCCCATATTTGAAAGATCAAGGAATGTGGAAGCTCCGATGAGCTCAGTGGTAGTATTTCTCAGCCCGCCGGACCTGACAGTACATCAGCATGGAGAACACAATGCCCAAGACCTGGGGAGAAGAGACAGATTAGGAAATGAGTATATGAGTTCCAGCCCAGTTTGTCACTTCCTGAAGTTGCCTTTGGCCAGTTCATTGAGGCCAATATTGTGTACATGGACTGGCAGCACCCCTTAAGGGCTCCAGATGGGCCTTTCCAGTCCTCCTGGAGATAAAACTTATGCCTGCAATCACTTTTCACTTCTCCCCCTACCTGAAAAGCAGGAATAGTCAGTAGGCCCTAGTTCAATATTGTAGTAAACCACTTGCTCAGCACACGCCTTCCTCCTCACCTATTGCCTGGCTGAAGACAGAATATGAGTTTTCCACAAATCTTGCTTGCTGCTGTCATTGGAGAGCAACTGATGTCTCGGGGGGGGGGGCATAACCACAGTCATACAAATAGGTCCAGTTGGTTTAGCATTCAACTCTGCGCCCTGGAGAAATTTTGAAGGCAGGTCTGTTCCCAACATTGAGATGCCTCACCATGGCTGTGCGTATACCATGATAATGTGTGATGCCATTGTGCCAATGTAGGTGCTAATATTTGGTGCAGAATTCAGCATCCTAAGAATTGTGCCTTTCCTAGACATTAGGAAACAGCTAGTGTCTAGTCCCTAAGGTTGTCCTAAAGATCTGCATGAAAGCATATGGACAATTCTTAGTGAAGTTAGCTGAGCAAGATGTGGCAATGGCTGGGGCAGAACTTAAGGGTCGTGCATACTTCAATAAGATGTAATTTGCATGCAGTCTGTTCTCTATGTGATCTTTTCCCCATCTTACAACTCCTAGAAGCAAAATATATAAGGATATGCAAATGTGGCTGAATTTGCTTCATCCAGACAGGGTTAAGAATTGACATTTCCAGATTGGTCTCTTCTCATATGGTACTCTAACCCCTCCCCCCCACACACACACACTCCTTCTTTTTTGAGTTCAGGAAAGAGAACATAAATAGTAGTGGTGGCTGGCCAGCCATCAGGTAAGGATGGGGGTGGCATTTGGCACACTAGCTCAGACACTGAGAAATCTTGAGCCAGCTCTGGGAGTTTCTCGGTGCCCTCAGTCCTACCCCCAGCTACGATACCATTTTGCTCTTCCTACAGGCAATCCATATACCTTATTGCACCCACTGTGGTAGGTGGGTAGCGCATGTATGGCAATGGAGAAGCCTTGGAAATTGCCCAGATGATGTGGCCTGCCATGGCCGCTCCTTCAGACTCACCTGTACAACGATAATGCATGCAGCGAAGATGCCCATTGCAGAGATGTTCTCCCCTAGCCAGCGTTTCACCTTCTCGTAACAGGGCTGCAAGGAATGAAATACAAAAGACATGCGATCTTCTGAAAGCACTGAGAAGAAGGAAGCTTGGGGGGGGGAAGGGAGCATCTGTCTGTGAAGCAGCCATCATTCTAACCACTCAGGGTCAAACCACACATTACCTGAAGCCTGTGCTATGCAGTTGCGCATGCCTGATTTTCTTCACAATTAGCTGCGATGAGGGGGCCCAAGACTGGATTTCCCCCATTGTGGTCCCAAGCTGAATTAGCCTCCTCACAGATGTTGCTTGACTAGGAAGTAACACTTCCATTTGTGCCTGTGAGAGCTTTCCTGTCTGGTGAAATGGCGATCGACAGGGCAGGAGGTGTGAATCGGGGATTGGATAGGTACATGGATCAGGGTACATGGATCAGAGACTGTAGTAGGGCAGAAATTTGATATCCGTTGGATGTTGTTTTATAAAGAGACAACACGCTCACAGCTTGCACTTGCATCAAGTGACAATTCAGGCTTGTTAAAGTGGTATATATAAACAATATAGGTTGGGTGACTATGCAGCCAGAGAAGAACAGAGAAAGAAGATAGCAGAAGTGGGCCCCATAGCGCAGTTAAAAGTGAGTTCTGGGGTTGAAAATAGTGAAGGCAACTGCACTGGAGGGGATTAGTGAGTGCAGAATTTGCACTCACCCATTTCTGGGTGAAGCCTTTAAGCAGGCAATGACTATTACTGGTCTTCTCAGAGAGGACCTTCCTGCAGGAAGGGATGCTCCAGAGCAGGGGTGCCCAAACCCCGGCCCTGGGGCCACTTGCGGCCCTTGAAGCCTCTCAATGCGGCCCTCAGAGAGCCCCCAGTCTCCAATGAGCCTCTGGCCCTCCAGAGATTTGTTGGAGCCCACAGTGGCCCAATACAACTGCTCTCAGCATGAGGGCAACTGTTTGACCTCTTGCGTGAGCTGTGGAATGAGGGCTCCCTCCACTGCTTGCTGTTTCATGTCTGTGATGCAGTAGCGGCAGCAAAGGACAGGCCAGCCTTGCTTTGTGCAAGGCCTTTTATAGGTCTTGAGATATTGCAAGACCTTCATTCATTCATAGAAGTTCATCTTTAATATATTCATTTATGTAAACTTATGTAAATTTATTCAAATTTTAAATGTAAATTAATTCTTTTTTTATTCCTGGCTCCCAACACAGTGTCAGAGAGCTGATGTGGCCCTCCTGCCAAAAACTTTGGACATCCCTGCTCCAGAGTGAGGCTAGTTTGGATGCCAACCTGTGATGGTGTCTCACCTCCTTCCACCAGGTGGCGCTGTCGGCTTGGCAGGTGCTGCTTCGCTCCAAGCAACAGGACTCAGGCACCCATGTGCCGTTATGCACCTCAAACCAGTCTGTGTAGTTCTGTACTCCACAACAGCGGAACTGCAAAGCAAAGAGTCTGTATATGACACACTGGGGAGGCGCTAGAAAAACAGTGTGCAAATTCTTGCTGTCAGAGGAAAATCTTTCAATGATTCCTATTCCACTTGCAGAGTTTGCTTTTCACAGGGTCGGAGGATGTTTAAACAGTAACACTCACCTCATTCTGCACATGGTCCCACGCACTGGTTAACCTCGTGTTGCCCTCAGTCTTGTACAGCTTAAGCCCTTCCTTTAGGTTGGATTGGGCATATCTGTCAAACTGGAGCAAAGGCATGCAATGACTTATCTTTGAGGGGAAAAAAGTAAACTAAGTTTCTAGTTCTCATGGTGGCAAATAAAACCTGCTGGGAACCACTATGGTGGCAATCTTTTTCTAGAGTTTTAGAAACCAGAAGAGTGTTGGGAAAAGCTTCAGATGGTCAAAGCTGGGGGTGCGGCCTGTCCTACTCAGCACCCCGCTACAACAGTTCCTAACTGGATTTTCATTTCAAACTTCCTTTCTTCTGTCTTGCCTCCCATTCCCATGATTTCCAAACCTCCTTGAATCTTCCAAAATCCACCCAGAAATAATTCCACCAACACAAGAAAACAGATCACTTGAATAATTTCATGCATAATTACTCCATGCATCTAATCACCTTGAAAATGTGGTGTAATTCAGCTTCTCCAGTTGCAAATACAGATGCTTGGATTTTTAGTGACAGACTTCTAAGCCTGCAATCCTATGCGCACTTTCCTGGGGGTAAGGCCCATTGGACTCAGTGAGTCCAATGCATAGGATTGCTGTGTGTGGCCTGACATGGGAAAGCAAGGAAGATTCAAGCTGAGAATCCCTGGAGTTGTTTTTTTTTTCTTTCCTCAAAAGCATTATAGTACTGTATATATTCTAGGAGTGAATATGCAGGGGGGATGGCTTTAGTGTGGAAACATTTGTGTATGACCCTTCAGTCTATAAAAAATGACTCTCAGGCATACCATACATTATCATGTAAAGAGTGACAAGATGTTTATTTTAAGACATTTCAGAGCTGCTTTTCCATTTAAAAATGAGCACACAAAGCGGTAAACAGTAGTCAGCTAGCATGTGGAAACAACTAAAGTGAGCTACAAAGAAGACTGGATAGCCCAAAAAAGTTTGTTTCGGTGGTGAGTTAGGGCCCAATCCTATCCAACTTTCCAGCTCCACTGTAGCCGCAGAGCAACTTCATGGTAAGGGAACACATTTTCCCATGCCTTGAGAAGGCCCCAGTGACTGCCCCTCCACCACAGGTGGCAGCACACACCCCACACTGGCACAACTGCACCAGCACTGGAAAATTGGATAGGACTGGGCACTTAATTATGTACACTACAACACTTCAAAAAAAACTTGATTTGCATGGGTACATGGCTTGGGCTGTAGCTTTATTGCTCACTAAGGTGTGGAAATAATTAATTAGATCTTTTTGACTGAGTCATTCGTCATTCCAGGACAGGTTTTAGTCTGAATCATTTTTCTCTTTTGCATTGTGCCCAGTGAGCTAGAAACACACGTTTTGAAAATGTAGACGTTACAGATGGCTGCCAGCATTATATACAGACCCACACCTACTTTACTCCAGGAAGCTTGAGGTATAATCAATCTGGATTGTAGAAGAAAAGAAGGTGAGAGTTCTTACCTTGTCCCTGCAGGTAACAAAGACCAGCAAACCAACCAGCTCCAACAGGAAGAGGGTGGAAAGAACCAGGAAGAACTAGAGAGAAACAGTGGGATCAAAAATCATTCCAGGCAGAGGTTAATCAACAAGGCTTTGTGTTTACTTACAGATGTGCAAATTTCTAAAACAAGTGTGCCCCCACTCCTTACCAGACACCTGCCTCTCTGCTCCTGACCTGATTGCACTTGCAGCAATAGAACCAGATAGTTAGAAACAGCCTAAAGACTGTTCATTCAATTGTTTCAATCTCAACTGCAATCAGAAGAATCTCTCCCCCACCCTCATCCCAGTATCCTACGGATCAACTGCGTAACAGAAAGGCCCATGGAGAGCAAATGTGTCTACATCACTCAAGCAAGCCAAGTCAGAGTTGAAAACTATCAGAGAAGTTAAAGCAAAAATAAAAACACTGAGCAAACATATGGGGTTCACCGCACCTCCCCTGCCAAGATCACTCCCTACCGTCAGTAGCAGGCAGCGATGTTCTGTGGCTGCTCCCAAGCATCCAAGGAAGCCCACAACCATGATGATGGCTCCAGTTGCCATGAATAGCCCTGCTGCTGATAGCGATGGAAAGGAGAACGACAAGGTAGCAAATCGGCCCTGGGTGACGGCCAGCCACACTCCCACGCCGAGCACTCCACAGCCACCCAGCTAGGGGGAGAGGTACAGGAGAAGGCAAATTCACATAACCGAGGAGTGGGAAAGTTCAACACCTCATTTTTCGCTTGCCTCAGGACATAACTGTGGGATAGATCATCCGCTTAACCCCCTTGCCATCTATGAGGTCTCCGTGGCTGCCCCCACCACACCACCAAAGCTTCTCTTCATTCGTTTTCTGTGAACACTATGAGGCTCCTCCTTTCCCTCAGCCTGGTCCAAGGTTTTTCTGCCAACAAAACTGACCTCTCATTTTCCTCCCAGAGACTGGACTGCTTGACAACATTCTGTAGCCGAAGCTTCTCCTCCTCAACAGCAGTTAGAATGTTCACAACATCCCATGGCATCACAGCAGTTCAGCCAATAGGAAGGGGGACTCATAGGCAATGGGCAGGCAACTGTCAACGTTTAGCTTCTTAGACAGCGTTGTAACATGCAAATACAGCCTCTACCTTAGGGGTGTCAAACATAAGACCCGCGGGCCGAATGCAACCCTCGGAAGCAATTTATCTGACCCGCATTATAATTGGGCTCTCCCAGCTTGATAATTGGGCTCACTCATATCCTGAAAATATGAACAAGATTTGCACATTTTTCTCTTCTGTCATTTGCAGCTAATGAGTTTCTATATGAGAACAAAGTGCTTACTTTTGTCCATCATCTATTTAATGATGACACTTGCTGCTTAATGATGTCACTTCCGGCCCTCAGCAGGCACCATGACTACTAGCTTTGGCCCTCTGTACGAAAGAAGTTTGACATCCCTGACCTACTATGTCATTGATTCTTGTGACTGCTCAGTGAGATTGGTTGTTTTTTTAAATAAATGTTTCTCTTTTAATAGAGAGATGCCTGAATGAAAGGCACTTAGAAAAGCACTTAAAACTTAGAAACCCTTCCCATTAGTCCTGGATGTGAGCAGGCAGCCTGCCGTTGTTTCTGACACAGAATAAGACTGACACACAATTTTGATTATTTTTTGTAGCATCAGGATCATACATTTCAATCTATGGGGAAGCTGACTGTGCCATTGCAACTCACCCAGAAGATGAGGTTGAAGACAAACATCTTCACTTTCACACATAGTAGACAACCACGGCTGACCCCCATGTTGGATAAATCTGTGGCAGGGGGAGATAAAAATAATGCACAGAGACTCTGGAGCTTTTAACACATTACACATAGCAAATCTGGGTTTGGTAGTAAAATTGCAGTGTCCAGCGTTGCTGTTTCAGATTTCAGGAGAAGGGAGTGTGTGTGGATTTTTAGCAAAGCTTAAAGGTCTGCTCTTGAGTATATCCAAGAATGAAAAGCGAAAAGTATTGCATTGTTTTGAAACAATTTGTAGGGTTCATTTTTTTCAGTCTCATCAATGTGGTCAAGTGGTTACTCCTCTGTCTCATCTGAGCAAAGGGCCTGGCAAATGGGTTACATTCACATCTCCCACCCTTCCTTCAAGAAGGGCAGAAAGTTGGTGATTCTCCCTCGCCCTTCTGTTAACAAAACAACCCTGTGAGGTAGGCTAGGCTGAGAAAGTGGGGGAACTGGTCCATAGCAGTCCCATGAACTCCTTGACCAGAGATGTGCATCTGGGTCTTCCAATCCTAGTTTAACTCTCTAAGCACTGCACCACAGCAGCTACATGTTGGCCAGAATATAGCTGCTTCTGGGAATAATCACATGTGGTTTTGAAATACTGTACTGGAGCGGGGATGGGGTGGATGGACTACTGGCCACCCTACCTGGAGACCACAGCAAGGAGACTGTATCAGGGTGGGGTTTGTGGGCTCAAGCAGAGGGGTACTGCAGTCAGGGGGGGATACACAGTTTTGGAACAGAAGCAGTGCCCTGCAAAACAAACAATAAAATCACACAAGAATGACAAAATCTACCTCACATATATAACAACTCCACACCTCAGTACCAAACTGGAGGGAGAAGAGGGCCTTGTACTTAGCTTCCAAGTCACATATAGTTTGCTTTTTTTTTTAAAATGCTGCATTTATATAGCTCTGACTTCCAACACTTACATATTGTTTTTCCCATCTTGAAAATTGCTAAAACGAAATTTTATAACATGATCAGAATTGAAAATCTTAAAAAAAACCAGTGTTTTTTTTCCTTCTTAAATGAAAGGGGGAGATGCAATATTTAAACAACTGTTTGAAACAACTAATATTATGTCACTACGTGTACACATTTTAAAATTATAAATACACTATAAAAAAACTTGTATCTAGTCCAGATGAAGTAGTAACTAAGGGGATGGGGGAACCTGGGATGGAACAGATTTCTACAAAAGAAGAAAATTTTAAAAAAAATACTGGTGGGAATGTCTCCATATCTCAACCCCCCAACCCCCAATTCTCTTAGCTACAGAGCAGCTTCAATCTCAGACTTCTGCATCTTTTCTTTTCAAGTCCCTCCTGACCTTATTTCATCATAAAAAGTGAGAGGGGGAGATCAGGTGATGTGTCCCTCCACTTTCAGTTGTCAGTTGAGACCAGATTGCAAAGTTATCCACCCCCTTTTTGAGTCTCTCCTTCCAGAGCCCCCCTTTCACCCATCCTTATCTTCTTGCCACTCATTCCAGACTTGGGGATGGGAGCCAGGGGAGGTTTCCAACCCACAGAGGCACAGCCCACTGTGTAGAAATGAGCAAGGCATAATCCCAATTCCACTCGCATGCATGCCCCCTCCCCAGTTCTAGATCCTATCCGTCCACCCCACCCCACCCCAAATTTTGGATTAAGGTGAGTGGACATTTTCGAGTTCTGACCTGAATTTTCTTGCTGCTCAAATATGGATGAAATCAACCAACTACACAGTTGGGGTTCCCTCCCCCCTAAAGAAAACATCAAACAAAAACAAAATGAGATTTTTGATGATCACAACTATTTCTTTTGTATGGTAACAAATTACAAGCAACTTTGAAAAAAAAAAAGTTACTATTGTTGCCATAGCTGATCTTGCAGCTGGGGGGGGGGGGGGGGGAGACTGAATCTATAGGGCTGAAATCTCCACCCCAAACATAGAAAGGGGGAGGTTTCTCTTTTCTTTCTCTATCCATCATCATCATCATCATCATCCTGGCCCCACACACCCCTCTCTCCCATCCCAAATACCCCTCGATGCGCCCTTCACCTTGGCCTCGAGGCGGGGAGTGTCCGACAGGAGTGTGGGTCTGCGGCTAGAGCCCCCAGCCCACCCCAGACTCCCAGAGGTTTGGAAATCGCTGCCCCCTCTGCTGGGATACGGAGTAGAAAAGGAGGGGAAGCGAATTCCAGGCACGGGACAGGGGAGGAAATGGGAGGGGAGAAGTGGGAACAGCGATGGGGGGGCGTGTTTGGAGATCTGGGGAGGAGCGCAGGGGCTCTGGAGGGGGAACGGGCTGTGGAACAGAGCCTGGATCTCCCAAGCAGGCTTGAGCTTCGTGTGTTGATTGCGCACCCAGCTCCACTTCCTTGGGTTCCCAGAGATTTGGGTAGGGGGCTCAATGCTCTGCAGGCCTTCCTTGGACTAGGACTCCTGTGTACCTCGAAAACCGGCGTGCAGGACAGGCTTGTGCCATTCGTTGATTGATTGATTGATTGATTGATTGATTGATTGATTGATTGATTGATTGATTGATTGATCCATCAAATGAGCATTCATTGATTGATGTCAGTGTTTCTGCCTGAAGTGTGGCTATTCATTGGTCTGATTTACCAGGAGAAAACCCTATAGCGTGCTTTTGAGGTTAGGTTGTCCAAAGTCACTTTTTTTTGTTCTTCTTTCAGATGGCATTTCCAAATTAATTTTCTGGAATGTTGCTGTTGTTGGTATTTTTCTTTCAACTTAAACAGCAAGTTTAGATGTAGATGGGACTCATCAGCCTGGGAAGGCAGCTCATCTGAGAGAAGGAAAACTCTGATCCCAAACCTCCACTGCCTTGTGGCTACATCCAGTTATGGAAAAGGCTTCAGGAGTCAACCTCGAGGCAAAATCCGGAGCCGGAGTCCCTGAGGCAGTTCATGGCTGAACACAGTCACGTTCTGGCAACTCCTGCGACGCCGCTGGAACCAACTGTATTGGCTTCTGCCTTCCATTGGACCATTTCAGCGACGTTGAGAGGGGGGATTTGCTGCATGGGTAAACAGCCTATCCTCCATACCTACTTTACCCAGGCTTCGCGCACTGGAGAGGACACTCTGTTCCAGAACCACCATTCAGAGCGTGACACCATAGTCTTCTGAGACTGAAGGGTGCCAACAAACAGCAAGACAGGCCGAACATCGTGGAGGGGGCTTTTCCCACATGCTTCCCTCTCCATCCCACGTCACTTACTGCGCCGGTAGACAATTCCACAATTATTTATTTATTTATAGGATTTTTAATACCGATTTTCTAAAAACCCTAAGCGGTGCATAACAATACATCAAGATTAAAACATCAGAATAAAATATTAACACAAAAAGCCATTTAAAAAATAACAATAAAAGAGCAGATAAAATAATGTAAAGCAGCATAAAAGTTAGAGGGTCTCTGTGGAATACTTCCCCCGCCTCAAAGGCCAGGCAAAACAGATGGGTCTTCAAAACCTGCCGGAAACCATATACGAAAAGGGCTACTCTCAGACCTTCTGGAAGCTGATTCCAAAGATGTGGTGCCACAACTGAGAAGGCCCTGCACCTTGCCGCCGTCCTCCCAGCTTCAGGTGGCAGCGGTTTCTTAAGAAGGGTCCCCTCTGACGACCATACAGGACAAGCAAGAATATACGGGGAAGGTGGTCCTTGAGGTATCCTGGTCCTATGCTGTATTGAGCCCTTTGGTTTTGTACTCTGAGTTCACACAGTCTCAAGCTTTACTCCAGGAAATAACCTGATTTGGCAGAACAGAAGTTACTGAAGCAGATTTTACCATGGAAGGAAAGTATTGTTTGTTTGAGCAGGCAGAGGAAGAACACAGTCATCTCACAGTTGTCTCTTAATCCTTACAACGGTCCTATAAGGTAGTCCTGCACATCTATCTCCATACTGCAGATATGGAAGGCTCAAAAAGTGACAAAGTGACACTACCTCTCCAAAAGATCAAATGCAAAAAAATTGCAGAAAGAAAGAAAGAAAGAAAGAAAGAAAGAAAGAAAGAAAGAAAGAAAGAAAGAAAGAAAGAAAGAAAGAAAGAAAGAAAGAAAGAAAGAAAGAAAGAAAGAAAGAAAGAAAGTCATTATAGGTAAGGGAAGCCTCTGTGGAAGGCTGGAGGCTGCTAACCTCCCTGCCTCCCTCTCCAATTAATGGCATTACTGGTTTAATTGCCATCCTGTTACTCCGGGGAGGAAAGCAGTACTGGTTCTATAGGGAGGAGCTGCTCCTTCATCCTCCCCTCCCACTGCGCTTCAGCTGCTCGTTGCCTCCCTCCAGCGGGCAGATCGGGGTGCCGCATAAACAAGCTGCCGCGCCAGCGTTTGGGGGCGATCCGGGAGGAGAGCGGAGGCGAGAGCCGGCAGGAGCCGAGGGTTCTCGGGGGCTGCGAGGAAAAGGGGCGGTGGGTCCCAGGGATGAACTTGTCGGCGGGGCCAGTGGAGCCCCGGGCTGCGGGGAGACGGCGCCGAGTTCAGGGGAAACTGGAGCGCAAGTGGGGATCACTGGGGAGACACCAGTCAGAACCACCACCACTCCCAGTTGGAACCAGTCAGGGGCAGGCAGGAGGCAGCCCCTAGTTCCTGGCCAGGTTAACGCATCAGGTGGGACTTCAACGGGGGGAGCTGTTTTAACAGCGCACTAAAGGGGAGAGCAGCCTACAGGTAGTAACAAATCCTAATCCCTGCCAGGAAGACAGTGACCCCAAGGGGAGATCTAGGAAGGCAGCATCAGTCCCACTTCTAAGAAGTTGCCTGCGCCCCCGTCCCCAAGTCCGTTCTGCTTTGGGCACTTAATTCAGGCCCAGCATGCAGAGACTCACACAGCTGACGTCACCAGACTGCTCCTGTCTCTGCAAGTGTGTCCACATGACGTCATGCAAATGCAACAAGGCATCAAACGCTGCTTCCTTCAGATCTCCCCCCTGCTCACTGCTGGAGGGGGCCTGAGCAGGAAATGTGCCCTCTATTTAGTTCTAGTTGTGGGAGGAAGGGGGGGAAAAAAGAAAATCTCACAGAGCCCTGTTGCCTTGAGGCTGTCTTTTGGGGGGCAGAAACAGGGGATGTGGGGTGGATATTGCTCAGCTGGGGGAAGAAGAGTAAAGTCGTTTTTTTTTGGGGGGGGGGTGTTTAAAGACAAATGTAAAAGGGGTTAATAGTACTGCTCGACATTTATGCTCTGCTGCAGTGCTTCCCAAACTTTTTAGCACCAGGACTAGAGTGACCACGTGTCATAACTGCAAACTGCATCACAGTCCACTAGACCTCCCCTGAGAGAGTGAGAGAGAGAGAGAGAGAGAGAGAGAGAGAGAGAGAGAGAGAGAGAGAGAATTTTATTGATTATTATTACTAATCATCATCATCATCATCAAAGTACTGTGCTCTCAGGTCTGCTAGAGACCTTACATATTATGTGTTTGCAGACATTTGCTAGACTCCCTCTAGAAATGGAATTCAGGGACTGTTCCCCCAAACTTTTACAGTCATTCCAAATACCCAGAAGGCTGAACTGGAGAGCAAGATGTGCAGTTAAGGACTTCCAGGCCAGACAAAAGACTGAAACTGGGTTCACATGTGATCCAAGGCATGCCAATTACTAGAGAAAATCAGAAAATGTAACATTTGAATTTGGGGGTATGAGGATTACCTCATATCACAAGTTAGCATTCCAGCTAATGATTTTCTTCTGCAAACCAGGCAAGGATGCTTGCAAAGGTATTTTTTTAATGTTTCAAAACTTGTCACGGCTCATGACCTACTGATGGATCCTGACCCACAGTTCGGACACCACTCTTCTACCATATTTCTTTAAAAGATTTATAACCTGCTTTTTTCATAAGCTCAAAGCAAGGAAATAAAATGACTAAAACATACATAAAAATCCATACAATCGGATAAAAACAATGATACTAAAGAGCATTGGCATACCTGGGGGGGGGACAGGGAGGGCAAACACCCCAGGCTGCACCTGCAGTGATCAGTGCCACAACCCTCCCCCCACTGCCTTCCCCCCACAGACCCATTTTTGGGCCTGTTTTCAAGGACTGCCCTCTGCCCCCCCTCCCGGCCCCAAGAAGTCCTTCTAAGGCCTTCAAAATGCCAAAAAATGGCACTTCCAGTTTTCTGTGCAAACCAGAAGTGCCTTTTTTCAGGCAGGTGGGCAGCATTTTGTAGTCTTGTGCCCCCCAGGCTGCACTGGGGCCAGGACTGCAATTGCTAAGGAGTAGATAAAAACATCTAATAACAGCCAAATAAAGCCATAAAAGCAGCACAAAGTTAAAAAACAAAAAAACCCTATAAAACAATGATTAAAGAAAGGGGTCATCAGGGGAATCATCCCTTCTCAAAAGCCAAGCAAAATAAATGTGCTTTTCAACCCTGTCAAAAACCATATAGAGACGGGGCTGTCCTCAGGTCTTCTGGAAGTTCATTCCATAGACATGGTGCACAACAGAAAAGTCTCTGCAGCTTGTCGGCTTCCGATGGTGGCAATATCCTAAGCAGGGTCATATCTGACAATCGTAGGGGATGGGCAGGATTATGTGGGAGAAGGTGGTCCATAAGATATTCTGGTCCCATACCATGCTGGGCTTTAAAGGTAGTCACCAACACCTTGAGTTGGACTTGAATGTGCAGCCAAGGTAGCCACTACAGCAATGGCATGGCCGAATTGAACAGCTGAGCCTTGGTGACTGCACGGGCTATACTATAAATACTATATAATTATAAATGGTACCATCAAATGTTGAAAGGGCTTCCCAAGTGTTATCTTGGCAAACCTGTAAGGTAGGATGGTAGTATTCCCTCAGGGTCCACAATTTGAGTTAGGTTTGGAATTTACCCAGGAGGAACAACAAGTTGTGTGTGGGCACTCAAAGATGTGTATAGCAACCCTGCCCTGACAACCAATTACAGTGATTCTGGTATCCTGGGTCCCAAGATTTCACCTAGTGCCATTTTGAAAGAGACGCTTTCTGCCACTCAGTGTGGCCGGTGACTTTAAAAAAATGTGTTACTCCTGAGTTGTTATATTTATTTCAATATTCACTAGGTCCTTACACACACACACCACCCGTCTTCCAAACAACCCAGAGCAGCATTCCCACTTTTTAAAATCTTCTCAACAATCCCATCACGTAGATTAGACTGAGACTTGGTAACTGGCCCAAGGCATCCTAGAAAGCTGAGTGAAGATCTGAACCTGGGACTCCCTGGGACTCTAACAGTTGCATCACACTATCTCGCTATACCAGGGTCTCTCCTTGCTGGCTGCCAGAATGAAATGTACTCTCACCAGTGGCACCTCAGCAACTCGCATTGTGGGCCTGTGGAGTCTCCTGATAGTGCCACTGGTGGGGGCTCAGGGGGTGGTGAGTTTGTAACTGAGGCAACATTTGAGCCTGGCGGTTAGTGGCTCCTAAGGACTCTTAGCCACGATAACACCTTAGCTCTGGGATGGATGAACTCAGAAAGAGAGGCCAGATAACAAAGAGAGGCTGGTGGCTGGAGTGACTCTCTTCCTCCTTTTCTCCCACCCAAATATTTCTCTCTAGACCACCTCACCATGATCATCCCTGTCCGCTGCTTCACCTGTGGCAAAGTCGTGGGCAATAAGTGGGAGGCGTATCTGGGCCTGTTGCAAGCTGAATACACAGAAGGGTGAGTGGCGGAGGGGGGGGGGCTGAAGTCTCACACCCCACAACTGTTGTCCTCTACTCCTTTTCTCTTCCCTGTGTTGAGTTTTAGACTAAGTCCCTTGGGGCAAAGACATACAGGTAGGGGATACCTTCTTCTATCCCTGTTGTTATGTGATTAGGTCATTAAGTGAACATTCAGTGTAATCTATTGCCTTTGTTGTGTTAACAGACAATCCCTGCCAGACATTAGCCAGCTGCACAGGCTATTGGAGATAGATTGCCTCTTCTTTGCATTAAGAGCTTCTCTGTTGTGTAAACAGACACTCTGCTGCAGGCTATGGGAGATGTGATTGCCTCATTAAGAGCATCTTTATTGTGCTTTGACCACTGTCATATATGCTGTCTGGTTGTTAAGTGGTGCAGGACTGTATTCTGTTCCTCTTCCAGTATCCTGCCTCTAGCATTAAGTCTGGTCATGTCAGGAGAAAATCAAACTCCACCCTTCTGTTGCCAATCCATTTCATTGGGTGAGCCCAGAATTCTAGCAGTACAAGACTGAGAAAGTTCACTCTTCCCACTGCATAATTGTATGAGCCCCTCTCAGTTATCCTTTTTTCTAAGTTACAAAGCCCCACATGCTTTTGCTTTCCTCACAGGGAAAGTGCTCCACCTTCTAATCCTCCTTCCCTCCAACCCTGACTTTTGGGTTATACCTTTCCAGCTCTACAATAGCCTTTTTTTGAGATGGGATGACCAGGACTGTATTTGCATGCTCCAATCTGTGGCCATACCATTGATTTAGATAAAGGCACTGTGATCCTGGCAGGGTAATTTGATCACACCTACTAATTTAGCCATTATTTCTGGCAGGGATGCATTGGATGCACTCGGCCTGAAGCGCTACTGCTGCCGACGGATGCTTCTGTCGCATGTGGATTTAATCGAGAAGCTGCTGAATTACGCACCTTTGGAGAAGTAACATTTGCACTCTAAGTTTGGAGCCATGGGGCAAAGCTGGAAAATCCACACAACCCTGCAGCTCCAAGAGATTTTCTGGTCACTTTTTTGTTGGGTTCCTTAGACACCTCCCGCTGGGGACCATGTTATGCAATGGAAGAATTTATTCAGATGTGCAATAAAGAGAATGAAGCATGAAGCCATCCTTCCTTCCTTTCTTGCGCATAGCTCGGCGCTGTTAGTCATTCTTCAGTATTTCTAGTAGGTGTGGAATAATCTGTGAGAATATAGTATTCTGTGGTCATGTACGGAGCTGGCCCATCCAGGAGGTGGTTGCCTTCAGGCAGCAAATTGGCTGGGGGGGGCCCACCTTCATCTGCTCACTCATATCTACTGCTTTTCCTCCCATTCCCTGGATTGGAAAAGGGGATGGAAGGAAGAGGAAGATGGAGCAAAAAGAGGAAGTGTAGAGGAGTGGTGGGCTAGGGTGTCACATGTCACTGTGGGGGGCAGCAGTAAGCTCAGCATCTCCAGAGATTTTGGGCTAGCCCTGATTGTCATCTAGGACAGCAATTTTCAAAGTTTTTCTTCTCATGGTACACTGACCTATATGGTCTTCTCTTCTTGTGGTGTCACTTCTTGCTTCTACAGCTGTTTTTAGGGCAGCTGTCTGTAGTGGTGAATTGTCTGTCTGGTGGAGGAAGTGGGACAGACAATTTGTTACTACAGACAGTTGCCCTAAAAACAGAGCCGCAGAACCCAGACGTTTTTCAGCTATTTTTGATCACTCTCCTCCAAATTCCTACAGCACATCTGCAGACCTTTCATGGCACACCAGTTCAAAATCACTGACCTAGAAAGTCCTTTGTTTAAATCTCACTTAAGAACAACACTACTGGATCCAACCAAAAGGTCTAAATCAGGGGTGTCAAACTCATTTCATACAGAGGGCCAAATAGCATTCATGATGCCTGCTGAGGGCTGAAAGTGATGTCATTACACAGGTCACGACAAAAAATAAGCACTTTTTCTCACTTGGGAACTCATTAGCTGCAAATGATCGAAGAGAAAATATACATATCTTGATCATTTTCAAGATATGGGAGAGCTCAAGTTTCAAGTGGGCTGCCCTTTCAGCAGTAACACCTCAGCATGGCTCAGCAGCTGAGAGCCTGAGGGCTGGATAAAAACCTTCTGTGGGCCGCATCTGGCCCCTGGGCCTTATGTTTGACACCCCTGGTCTAAATACTCCAGCATCCTGTCCCCAACAGTGTTTATCCATGTTCCTGTGGGAAGGTTATGAATTACTAATTCAAGTCAAGACCTTTTCTTGACTGAGTCATCAGTCATAGAGGTGTTTGTTTCTGATAAGATAGGATTACTGCCTAAGTGTTACTGAACACAATGAACTTACTTCAGAGTAAAATAAACACTATTTTCAAACACCTCAACTGATAACTCTGTTGTACTATTCACACTTCATAATTAAATTCAGTTTGTGGCAGTTCATCTATAGTGGTAACAGCCCTCCCACATGCAAAGGCCTTTTCTCTCGTAAATCCCTTTTAATAGAAGATGCCAGAAATGGTATCTGAGGCCTACACATGGAAACAGATAAGGTATAAGGGTCTTATTTTTGTGCTTGGGTGTATGTATTTACTCTATATGCAGAAGCTAAGCCTGTCTGGCTCTGGTCTTGTGCTTAGATTGCCCTGGAGCCATGTCTGCCACCCTGTATCCCATGACACAAAGGTAGTGTGCATATTTATTTATAGATTCCTAACCCGCTTTCTCTCCCTGCCACGCATTCAAAGCAGCCTGCTAAAAGCTATTGACTCCCTTGCTCTTTTAAATTTGATCCTGTACTAATGTTAAAAATAGAAAAATAGTTCCTCTTTGGGCTACTTCCCACCACCTCTGTTCACCCACATGTTAGCTATGATGATGGAGTGTATCAGCAGCACCTTTCATGGAACATTTCCACACTTCAGAAGGACAGTTTGAAGCTAGTTAATACAACTTGGTTAATGTTAACAATGGTGTTCTATGCCACCCTCAGGAAAAAGGTTTGGAGGAACACAACACAGGACTTCAGTGTGAAAGGTAAGGTTTGAGTCTGAATGGTGTCCATTGCCTCACACTGCAGGATTGAGGCAAGGTTGGATATAAATATTTGTATCAAGGTGAAAATTGTGTGTAATTTTGTTGCCCTCTTAAGCCTTGCTGTGAAAAGGGGGTAGGGAAAAGTGCACAGCCTATGCAACCGATCTTCTCACACTTAAGTTTCCCTTTTCTGAAGGCATGTCACTACCAGGAAAGAAAGACTAAAGGAGAGATGGTCTTCCTCATGCTACAACTCATGGTGGGTGGGGGATTAGAGGAAGACCAATTAACAGAGTTGTCTCAGCACAGAAGCTTGAACAGCAGCCTGGGAAGCCAGCTAGCCTGCATGATGTTAGCGCCGAAGCAATCTGTCTGGGAGAAAGAGACAATAGCTCTTAGCTTTGGTCAGAAAGAAACAGTACAACTGTGAGAAGTACAAGAGTTTATTAAGAAAAAAAGGACAAAAACAAAAAAAAGTGGGAAAAGAACACACATGGGTTTTGGGATTAGATGCAAATTAAAACCATAAAACCCTACCCATGATCCTTGTAGTTGCAGTTTCTCTGTTTGCATCCAAAGCTGCCAAGAGCATAGCAGCTGTATCATGCTGGTTCAAATTGGCCAGCTCCTTTTACAGAACTGAGATTTTCTCCCTCTGATTTTCTCTCCTTGGATCTCCCACTGGCAGATGAATGAACTCCATCAAGACCAGCATGAGCAAAACCCAGCAGGGTACTGGTGGCTTCCACTTGGCCCACTGTTTCGCCTAGGCCAAGACTAGACACTCAGTCATGGCCAGCACACACTGAGGTGCAATTTGATGGTGGTATTGTGGTATGATTCTTACTATAGGATATAAACCATGAAGGAGAGAAACTGGCATTACAGCTGCATCAGCCCAGGGAAGAAATAACCCTCCATAACCCCCTTGGTTTGTGAGAACATAGCTCTGGTTTGCAAGGGGTAAATGCTGGCTCTCATGAGTTCTCCACAGTGCAGCTCAATATGGGCAGAGCACTGAACCATCCAAACATACTGTTTTCCTGTTGACGCAGCTGTTGCCTTCAGTAAAACAGGAGTACAGGCCAGAGGAAATGGCACTTTGGTGGATGGAGGAGAGCATATTGTGTGTCACCCTGTGGTCACTTGTGAGGCCAGTGAGCAGGCAGTTTGAAGTAAGAAGAAGAGGGAGCTGGTGGTTTCAACCTCTTTTATTTTTTCCTCATGAATGTAACCATATAAAAACCATAAGTTATGAAAGATTCACACAATGTCAGCTTTCCAAGGGCAAGGGCTCTTTAAAAAACAAAAACACGAATAACCCACAAACCCAAACAGGGAATTTAAGGAGGGAAAGTACAAAACCGTCAGTGAAAAACACAACACTCACAATGGAGATGCCTTTTCCACACACACGCACACACATACGCACTGCTGCATGCCCTCTTCATAAAAGCCTGCTGGGGCTTCCATCTCCCCAACCCCCTGACTGGGCACTGGATAAGACGTGTGTGCCCATCCACCCACTCCAGAATATGGGTAGGTTTGCAGTAGAGAAGGAGATGATGAGTAACTCTGGAAATAGGGAAGGAGGGAGATTGTGGGCATCACAGTTTGGCAGGGGAGACCAACAATGATCTAACAAACAAAAATAAAAATTCATGATGAAAGTCTGCTGCTGGCACTCCAGCCTCAGGACAGACAGATGGGACAAACCACGTGCGCATCTTCAGTTGTGCTAACAGACTCAGTTCTTGGGGGGTGGGGTTTCAAAATGAGGGGCAAAGGGTTGTGGTGGGAGTCTTGGCTATCTCCCCCTAGCCTCTAATACTGACCCCTCTTCCTTGCTGGCCCAGAGTTGCAGCAACAGCAGCAGGGAACTACACAATGAAATTAGTGATACGCCAACTGAATAGGACGATAGGGAGGGTTAGCTCTGGGTGCAAGGTAGGTGCAAGGTAGGAGGAGAGGTGGAGAAAAAACTGGCAGAAGGGCAGATGGGCTAGCGCATCCGGTAATCCGTTGAACACGACAGCTCACATAACTGGCCCTTGAAGTCCAGGTCAATGGTGAAGTCAAGATCACGCTGTACATGGGACAGAGACAGGAGATACATCAGGATAAGACACTGAACAAAAAAATTTCTCACACACATGTAACAAGCCACTGTTTCCTAGGAGGGTGGGGAAGTATTTGCTCTCCCCACAAGTATCTTGAAGTGAAAACATCTGAAGTATCTTTCCTGCACCTTAACACACTAGTATGTTCCCAGGCCAAACACTGCCCTCATGTCCCATTTCAGACAAACGGGTCCCTGGAAACCATGTGATAGCACATCTAAGCCCCTTTAGAATCGGTTCTGACAATCCTGTAACCTAAAGCAGGGGTGCCCAGACCCCGGGCCTGGGGCCACTTGCGGCCCTTGAGGACTCCCAATCCAGCCCTCAGGGTGGCCCCAGTCTCCAATGAGCCTCTGGCCCTCAGGAGACTTGCTGGATCCCGTGCTGGCCTGATGCAACTGCTCTCAGCGTGGCAGCCAACTGTTCAGCCTCTTGCATGAGCTGTGAGACGAGGGCTCCCTCCACTGCTTGCTGCTTCAGATCTTTGATGCAGCAGTGGCAGCAAAGGAAAGGCTGGCCTGCTTTGTGCAAGGCCTTTTATAGGCCTTGAGCTATTGCAAGACCTTCATTCATTATTATAAGTTCCATCTCTAATATATTCATTTGTGTAAATTTATTCAAATTTGAAATGTACATTTATTCTATTTTTTCTTGGCCCCTGACACAGTGTCAGAGAGTTGATGTGGTCCTTCTGCCAAAAAGTTTGGACACCCCTGCCCTAAAGTCTTCTTTCAGCCTCTTCAATTCTGCAGTCTTATGTTAGTGCCACTGGATTTGGCATCTGAATGCCGAGAGTGATGGGGAACTCAGAAGCTGACTTCTCATGTCCTTGAATCACTTTTGTCAACACTGTCAACCAAAGTACTGCCTCTGTTTGCAGATTTGAGCGTATCTTGGTGGTACAGATTGTAGAGCAGTTTCAAGCCTTTTAAATTAGTACAGATGGTGGTCCTTTGTCAGGATTTACTGCTCATCTTGCTCTCAACTCAGTGGGTGTTCAGAATCTCTTTGCCTCGGAGGCTTGCGATTGTGGGGGAGTGCTCCCTGTTGGGCTAATTTTACTCATTCTGCTCCTTTGCTTTTTAATTCGTAAATTGAATAGTTAAAATAGCAATTTTCAGCCTTTCATCTCATGGCACACTGAGAAGGTGCTAAAATTGTCAGGGCACACTACACTGCCAGCCAAGGGCTCAAAACCCTCAACGGACCCACTAATACGTGACCTCCCCCAAACTCTCTTCTGAGTAGACATGCATAGGATTGGGCTGTCTTTTAAATCTAAGTTGCTTCTGGTGGTTTTTAGTGTACAAATCCGTTTACAAATCCATGGGTGACAGGTGCCTTCTTTGGGGGTGCCTCTTCTGAAATGGCAGAAGGACTTGCTAGAACTCATGCATACAACATCTAAGCACAAAGAATGCTTCCCCCCTTCAGAAGTGTTTTATTCATATGCAATTATACAGGTTTAAACAACTGCCAGCTCTCAAATGTAACTGTTCCCATTTTGAGGTTCAGATCATAAGAGCACCAATGGATCAGACCAAAGGCCCAACTAGTCCATTTTCCTGTATTTCACAATGGCCCACCAGATGCCTCAGGAAGAACATAGGACACCTTCACCCTGTTGCACTCCCTTAAATCTGGCTTACTGCAGAAGGAGAAGAGGGGAGATGGGAACAGAACCAGAATCACACCTCCCTCAAAGTGGATAAACCTAGTTGCCACTCCAAATCTTAATATTCAACCCTCTCAGGCTCCCAAAGCTTGAATAAGATCATTTTAATCACGAATGGGAGACACCCAATTGCTTAGGGATAGTGCTTGACAATTCATCAGTATGTGTGCCCCTGCATCAGTGAGAAAATAATCCATTGGCACAGGCTTCAGGGGAAGAGATTTTCTCAGATCAGCCTCCAGCCTGGATTAAGTCAGGAAGCAGCAGAGCTCGTAAGCCTGACGCTCATCCGGTCCTCTTGCAAGCCAAGCAATTTCACAGCAATACAAAAGAGGTAGCCTGGACTCTGGTTCCCTTATATATTCCCACCCTTCCCTTGACCAGGTACTTCAGTTTAAACTAATGGGTTTAGGGCCCTAAAGCCCATAACTGTTTTTCAGTACAGGAGGTAAAGAGGATTGTGAAAAAGCACAACAATACTCAACATTTTTAGGGGGGGGGGACTCTTCCTTTCACAGGACCACCGCTCCTCTACCACTTAAATATAGCTAAGATACAAAAGCCCCATGTGCTTCACTGAAAGTAGTCATGTTTTTCAAAAAGCATCAACCAACACTTTGGTTGCTTTCACAAAAACATGTAGCAAAATAGCCTTCAGCAAGGGACTTGCAGAGGGCTAGAGTGGGCTTTTGCCATCTAAGAGTGAATGTGACAGATGCTTTCAGAGCCAGATGCAGAGGAAAGAACCAAATTCCTGACTCACATTATTCTTGGCATTGGGTTTCATGCCAATGGTGCCAAAGATCTCCTCTCCTGTCTTCACTGTTAGGTAATCCTCCATGTAGAAAACTGTTTGCTTCCAGTGAGTGTAGGGAGATTCGGGGCCTGGGGAGAGACAACAAGGCATATCAATGGGGAGGCATATCCAGGCAGGAAAGACACATGCAACCTGCACAGTCATCTGTTCCATGTTCATTTGTTCCCCATCGTTTCCCAAAGAGCAGAAGCTCTTTCCATCCCAGCACTCAGCCACTGTTAAAAACTCTCATCTACTAAAATCTAGGCCAGGAGGAAGCCAGACGGATAACCTGACAAACAAGATGAGCTTCTAAGCTAGAACTTGGCTACCTTCTTGCCTTGGAAAACCCCGAATAATCACAGTTCGTTAACTAGTTCTTAAGGCGTCAGATTTAAAAAGTTTGCAAGTTCTTTTGCCTTCTGCAATATAGGCAACAATTCTACCTCTTAACAAAATATTCCAAAACCACACAACCCAAAATCCCAACCATCACCTCAACCCCTGCTAAATCCCCAAAGCAAGCCCTTATCTCTTACTGGTAGAGAATCCAGTGCGCTTGTGGCAACGAGTGAATTCAATGTTGAAGTAGGCTACGAGGGCATGGATGTAATCATTGCGTTTCACCTGGAGACAGAAGGGCGATGTGAAGGTGAGGTCTTCCACCTTCACTGTGTAGATGTCCACCTCCTGCAAGTCGGGGGGGGGGGGGGAGAGAAGCAGGAGAGAAAAGGAGTGAGAGCTGTCAAAAGGAGAAAGTCAAGCACCAACACTACGCATTCAAGAGCTATTGTACTCTGGTTCCATCCATCTATGTCCTGTTCATATAACGCCAGCAGCATGCCAAGACAGTTCCCTCTTGTTTGAACAATCCATTAGCTGACCAGCTCCTTTCTGAAGATCAATATACACAATTTGGACCATTGTAAACAGTGAAAGGAGGTGCACTGCCAAGAAGTACCTGCTGAGCAAGTAACCCCTACAAGAAACGCAAACCACCTGTTAAAGGGACAGGCAAATGTCAGCTGGCATTCCAAGAAGCAAAATTAAAGAACATATCCAGTCTCTTTGTTTATCTTTAATGTGTAAATTCTAGGAGCTGGTATTGCAGTTCCCCTAAGCACTGCACAGCACCAAGTACAGTCTTAGAGAAACTACTCCTCAATCCAAGGTCATGACAGCCAGACTGTGACTGGAGGCTTCCTTCCCCTGAACTGCAACTAGCAGACAGCAGCACATCAGCTGGCAAGGAGATGGGTGGAGGTAAATGGCCCTGCAACCTCCAGGGTCTTTGAGGAGATGCTGCTAACTCTTGCTTGCTTGCAGTAGGTCTTCCAGTGCATGTATGCCCTCTAGAGGAGAGGAAGGCACAATGGAAACAGAATGCAACCAACAGAAAAAACACTCTTCACGTTATGTAGAATGGACAGGAGCAGCAAGAAATGCAGGAGTCACCAGGAGAGGAGGGTGTAGCAACTAGTCATACCTTGATAAGGCAGGCATTGGTGACCAACTGCTTTGGATCAACAACATCCACCAAAGGCTCTTTGATCGCCACGTCTTTGATGCACGACATGTCAAATCCATACACATTCTCCCACCCTGCAGCAAGAGGTATTAATGAGAGGTTAGAGGGAGGGGGAAGTACAGTTCCCAGAAGGCCTTGGAAACCAATCAACTCCTCCCCCTAATGTCACAGAGCAGGCGGGGGAATTTTGCTCCTATCACAGGACCAGGTTAGTAGTATTCAAACTTTATTTTCAATACACCTTTTCCATATCACAAACAACCCTCTGCATATTTGCAGAATATTCTGGGACCAGTTTGATGGTGAACACACAAAGCCTTGGCAGGCCTGACACACAAGCCAAAATTTTATTCCAAAACACTCTACAGCCTTAGAGGAAACCAAGCAGGTTAGGTAACCAGGCTGAAGCTAAGTAGTGTAGTTAGTCCCTGGAGTAGTTAACCCATTTCTGCTCAGCCCACAGATGTACGCATTTAATCCCCGTTGCATATATGCAACATTGGGCAGAAATGGCTTAAAGGCCATCAGCACTGCCTTGATTCGAGTTCACTGATGGGAAAAAAAACTGTTACCATTATTTCCTTGAGGCTGTGCATGGCAGGAAAAAGATCAGCAAATGCCAGCAAATTGTTGGGAAGACAGTTATTCATCTTTTGACTGAGAAACCTCCAATAAGCTTCCAATGAACTCGGGGTTTTTTCAGAGCAGTCTGAAAATTACTGGGTATGGGACATTCTATAAGTGGAGGGAAACACTCACTCCAAGAAAATATGCAAGCCAAATGCTATCACTAGTCATCATTTGTCCCTTCAGGTCCTACCCCAGTCACTGCCACTCCCCTCCTTATTCAGTAAAGCACTATCCTCCACTATCCTAAGAGGAGCCTCCGTGAGAATTCTGGAAATTCTTGGGCTTGACTTTTTCCCTTACAAATCACTGCAGTGCCACCTGCTCCTTACAGTGTATCTTGTAGTCTTTGTACTGCCGGTCTTCAATGGCTGTGATGTACAGAGTAGCACGGTCCGGAAATATGAGTCCATCAGGGATCTAGGACAAGAACAGTAGACAGAAGTTGCTATACTTTGACAGTTTTACTGAAGCCCTACTTGTGGGTCAGGTGGTTCTGCTGGACAAGCCTCTACTCCCACAACCACCAGCATTTTCCAAACTGAATCCCCACTCTTGTTGTCCCACTCAGTGCATTCGATGAAAATTTAACTTCTAAGGCCAAATACTGAGAGAGGAAGTGCAACAATTTATCACTTCCCTTCTCCCAACTGAAAATATGGAAAAGTGCATATTGATAACTGGACTGGCTACAATTAGCACATTTCATTTTTAGATAAATATAGTAACACCAAAAGTTATTGTACTCTACCTGATTTTTAGCTTTTGCTGCATAGTTGGATTCTCAATTCCTAAAAACCATATAGCTTTGTTTGTCTGCTACTTGAGCCAACACAGAAGGGCTCAGCACAATTTCAAATAACGAAGCCCTGGAATGTTGGATGGTATACAAGCCATTTCACAGTCCTTTTGGCAAAAGGACTATCATAGTGTGGGAAGACTCAGATGTGGGTTCTGATTTTTGTCCAACAGATCTGATCATGGCTTGGAAGTTACAGGGACAACACACTCTGTTGGCCAAGAGGAAAGAATTCTGTTCCTGCATGTCTTGGACTTGGGCCAGGGTGCAAGCACAATATTTGCACTCTACTGTCCCTATTATCAGAACATCATAATACAGGAATATGAAGCCCTTTTCCAAGTTACCCTTTGAAGTTGGCAGGTGCCAAGAAAAGCAGACTGGGACAGCAACTCACCAGCCACTTGTCCCGGGCATAGATGACGGTGTTGAGCATGGACTCATAGAAGAGGCAGTAGCCCATCCACTCGCTGATGATGATATCTACCTTTTCCACAGGCAGCTCCACCTCCTCCACTTTGCCCTTGATGATGGACACCACTGGGGGGAGGGGGAGAAAACTGAGTATTCAGTTCCGGAGAAAGTTGCAAACTGGCTGCAGCAATTGCAACTTCCCAACTTTAAAAATACTTCAGCAATGAAAAACCAGAGGTGACTGACCATGATCAAAGTGCGACACTGTCAATCTGAATGGTGCTTTACAGAGCAACAGCCAGACAACAGAATTTGGCTCTAAGGAACTTGCAATCTAAAATTCCATGCAGGAAGGACAAAAGAGAGAAGGGAGAGCCAAAAGGGAAGCACGGGCATTTAGCTCTGTTTAATACACACACACGGATTGGTTTCAGAAGAGGACTGGGGACTAAAAAGTTGTGCCAAGGTTTCACAGAAGAGACAAGCAAGTTCCCAAGGCAAAAAATCATAAAAGATGTTCTGTGAGACAGTTCCAGCACAAGGAGGAAGGGCGGAGCAAGAAACCTTTGGACAGCAGAGAGTGGAGATAGATGAGCAAAGTTCAGAAGTAGGGATAGAGCAAAAAGGCCATGAAGGGCTTTGAAGGCAATGACTAGGAGCTATAACTCTGTGCTATAACTGGGAGCAAAGCTGGGGCATGGTAAAGGGATTTAAGGAAGGGCATCACAGGTCCAAGTGAAAGTGGTAAATTAACTCTGGTGGCAGATTTCTGTGAGTGGTAAAGTGGCTGAGGTGCAATGCAGAAACCCAAAGAGCAGAACATTACAGTTGTCAAGGTTAGAGAAGGCCAGACCACGGATCGGAGGGCAGACAGGGAGGGCTGCCTCTCAAAGCTTTTTTACAAGTTAAGGATAACTTCCCCTAGAAAATGTCTCCTCTTGCCTTCAAATGGAGAGGTTAGAGATTCAAAAAAGAAATGGTGGGCTGGAGCTTCCTGGGACTATGACAAGAGTGTGAAAAGGTTTGGGAGACCATAGAGGCAAGAGGCAAACACAGAGAAATGACATAAAGCAGTCATTTTCAACCACTGTGCTGTGGCACACTGGTGTGCTGCGAATGGTCCCCAGGTGTGCTGCAGGAGTTTGGTGGAGGGTCATTTATTAATAGGGCCATTGGGGATATGAGCCCCCCACCAACAGCAAAGTGTGCCTTGTCAATTGTCCAAAAACCAATGGTGTGCCTTGACAATTTTAGTATCTTGTCAGTGTGCCATAAGATGAAAAAGGCTGAAAATCACTGACATAAAGGATAGTGTATACTGCCAAACTGCATGCACACTGAGGTGCTTGCTGTGTCAGACCACTGGTCCACCAAGCTCAACGCACACAGGTACCAATACAGAACCTCTCTGAATGAAAAGACACATATAATATAGCATGAAAGAAGCCAATGGGTGCCTGCACATGACACAGCAACTGCTCACCTAACTGGCAATCAGTGAGGGATCCAAGGCCGCCACCAAGGAATGTCAGTCACACTTTACCTCCGCACAGAGCATCAGCCCCTGCCTCTCTCATCAGGTAAGCGTTCAGAGGACAAGACAGAAGTTCAGAGGACAAGACAGAAGGGGAAGAGAGAAGAGAGGAGCTTTGCTCACCATGGTCAAGTTTGTTGGCTTTGACGATTTTGACAGCATAGTCGGAGATACTGGAGCATTCAATCTGTGTAAGAAAACGGTTGCAAAAAAAAAAAGGATTTTTTTTCCTACCCATGCAGCAAAGTGTCTTACACATGAAATTTCCTTTTGCCAAAAATCACCAGTCCAATATAATAAAAACTTTTAACATAACAAAGGATTTCACACAGCCACAGCAGCCCGAAAGTGTGTCAAGTACAAGCTCTCATGAAAAATTAAGGAGCAAATATATAGGGTTAAAAAAAAAAAAGGTTCTACTTGTCACAGTTGTACAGGAAAATGAACAGACTTATGTCCCGCTTCAAAATCATTAGGCTAGGACAGCCTACAATGTTTCATTTTCCCCATGGTTCCCCAAACCCTCAAGAGTTGTTCTTTCAATCCCAAATTTTCCACGATGCTCTTCTGTCTGGCCTTGTTTTAATCCTTCTAATACAATACTACAACTTGGGACAATCCAATGAAGTTTAATTGGCCACAGTTTCAGGAAAGGGAATAGTGCTTATCCACACAACACATAATTGCATTGATGGAATTCACTTCCACAAGATGGTCACTAGTTTAGCTGACTTTTAAAAGGAGATTGCACACATTTATGGAGGATGAGTCTACGAATTACTGTTAGCTGTAGGGGCTAGATGGAAGCTCCAGCATCAGCAGCAATCTGCCACTGTATACCAACTATTGAAGAACACAGCAGGGGAGGGCAATTGCCTTCACACTCTGCTTACAGGCTACCTACTATGAAAAGGATGCTGGACACCATGTTCGCATATCCTGAACCTACACATTGAACAAAGCAAATGAGTACACACAAGTACAATAGGCATGATTTGTTCTCCCAGCAGAATTTTAATTGTTTCAGCTGAGTTCACTTGTGCCCCAACAGTTGTCACAAAATCCAGCTCATGCCTACATCCACCACAGGCCACCTAACTCACCCCAATGACCCGCTTGGCACCAGCCTTGGCTGCAAACATGCAGAGGATTCCAGTTCCACTGCCAACGTCCAGGACCACTTTGTCTTTGAAGAGGTGCCGGTTGTGAAACATAGAATTTCTGTAGGTCAGCGTGCGCACCTCGTCTTTCAGCATCTCCTGGGGAGGAAGACAAGGAAGGAATGTGTGTCAGTGAAGCTTCTCATAAGCCACCAATAATGACAAGCTAACTCCCCACCAGGTAGGCAAGGGGCTGCCTATGACCTCAGCCAACTCCTTTACCTCGTGGATGCCGAAGTGGGCATAAGAGTCAAAATAGTAATCCTTGGAGGTCATCTCCTCCGCTGTTGGTTTGCCACTGCTTTCCGGTTGGGTGCATGAGACCTGGCAAAAGACAAACACAGTTGTTGGAATAAGTTCAAAGTGCCCTACAACCTCTCAGTGTAACTTAGAGCCCCCTCCTGCTAACATTCATCATTTAGATATATATTTAGTATCTAGTATTTAGTAAATATTTAGTATCAGTATATTTAGTATTGGTAGTCCCAAGCTCCACAGAAGAGAAAATATATAAACTAATTCAACCTTAACTCAATGAGTTTTTACCCGCATAAGAACAGAGAAAAGAAAAACCTGCTACCAATACCCCCCCTTTTACTAGGTTTTTCAATGTGTTGCAGTGCATCTATTGTTAACAGGCTGGCAAAATAGCCCACCACTGTTATGACCTCCTTTGGGATTTGTCACGTCATTCGTCACCAGAAGGCACCTATGTTTAAGATCTCTTGTGGTTGGCACCTTACTTGCAATTGTATTACTTGTATTAAGATAAAAGACCACTAATTTGTTCTACTATCTGCAATGAAAGTTAGAGTGCCGTTTACAGAAGTTCTGTCAGTTGCATTGAATGCTGCTCTTAACACATGATGAAGTACAAAGTTAGGAGTTTATGATCTTAGTAATAGAAACAAATCCTATATGTATGGTGGGATAGCCTGCCCTAAAACTCGCCTATTCCTCAGCAAAAGTCTCAAGTGCTGATGCTCAGGCCTTGAGTTTAGCAAGAAGGTATCTGCCATATGAGCTGTTCACAGCATACAACAGATCTGCAACTTGAGGAAAATTTTTTACCAAACTACTTATGAACTGGAACAAAACAGACCCAATTCCATCCACTTGAGTGGAATTGGCACCATCAAAACATTTGCAGAGAACAAGCACCTAAAGCATATCTTTGTGGGTTCAGTACCTTCCCCAGGTGCTTTTTCAATATCACCAATACAGACCAGCAGTGGTTTTTAGATAAGGGTCTTCCCCAGCCTACTGGGAGATGTCAGGGACAGAACTCAGGATGCTCTGCGAAGCACATGCTCTATGGAGCAACAGCCCCCAGTACTCCTTGACCTAGTTCTTAGATTGGTTCATAACATTGATTGGTGCACTTGAAAGCTTACAAGGACTCATAACCTTTGGAGACTAACAAGTACAAGGGAGGGGGTCCTATATCCATGGTTTCAATTATCCATTGTTCTGCAGATGTGGGGGGTGGGCCCTGCACACATCTCCGGAGGCAGTGATGCTCCCCTCACCTCCGCTCCCCTCACCTCCGGAGGCTCTTTTGAGCCCCACAGAGGCAGCGCACTTCCACCTGCTGCCTTTGCAAGGATCAGAATGCCATTTAGGCAAAAAAAAGTCACTAGCAGCTTTTCAGCAAAACCGGAATTGACTTTTTTGGCCTAAACAGGCATTTTGAGTCCTGCAGAGGTCACAGGCTGATGCCAGGCCTCTGCGGTGCTTAGCACAGCCCCCAGAAGAGACTAAGCATCCAGAACATGGGGAGGATGATCCACGTATTCCAGAACCCCCTATGGATACCGGGGCGCCCCCATATTTAAGCCTGTAATGTTGTGTTCTCATGTTTTAATTTAACAGCCAACCCGAGTTTCTTCTTGGCAACCTGGCATACCTTGTCAAATCTTACCCACTTGCTTTTTAAAACAATTTATAGCATTGGTAGGTCAAAGCTGTCGTGTGTGAACACAAACAGATTCAAAGAATGGTAACTAACAATTTGAGTTATATACATATACCATAAACCAGTGCTTCTCACACTGTGGGTCGGGACCCATTAGGTGGGTCGTGAGCCAATTTCAGGTGGCTCCCCATTCATTTCAATATTTTATTTTTAATATATTAAACAATGCTACCATGGTATATGACTACATTTGGGGAAGTGTCACAGGTCTGTAGTTTTAACAGGCTACTCTATATATGCTTTTAACAATGATAGTGAACGGCACTTACTCCCGGGTAAGTGTGGGTCTGATTGCAGCCTAGGATGGTTACAAATTTTCCTGCTTGATGATGTCACTTCCAGTCATGACATCACTTCTGGTGGGTCCTGACAGATTCTCATTCTAAAAAGTGGGTCCCAGTGCTAAATATGTGAGAACCACTGCCATAAATCATTTAGTTCCCAATATTGTAGGCACATCCACATTACAAGGACTTTCACTCAACCAATTCTTTTCATGGATTATCCCAATAGCCAACTATAAAGTTTTGATGGTCACTATATCAGTATGGCAGTACTGCAAAAAAAGAAGCAGACTGAACTGACTGAAAAACAAGTCAGGTCTATAATATGAGCACCACTGATTTAAATATAAGCAAAGGCAGGATCCAATTTATTTTGACCACTGAAAACTTCAGTCAGACAAGGCTGATCCACATCATCTAGGTCCAATAATTAACACTTCTAGAGAATAATCTATGTGGGTACTGAGGTGACCAGCTAGCAGTATAATAGAACCAGAAAAGATAACAGTTAAATATTCAGAAATCTTATCCGCTACAATCCAAATAACTTTTACATAGTATCTGGTGCTCCTGGGAGATATATATCAGCCAAGCTTGAATCACCATAACAATGAGGGAGCTCAACCAAATTAGGTTAACTGGAATGGTCAGACTCCTTATGTAGTGGCCTATCTGCTACCATGATTTGTACCCAGGGATGTCTACCAACTTCATTTCAGATTCTGAATTCAGTTCTCTTGCAGACAAATAAAATAACATATCTTCAGTACATTTGCCATCTTCCCTCTTATTAACATTCTGAGAATACCAAGAGAAAGACAGCAAGAGACCCAAGATAGTAGGAGTGGCTATTTGACAACAGGATGGAACCTCCCTGCTTCAGAGAGCCCTAAACTACCAATGGTGGGTTTAACCTCTTTTAAGCCTTTTAGAAACAGGCTTTTGATGATCAGGGCAGTTGGAGGAGGATCTTTATTCTTCAGCAATGGTTCTGCAGTTGAGACAACTGAAATACGATTTGGATTCCCATGAAATCTGTTTATTACGCATAGACCCACGACCTTCTTGAAATTGCTCCTCTGCAGTTCTATCAAACAAAAGTTGTAAAGAGTCAAATTCCACAATGACTTCAGCATATACAAATTTGGATCTTGCATTCCAGATAGTCACAGCCCACTGAGCTCTCCTAAAGCTTACTTGTACACTGCCAGGCACTCCCTAGGAAGATACCTAGATGCACAAGAAAACTCAGCATTCATTACTTACCATAATTCTTTGAAAGATTTGTCAAATTTCAATTTTTGTCAGTAGGGAAAGCAAGGACTGACATGAGACCAAAATATGGTATTTCATTGTCTCAACCCACCCTCAACCTTCATTTCTCTATGCTGTGTTTGGTTGAGCTCTCTGTTCAACACAGAAAAGTCAGGGGGAGCACAACATATGACTATAAAGAGGCCTCAATCAATATATAGGACTCATTAACACAAACTGTTTTTATCAAGCACCCATTACCTTCCAGAAGTTAGAAGAGAGGCAATGTTTGAACTTACAAGTTCAGAAGCCTGAAGAACAAGCTGCAACACCATGTCAGATTCATACTATTCAACTACCAGTCATGAACCCAAAGCCTTGAGACTAAATGGCTACCACATTCCGTATGAAACCCCAACAGAAACTTTAGCAGGGGGGCAGAGAAGAGAGGCATGACTTCTTGGGGAACAGATCACAGGGAGCACATTGCACTAGTGCTCATGTGTCAGCATAGGCTTTCTACTATCTTTGAGGCACAAGATTCTGGTTTCAGAGGCCTAAACAGTTTGAATGCCAAGTGCCTTCAAGACAGCCTCCTCTGCCATGTTCCTCCAAGACTGACCAGGCAAGCCCTCTTGAGTTCAAGCTGCAAACATTCTTGCTGAATACTACACTAATTACCAAAACTCCTTCCCCTGGAGTGTCACTAGAGTACCAACATGAGCACATGTTGGAAGTGCTGGAAGTTCTCAGCATGAGGGTGCAAGGAAGTTAACTTGCCAAACTTCACCCACAGCCTGAAAAGGGTACAAGGTACCACCACCAATCTGGAGCTGTCCTGATAGGGTGCATCTGTAATCTGAATTTGAAACAATATGCACAAAGTATGAGTGAGCCTGGGTAGCTGTATTTGCCCTGGTCCCTGCACTGGGAAAGCCCTCCAGACCCACAGATCCCTGTTCAACAGATGTCCTGCAGACCATATTAGGTCTTTGAACCTTCTGCACGCTTCCCCTCACCCCCTTCCAGTCATTTCTAGACAGTCAATAAGTACAAAAAGCTCAGCCCACAATTTAATTAATGCCAGTTTACTGCGCCTTACAATCCACGCAGGACTGATCCACAATAATATGGTGCCTGCAAAATGTCCCAATCTTTTTAGCCACACCTGACAACATTCCTTCCCCTACATCTGGTCACTCTTCATCTTCTCTTCTGCCTTCCTCCTGCCCCCACCATGTTCTAACAGCACAAACCTATGCAACTGATTGAGAAGCAAGTCATGCCAAGTTCAGTGGGACTTACTCCCAGGTAAATGTGTACAGGATTGCAGCCTGAAAATACTAAACCCTGCACTAAGCAGTGCAGGGTACCTGAAGTTGCTGCAACCCTGGACCTTGACCTGTCAGCTGAAGATAAATGCCTTAAACAGCTAACAGATCTTTTATGAGATAATAACCAAACATACATTCCTCTTGCAGATAAAAAAGGAGGGAGCAGCTTCTGAGCTTGTGACTCCCATTAGACTTATTTACATGGCCCTTGGCCATTGCATAGTATTATTTTGAATTTGACTTTTGTTTAAGGTCCCACTGTTTGAAATTTTAGGTGCTAGGCATGGGGGGGATAAAAATAGTTCAAGATGACCAGGCAATGGAATTTTTTCCTGCCACAAACGGATTGGACGGGAGGGCCAAACTCTAATGATTGGGGAATAATCTCTCCTCTAAACATCATCAAGGCTCTCTTCACATCCAAGTTCTGTGGAACCAGCAAGTTTTCACTTTTGCTTTTCTCCTTCCACTAGACATTCTAGGGGCTCTCTTTTCACCTCCCACTCCCCAGGGAAAGGGTGGCAGGCTGTTCCAGAGTAGGCCTACCTCCTACGCTGTTCTACCCCCTGCCTGCCCCCAGGAATGGGGAACTGCAATGAAAGTTAAGGAAAGAAAACAGTGAGTCAAGCATTCCTAATGTCACTAACTCCCAGTTCTGAGCCCATACCTCAGAACCATACAATTCTTTACCTTGTCCAACCCCACAAAGTTCTCCTCCCCAATGCATTTGCTTCCCCATAGACATCTTTGCAGTTGCAACCAGCCTCTTTCCAGTTGCATTTTTTTAAAAGAAAAAAGTCAAAATTTTCTATTCTGCAAAATTCTGACTTTCAATCAGAAATAAACCCCACAATTTTATCTGAACTGGACAACACTAGAGAGATATTTAGTTTGTATGACAGGAACGAAGTATGCCATTTAAGGAGTTGTGTGCTGGAACTGGAAAAGTGTGTCAGGATCTAAGGTGCACAAAATGCAAGGAAGACAACAGGAATGCAGCGCACAGGAAAGTAGGAGCTTTTGGCAGAGACAAGCGGCTGGGCTGAGTACAGCTGTTCCATTGTGCTGGCCAGCACTGAAAGATCCAAACCAGTACTCTCTCCTCCTCCCTCCAAAGAAGCTTCTGAGCCTTCAGTTCAAGCTGTCCTCATATTTCTCTCTGCAACACTGAGGACTAGGAACACAACTTTTTCTATCACCAAACAAAAGCGGAGGCTTCTGCATCAGCTACCCTATTTTTATCAGCAGCCATATATAGAGTCCAAAACAGACTACAGGGTCCAAAATAGACTGCACCAAAGACATAAGCACAAAATCACATTAACACCAGATGGAACCCTCTGAAATTAACCATCATGACCTGGCTCCGTTCTTGTGATCTGTGTAGATTAGGAATATCCACTCTATACTCACGTATGATTTTAAGGACTCCATTTTTTTAAACCCTGCACTGTTCAGTCACTCCAAATTGTGAAAAATTAAAATGGTTCAGGGGAATTAGTTGACTACATTGCCCAGAAGGTGTACAGAAGCTAGCCAGAAGAGGTAAGAATTTAGATAGATTCAACAGAGGAGTTACTTCTAATAGCTTGGAAGAAAGGGAACACTTCTGTGTGAGCAGGGGAAAAACTACAGAGGCATTTTTACCAGGAGACAAATGCAAAAGAAGGGGACACCTGAGTGGTGCACTGTCAAGCCAGCAACAAAGCAAGGAAAACAGATTTGGTTGGGGTTAGCTAGAATGCCTCACCCACACCCAGGGCTGGGCACTAGTCTAGCCCTCATGAACTCAAAGGATATTTACATCTTCTAGCGGAGTCTGCAGGCTCATCCCATTAGCCAGCGTGGTTACAAAATTCTAGGAGAAAGAGAGTAACAAGGGAAATGTCAATTCAGAGCTCAACCGGAACTGAGCCGGAGACTGAGTCTTGTAAATGTGGAGGGAGTTTGGGGGGCGGCGGGAAGAGATGGCCCAGAACACATGGACAAGACTGTGAGGCAGAGGAGAGGCAGTCTGAGTTAGCTCCTAATTGGTCACAAATGCCCAAGAAAGACTACATTCTTCTCCAGTTTGATATGAATTTACAGATGGGTGCAAGAAAGGGGGAAGTGGTCTTAACCCATTCCTGCCCAGCCCACAGGTGTACACATTTGGTCCCTGTTGCATATATGCAACGTTGGGCAGAAATGGCTTAATTAAAGGTTATCCTATAGTATGTAAAAAAAAGTGCCACCCTCCCTCTGAACACCACATGCAGCCTCTACTATGGCCACGTTACCAATAAGACAACTGCAGCACAGGGAGCAAGGTTGCCTCCGGTCCCAAAAAGGCCTCTTACAGGATTATCACAATCCTAGGCTGGGAATAGAAACCTCAGCTCTAATATTTCCAGGGTTACCATACTACGAAGGGTTCTGCCACGCTGCTTTGTTTTACATCCCACCCCAATAAAGTCAATAATAGCTCTCCCTGCCACCTAGACACACATTTCTCTTGATAAGGAGTTAGTGCAGGATCCAGAGGTTCTGGAAAAGCTTTCCATGGAAGTCTGGTGAGCTAGACCTTATACAGTATGAGACACACTAAAAGGGACCATTTAAAGTAATGGGCCAGAAACAGAATGATAGAAGGATTTCAGGGTTATTTAATTCATGCAGGGGAAATCGCCAGTAATTTCTCAGTTGAGACTACATCACATATCCTTGATCCTCTATTCCAGGGGTGCTCAAACTTTCAACTTTAGGGATGCTGGACCTTTAAAATTGTGTAGGAGAGAGAATTTCAGCAGGTGCAGCTTGTCATCTGTGGGATGACAAGTTGCACCAGCTGAAATTCTCTCTTCTATACACTTGTTAAAGGTCCAGCATCCCTAAAGTTGAAAGTTTGAGCACCCCTGCTCTATTCACAACTCTTAGAACAACTACCTAATGGCCATTATTTTCCAAGGTGATTTTTATAAGGCCATTATTATGGTTTTGTTTTGGCTGCAGATGCTGAGGATCTAGCATGCACTTCACAAAGAGTGAGACTCTCCCCCCCCATCTCCACCACACCTTAAGCAAAGGGAAAGCAACTATCTCTAGACTAGTCTTATGGCACCCTTTGGAGCAACAGACCTCTGCAAACTGAAGAGTGAAACTGCTTCCCCTAACAATACGTGAAGTGCTAAGAGCAGGGAAATAGCAGCAAGCTATCCCTCCTCACAGCAAACTATAAAGTTGCTCACTTTGCAATGAGGAAATCTGTCAGCAGGGTGGAGAAGGAAAAGGGCCCCGTAAAGTCCTGTCCAAAGGCTAGGTGCTTCTTTGTTACTTTAAATCAGGGGTCTCCAAACCCCGCCTGGGGGCCAGATGCGGCCCGCAGCAAGCCTCTTTCCAGCCCACGGCCAACCACTTGTCCCCTGAAAGCCTCTGGCCCACTCAACTGAACATGACCAGAACTGTGCTCTGACTGTGTCTGGAGGGGCTTCTGAGGGCCAGGGAGGTTGAATAAATGAGCCCATTCATTCATTTATTCATTCATCTCTGTTCCATCTCTAATTTATTTATTTAAATTTTATATTTAAATTTTTTTCCAGCCCTCCACACCTCGCCAGATATTTGATGTGGCCTTCTGGTAAAAAAGTTTGGTGACCCCTGCTTTAAATGAAAGAACCACATGGTGAAAGGGACAGGAGGTGCACCAGTTTCCTGTTCTGAGGAGCCTCCCTCTGCCCAATCCACGCCTCTCTACTAGCTTCCTCTACAGCAGGGGTCTCCAAACTTTTTGGCCAGAGGGTCGCATCAAATATCTGGTGTGGTGTGGAGGGCCAGGGAAAAAAAATTAAATATAAAATTTAAATAAATAAGAGATGGAACTTATAAATGAATGAATGGGCTCATTCATTCAACCTCTCCGGCCCTCAGAACACCCGCCAGACCCAATCAGAGCACAGTTCTGGTCATGTTCAGTTGAGTGGGCCAGAGGCTTTCAGGGGACAAGAGGTTGGCCGCGGGCCAGAAAGAGGCTTGCTGCGGGCCGCATCTGGCCCCCGGGCCGGGGTTTGGAGACCCCTGCTCTACAGAGTCTAGTCTGGTTCAACCTACTGCTTCAATACAAGCTTTACACCCCCTCCACAAGCCCTTCTTCCAAATCTAACCCCATCCTCTGAAATTTGCATTGAAATTGCTAATGCCAAAACCTGCTCAGCTCTAGATCCCCCATTCTCATCCTCCTCCCCAACTAGCACCTCACACAACTCCCACCCACCATGACACTACCAAGTTGAGTTTTCCTTGTATGCCCTTCCAACCCAGAGAAAACACCAGCATCTTCCATTTCACATCCCCCCCTCTACAACTCAGCTATCCCACCTCCACAGGACAAATAACCACAATGCCTTTCCTCTTAAAACAGAATTTCACCTCAGCCCATGTATTAAATTCCCTCATAACAATGCCCTCCCACTCACAGACAAACCCTCCACATGGCACACACACCCCATCACCAGGGTACAACAAGTTCGTGATAATAGGCAATCACTTTAAGGGTTCTAAGGCTTGGACATAGTTCTCCTTGTGGAGCAAGGAACATGAGAAAGATTTCTCTAATCAAGGCAGCTGTGGACAATGCAAGCACACCCATACCCATTCTTTGGGGTAGCACTTGGACAGAGATTCTGGAAGGGAGAGCA
Organism: Tiliqua scincoides; assembly: GCF_035046505.1. Taxonomy (NCBI): domain Eukaryota; kingdom Metazoa; phylum Chordata; class Lepidosauria; order Squamata; family Scincidae; genus Tiliqua; species Tiliqua scincoides. The sequence continues at coordinate 118,850,762 of NC_089825.1, forward strand.
GTTACTTTATGGAAGAGTGGGATCTGATTAAACAGGATCTGTAGGTTATAAAAGGGCCTAGGAGAGGGGGTAAAGGGGGTAATTTGTACCCAGTCTCAGGATCAAAAGGGGGCCTAGGAGCCAAAGGAGGGGTCCCAGAAATTTCCTGAGATCTTACCTTTTCCTTTCTACTATTTCCTATTGCTGCCTGCACAGGATGCTGGGGACACTACCACAACTGGGGATACTAAGGAGCCTCCCTCTGCCCAATCCCACGCCTCTCTACTAGCTTCCTCTACAGCAGGGGTCTCCAAACGTTTTGGCCAGAGGGTCACATGGGTTAGTAGACCTGGGCTCCAAAGACTTTTCCAACTGTCTCTACCCTCTCCCCACTGTTTTGCCCCTCCTGCTTTGCAAAGGGACTCAAAAGAAACTTTGTACCCCCTGATAAAATTCCTCTCAGAGGCCCTAGGTTATATCACATGACAAGCACCAAGTTGAAGGGGGGGGGGGAGAAAAAGGGACCCTTGTCAGACCAGGCTCAGTGGGCTCCTTTTGATCTGAAATAGTTCTGCAGGGAGCCAGATTCCTTTGCATTTGATTGCTCCACTGGTATATGCTACCTAATGTAACCAAAAGAAAAAAAGGATGTTCTTTGGGTTCAAAGGAGATTGAATTCAAGGGGTTTGGGGAAATAACCCTACAATATTTTTTAAAGGCCAGGTTTTCTTTGGGCAAAGACAAAGAGAAAGGAGATTCTTATTCCTAATATTTATATTCTCCCACCTCCAAGGAACACAAGGCTACCCCCGCTCCCTTTCATCCTCATCCTACCAAGGTGAGAATATTAACCCTGCCTGGTTGAAACTGGTTCAGGTGAGTTTCCTGACTCAGAGAGTCAACACGTCCCCAGGTCCTACACTGGCTGGCTCTTCTGGAGAAGGGTAGGTGTTATCGGAAGTTATGTGAAAGGATCAGAGAGAAGAATTCGCCCAAGAGACCAGGAAGTCTGTGTGAGGCAATACTCCAGCATGCTGCAACTGAATGTAGCAAGGAGAGCCTCTTTCTGCCCTCCCTGCAAGGCATGTGCAGAGAAGCCTGGACACTCAGAGGAAAGATACTGCCAGGCTGGTGGATGAGCTATGGCCCTCCCTAGGCCAGAGTAGGCGGGTCTCACGGGGGCCAGGCATGCCATGCGTTTACCACGAGGAGAAAAGGAGATTCAGTCATTGCCAAAGGGGGGCAGAGAGAGAGGAAGGAGTGCGGAACTTTGATGAAGAGAGAATGGTGCTCTTGCGTGGTGGGATGCAAATGAGTGAGGAGCCAGTCTGGCTACAGGGAGGGAGCAGAAGCCCCAACAGGACATCCTATTGAGCCCTGCAACCTTCAACCCCCTCTTTATCTTTTCACACCCCCTCTCCAGATTCACATTCATGGAGGGGGGCGAGAGACTTCCCAGTTCCCTTATTGATCATATTCCCGGATACGGGGGGGGGGGATGACACAGGGCATCCTATTGATCATCAATGATCCTATTGATCATTAACCCTGAAACTTTCAACCCCCCTTGAACCCCCTACTCTTTTATCTTCTGAACCCCCCTCCAGATTCACACTCATGGAGGGAGAAGGGGAGGGGTGAGAGAATTCCCAGTTCCCTTATTGATCATAGTCTAGGATATTGGGGAGTGGGGAGGATACAGGGCGTCCTATTGGTCATCATTGATCATTAACCCCCCCCCCACCTTCAACCCTCCCTCTCTCACATACTCATGGAGGAGGAAGGGGTGAGAGACTTCCAGGCCCCTTACTGACCAGTCTGGGACATGGGAGGTGACACAGAAGGGGGAGGACGTGCTAGAGGGGAGCCTCCATGGGGGGCTGCAGGAGACAACGGGAAGAGCTCAGTGGGGAGGCTGGGGGCGAGGGGTGTGGGCCCGGCCACTGGGAGGGCTGGGGGGCCAGTGGCTGTGGGGGGCGAAGGGGACCTGGGGGTCTCAGGAGAGCAGCCCCCCAGAGGGCACAGGAGGGGGCCCTGGGGGGCAGGGGGTGCAGAGGCCTCAGACCTTCCCTTCCTCCCCCCTCGGGCCCCTTCCCCCGCCCCCCACACTCCCTCACCTCCATGATGCAGTTTGCAGCCTCCGCCATCTTGCGAATGAGACACAGAAAGAGAGAACCACCGTCCCGACTCCCCCAGCCCTAGTTGAGCAGAGGGCGGGGCTTCGAAGAACCCCATTGGACGGCGAGGCTGTCGCTCACGACAGAACAGGGCACAGGGTCCCGCCCCCGGCGCTTTCATTGGCCGGAGGGTCCTCTCGTCCCTCAGGGCTGCCCGTCAAGTCCGGGTTTGAACGCGATTGGTCGAGCTGGGAAGGGGAGGCGGGACCCTTTGCCGGCACGTAGTCTTCGATAGGTTTCGGTGGTGAGGCCTTCAAACTGTGGGGGTATTTAGAACCGCCTTCTCGTGGAAATACTGAAACGCCACTGGTGAACGGGAAAAACAGCTGACCAATCGGAGCAGGTAATCAGGTGAGGGGACCAACGAGGAACGGCTAATCGCTGCCCTAAATGTCAGTCAAAAAATGTCTCCGCCTTCTCCATTGTCATTGGTTTATTCTTCATGCCGCGTCCCCATTGGCTGACGGAAGTGTCAGTCAAAGAAGAGCGTTCTCATTCAAACCTCGTTGCCCAGGCTGGTCTTGCCATGAGGGGAATGTGACAAAGGAAGGGGGTGGGAGGAACTACTCATTCGAACGGAAAGGGCGCGGCGGAAATTCCCCTGACGCAAATCCAGGGTTGGCCACGGACCGAAGCTGAGGAGACCGTCTGAGAAGCACCACACCTGGGCTGTTCGCCTGAGACCCTCGCGGGCTTAGCACCCCCCCCGAGACTAAACCAAACGCGATTGGGCGAGATCAGTTGTCAATCAACAGGAAGGCACCGCCTCACAAGCCTTTTGCTCATCCCCCATTGGTCCGCTTGGGTGTCATTCATTATTAATAAGATGGTCCCTGGGGGTCTCCTTATTGGCCACTCTGTCTGTCAATATCAGCTTTAAAACGGAGTCCAAGGATAGATTGAGTGTCTCGGCCAAGAGCAGACCTCACCCTCGTGCCACGGCCAAGGTCAAATGCTGTCTGGAAGGGTGAGGCGACATTCAAGGATTGTCGGCAAAGGCATTGGCTGAGCGTGGGTCTGGGTCGCATCCTATTGGACACTTTCACTGTCACTCATGAAACAAGGCCCGCCCCTTACCCACGGCTATGGGCTTCATTGATCACTGCGCCGCCTGGTCGACGTGGGCTGTGCCGTTCACAACGTGGATGTTCTTTCCCGGAAGCAGATTGGTCGAACTTTTCGTGCTCCTATTGGACGCCCGAGGTGCCACTCACATACTCGGTTTAACCCATTTTTGCCCGGCCCACATTTGGTACCAGTTGCAGGGGATGGATACAGTGGATGGGGGATGTTCTGTTCCCTGTCACACAACACCAGAACCAGGGGCAGTCACTAGCACTGAGTCTGTGGAACTCCTTGCCACAGGAAGTGATGATGGATAGAGGAATGCTCTTTTCCTCTCACACAACACCAGAGCCAGGGGCAGCCACTAACACTGAGTCTGTGGAACTCCTTGCCACAGGATGTGATGATGGATAGAAGGATGCTCTTTTCCTCTCACACAACACCAGAACCAGGGGCAGCCAATGAGACTGAGTGTTAGGAGAGTTAGAATGGACAAAAGAAAGTATCTCCTTACCCAGTTTGTAATTAGTCTGTGGAACTCCTTGCCACAGGAAGTGATGATGTATAGAGGGATGTTCTTTTCCTCAGAACACCAGAACCAGAACTATCTCAAAGATCCATCTATTTGGTATGACCTTCAGAGGCAAAGCTCCTAGTTGGACGGGAAACCTTTAACACAGTTATAACTGGTTTACAGCACAATCCTATGCATGTCAGAAGTTCCACTGTGTTTAATAGGGCTTACTCACAAGAAAATGTGTACACAATTATTTTGATTTTAACATTTTTTTTACAGGTTCTAGTCACTGCCCACCCCAAATCTTGGAGATAAGGTGGACCATAAATCTGACTAAATAAGAATCTCTCTCTGATTTCATCCTTGCTTTAGAAATTGTCCATCTATTCTAAAGCCTTCACAACTTGTGACCCAGAACCTAGCAATACAGGCCGTGTACTATGGCCTGCTAAGTTCTGGACACCCCCATCCTTTATTTTCAGTACTGAGCGGACAACAAAACTAGAAAGCTTATTGTATCCTGGTTGCCATGTACAGTCACTGGCAGTGCAGGCCTGACTACTGGTTATCTCTGTTACTGACATTCTTATTTTAGGTCCTGTTCTCTCTCATTATCCCAAAGCTAAAATAAGAAAATCAGCAAGAAGTGTCTGCACGTATATGAGATACGTAGAGGTGCTTGAGGCGATCTCATTTGCTCTTTGGCAGCTGATGATATAGTTCAGGTTCAGAAACAGCTGCAGAAGGATTTGGGCTGGCTGATGGAAAAGATGGCAGCCTGCAGAAACAGCCCCTCTATTTGCTGCCAACACCACCCCTTATCTACACAGCAATCTCCTTTTATCTCTGATTCTCCATTAGTATGGTGCAGCCATTTTCAACCTTTGTCATCTCAGGGCACACTGACCAGGTGTAAAAATTGTCAAGGTACACCATCAGTTTTTTGACAATTGGCAAGGCACACCTTGTTACTGGCAAGGGGATCACATCCCCCAGTGGTCCTATTAATAAATGACATTCCCTCAAACTCCCATGGCACACCTGTGGACCATTCACGGCATATCAATGTGCCACAGCAACTGGCTGAAAATCGCTGGTATAGTGTATTATTTCATTATGCACTCAGCAACCTCCTTTAACTCAGATTTTCAATCCATATCCCACAATCTACCCTCTCTTTGTCCATCGCTGATGTTCGCACCTCTTCCTGACTCTCTGGTATGCAAGTCTTCCCTACAGTGGTTCTCAAACCTTTCAGCACCAGGAGAGACTTTTTAGAATGAGAGTTTATCTGGACCCACAGGAAGTGATGTCATTAACCTGGAAATGTGATGTCATCGCAGAGAGTGACATCATCAAGCAGGAAAATTTTTAACACCCCCATAGGACAAAATCAAATCAATTAAGTAAGTAAATTAAAAGTTTACAATAAGTTTAAAAAATTGTTTTTAAAAAACAATTTAAAAAACCCTCCCAAGCAGCAGTGGCTGATGTGTTAAAAAATTTTTTGCCCCAAACATCCCAAAGGCTGCAGTCTTATGCACACTTACACAGCAGTAAGCCCCATTGCCAAGCATTGTTAAAAGCACACAGTATTGGAAACATGTGGGGTGTCACTTCCCCTTTAAGACCTTGCAACAACCTCCTTCTCTTCCTCCTCCTTTTCTCCAGCACATAGGAAGTTGCCTATCCCGATGGGAGGCTTGCACCAGCCAATCACAAAGCTCGACGAACACCAGTCACAGCAATAAGGAAAAGGACCTGGGCAGGCATGGGGGCGTGGCCAAGGAGTAGGAGGGTTTGGAGTGCTGGGAGAGGAGGAGGTGGAGTAGTTGATCCTGGGCTGCAAAGAGGTAAGTGCAAGCTGATTTCCCCCCCTCCTCACGCTCTCCCAGGCAGCCCTTCCCACCCCTGCATGAATGTTCAATTAAGCTTTCTGGTTTGTAAAGGGGCTCAGGCCTTTCCACCCCGTTCCCCCAGTCTTTCAATGGGATCCTGCCTATATGTTTGCAGTCTTCCCCCCCCCCCGCGCCATTCCTGGCACATCTATCTCTTTTCCTCCTCCCCAGCTTGCCTGTGCCTGCAGAATCTTCAGCAACACAGTTTGCATGTTTCCCTCCCCCCCCCAGCTTTCCAGTCCAAATCCGTCTGTCTTCCTGCTTCCATCAAGATTCTTAAAGGGATCCCTGAGATCTCCCAAAAAAACAGAATTCCAGAGTCTTCTACTCAGAATCTGATGCAAAAGGACTATACCCCATTTTGGTTTTTTCAATATCTCCCCACTATTGCTTAATAAGCATTTTCTGCCCAACATTACATATATGCAACAAGGGTCAAATGTGTACACACCTGTGGGCTGGGCAAAAATGGGTTAAAAAAACTCACAGACTTTTCCTTGCTAGCAATATACTCTCCATGTAGTCTCTGTCCACCCACCTTCTCAAAAATCTTTCCCAGTTCTTATATGTTAAAAGAATCCTCCCTCCCAGTTCTTAAATGTTACCTCTGGAAACCTCCCAGGGCACACTCTGTTCATTGCACCTTACCTTCCCCCACTTTACCCTTTTCCTTCTCTCCTACATCAGCTGTTGCTGCTACTCAAGACTAAATGAAATCCTTGTGATAGAGGTGGGTAGAAGTAGAAAGCAGAGCAGGACTCTGGGGTTTTGTCAAGAAAAGCAAGATGAAGGGGTGTTTCGTGAGCACCCCCTTGAAAGACATAAAATGGGGTTGTCATGGTTTAGACAAAATGGGCCTGGAGCTAGAACTCTCTAGTATTGTGGGAAGGGGAGGAAGAAGAGATGGACTCTTTCTGAGAAGACTGAAGATTTATTTAGTAAGAGTAAAGGAAGTGGGAACTAAGATTCCAGGGATCTCTGAAATTTTCAGCTTTGGATCTGACTTGTATGGTGATGCTGAGGACACCCAGATCCCAAGGATGCCTTGTCACTGGGTGTGATCCCCTTTTCTCTTCCTCTTCTCCCAGCAGCATAAATCTAGTCCTGACCCTCTGACCCACTTGCCCTTGCTTTCATCTGCTGGGTGCCATGCCACTGGCCCGAAGTCTCTCGGTGACCTCCCTGACAGGGTTGGAGGACTGGGAGGATGAACTTGACCTGGAGAATGCCATCCTCTTTGAGGTGGCATGGGAAGTGGCCAATAAAGGTAAGTCACGAAGTTGTAATTTTCTGGAAAGCTTGTGAGGACTGATGGGTTAGAGTAGGTGGGTGGAAGAGAGTTGGAAGAATGGGGGCCAGTGGGTGAGAGCAAGGCACAGGGCCAAATCCCATCCAATTTTCTACTGCAGGTGCAGCTGTGCCAATGGGGTGTGTACTGCATCCTGTGGTGGGGAGGCAGTCACAGAGACCTCCTCAAGGTATGGGAACATTTGTTCCCTTACCCTGGAGCTGCATTGCTGCTGCACCGGTGCTGGAAAGTTGGATAGGATTGGGCCCACAGGCGCTGAGTTATTTGGAAGTGAAGAGGTGTCAAATGGTAGAAAATAGGTACAGTTGCATCTGGGAGTTTACTGAAGCAGAGGCTTATTCCCTGAGAGGAGACATTATTGGGCAAGAGCAGGAAAGCCTTGATGTTGGGGTCTCCGGGCTCTTGGAGACATGAGAATGGCTTGTAGTGAGATAACTCCTGGTAAGTTCCCTGGGACCAGAAAGGGAATGTATTGAAAGAAAAGGATTCTGGGAGTCAAGACTCCATGGTTCTCTGAATAGGTTGTTGGGGGCAGAGATTCCTCATTTCTTTAAAAGGGTGCTATATAATGTATGGTACCGCTGTGCATTTTTCCAAATTAAGTTGTTTGGCAATGTGGGAAATAACTTGGGCTTCTCTCCTTCCCCCATGGTTCTCAGATCCTCCCATCCATAAATCTTCATTGCTGTTGATGCCATCTGAGCTGAATGTTTCCAGTGCAGTTAAGTGGGGCTGACTGCCAGGATGCAGCATGTTCACCCATGTTGCCCCATGACGAAAGTAACTGGCATGCCCCTCCTGTATGGGTCTTGCTTAAGACACTGAGATCCTCATGGCAGTATTTCAGGCTGCTTCCTGCTATTATACTGGGGTGGGGTGTGGTGTTGGGCACTGTGCTACGTGAATGAGGGTAAGGTGACATCACTGGGGATTTCACCCAATTCTGGATGTTTGCCGATACTATCACAAGGCTAGAGGAACTATACCCATATGTGCTGTTAAGGACATGACCCTTCCTGGGGTTAAAGTTCCTCTGTTTGAGCACATGTCTTGCATGTTGTGGCTGGAATCTGGTACAGAATGGATCAGTTGCACTTAACTTCCCCTCCCTTCCCTGGCCAAATAAAACTTACATTGCATAAGGAGCATTTTGAAATGTCACTCAGTTCTCAAAGTAGCCCCTTCGCTATACAAATAGTCACTTTCAGATGTGGGTGTCTTCTCCTGAATGGCAAGGGGCAGGGTGACAGAACTTTCCCCATGCAAACAACTGGCCTATGTAATGTCATGATTCTCCATGTCCTGTTGAATCTTACTGACTGGCACAAAAGATATCTGGGATCTTGCAGACCCTGACTTTTTTCACAAACAAAATCAGGAGGCTAGTCCTCATGATCTTAAGCAAACGGCTTAGAAATACATCAAAGTGTCTGGTGTGCAAAGAGCCGAACCATTAATATTTGGGTTTGGTTTATGTTAGTTCTGTATTGTATTTTTTAACTCAAAGTATCCCAGTGGTTGGAAGACTTTGAATCATGTAAGGTACAGCTCGTGCAGAGTGACATCACTCTTCTGCTTATGATATAGCTTTATAACATAAATATAATAGTAACTGTTTAATTGAGAAAAATATTTTCTTCTTAAAATAGTTTGTTCTGGAATTTTTAAAAGTGTTTTATTGAACATACATCCATATGACAGGAGAGTAAGTCATTAAACAGACAACTGTAAGCTGAGTTACTGAATATTGAACCATTTGTTTCAAACCAGTTTCCACTCTGTGTGTTTAGGAGTTCGACTTCAGAGCAGAAAGAGGTTTTCACTTCAGTTTCAGTTTAACTTCCTGCTTCTGATCATTGGGAAATAGGACTTCCAAACCAGTGTTCCCTTTCTGTTCCTCTACCATAGCATTTCCCAACTGGTAGTACGCACAGCATTGATGGTACACAGGGTTGTATTTGGTGGTACACACAGTACCCCAGGCAGCCACCACCCAGCAGTGAGACTACAATGTGACGTACACTGGTAAAAGGCTCTGCTCAGTGGGCAGAGATGCAGCTTGTGGTTTTCATGCACTTGAAAAAGCCCTCCTGCCTGCCCTGAGCCAGTGTACTAGTGTACATCGTGTCAGTTTCCTAACCTGCAGATAACTGGCAATGATGTTATCACTAGTTACTTCTGGTGGTTCTTCTGATAGGCGGGCCATTGGAAATGGTATGTTGAGGGTCAAAGGTTGGAAAACGCTGCTCTACCAGACTAGTTAGTTGGCCTATCGTCCTAGTTATTCTTTTGATCTAACAGTTATAGAGCCCAAAGCAGGAACTGACACTATGTTAACTTGTGCATCGCTATCTTGGTTGGTGGCTTTGATTATATTGCTATATTCAAGCTGCTGCAGAAATTGCCCTGTATCTGCTCATCCCAGTACCTTCCCCAAAGCTACCAATTCTGCATCTGACAATGAAATGCTTTACTTGGGGCTGCTTTGTGTGGCTTTCTGGAAGTAGGATACAGAACATTGCAGCCAGTCTCCTTACGAGAGTCTGAGTTGCCAAGAACACATTACAGTAGTGTTCCAGCATTTGCCCTGGCTCCACACTGTCTTCTGGCCACAGTTCAAGGTACTGGTTTTAAGCTGTAAAGCCATTAAGTTGCTTTGAACTTGCTGTTTATTTTGGAGACCATCTTTGCCCAAATAGCCAGTCATTACAATTAAGATCAACCTGGAGTTGTATCCTCTGTGCACCAGGTCTAGACAGCAAACGTGCGTAGCCATTGGCTCAACTTGGGTCCAGAGCAATTGTGGAAGAGTTTTGCTTGTTTAGGATAGACTTTTAACATCTTGGGTTAAGAACATACAGAGTAATTTTTAACCATTTGTATATGTCAGTGGTTCTCACACATTTAGTAGCAGGACCCACTTTTTAGAATGAGAATCTGTCAGGACCCGCCAGAAGTGATTTCATGGTCAGAAGTGACGTCATCAAGCAGGAAAATTTTTAACAATCCTAGGCTGCAATCCTACCCACACTTACCCAGGAGTAAGTCCCATTTACTATCATTGTTAGAATAATATAGCTTGTTAAAAATACCGGTCTGTAACTTTTCCCCAAATGCAGTCACATACCATGGTAGCATCAAGTCTAATATAGTAAAAATAAAATATTGAAATGAATGGGAACCCACCTGAAATTGGCTCGTGACCCACCTAGTGGGTCCCAACCCACAGTTTGAAAAACACTGGTATATGTATTTGTGGTTGTTTTTTTAACAGTGTTGGCACATACCCAGAGCCCCAGGAGTAGGGGGTAAGGTTTGAAATAATCTAATTTTTTTAACATGTATTCAGAATTTGGCCCTTGTGGTTGAATATCTCCTATAAAATATACATGGAGAGCACATACTGTTATACTTCAAAATGCAGCAATTCATATACAGTATAGGTTTGTATCCTACACTTAGGATTCCTACTTCTGATTGAAATTAATGGGGTTTACGTTAGTCACAACTAATGTGTCTCATTTATTTCAATGGTGCAGTTAGTCTTCCTGAGGCTTTGTTACAGTGTGGTGGGGCTATGCCAAATTCTTGAGCTTAAGTCTCAGTTTTTGATTACTAGGGAAAAAACATGCTAGAAGAATGTTTTAGTGAATCACCCTCTGAAAGTTGGGCAGATACCTTATAATAAAAAGTTTTTGTCCCACCTTTCTTCCATGTTGGATCTCAAGGTGGTGAAATTCTCAAGTGATCTCCCAGCTGTTTATTGTCCAAACTCAGAACTGTTAGCATCAGTCAGGTGGCTATATCATGAACTTCTATATTACCTTTAAATAATTATTCTGTCATCCCAGTGTAAGGGCAGTGTTTTCTGTATTGCTTAACATAGGGCATGATCATGACTATATGACACAAGAATTACAGGGAAGAATGGTGTGTGTGTGGGGGTGGGTGGGTTATAGAGTGCACATGATCTCTGGAAGCCATGGCTCAGTGGTAAAGGACATACTTTGGATGCAAAAGGTTTGCAGTTCAGTCCTATGTAGGGCTGGGTAAAACATTGTCTGAAGCCATAGAAAACCACTGTGAGTTAGCGTCGACAGAACTGACTTAGGTGGCCCACTGGTGTAATTCCATATAAGGCAGCTTCAAATGCCAAGGGCTCACCACTGGTGTCTAGCTGCAGTCTCTCCACTGAGTCTTGCCCTAGGCAGGGGTTTCCAAACTTTTTAGCAGGCAGGCTGTGTTAAATATCTGACACAGGAAAAAATAAAATTTAAATAAAATTTCAATACTCATGAATTAGAAAAAAGTCGCTGAAAGGCCAGAAAAGGTTCTCCTCAAGCCCCAAACAGCAGTAGTTAATTTTTAAAAAATCTGGAAGGCCAGAAGCACCATTCACCCAGTTCCATGATTTCTCCCAATAGAAAAGCTTCTCCCTAAGCCCCAAACAGCAGCAGTTAATTTTTTAAAAAAGGCAAGATGCACCTGAAAGGCAAGAAAGCACCATAGACGTGGCAAAAAATACGACCGCAGCCCCTTCTCCTCTTTCCATCCTTCTCCTGGTTCCATCCAACCTCGTCCTGGTTCCACCCAGCTGCAGCGAGCCATGCTCCCCTCACCTCCGGAGGGTGTTCTGAGGGCTGGGGTCTCCTAAGAAAGGAGTCTCCAAACCCCAGCCCATGGCGAGTCTCCATCAGGCCTGCAGCAAGTCTGACATCTGACCGCATGTGTGGTCTCCCTGGCCGTCAGAACTCCTTTTAAGGCCTCTGGGAGGCCTTAGAAAAACATTTTCAATTTCTTGAAAAACTGGAAGTGAGACCTGAGAAGGTATTCTGGGGGTCATGGAGGCCACGTGCAGCTTCTCCGGCCCTCAGAACACCCTCCAAAGGATTACAGTGCTTACCACGGGCCAAAAGGAGAGGCTCACTGTGGGCCTGATGGAGGCTTGCCGTGGGCCGGGATTTTGGAGACCTCTGCCCTAAGCCAAACAGGGCAATGCTGTTGCTGTCCAAAGATTTCCATGTGACATGTCTATATTTATTCTGCCCCAAAATGGCATTGTCCCGCCATAGGAAGGTGGTCTTGTCTTCAGTGAATGGCCTAGGAGAGTCGTCCTAATCCATCTTGACCAGTATAGCCCAGCTCTCACCCATGGAAGGATGACTTCACCCATTTCAGGAAATTATGAACATTCATGGCCTATGGATCTGGAGGTAAACAGCAGATGGAAAGGACCTGACGTATACTTGTGCATTAAGGGTTTCTTCTTGCTACAGTGTTCTATGATACATTGATATTGTCAAAAGAAGCAAAGTAGCTTCCCTTTCTTCAAGAAGGGATCACATGGAAACATCCTCCCCTTTCTTGACTCTATGAACTTGCATCTTCTCTCAGTCCTGACCCACGGCCTTCCATGAAATCCAGGACCTATGGTACCCTGGTGTATGTGCCCAGGGTTCTTTGTTCCTCAGTGCTTTTTCCTGGCCAAGCTTTCTGGCTACATTATTTATGTGGGGTTTTGGGCAATTGCCTGTCTGAGAAAACAAAGAGCCAAGACTCTTAGGTTCTTGGAAAGATGATGGGAATTTAGTAGAAAGAGCTGCCAGAACCCTTGGATGAATGGTGGGTGCAGTGCTTTGAAGGTGGTGGCAGGATCTGTGTGTTCTCCAGAAAGAGGTCAGGCCTAGTTAGTTGTAGGATGGTGACCAGGTTCTGCAGGTCCTGGCGTTTGCGGGAGAGAGAGTAAATGAGTAAGAATCTTTTTGGTTCTTCTGGAAGGTGATGAGCAACTTCTGAATTAGAGTGGTGATGGGCAGGGAACGGTGATAAACTGTGAGCATTTCTTAACTTAAATAATGTGATCTGCACCTCTCTTGGGTTGTGATGATGCCTGTACCCTTTCCCTGTTTCTTGACAAGTACCAAAGAATGGTTTTGGACAGCCTAAAAAGTGCCCACCAGCAGTTGCAAGGGTGCCTCTTCTTTCATTTGCATGTTCTTCTGCAGTGCCTAAAAAGGGGAACAAACCCAGGATTGGGGTGCTGCCTTGTTCATCTTCCCTTCATGAGTGTCCCTTTTGGACATTGCACCAGTGTCCCCTTTGGACATTGTGATATACTCATGTGTCTGCACAATGGTTCTCCTTGTAAAATCTAAAGCTGCACTTAGAACCATTGTACAGATTTGTGTCATTGTTCTTGATTTTTCGTCATTTGACATTAAACTAAGGGCACAATCCTAACCTACTTCCCAGCACCGGCATAAGGGCAATGCAGCTCCGAGGTATGGGAGCAAACATTCCCTTACTTTGAGGAGGCCTCCATGAGTGCCATGGAACTGCAGGATGCAGCACATGTTCCATTGGCACCACTATGCCAGTGCTGGAAAGTTGGTTAGGATTTGGGCCTTAATGATACAGTGAAGGGGCCATAGCTCAATGGGAAAGCACACGCTTTCATGCAGAAGATCTTCAGTCATGAGCATCTCACGGAAAGCTCTCAATAAGGCAGTGCAGGAAAAGTCTTTTCTCTGCCTGAGACCTTGAATAGCCATTGCATGTAGACTAGATCTGACTCGGTATAAGGAAGCTTTATACAGCTGAATGTGTGACTTGATCCATCTGAAAAAGGTTGTGTTGGCTCATTCACACATGGAAGTAATTGTATCACCACATATGCCTAGGTGAATTATTACTAATTAATATTTAAAGTATAAATATTAAAAAATATACAGATCACACACAAGGGCTTGTTTTGGGCTTCGTCAGCATTTGGTGCATTTCTGAGGAAAGTCATGTTAACATGCCTGCTTTCAGTATTCCGGTCCTTTCAATGAAATAGGTTAAGGAACAGCCAGCAGCACGATCATAAGAGGAAAAAATGCCAAATCAGACTAGGTCCATGTAGTTCAACACCTTGATTCCCACAGTGACCTGTTGGATGTCTGTGGAAAGTTTAGAGGAAGGCACAAATCCAATCACCCTCCCCTGGGGTGCCCTCATAGCTGTTGTTCAGTGGCATACAGCCCTCTCATGGAGAATCCATGTGGTCATTGTGGCTAGTAGCCCTTGATAGACAGATTCATGGAGGAATTCTAAGCACCCTCAAAACCATCTGTGCTTGTGGTGTTGTGTTAAGTTATGTGAAATCTGTAAACTTATGTGGAATCAATACATATGTGAAATCTCTTATGTCTGTCCATAATCCCTACCCGAAGAATTTCAGAGCAGTGTCACAGGCAGACCAAACAATGAGTCCCCTGGCTTGTTGTTGTTGAAGTGACTTTATTCACTGTAGATTAAACCATTTCTGCCCCAACGTTGCATATATGCAACAGGGATCAAATGTGTACACCTGTGGGCTGGGCAGAAATGGGTTAAGTTCTCTTGTGTGTGTTGAGGGTGGGGGGGGTGGGGGCTGAGAAACCTTTTGAAAAGGAACTCACATCACTATCTTCTCTCTTTTTTTAGTTGGTGGGATCTACACAGTGATCCAGACCAAAGCCAAAATCACACTGGATGAGTGGGGTGAGAATTACTTCCTGATTGGGCCTTACCTGGAACTGAACGTCCGCACACAGGTGGAGTTGATAGAGCCACCCAACCCTGCCATTCGCCGGACCATGGACTCCATGAATTCCAAGGGATGCAAAGTAAGAAGCTAGAGGAGGGGGGGGAAAAGGAAAATAGGGGTGTTTTCTGGTGGGAGGAGGGAAATGGCATGGTAGAGGCCTCACACATGGCAAACGATGTGGTAAACCTAGGCTAAGATAGGAATAGGATCTTTCTCTCTGGAATGCTTGTTCTCGATATTCAGGGAATTTCTCTGGATGGAATTGCATTCAGTCACAAGTACCCACCTGCAGTCTTAAGTGGTACAGTCCAGACACAGGTTTGCCACCACTCTTGCTGAGAACTAAGGCAGTCTTTAAGTTCCAGGAGTTTTGTGAGTTACAAAAAAAGAGTTCATTCATTTCTTCCCATCTCTTCCAATGCACTACCCCAAGAACCTTTTCCCATATCTATATTGGGAGCTGGGTATAGTGCCAGCAAGAGGCATTTCAAAATGAAGTTTATAGCTCTAGGGCAGCCATTTTCAACCACTGTGCCGTGGCACACCGGTGTGCCGCGAATGGTCTGCAGGTGTGCCGCAGGAGTTTGAGGCAGGGTCACTTATTAATAGGGCCATTGGGGGATGTGAGCCTCCCACCCACAGCATGGTGTGCCTTGTCAAAAAACTAATGGTGTGCCTTGAAAATTTTTGTCAGTACTTTGTCAGTGTGCCCTGAGACAAAAAAGGTTGAAAACCACTGCTCTAGAGTCTAGAAACTTGTTTACATGTTATTGAGAATCCCATCGTACTGAATTCTACATCTAATATTACATTCTGTGTTTGGGTTACACTTGCAAGGAATAATGGAATCCATGCAGCCCGGATTGCTTTTTGCCAGGGCATTATGCAGACAGTCAAAATGATTTGCTGGATCTCTGGTCCAATGTCTCGGGTCTCTTCTTATGTTCCTGCCATGAGCAAGTTGATACTGATGTGTGAGAAGAAGGGTTTGTAAAATCTCACCAAAGACCTATATGTTCCAATGTAATTTGCTGGAATAGTTGTATCTAATTATATTAATCTCTGAATACAGGTTAAGGAACATCCAAGGGAATGACTAAATTCCCTTGCATCTCTGCTGCAATTATTCATTGGTGTAATTGCCCTCCACCCTCCCCAGTATATCCCTTTGTTTGTTTGTTTGTTAAAAATATTTCTACCCTGTGGTTCTAAAGTTCAAAGCCCTTTCTGGCTATCATGCTGTGATTGTTATTAAACTCCAGTCTCCCAGGAGCTAAGTGCAAGGAAGGCTAGAGGAAGCTGCATTTGACAAGGGCTCTCTCCAGCTGTTCCTGTCTGCCAGGGTGGAAGCAATGACTCTGCATCTCTCAGTCATTTGCACTGGTCCTTTAACATCCATGCTCATGGTATACTCAGAACTCTCGCTTTCAAGGGTAACATGAGAAAGCATTTCAAGTAAGGATATGTACCCCCCCCCTTTTGAAAAAGATTCCATATTTATTTTCCTTTTCAATTTGACTTCTTCCTTTGGACCCTCATTCTCCCACTTGCTTGGGAGCCACCATTTGGCTTCCATGCAAGAGGCACTCGTATGTGGTAATCTCTTGTGCACCTTGCATGGAGTCTCTTTGTCTGCAGTGTACTTTCCTGATGGCAGCTAGTGTTGGCATTAAGGGCTGCCCACCCAGTTGGGAGCAATGTGCCATGTGCCGAGCAATGACACAGATGGGTGGTAGATGGGGTACAGATCAAATAAATTGCCTCTTTGCAGAACACATGATTAATTTGTGGAGTTCAGTGCCACAATGTCTTGACTGTTACTAGCATAGAGGCTTTAAGAAAGGATTACTTGTGTTCGTGGCAGAGAGATCTGTCAGTGTCTATTAGTCTTGATGGCTGCTTTTGAGCTTCCCAGAACCACCTTGTTGGCCACTGTGGGAAACTTGATGCCTTGATTTGACCCAGCAAGGCTGTTTTCTTTCTCGTATATATGTAGCAACTGGTGTGTGGAAATGCTGCCCCACTTCTACACGACAAATGGAACATGTAAATCTGTTCTGAGGAGGACAGCAGAGGCCTTTAAAAATGTTTGTTGACGCTGAAGTCTGGAAGTGGGGGAGAAATAGTGAAAACCGCTGTACAGTACTTCCATCAAAGTGTGCAGGCTTGTTCGTGCTTAGCTTGCAGGCGCAGAATTTCATTCTTGAGTTTGTACTCTAGCTTGCAGGCTTTGGCAAAATTCCTTCTTAACCAGCTTCTTCTGAGAGAATGGCTTCCAGTCTCCTTTGCTCCAGGGTAGCAATTTCCTAGTTCTTGACCTGAGTCTGAATTTCTGGAGGCAACTTCAAACTGCTGATGCCAGCGTGAGACAAGCTTGATGTCTCTTATTTTCGCATGACTTGGAACTGGTTTTCATATGATGCTGTTTAACTTTCTCTAAAGTTCTGCAGTGTTCCTACCTTAGGGTTTACTCCTTTCCTTCCCGAACTGCAGGATACATAGGGACATGCTAAATGGCTCAGGTCCCTTGATCTTGAACTATGTGTGAGTTGCCACTAGTCTGCACCAAAGAATAAAGAAGCAGCAGTAAGAACCATCACCAAAGACCAAATAGGGGTCTGGGAAAATGTGGAGGTTGCATATGTGACAGCTGAAGAAAACATCCAAAAAGGTTGTCTATGGAAAAGAAGGACACAGGTAAAGAGGAAGACAGGAGCTGCACAGAGGAAACCATTGGCGTATCGTAAGGGGGGGCAAATGCCCTAGGGTGCCACAACTGCAGGGGCTGGCCCCCTTCCTGGCCCCCCACCTTCCTTGGCCCCATATGGAGGCCTTCAGAGGGCGTTCAGATGAAAACCAGATGTAATGTTTTAGGCCCTTAGAAGGCCTTTTGAAGGCCAGGAAGGCTTCCCAGGTCCTCAGAAGCCCTTCTAAGGGCCAAAAACATCCATTCCAGTTTTTGTCTGAAAACCATGAGTAGGGTTTAAAGGCCTCCCCCTGGCCTTCAGAGAGCTGGGGGGCTGCATGCAGTAACCTCCTGCTGAAGGCCTTCTAAGGCCTCCAGAGAGCCTTTAAACCCCACTTCTGCTTTTCATCTGAAAACTGGAAGTGATGTTTTTGGCCTTCTAGAGGCCTCAGAGGGCTGGAGGAGGCCATGCGCATCCTACTCCATTCCTCAGAAGGCCCCTTGGGAGGGGCATTCTGTGGTTCTGGTTCCAGGCAGCACAGGGGCCAGGATCGCCAGTGGAGGAAACTGGTTTAAGCATAAAACTCAGACTGGTGGGCCATGGAGTCCAATGTAATGTTTTAGACTGCAGTTTGTTCTGGAATGAGTTGTACTGGTTATATCTCTTAGCCCATTGGCTAAGTAAGCTGAGATCTTAGGATGGGCTTAGGATGTGTGGCAGAAAGTAAAGAGAAGTGAGTTGAGGAATTTTTAGGCCTTTGAGGTTGCATCAGTTCTCCCTTCTTTGCTGCTGTTGGTGACGCATGAGTCCTGCCAGTTATAAAGCTGGCTATGGATTGTGAAATGATAGTGTTGGAGAAAACATGTGAATGGGGTTCTCAAGAAAGGGAGGGCTGAGATGGGAAGGAGTATCTTATTCCACTCTCATCCCTGCTATTCAGCACCAATCATTACCTTTTTGCTGTCCATTTTATTTACTGGTTAATTTATATCCTGCTTTTCATATAAGACAGTCAAAGTGGCTTATAAATATAAAGAAATTCACTGCAACCATTAAAAAAAGGGAGGCAGCAGCAGCAGTGTATCAAATTTACATTAAGTTAAAAATGCCTTCTCGAATAGTAGTGTCTTCAGTTGGCCTCTAAAAAGTGTAAAGGAGAGAGCTAATCTGACCACCTTTGGAAAGGCATTCCACAGGTGGGATACTTCTACTGAGATGGCCCTTTATCTCACTGAGGACCTGCCAAATTTCTTTTAATGGCAGGCCACAAAGAAGAGCTTCACCGAGGGTTAATGGAGAATGAGCAGACTTATTTGGAAGTACATGGTCCTTAAGCTGACTGGTCTGCAGATCATTTTGGGCTTTAAAGCACTTTGAATTGAGCCCAGAAACATATTTGACAGCCAATGGCACAGAGATGAAAGTAGTGAAATGTCCCTCCCTGATGATGATCTGGCCACTGCATTCTGGACCGCTTGCAGCTTCTAAATCATCTTCAAAGGCAGCTTCATCGCAGTAATCCAGCTTGGATGTAACAAATGGGTGGATAATTGCTGCTAGAGAGTTGTCCTCTAGATGGGGCCACAACTGATAAACCAGCTCTAAAAAGAGCTCTGGGATATGGCTGACACCTGGGCACCCAGGGACAACAGCAAATAACCCTGAGCTGTGTAAGGGATTTTTCAGGGGACATGCAACCCCATCCAGAATTGGAAGAACCCCACTTGATGGATACATCGTCAACACCAGAACCTTGGTCTTGTCTGGATTAAGTTTCAGCTTGTTTACCCTCCTTCATCCCAGAATGGCCTCCAAACACTGGCTAAGGTTTTCCATTGCCATTTCCCTGAGCTCTCGTGGCATGCCTTGCCAAATATCTTTAAAACATCAACTTTAAACAGATACTTCCCAATTATTCATAATGCATTTATTGTCTAGCAGCTTGTCTTTAACTGTTGCAAAACTCAGGACGCACAAGGAGCGGCTTCCCGATGAGGCCGATGCTACTGTGCCGTACAAAACGGATACAGTTGGCAGGCAACCCCCAATGTTGGGTATAGAGTAAAAGATTCTCCAGAACACTTGTGCATAGGTACTGGACCGGTTTCAAGAGGTACGTGTTAAGGGGAATGTATATACAACCCCGAATCTCTCTGCTTTTTCTGGCTGCTTCTTTTTGATTTCTCCACCCACACCCAGCTCCAGCCGGGATTTCTGATGGAGCAGTTATTTCAGGCACCCAGCCTGAACGACAACATCAGCCAGGCGACCTTTCACAAAATGGAGATGGGGTAACATGAACCAGGGGCCAAAATTAGACCACCATACCACACCCACACATGCTGCCTCCGCCATGCCCTGGTGGGGGATGATGACATTGTGATGGAGTGAGGCCTGCTCTGTGTGGCAGAAGAGAGAAGGCCTTTCCTGCAAAAGCGTGATTAAAAAGTGTTCTTGGCTGAAA
Organism: Tiliqua scincoides; assembly: GCF_035046505.1. NCBI lineage: Eukaryota > Metazoa > Chordata > Lepidosauria > Squamata > Scincidae > Tiliqua > Tiliqua scincoides. The sequence continues at coordinate 118,870,428 of NC_089825.1, forward strand.
TTAAAGAATGTGGAACCTGGAACTCCTTGGGTTCCTTGGCAGAAGAGGGGAGCATGGAGACATAAGCAAGGATGGTCCAGGGTTTAATTTGAGCCAGGGCTGCTCATCAGATTTAGCAGACTGTAAAACATATGCTACAATTTGTGGTGGGTTTGCTGCAATTACTCTTCTGGAATTCTGTAGAAAATCTAGTATCTGGTTCAGAATTTGGATTCTCAGATGTTTTTATTTTGCATTAAAGTCAGGTTTCTAGACCTCATGAGTGAGAAAGAAAAGTTTGAATGCGTGCAGGCACCACCTGCTGGAAGTTGAGAAACTTGTGATGGAGCTTGAATGGTATTCAAGGTGCCCAGTGCGGATCCCTCTCTTTCCCTATATTACTCTCTATTTTCTATTTTTGCCAGTCTTTTATGGCCTTGAAATTTTCCAACCCACAAAAGGTATAATAATAATAATTAATAATAGATGAATAAATTATTAAAGCTGAAATAAATCAAATTGTAACATGTTGACCATTGTTACTATGAACAGTGCTTCAATGCTGCAAGCTATTAAAAACTTGAACATTCTCAATCATACCTTCAATAGCATGGCTTTCCCCAATTCATTACATCACTCTTTGTCCCAGGGTGATTGACAGCCATTCTAACCAATGGGAGCAGTGCATTATGGGCCAGTCAGTGCCTGTTTGCTGCCTGTTATGACAACAGTCTCCAACAGTGTAGTTTCACAGAGCACTAAACTTACAGGGAAAGTATCCTCTGTGCTATCCGAGGTATTGCTGTAATGAAATTTAAAACTGGACTGAACTCTTTCTAGACTTGAATAGTGGGAGTGAGGTCACTGTGATTACCTATCCACTAATCTTCTACATATAATATCCAGGTTTACTTTGGACGCTGGCTGATTGAGGGTGGTCCCTATGTGATTCTCATTGATATTGGGGCAACTGCTTGGAGCCTGGATCGGTGGAAGACAGAACTGTGGGAAAGCTGCTCCATTGGGATTCCTTGGTATGATCGAGAGGCCAACGATGCAGTTCTCTTTGGTTTCCTCACAGCCTGGTTTCTGGGTGAGGTACGGAACATGGTTTCTGCCAGATAACATTTGCTCCTTTCCCCATGATCTGTTCCCCACTTACTGTTTGCTTATGCTTCTTGCCTAGTTTGCTGCACAATGTGAAGAGAAGCCATTCATCATCGGTCATTTTCATGAGTGGCTGGCCGGGGTTGGTCTCTTCCTTTGCCGGGTCCGGAAACTTCCAGTGGCTACCATCTTCACCACTCATGCTACTTTGCTAGGCCGCTACCTGTGTGCAGGCAGTGTGGACTTCTACAACAACCTGCAGAATGTGAGTTTTGTGGAGGTTGATGGAGGTGCGTAACTGGGTTTTTTTGACCCCAAGTAGCATTTTAGTGAAGAAATTATGTAATCATTGCTCAGAGGTTGTCAAAGATGCACGCATCTTTCCTCAAGAGAGAACTTTTGTTATGGGGAAATGGCATTTTTCCAAAAGTCTAAACAGCAGTATTTTGCTCCAGGAAAAATGTGATTCTGTCCCACTGTTGTGACAACTTCAATCATAACTTTCATATGGGGTTTCTTTGCTTAAGTGGCAAAAACGCCTATCGGACAAAGCGTATGTTGATGCCAATTATGAGAACCACACAAATGCCCCTTAGCAGTTCATAGGCCTTTTGCTTTTCTTCTTATTTAGTCTTTTAGCAGCTAAGTTCTCTCCCTTCTCCAGCAATTCAGTGTGTATCTCCTCAGATTGTAGCAGGATGGGTGAAACATAGAAATGAAATTGACAAAAGTAGGGTAGGAAAAATCAGCAAAGCTATCCTCCCAAAGCAGAAGTCTCAGTGGCAAAGTGTCTTCCTTAACCCCCGGACAATTTCCCCTCCAGTGGGGAGTGGACATCACACTGCGAGAGACATGCAGAATGATTAGACAAAGAAAAAGAATCCATCTGGAGTAGTTTCCAGGATCCTGCAAATAGGCCCCGTGAGTCCTACATTCCATGTTCTTCTTATCACAAAGCACATATTTGCTCTTAGAAATACATTATTTTACCAACTGTTGGCATCTTTCTCCTCTCACTAGTCTTTATCATTCAGAGTCCTTTTGGGCTTTGTTTAATATTAGTCCATATCCTACTTTAGTTTAATGTGGACAAGGAGGCTGGGGACCGGCAGATTTACCACCGGTACTGTATGGAGCGGGCTGCTGTCCACTGCACACATGTGTTCACAACCGTCTCCCAGATCACAGCTGTGGAAGCCGAACACCTTCTAAAACGAAAGCCTGGTGAGTTGCGCTAAAGTTGGGGGGGGGGGTGGCTGGTTGTGTACAAAGACCCCCACGGTCTTCAAGTTCTGGTTTCTCTGAGAATAACTGGTTGTCTGTGTTCGGCCCTGTGTGCATTGTGGATAACACTGAATAGAATCTAGTTTCTGGCATAGACTGTGGAATCTTGAGCGTATGAGTGTTCTTTTTGTTGCGTACACGTTTCTAGTTCTTCTGGGCAGAGGCCGCAGTTCAGTAGTTGAACATGTGCACTGCATGCAGAAAGTGGCATCTCCAGTTGAAAGGACCTTGCCTGACAATCCTGGAGAGCTGACTGACAATAAAGTTTCACTTGTCACCCCATCACAGGGAGGTACAAATGACTGCCCTATATGAATATAGGATGTTTCCTTTATGCGTAATGTATGCATATATAAATATATACATTTCTGTTCCCCATAGAAATTATTTATTTTTGACGTGTTTAGGTTTTTATTTTGTTACCCACTCTGGATCACTGGGCGCATCCAGGTGTACTTCATTCAAATGGTGAGCCTGATGTGGAGCATTCTCTCACCCCATTTTCTTCAGGTTTTGTGAGGCCTGCCCAGTGCATCATGGGTCAGGAAAAAGGAGGAAGCAAGAAATCCATGTTCAGTTTGCTGATTGACATGCCTGTTGTCGGCATTCCAATCATGGAGGAAGCCAGGCTCATGTGCTGGAGAACTTATGTAGTACAGTCCCTGCTTTTTTTCCAAAAAAGGCCTTTTGAAGTTTGAGCAGGTTCAAAATCCTTAAATAAACAAAATTCCCTTCCTGTTTCCCCCTGCTCCCAAATCCAGACATTGTAACTCCGAACGGTTTGAATGTCAAGAAGTTCTCCGCCATGCACGAATTCCAGAACCTCCATGCCCAGAGCAAGGCCCGTATCCAGGAGTTTGTCCGAGGACATTTCTATGGGTGAGTCCCGTGGGCCTCCTCTGGGGCCATCTTGTCTCACAGGCACCAGCTCCCAGGAAGTGGTGTCTCTAAGGAAAAGTAGCAACAGTGGTGTGGGACGAAGAAAGCTGGGTTTAAATTTTAAGCTCTGAAAGGTGGGGGACATTCCTTGCTTACAGTTCTTTAGCAGAGAAAAAATCAGGATAGAACTTCTTAAAAAAAAATTTTTATTTGCGTGTGTCTCCATCACAGTTTTCATTCCCATTGTAAAAGGTGAGGGACTGGACCTTTTTCTGAAGGGAAAAAAAGTGATGGTGATCTGCCTCCTTGTCACTTGTTTCTCCAGCACTTTCTTCCTTACATCTTCTGATTCTGTTCATTCCGACTTCCTTTTTTCCCCTCTCCCCTTTTTGTAAGTGGTGATCTTATAGTGTAAAACTGCAGGCAGAATTCCAACTCCTTTATTTTGTTTTGGTTTTAATTGGTATGCAAATGTATACTATTTGGTTTACTATACAAACTGGTATGGTATATAATTTTTACTGTAACTACCTCATTTCCTAGAGGTGCTTAATAAATAATGCATTGGATTGCAGCTGTAGGCTTGTGAAAGGGGGTTGTTCTAGCCCTCGGAGTCGGTGGCTGCTTTTCCTTGGAACAGCTAGCCAAACGCTGCTTTCCATACTGTGTTATGACTGCTTTGAACTTTGTCCATCTTAAAGAGCAGTTTACTATGCTGGGCTGAAGGGGGAGAGGTGGACTGCTGTGTGAAGGAAAAGAAGGCACAGATTGCTATCTGATACAACACTTACTTAGGAGTGAGTTCTGTTCACTGGGACTGAAATTCCACGCAACAGTTGAAGCATTCCTTGTGCTCTTAGAAGTAGTTTTTCAGTATTGCTGTAACAAACACCCATGCTTCTAATGCAGCAGTAGCCATGTCATTGAGCCAGTCTTAACTGCTGGGGCTTTTAACTGATGAGTCCTACAATCATCCACATGCCTGCTTGGAAACAAGAGCTGTTGGGATGTATTTAAAGAAAGTTTGTCATAAACTTAAATCCCATTGTCAGGACTAATTTAAGCCTCACTGGTTTCAGTGGTGTTGATGATTTACTCCCAGGTTAGTGTACATGGGATTTCAGGCTAAGCTAACATGAACATGTGCATTACCGAGTCTGAAAGGACATCTAGTTTTTTGTGCTTTTTTTTTTTAAATTTAATACTCATTTCCTGCCCTTACTGTATTTGGTTCTTGCTTCCTTCTGTCCTTTAATCCTTTCTAAGGGAGGTAATACTGAGAAATTGGGTGACCTTGAGCCAGTCACTGAGATTTGTGGTGAAGTGGAAGTTTGAACACTGTAACCACTTTGGCACTAGCTCTGAAAAGTGTTCTCTTTACCTCTGGGATAGAAAGGTAGAGTGTCCCCATTCGCAAGAATGAAGTTGATGCCTACCCTTAGAATGCCTGAATTGATGGCACTGGAAAGCAATTGATTACAGTAGGGTTTTTTTTTTATGCAATTGCTTTTTTGAGTAACCACAGACAATTCTCATTTTGTTCTGAAACTTTAATTGAATGGTCACTGTCCTGTAATAAAACATGACACTGTAGGGTGAGAGGTGAGAGAGAGAGAGAGAGAGAGAGAGAGAGCGCTAAGTTTCAGTCCTTGTAGGGAGTATTCAGCTGCCTGTTCAAGAGTCCCTCATTCGCCCACACGCTTCCTTTCATTTTTCTAGGCACCTGGACTTCAACCTTGACAAGACAGTTTTTTTCTTCATTGCGGGACGCTATGAATATTCCAACAAAGGGGCTGACATTTTCTTGGAAGCTCTGGCCCGGCTCAACTATCTGCTCAGGGTAGGTAAAGACAGGAGGACTGTGATGTGGGAAGAGGAGCAGTTGTATGTGGGGAGGAGGCAGCTTGTAGGATTGCACGGCCCAAATTCTCCTGGTCATTTCTGGCCCTTTGAACTCTTAAGGGCCAGTGTTCAGGTGATATTTTTCCAACGGGCCTCCTAAACACATGAAATGAGCACGTGCATCTTGCTTCCTCTTGCACCACAGCTCCATCAGCTAATCACTTGTGGACTAAGGGTGGTTGGAGGAGATTGTACAAACCACCCCTTGACATGTGGTTTAACTACTAGTTTAAAATCATGTGTTTAAGTGATGTGCTGGAGAGCACGGGTTTCCACAGGGAGACTCGAGTTTGCAGTTGTGTTAGGGTGTAGGTAGAAAGCTATGGGGTGAGTGCCCAGGGAACTCTGAAAGAAAGGTAGGAAGCCTTCTTATGAATTTCCTTTGAACTCCGTACAGTGTTTTAAAAAGGGAGGTAGTGGTTTTCTTAAGAGAATGTAGAGGAAGTGCCTCTGATGGAGCAGATGAGTGGGCTGGCCTGCCCCCTGGTGACTGAAAGGTGGAAGCACAGGTCATGACTGACATCCACATATTTCTTGCCTCTGTTCTGGCAGGTGAATGGCAGCCAGACCACAGTGGTGGCATTCTTCATCATGCCAGCTCGGACCAACAACTTCAATGTTGAGACTCTGAAAGGCCAAGCAGTCCGCAAGCAGCTCTGGTGAGTGCAGACCCAGAAGTCCTTACTCTATTTCACAGGCTGATTTGGGCATTATTAGGCTCAGTTCACCCTCTGAAGGGATTGGGAATTGTATCACATGTACCAGTTATATCGCAGCCACTAGACCAGGGTTTGGCAACCTACAGCCCATGGGCCAGATGCAGCCTGCCACTCAAAGTCATTCAACCTGTAGAGCTTGGCTTGGGAGGCTTTACCTCCCATCCAATTAGCTGCGTGCTGGACAGGGAGTAGCAGAGCTGCCTGCCCAGATTTGTGGAGTTCCTGTGTTGTGGCCCTGCCATTCTCTGTCCAGCATGCAGCAAATTGGGTGGGAGGCTTTGCCTTCCAAGCCAAGCCCTGCACAGCTGCTTCCAGGAGCTCGGCAACCCACAAGTGAAGATGTCATTGTTGAACATCTGGCCCCTTTGCCCCAAAAGGTTGCCAACCCCTGTGCTAGCCTTTGCTTCCTTTACAAGGAATAGCGTTCCCCCATCTTTGTCACCCCTTCCCCCATCTTTTTCTCTACTAGGTCTCACTAACCTCTTTTTCAGGAAAGAACCCAGACGTCTTGACAGCTTTCTTGTACCACTGTAATGGTCGTAGTAGTAATAATTTATTATTAAGGGCCTAGATACTGTACAAAATTTACTTATAACTTATGCCTTGACATAGGCTAATAATCTTAGGAGCAAAGCCTGACCCATTATGAAAGGACAAGGGAAGGAAGGCCAGTCAATATTAGCCAAGCTGAACAGTTGTATCTTCAGGCTGTTGACAGTAAAAGCAAAAGGGAATGGGATATTAGGAAGAAGGGCATTGCAGTCATAGGGAGCTACCCAAGATAGGGGTGCAGGCGGATAATAGAGAGGATTCTGCTTAATTTCCGATTCGTACCTGTAGAGTGAAGGATCCAAAAGAGTTGCATTGAAAGGAAGAATGAGAAAATGAAGGCAAGAGGAGAGCAGAAGTCCAGTGAAGAGATTGGTACAAAGAAGTAGTGTGATCTGACCTTGAGCTGAAGATAGCATTTGAGATTCAGCAAAGGTGCTCAACAAAGCAGCAAAACCAACAAGAATGTTGCAATAATCAATCTGGGAACTAGTAAGAAGAAGGGCTGTAATGTTGGTAGCATCTGGAGCAAGAAAAGTACTCTTAGTGCTCGTTCCTAATCTCAAACTCAGTCTGTTTTTTCCCCTTCTAGGGATACAGCCAATGCAGTGAAGGAGAAGTTTGGCAAGAAACTCTATGAATCACTCCTTGTGTAAGTAATTCTTATGAAAAGGCAAGAGAAGGGGGGCTGGGTCGAATGTAGGGTTTGCCCCTATTTGCCCCCCTTAGGTAGCTTCTTGTATTGAAGAAATCTTGATTCTAACACAGACATGATTTATAACCTGGTAGGAGGTAATACAAGCCCCTCTCATACTTGTACTGTGTAACTCGACCTGTATTCCAACTCCATTTAAGCACCATTGAGCTCTGCCTACCTCCTCTTCTACCTTAGGGGGAATCTTCCTGACATGAACAAAATGCTGGACAAAGAAGATTTCACTATGATGAAGAGAGCCATTTTTGCCACGCAGGTATCAGGGAGCATAGGGAGGTGAATGCAATTTAGAGATTAGACGATGCATAGAAGGTAGGCTGGGTTTGAGTGGAGAATTCTTAGAAGGAAGTGTAGCCAAGCAATTCCTCCCAGAGGATTCTGGGAGATCTGTGCATCTTGGGGATGGTGGCATGAGATACCTAGAGAAGGTGACTGGGAGCTGGTTCTAGAATTACTTGGATTAAAGCAGCTCTTATTCAAATTGGGTTTTGCTTGAACATGATAGTGCTTTAGATCAATGTTTTTGAATTCACGGAAATAAAGACTGGAGCCTTACAGAAACGCTAAGGACCACAATGTCTATCTTCTCCAAGGTCTAGTGCTCACTGACGATTGTGCTGTACTCCTTGAGCCTACAGGCAAAGGGCCCTCAAATGTGATGGAGTTCTCCTCTATACATACACCACAACATTCATACATATAGAACATCTGATTCTGAGGAAGGATTGAGCCCTAGTTCTGGCTAGGGTTTTTGAGTGAACTGTGAGAGAGTGTTAGATTTTAGGAATTCTAACATTCCCAGCTTGTGAGCTTCTGATCCCTGGATGCATGTTCTGCACACGTTCTCTGCAAATCCTCATTCTGTAAGCAGAGCAGAATGTCCACATTCTGCTTTCAGAATACCTTCTGCAAATATGAATACAGTATATTTGCTTAGATTTCCATGGTTTTGTTGCCCAGCCAAACTTGCAAATGATGGATAGGGAGGGAGCGTGGAGGATGTTTCACATTTTTCCTGACACCCATGGAAAGCTTACCTTCTTTTTGTGGCATTTATTAATGGCATTTATTAAGTGGCATTTATTAATGCATGTCCGTTTTCCTCTCCCATCAGCGCCATTCCTTTCCTCCAATTTGCACCCACAACATGCTGGATGACTCCACCGACCCCATCCTCAACACCATCCGACGTATTGGCCTCTTTAACAGCAGTTCTGATCGTGTCAAGGTGAGTGCTGACGGCTGGCCACGCTGGCTGAACAATGTTGCAAGAACGTTTGATGCTGCTTTGCTGTGACAGACTGATATGGCTACCCCAAAGGAAGTTATCGGATTACTGGGGGACTTGGCTGAAGTTGGTCACAAGAGCTGAGCTATCTAGATGATGGATAGGAGATGCATGGACAGTTGCTATTTTGTGTTTTATTTTGTTGCATTGCACAGTTTTGTAGGCAGTGACCTCCTCAAACCTGGGACACACCTTTTGGCCCAAAATGAGTATCACAAGAACCCATTCCGTACTCTTCTACCAGTATGGTTGTAGTGTGTGTGATGAGGACTTGCCTTTGGTTAGGCTGTGGTCCAGCTGAAGACCAGAGGCATGGATTTTCCATAACATGCACATGTGGAGAGGCAGGTTATATAGTTCTTAGGTACACCCTTATACATTTATACGGGTGGTTCCTGGACCACAAGCTGTTCACCTGCTGTCTGCCATTTCCCTTCTTGTCTCCTTCCAGGTAATCTTCCACCCTGAATTTCTGTCTTCCACCAGTCCCCTTCTTCCTGTTGATTATGAGGAATTTGTTCGAGGCTGCCATTTGGGGGTGTTTCCTTCATACTATGAGCCATGGGGCTACACACCGGGTAGGTTGGCTTGGCAGGTAGGGCATTTGGGACCAAAAAGAAATTCTAGTAGCGTGCTGAGCTCTGGGATGTTCTGATTCTGGTTTTATAGCCATAGCTATAAAGCCTATGTGATAGGCTCAGCCATCACAGGAAACTGTAACAAATCGGGAAGCTTTTAATTCAGCCTGGCATTGGAGGGGAAGGGAGGGGGGAGCACATGAACATGTTGCGGTATTGTAAACAAGCTATGGTGTGTTAGATTGGCAGAACACTTGGGTCATAACCTCCATCCATTGAGTTCCAGATCCTTACACAGACGTTTGCCTACACGTTTTCGAACACAGGTTTCACCATTATATAATAAAAGCCATTTAAAGAAAACACAAGTAAAAAATTATTAGTGGTCTGAGATAGGTATGGGGTTTTTCTGACAGTTATGTTTTACGAGTACAGTATTTTGGTCCTTATGGTTTTAGTACTTTTTCTATTCCATTTTCCTGTGTTCCGCTTGAAAGACAGGACAGGATCATTCACTGCATTTGTTTAATTATATTTCTTGCAACCTGGGGGTTATAACCGTTTCAGCGGCCTCCGTCTCCATCCGCAAAGAGCTCACAATCATATGTTTTGATTTTGGATGGTTTGAGGCAAGGGAGGGCAAGCCAAATAACGTTTTGCACTTGCTGTTCTTTTTATAAAATGAAAACTGAGGATTACAAACACTTGAGGAAGGAAAGCTCAACTTTTGAATATTCCTGATATCACATCTTGTGAGAATTCTAGAAGGACCATCATCGCCGTGGAGTTGGTTGTTGGTGCATCTTAATTTTGTTCATGTTGCTACCAGGAAAAGGCACATCAAAGATGGGTTGTTCAGCTTCTTGAGGGGATCATGAAGATTTGCCCCGCCAGCCTCAGATCTGAGTCTCTCTCTCTTTCTCCCCCCCCCCCCCAGCTGAATGCACAGTCATGGGCATACCCAGCATCTCCACGAACCTTTCCGGCTTTGGGTGCTTCATGGAGGAACACATAGCAGATCCATCAGCCTATGGTTGGTATCGGGAAGTGTGATTGTTATATTTTTGGGTACTTTTGAAGGAGAGTGTAGTACAATGGTCAACAGGAGTACATAAGGCCAACACTAGCAGTCATCCAGGACTTCCTTCACCTACTTACCGACATGAGTGGTCATCCCCTGCTTCTGTGATTTCTCTCTTTTACCTATGAGGCTTCTAGGGGAGGATGGAGATTCAGACCACATGGGCATGGTGCTTCTGTGTTTTAGAGAACCAGTTTAATTATCCAGAAGCAATAAAGGGCAAAACCTCCATTCTGGGTCCCTCCCCCTTCTCTCATTATATTTACTTCTGCTGCAGCTATGTAGTTGGGAACAGAACAACAAGGGAAAAACCAGAGGGGATGAGAAGAAATTCCACCACCTCCTTTACTGAAAATTCTATATGGGGAGGAGCTTAAGGGGGTGGGAGTAGAGAGGGAATGTGCCTGTCCACCTGTGTCAGTGTCAAGTGTAGCCATTCAGCCAATCTAGTCTTCTCCTGCAAGCCCCAGGAAGAGGCTGGGAGCTCAGAATTGTCTGAGGTTCTTGAAGAAGATTTTGAGCTGGGGCATTTCCTGTCTTCAAGAAGAGAGGAAGATTTGAGATGTATGAGGAGAGGCGGCACTGGGAATCGGAGTTCTTGGTTCTTGGAGAGTGGGATTAACTGTTGAGAGCATGACATGCTGACAGCATGCTGGCTTTGTGCTGCTTCCAAGTTCAAGGCACTATGTCTCTGAATACCAATTACCAGGGAGCAGCAGTGAGACAGGAGTATGTCTTTCTCTCCTGCCTGTGGACTCCCGAGAGGTAGCTGGTTGGTCACAGAGGGAAACGGGATGCTAGACTAGGTGAGCCTTTGACCTGATGCTGCAGGGCTGTAATGTGAGACAGGCCTCTCGGCCTCTCAGAGTAAGGTGTATTGTGCCAAGAATTTGCAAATCACTTGTGCTCTAGTGGTGTGGATTGGTCACAGATTGAATGTTGCCATCTGCAGTGAACCAGTGCCAGGCATATAGAGCAGAGTATCTTAGAGTTGTTGGGGTAGAGCAGCTTCCCATATCCTTGTTGTGCTTCTACCAATGGCAACGTTCAAAAGAAAAATTTATGACTGTGCATTATGAGTCTTGTTACCCTAGTCCAACATAGAGAGTCGTCTCCTTAAATCTTTTGGGTTTCACCAGGGATCTACATCCTGGACCGTCGTTTCCGGGCCTTGGACGAGTCGTGCACGCAGCTGACCTCCTTCCTCTACAGTTTCTGTCAGCAGTCACGGCGGCAGCGCATCATCCAGAGAAACCGCACTGAGCGGCTTTCCGACCTTCTAGATTGGAAATATCTGGGCCGGGTGAGCTTGCCCTGCAATGGAATGTGCATGGTGGCTGTCTCTGTCACCCACTCTTCCTTGGTATTATGGTGGCAGGGCCCAGGAGAGGGGGGTAAAGGGGGTAATTTGTACCCGGCCCCAGGGTCAAAAGGGGGGCCCAGGACCCAAAGGAGGGGACCTAGAAAGTTCCTGGGATCTTACATTTCCCTATCTAATCAGATTTGTTGCCTGCACGGGATGCTGCCAACACTACCACAATTGGGGATGCTGGGGACACTACTGATGCCACATGGGTTGGTAGACCTGGGCTCCAAAGACTTTTCCAGTTGTCTCTACCCTCCTCCCACCCTGCCCCTATTCTACTTGCCCGTCCCCTGCTCTGTTTCACCCCTTTGCAAAGGGGCCCAAAAGAAACTGTACCCTCTGATAAAATTCATCTCAGCAGCCCTGTATGGTGGCCCTTGTCTTGTCCTTCATCTGCTGCAGTTCACCCTGTTTTCCACTAGAGGGTGATCAGCCCAAAGATCTATTCAGGACATTTCCCCAAATGGATATTTTAAGCTCAGCAAACCCTGATCATGCTTTTGAGTTCTCTTTTGCTTTTGTCAGAAGCAAAGATAAAGTCAGAAGCATCAAGGCATGGCCCTGGAACCAATTTCAAACACTGACGTCTGATCCTGGGTTATGTGAAATTAGGGTATTAAGGAAAGTGCCCCTGAGCAAGTACAGAGTGACTTTCCCTCTCTATAACTAGCTTTTGCTGTTTTAGAGTTTTGGGGGAAGGATTTCTGTGCAAGCTTGAGCCACACTTTATAACTTAAGCCAGTGTTTCACAAACTGTGGGTTGGGACCCACTAGGTGGGTCATGAGCCAATTCCAGGTGGGTCCCCATTCATGTTAATATTTTATTTTTAATATATTAAACTGGTATATGACTGCATTTGGAAAAATGTTACAGATCTGTACTTTTAACAGGCTATTATGTATATGCTTTTAACAATGAGAGTCAATGGGACTTACTCCTGGGTAAGTGTAGGTAGGATTCCAGCCTAGGATTGTTAAAAATTTTCCTTTTTGTTGATGTCGCTTCCTGTCATGACATCCCATCCAGTGGGTCCTGACAGATTCTCATTCTAAAAAGTGGGTCCTGACGCTAAAAGTTTGAAAACCACTGAATTAAGCTCTTGGAACTAACAAGAGTTCCCAGATGGTTCTGCACACTAGTTCCCACTGTGGGAGTAAACTTGTGTTTAGGCTGTACCACTTTGGATTGTAAGTTAAGGCTCATATGATGGAATACTCTTCCAGCCGAAAATGAAAATTCCTGTATGTAGAAAAGTAGCTTTCCACAGAGGCAGTTATGCTAGAATTTTTCTCCCTGTTGTTTTTTTTTGTTAGGAAAGGGCATTCATTCTTGTGAGCCCCTGTAGTGAAAAATCCTAGATTTTCCCCAATGTTTTGCTTTTCTTTCTTTCATTCCTTTTTTTCTTGCTAGCTGGCTACAGGGGGACCCCAAAAAAACAGAACCCTTAAAAATTTTATTAAATCCTACAAAGGTCCAGTAAATTTCAAGAAACTTACTGGACTCAAACTTCAATCTATGTACAATTATTCCCCAAAGTTTCAGTTATCTTGGTCGCTTTGCATAAAAGTCATGTTCTTTCCAGTTTTATTCAAAGATTTGTGGTTTCTGTTTTCTTTGGGTCACCCTGTATTTTGGACCTTTCTAGTTCCCCAGAGATTTCTGTGATGCCCCAGCATCCTAAAAAGACTGCTGCAGTGTGTGTGGCCCCATTCCATCATTGAAAAGAGTTGCTGTTTTAGCGAAAGGTGCGCCCGCTTATCATTTAAGGACCAGAGTCCTGGGTCAGCGTCACAATCTTGAGTAGAGAAAGATACCCACTTATTTGCATTGGGGCTCTTGTTTGTTTTCAGCTTGTCTTTTAACCATATGCCCACCTTTGTTCCCAACCTCCTTATCTTTCTTTCCCAGTGGCTTTTAGCCATGCTTTGTTTTAGGCCATTCATCGCTGTGTTCCTTCAACCTTTTAATAAACTCATTTTTTACATTTTTGCCTGGTCTTAAGTTCACTCAGGGGAGATTTAATACAGAACTCCCCCAAATCCAGGGATCCTCTTAATTTGTAAGGTAGCCTCTTTCCATAGCCTTGGGTGGAAGAACCCAGCAGTCTAAGAACTAAACCTCTGAGATGGTGGTTCTGAGTACAGGAAGCAAATGTGCATTGTGGGAAGCTGGCTGGGTGATACTAATATTATTGGGCATCTGTGAAACTCTAAGTGGATACAGCGAAGAAGATTCTGATGTCCATCTTGTCTCATTGCTGTGCATTTCTTCCTTTGTAGTATTACATGTATGCACGGCATATGGCACTAGCAAAGGCATTCCCTGACAACTTCACCTATGAGCCACACGAACCTGCAGCTGTAAGTATAGCAGAACATCTGCTTTGTATGGCAAGGTTCCAGGATCAGTCCCTGGCATGTCTAGTTGCAAGAATGTCAAAATACCAGGATGATAAGGCACAACAGAGTACAAGAGAACAAGTCTGTCCTGAGTAGCATACAGTGCACCCTCCTTATCCGCAGGGGTTTGATTCCACACCCACCCCCGCAGATAAGGATTTCAGCGGATGATGGGATCCACTCCTGAAGCTCGCACAGTTACTTATCTGGAGCCTCCAGAAGCCTAGCCTGGATCATGCCAGGCTGGCGACCCACTCTGTTGGCCTCCACAGGCCTCAGGTGGCCCATAGAAGCCTCTGGAATTAGTCTAACCGGAAGTCTCCAAAAACTGGAAGTAGCTTCCCTAGGCTGCTATGGGCCATGCTGAGGCCTGTAGAGACATAAAGTGGGTTGCCAGCCTGGCACAACCCAGGAGAGGCCTCCGGAATCTCCAGATAAGTACTCCCAAGGAGCCTCCGGAAGCATCCGTACAGTCTAAAATTCAACACAGGAGAGGGAAATGGAGGTAGGAACAAACAGGGGAAGAACGTGCATTTCTTAAGCTTAGTTTCAGGAGGGTATAAGGCTTAAGGCAGAGGTTGTGCTAAGGGTTTCCCGCAAGAAAATGGGATTTTGAGAAGGGATTTGAAGGAAGAATGAGGCAGTAGCATGCAGATAATCTGGGAGGCAGTTCCAGGCATAGACCCCTGGCGTGAGATCTTCAGGAGTCATTGCTAGTCAGAAAACAGAACAGATAGGAGCACAGTGGTTGAGCTTGAAGTTCTATTCAGATGATCCCTTCCTCCTGCAAAGCATCCATGTCCCTGACTCCTTTGCAAAAGACAAACAGATCTGTTTCAGAAGCAACTGCAACTCGGCCATTCCATAGTCTCATTCTTTGGTTCATGCATTTTGTGTTCCTCTCCCCTCCTTGCAGGCTCAGGGCTTCCGCTACCCACGCCCGGCTTCCGTGCCACCATCTCCCTCCATTTCCCGCCACTCCAGCCCTCACCACAGTGAAACAGAAGATGACGATGAACGGTACGACGAGGAGGAAGAAGCAGAAAAAGACCGGCAGAACATCAAGCCGCAAGCAATGATGGGTCCTGTTCCTGAGTGGAGGAAGCGCCCTAAGAAGGGCTCCAGTGAAGCCAGCACTTCCTCCAATGCCTCCAATGCCAGCACTCCCACCCTTCCTAGCAGCCCCAGTGACCTTAGCAGCCCCACCAACTCTCTGATTGAGGAGAAGAATTAGCTAGAACAATCATGCTGTGAAACACCCTCCTACTTTTCCCATGCCTCACCCCCACCCTCGGTAGGTCAGCTGTTCTCTAGTGCTGGATTTGGAAATGGTTCTAGATTGTAGGTTCTAGCAAGTTCCAGAACTGAGGCGGAGCTAGAGTTGGCATATTCCTATGTTGATCTGAAAGGCGGTCCTGGATCAGGTTGTCCAAGCAGAGGGGGGAGGAAAGGCACCCGTAGTCTGGAGTGAAACGAGAAAAAAAAGCTCTTTGCTCACTCTAGAACACGACATGCATCCCTGTGTTCTGCTTGATCTAGAAGGTCAGGGCACACATTCCTCTAGATGTAGTCAACTGTCCTATATGCTGCCAGTCTTTTACAGGAAGCTATCTCTATTTCTGCATTAAAATTTGAAAAGTCAACAGCCTTCACTTAAGACATAGAAGTGATATGAATTCTCAGTGCTGCTGGCTGGGTAGCTTTGTGGTCTAGAATATTGAGCAGTGCTACCCCAATGTATTGCTGACTCAGAAATCCTACAGGCTTTTATAAACAAATGTTTATAAAGAGGATTCTGTAATACCAGAAGGTAGTTCTTGGTTCTTTTTATAATGCTGGATTGCTGGCGTAGGGACCTTGTGAGGTACGGCCAGCAAGGTTCTAGAATGTTCTGGCATTCTAGGAAATTCCAGTCCTTGAGGAAACCAGAAGCACTTTTTAAAATCCACTGGCCTGCTTTGTTCTAGTATAAGAGGAGGACCAGGCTTGTCTTTTTAATAGTGCCTCTTGAATACCACAAAAAGTTCTCTCGATTCTGTGCTGAGTTTAAAGGAACATGAAGCCACTGAAAGCAAAAGACCCTGGAAAGTGAAAAGCAGGGATTTTGGAATACTGGTCCTTTCAAATATGCAGAGCCAGACAGAGTTTAAATGAAACTCTGTTCACTGCTTACAGATCATGTCTGGTGGGAAAAGGGGCTCTGTTGATAAGTGTTTGGGCTGGAGCTGATCTTGACTTTAAGACAAGTCGAAATAAGGTGGGAGCTCTTAGGATTTTAGATCCTTTGAGATCTTTGTCTCTCAGATGTTCAAGGAATAAAGAAATGCATCATATGTGTGTGGCATTCTAAGGTAGAAGAAAGTGAGGACTGTGTTTGCTGTGCAAATCATTCTGAATAAGTGGCTTGACTCAACAGGAATTTCATTCAAGACTGATAGTTGTTTCCAGAGACATAGTCAGAGCATAGAAACTGTTTTTGTCCTGGTGGACACCCTTGAGCACTTGAGAATAAAAAGATCACACAGAATGAATCATATTGCACTTATCCTTATTCTCAAGTGCAATATGATTCATTCTGTGTGATCTTTTAAGTGCCATATTGAACTCAAAGAGGGATATATGCAAGGCAGCTGGGATCATGGTCTGCTAAAGCAAATGGAACAAACCAAATGACTTGAGTTGCCTTAAATTTTGCCTCCAGGAATGTAGGGTTGCAGGCACTCCCTAGAGCCAGCTCTAAAATGTATAGGACTCTCTGGAGCACTTCCTTGACTTCTCCTTCATGACAAGTCTTGAAGCATTTCAAGGTGTTCTGGAGAGGGCTGCATGCCAAAGTGTGCAAGTAGCTATGGTACATATTTCTTAATGGATGCAATAACTGACACACAAGTCTCTTAAAATAAAGACAGCTGCCAGCATGACCCCAAGTGTATGGCAGTTTTAACAGCCTGGAGTGAGTCTTGTTGGAAAGGCCGTGCTAAATACCTGCAAAGTGGCATCCTTGCGGCCAACTGTGGGTGTCTTAGAGACCATTGTTTGAGTTCTCAAAGTTGCCACAATAATCCAGGCTGTTGTGTTGTCAATTTTATACAAAGATGTGGGCCTATGGTGGTAATGTGAGTGGATGGTGTAGCCAAGGTATCTTTGAGAAGATGGGTTTGTGCAGAAATGTAGAGAAAGTGCTTCTGAAGAGTGTAAGGCTTGGTTATGCTATCCAGCACAAGAGGCAACTATCTAGGGTGGATCAAATCCTATCCACTTAGAGAGCCCCCAAAATCCTGCATTTGCTGCCAACTCTATCAACTGAACTAAGGATAATCACTTTTTAGTTAAAAAAAAAAAAATCCCCTGCAGCTTAGATTACCCCCTTTTGTTTGTGCTTCCTGGTCCTATGGGCTAACTAAGCTTCCATATGTGGATCATGAACCCTTGTCTCTTCCCCAGCCATTACCAGAGAAATCCACTTAGTTTAAGGTTTCATGGCCCACCATCCTCTCCTCTCTCATCCCATAGATTTTTATTTATGATGGTTGAAAAGTGCTTGAAGTTCTCAGTTTCTCTCTTCCATACACTTCCTTTCCCCATGTGGGAATGTAACTGTGATGAATGAAAGTTGCTTGTGAGATGGAACGTCAGTTATTTAAGAATAAACTCTGCTTTGAAAAACCTGCTTCAGGATAATGTTTGGAAAGGAAGGTATTGAATCTTTTCAGGTACGTGATGTGTTAGTACAAAATGAGTCTTCCAGCCAAGGGAGAAGGAGGTACAGCAGCTGCTTTGCACACAGGAAGCATCTCTAGCTACAAGGGAACAGGATTGAGAATGGAATTTGCTTTATGTCTCTTGGTTAATGCATGCAGGGGTACTCTTCCTCAAGGCAGGAATGAGAAGCACCTCCTACAGAGGTAGTGGAGGAAGGTAGACCACCCTACGGGCTGGACTAAAAGGGTGACAGCTGTGCATGGCGTGTTGAAGATCCAACACTGAAAACTAAAATGGGGAGGAGGACTGAGTGCTTTTGCCTACAAGCCAGTCACATACAGGGATCTGAATTGACTAACTCTTACATACATTTATGTCAGCAGACCTTCTGCAGTAGATGATTTGCTGTCAACTGCTGGGGAAGAATGATTGGTGTGTGTCCTATGAATTGACAGACCAGCTTGAGAGATATTTCAACCTTAAAATACTAGCCTATGCTTTGAGACCAGAGTGGGCCCATTGTATTATTAGAGGCAATGCAAACAGCTTACTACTGTATTTTAAAATAGTGATATAGGCACAGAACAGATCTGTCAGCAAATAGATAACCGGGGCTAACTCTTCCCTTGCAAGAATGGGCAGCTGGCAAAACAGATTAGCCTTCTGTGGGGGAAAAGTGAAGCTATCTCCTCCCTTGGTAGGGAGCAGGTGTGTAAAAGATACAGCCAGAAGTGGTCAATGCAAGGTCCAATAGTAGCAGGGCCCAATGCACATAGCCTCAAACCCAATGCCCTTTGCCCACTGCTAATGGATGTTACTAGTCCCCCAGAAGGAAAACCACTCCAGCAGAAGTCTTAAGCTGTCTGCTCCAAGGCAAGGCACTCCTTTTGGTGCATGTTTACTCCAGGACAGTACCACTGTGTTCTGCAACACTCACTCCCTGGTACAAGTGCATAGAATAGCAACCTAAATACAGAAGCATCTTTCCTAGGAGACTCTAGTATTCCTCTACCCCAGCCATTTTCAACCACTGTGCCATGGCACATTAGTGTGCCACAAGAATTTGGGGGAAGGTCATTTATTAGTAGGGCCAATGGGGGATGTAAGCCCCCCACTGGCAGCCTGGTGTGCCTTATCAATTGTCAAAAACCTGATGTGTGCCTCAACAATTTTAGTGCCTTGTCAGTGTGCGGTGAGATGAAAAAGGTTGAAAATTGCTGCTCTACCTTGTCCAATGGGGCAGGGCCTACATTCAGCAGTGAAGAACTTTTGTTTTCACAAACAAGTTGGGCCAACAGCATTTAAGAAAAGAGTAGGGTTCTATCCCCCCAGCTGCCCCCATCCCATTTGTAGTGAGTTCTGGACGGAGTTTCTGCAAAGCACAGCCAGATTGTGCAATTCATTAGCAGAATTAATGGCTAGTGAAAGGAAGAAAGGCTAGAATCTTTACCACACACCCTCTACAACGTAGTGCTTAATGCCAAGTTTATTTAATCCCAGTTACAGACTCTCCCCTTCAAGATGCAGGTAGAGAGGAATGCTTATTTTTTGAGCAGCCAGTTTGATACATGGTAATTAAAGGAACACATTTGGACCAGGCTGCTAGAGGTGGGAGTGGAGCTGGAATCTCCAGGCTCAGTCGCTGGACTCTCCCAGTGTGAGACGGTCAAAGAGGTATTCGCCCAGGCCGTCCTCGTGGGCACGGGTACGCTTCAGGTTAGTTACATGGTCACCCAGCTTCTTGATCAGCTTCACTTCCTCATCAAGGTAGTGAGTTTCCAGGAAGTCACACATCTTTGGGTGGAATGAGGGAGAAGATCAAGTCTGAATATATTAACTTTAAGGGGTTCATGTTCCAGATTACTTATGGTTACATGATCATACTACAGTAGTGTATAAATGGAACACAACAACAGTCCAACTGTTTAACTGATTTCTAGCTCTTCAGATGATCTGAAGGGTGTACCTATACATCAAGACTTCAGAAGTTGGGCAGGGATGAGCCCTGTATGGATAAGCCCTTGACAAACCTGCCTTCCATGATCTAGATTTGCATAGCTGCTAGATTCCAAGTTTTCCTAGTTGCTAGATTCTGAATTCTCCTAGGGAGCACTCTTATTAGGATGGGTGCCAACTCCAAGAGAAGGGATTAAGTCTTGCTCCAACTCCCAAGGGGAAGGGTGTCCTTGCCCTCCAAGAAGTTGGGACTGCCCACTCCCAGAGACTTGTAATGAGGGAGAAGTTCCACCCCATTAACATTAATCTGGGATCCAATACTTCATCCTGCCAACTCATTTTCCTGCAGTACTTACATGAGGATCCACATGGCGTGTAGCAACTTGGTGCAGCTCCAGTAAAGCCTGGTTAACATTCTTCTCCAGCTGAAGAGCATATGTCATGGCAGCAGCTCCATTTCCCCATTCATCTTTCTCTGGTTTCTAGATAAGCAATAGTAAAGATCGCTAGCGAGCATGCACCACCTGCAACAGACTTGTTCCAATTCCTTGTGCCCAAGTCACCTGCCCCTTCAAAATATTCCTGCCAGCTACTGGCCTTTCTGCCATGCACACCTTGAGCAGATGACCCCCTCCCCACACACACAGGCAGGTAGACCCTTGCCAGAAAATGCAAGGGGTCACATGATCCTCCATCACCATCAGCCTCCAATTCTCCATGATCTAGTTTGTTTTTAATCTGTCAATGCCAATCACCTAACAGACCACAAGAGCCCAGATAATCCAAACTCAAATCTAGGCAGGGAACCCACCCACTAGCCTCACATACATAAGCATGTGCAATGAGAAATTCATTTTTTTAGATGAGACATCATTCAGACAAAGTTAAATGTGTCTTGAGTAGATGCAGTGCAGGAAAATGATTGGTCCAAATGGCTCCTAAGAAATCAACACAAGGGCAATAAGAACTAGAGCCCAGAACTCCTAGACCAAGGATGTCAAACTGGTTTCATACAGAGAGCCAAAGTTAGCATTCATGGTGAGGGCCGGAAGTGACATCATTGAGAAGTCACATTATTAATGAGATGATGGCCAGAAATAAGCACTTTGTACTCAAATAAAAACTCATTAGCTGCAAATGACAAGAGAAAATCTGCAAATCTTGTTCACATTTTCAAGAAATGAAAGAGCCCAATTATCAAGCTGGCAGAGTCCAATGCTAATGGGCACCAGATAAATTGCTTCTGAGGGCTGCATTCAGCCCACAGGCCTTATGTTTGACACCCCTGCTCTACAGACATATTCCGTCTCCCGGTATGTTCAACAAGACACTGCCATACACCCCCATTACTAGCTGTGGTAATTACCAGTGCTTAGTTCAGGCTTCCTTCTACCCTCTTGCCATTCTCAAGATCCTCAGATGGCAATCAGCTTTACGTTTTGCCTTCACCCAGAAGTTCTGTCTTGTCTCAGTGAACAGGCAATCTTGCCTCAACCACACCACCCTCCGGCAGACACCTAATTCTCACCTTGACATCCTGCAGGACAGCTCTTCCACCACGGCGGTTCTGGAAGGTCAGGAGCTTCTCAGCTTGTTCATGCTTCTCCTCAGACAGGTGCCGGAAGAAGGAGGCAAACTTGGATAAAGCCACATCATCCCGAGTGAAATAGAAGCCCTGGCAGAAAAGGATGGGGTTCAGCTCTAGATCAACAGCATAGAGTTAACACATGCCCCAAGGCTAGAGGTCTGTGACCTGGAAAGAACACCCTACCCACAAGTCAGAGTGCCACTTTCTTCTGGCACTAAGGCAAGCCATGACGGAGGAAGTTTAACTACAGCTTAGCAAGTGCCTGTAGGTTGTAATCAGCTAGGAAACCAGAATCAAAGCCTACAATTTGAGTTGCATTTGCAGACAGTAATTTGCACAAGCCAGTCTGGCAAAATGTCTGAAGAGCCATACTTACAGGTGTTGCTCTGCCTCTCGAGAGGCTCCTGCACCTCAGAAGATACCCAAGCAGATGAAACAAAATAAAGCAAGCAACTCTTCAGTTGTTGCTACTATAATCCAGTGTTCTTCAACCTTGGGGTGGGACCAAAGAAGTCACGAAGCCTCAGCTGCGGGAGTTGGGGCAACTTATGAGAGTGAAAAAGATTGAAGAGCAATGGACTAGAGCACCACCAGGTAAAGGGGGAGGTATTTGGTGTACCCCTTCAGGTACCAGGAGGTTGTGTCCTGTGCAGGTTCTTTCCAATTGTGCTAAAAATAGCTTCCACTAGTGCCAGGCTTCATGGTAACACTTTCTGCTCTCTCCAATAATATCTGGTTACAGTGAACAGTGCTGGAAGGGCATTATAGGGCAGGGCAAGGGTGGATAGAGTCTTGGGAGGGTGGACAGGATCAACAGTGGGGTCTCCAGTTTCTTACTCTATTTACTGGGGTCATGGTGAAAAAGGTTGAAGACCTGTTTGAGACACTATTTACATCCATATTGCCCTACCAGCTCTGTAAGTTAGACCCACTTACCTCCATGTTAGAGGTATTCCATGAGCAACCAAGTAGCCCATGGTTTACCAAACTAGGTACTTTCTGGCTCACACACTCAACCCTATAATACACAAGAACATCAGGATGCTCAAAGCATACTGCATTTTTAGTACAAACACAGAGAAGCTGTAACTAGGCCAGCATCTATGAACCATTTTTGCCAAATTCAAGTCAGTGCCAAGATTTCACCAACATGACAGCAAGTTACACTGACATGAGCTAAGTAAGGCACTTTTATTTAATACAAGCATGCTATTCCAGGAATTCCCATGGGTAACTCAAACAGTGTCATTTGGTATGTTCATCATCTACTTTCAGCCTGCTTCAGATTAATCAGTATTTCTCCAACAGAGCACCTCTAGAGTGCTTAATGTAGTCTCTCAACTATATACATTAAGCCAGTGGTTCTCACTGGGAGACCTCCTGGGAGATTTACTCCTGGGGTAAGTGTTTGGGGGGGGGGGGAGGGACAGGGCAGCAAATGGGGGCTATTTTTAAACTAACCATACATATTCTCAGGGTCCGGGGGTGTGGGGAGCCCCGCAAAACACTGGCAGGGCTCCCTGCAGCTTCTAAATAGTGAAAGTTGCAAGCACGATTAAACCAGAAGTTTAGTTTAAAACTAGCCCGCCTTCCCCCACAGTGGTGCTATCCTAGGGAATGCTTCGTTGCTTTCCCCCTGACCCCACCCCACCAGAACAGGGCATCATTACATTAGCTGGTGGGTCATAAGAACCACTGCATCAAGCATTTAGTGTTACTGATCTGAGCCCCATTTAGGAATTAGCAGCTGTTTGCCCCAGCACCAGATCAATCCAACAGCAGGTGCCAGCTGAACCACTAGCCAGAAGAATTGATCACAGGGCTACAGCAGACAGTAGTCCAGTGGCAAGCCAAAATGAACTACCAACATGCTTGTGCATAGTGAGAAAGCCAAGATTAGAATGACAGAGGAATAGATAAGTCTGTTGCTGGGGCAGAAAAGGAGAGGACCTACAGACGTACAGCTAAATTGATCTAGCACTATTACAAGCTATACTACTATTGAAGCTAGTTTTATCACCACTGCTCTCTTCAAAGAGACTTGGGAACTATAGCTTGCAATTTTGAAGAAGCTCTCAAAACTACAATTGTCAGGGTTCTTTGGCTAGCCACTACAATGGTTTGCCAATTTACAAACAACTCAATTTGTAGCCTAGATGTCCTTTAGATCCAGCAAGCCTTGATGCACTTGGAAACCAAGGAGAAGCCATTTCTGCCCCAAAGCAATTTCCTTCGTTGTATAGGCACCCTTCTGTCTATTCTCCTTCCCCTCAAGCTAGCCTCCCAGTCTAAATCTACTTGATCTACAGACAACAGACTTTGATGCCAAAGTGCAGGCTTCCAAGCACAACAAGAGGAAGTTAATGATTGATCTCCTATCTTGCAATACTGCTTGTAGTTGGAGCTTTAAAGAAACCAGTGATAAAGTTCACTTTATCCAAGGACACATTTGCGCTTCAAACTAGTGGCCTGTAGGAAATGGGAAAGAATCGGAGGGTAGACACCATAGCTAAAGTGAACTAGAGAACAGACACTCCCAAGGGGTTACCCAGGTGCCTAGAGCAATGGTTCCCAAAATGCAGGACAGGACCCACTGGTGAGCCAGAACCTAATTTTTGGTGGGTCCCATAGCAGCCAAACAGAGCCTCCAATAAAAACACATGTGATGGAGAGATCAGATAATTGAAGCTTTTCAAAAACCAGATAGCTGCTAACTGCCCTACAAACAGCTCCTGCAGTTTGCAAGCATTTTTAAATACAGGGGGATAAATGTTGGAACATTTTTTTTCTGGTTATTGTTACGTGTAAATAAATAAGAATATTATTCCTTTCTAGATTTTTTTAAAGTAAGCCTAGGTGGGTCCTCATAGAGTGTCATTTTTAAAAGTGGGTCCCAATGCTTAAAAGTTTGGGAACCACTAGCCTACAGAGAGTAATATGAACAAGGGAACAATGGTAAGAAAAGCCAAATATCAGAGAGGTGGCTCTTTAGGCACACAGAAGAGGACACACTGTTCAAGGCACACAGGTTTATAACCCCTCGGGCACTAGGTTCTGCACAAGGATTGGCATGGATGGTGGAGAACAGGTACTTGAAAGAAGGGGATGCCACAAGATAGCCACACCAGCAGGATAGCTGCCAGCCTGCTAAGCTGCAACAGAGCAAAGCCAGGTTCAAACCTTATAAAGCCTCCCTGGGAACAGGGAGAGAGGAAGAGGAAAGAGAAAGAAACAGGTCCTTGAACATGCAGTTCTCTTTGCACCATGAAGGAAGAAGGAACAAACATGGTCAATGAGTAGCAGAGGCACAACAAAGGCAGCTACATGGAGCTACCAAACACACACACTCTCTCTCTCTCTCTCCAGCCTTGCAAGATTCTATGCAAACAGGAAAGGAGACTAGGCTAGAAGGCAGAACCTACTAAGAGGGGAGGAGGAGACAGTCATGATGAGCAAACAGACTGGAACCCAATGATGGGTGGGGCGACCACTCCAGAGAGCAGGACGCCTGGGTTCCTCCCACCCCCATCTATTGTTTGCAAACCAGGAGAAGATGGCAGGCTCCTTCGCCTTTGGAGGAGAGCAGCAGAACACAGAGAGGCACCCGATGCTGGAGGGGAGGGGGAAAAGGCACCGGGGGAGTCTGCGCCTGTTGAACTTCTGCCTTATGCAGCTGCAAGAGCTTAGAAGGCGCCTGAGGATGAGTCAACCAGTCCTGGGGGATGCTGTTTCTTTGCAGTCTAGAGATACTCCCAGGAAGGGGGAAGAGGAAGGCGATGCTCACCAGGGACAGGTAGGCGTAGCTGGCGTGCAGGAACTGGTTGACCAAGCGGTTCACTCCAGCTTCGCTCTCGGCGTCGTAGTTCTGGCGGATCTTGGAGCTCATGGTGCAGGAGATCGAGCTTGGCTGGTGCAGGAAGAGATGCAGCGGGGAAGGGGCGGCCGCGGTCCTGCTCCGTTCAAGCACTGTTGAAGCAAGAGCGAAGAAGCGATGGCCGGCAGCGGGATCGGTCTGAGCGAGGCGTGCCCCGCGGAGCCCTTTATAGCCACTCGCGGAGGCTCTTCCCAGACACTCCCTCCGCGCTGGGCGCAAGCGCAGGGGGCTGTCTACATTGCAAGCCTTGACTTGCCTTTGTGCGGGAAGGGAGGCTGTAACAGACCCCACTGAGGCTGCAATCCCATCCAGACTTACCTGGGAGTAAGCCCCACTGACTATAATGAGACCAGCTTCTGAGCAGACACGCATAGGGCTCTGAATCTCAGAAGCAGCCTTGAGCCTGATTTTGTGGTTTCAAATGGGTCGTGTTTAGATTGGAAGCTCCCAGCACTTAAATCTGTTGCCAGAAGTGCAGTTATATGAATAACAGTCCAAGCCTAAGCAGGTCTACTCAAAAGTCAGTCCCATTATGTTGCACCCAGGAAAGCGTGTATACAATTGTAGCCTAAATCATTAGCAATGAGAGTACTGTACATCTCCATAACTGTAAAGCAGGGGTGCCCAAACCCCGGCCCGGGGGCCACTTGCGGCCCTCAAGGCCTCTCTATGTGGCCCTCAGGAAGCCCCTAGCCTCCAATGAGCCTCTGGCCCTCCAGAGATTTGTTGGAGCCCACACTGGCCCGATCGATGCAACTGCTCTCAGCGTGAGGGCAACTGTTTGGCCTCTCGAGTGAGCTGTGGGATGAGGGCTCCCTCCATTGCTTGTTGTTTCACATCTGTGATGCAGTAGCAGCAGGAAAGGAAAGGCCAGCCTTG
This sequence comes from Tiliqua scincoides, assembly GCF_035046505.1. NCBI lineage: Eukaryota > Metazoa > Chordata > Lepidosauria > Squamata > Scincidae > Tiliqua > Tiliqua scincoides. The sequence continues at coordinate 118,896,274 of NC_089825.1, forward strand.
CTTTGTGCAAGGCCTTTTATAGGCCTTGAACTACTGCAAGACCTTCATTCATTCATATAAGTTCATCTTTAATATATTCATTTATGTAAATTTATTCAAATTTGAAACATAAATTAATTCGGCCCCCCCCCCACACAGTGTCAGAGAGATGATGTGGCCCTCCTGCCAAAAACTTTGGACACCCCTGTTGTAAAGCAAGACCCCAGAGTTAATGTGCATTGCAAACCCCCCCAGCCTACCCCTGTGTGTCTGCTTTCAAGTCAATTTCACAGGCTGAAACCTCACTTCCAGTGAAGCCTGCCTGATTGCAGCCTCAAGCCATTTCTTCCCAACGTTGCATATACGCAACAGGGACCAAATGTGTGCAGCTGTAGGTGGGAAAAAGGGGTTTTAATAGTTGCATGAATTTTTCCATCAGCTGCATTGCAATTATAGAAGTCCAGGCTCTGCTTGGGAGGGGCCTGGCATGACAGATGAGCCCTGGAGAGACACAAGGAGTTAGATTAGGGGTGGGCAAACTTTCAACTGTAGGGATCCTGGACCTTTAATAATTGTACAGAAGCGGGGGAATTTCAGCAGGTGCAGCTTGTCATCTGTGAGATGTCTGGATTTAAATTGTCATCTATGAGATGACAAGCTGCACCTGCTGAAATTCTCTCTTCTATACAATTGTTAAAGGTCCAGGATCCCTAAAGTTGAAAGTTTGCCCACCCCGGCATAGACCCTGCAACAGGTGTTAATCCAATATATCCAACATAAACAGAGCCTCCTATTGTCTTGGATAAACAATATATCCAATAATATAAACAGACCCTCCTCAACAGGCAGCAGGTCTGGTCTAGAGGGGCAGGAAGTGTGGTCTAGAGCAGGGGTGTCCAAAGTTTTTGGCAGGAGGGCCACATCATCTCTCTGACGCTGTGGGGGGGATTAATTTACATTAAAATTTGAATATATTTACATATGCTTACATAAATGAATATATTAAAGATGAACTTATATGAATGAATGAAGGTCTTGCAAAAGCTCAAGGCCTATAAAAGGCCTTGCACAAAGCAAGGTTGGCCTTTCCTTTGCTGCTACTACTGCATCACAGATGTGAAACAGCAAGCAGTGGAGGGGAGCCCTCCTCCCACAGCTCACATGCGTGGTCAAACAGTCGTTCTCACGCTGAGAGCAGTTGCATCGGGCCAGTGTGGGCTCCAACAAATTTCTGGAGGGCCAGAGACTCATTGGAGACTGGGGGCTCCCTGAGGGCCATATTATGAGGTCTCAAGGGCTACAAGTGGCCCCAGGGCCAGGGTTTGGGCACCCCTGGGAGAGTAGAGCCTCCGTTAGCCCAAATATAACATCAAAAGGTTGCCAGTTTGAGGACACCAGCAGCTCCCTGAACAGCTGAGAATGAGACCTTGAAGCAGCTGACAAGCCAAGCTGAGTGATTCCACCTGATCTTGGTGTGAGCAAGAAGTGTCTTGGCTGCCCTCCATGTGAGAGATGGAGCTGCTTGTCAGCCTGTGTGGGAGAACCAGAGGCCAGAAGTGAGACCAAACCAGGAAGATCCACTCTGAAATGTTGTCGGTTCTTGAAAGAAAGAACCTCTATGTTTGTAAAAACCCCCTTGAGGGATTTAGAAATGCCTGCCTATGTAAAACCGCCTTGAATAAAGTCAGAGGAGTAATCCGATGACCAGAAAGGCGGTATATAAATTCCTAGTTATTATTATTAAAGTCTGCCAACCCATCATATACCTTTAAAGCCATTTCTGCTCAATGTTTCATATACTACAGGGATCAAATGTGTACACCTGTGGGTTGGGCAGAAACGGGTTATTTCCAACAGGCCCAACAGGTGTGCATCTCAACAAATGCAGCATTCCTCTTTGTGCTGTACCTCTGCACCCGCTGTACCCACTTGTCGTCAAAGACAGAGCGCCTATATGCTGTCATCAACCTGTAGCTTAGAGAGCACTATCATTCCTGAGCTCTCCAGGGACTGGCTTTAGCAGGGTTAAAACAAAATGCTCATCTTTCCCTTTGTCCTGCCTGCCTCAAGTGACTCAGCAAAAAAGAGCTCCAGACAGATCTGGCTGCACAAGACTGGGTCTCAGAATGACTCAGCAAAATAGGCCACTGCCTTCCCTCTTTCCCTCCCCTCCTTTGTTGTTTTCTCAGGACTTTGAGGCTGTTCTGCCCACTCGCTGCCACTCCCTAAAAAAGAACAAGCTTGCAACATGTGTGACATGATAAATCAGGAAACAGGGAGGGATAAAGAGAGATCTCTTGTAATTCTGCAAAAATAAGAATCCTAGTCCTAAAAGCCATTGTCCAGAATAGCAAAGTAGCTCTTCTTAAGATTAACATTGCCATTGTACAAGTGTTTGTTGTTGGGAGGAAAAATGTATAGCCTGAGGCCTGAAACCCACATAAGCTTACAGCAGGGCTTTGTAAGATTTGTAGCACAAGCTTAGGAATAATGCCAAGTATTCTTGCTGAAATAATATTCTTGAAAATCTGAGTTTAAATCCAGACTAAACAGAAGTCCTCTTGGTTAGGAAATCTACAATGCAAATATTAGAGTACCAGGCCTGTTTTTAACAGGGTTGCACTCTCTTTGCAGAAGCAGGTCTACAGCTTAGGGGTCATGCTGGACTCTTTGTCGCTCCTCTATGCCCATGTAGTGGTGGTGGACAGTGGAGCCTTTGCTCAGCATAGTTGATTGGATCTAACTATTTGGCTACTGCAATGCACCCTATGTTTGGCTGCCCTTGAAGATGATCCAGAAGTTGCAGTTCATGCAGAATGTGGCAACTTACGTAGTTCTAGGCGATTTGACTCAGCCCATCTGCTGCTCCTGTACTGACTGCTGATCTGCTTCCAGGCCCAATTCATGGTGCTTGTTTTGACCTGTAGAGCCCTATACAACTCAGGACCAGGATATTTGAGAAGCTGCCTTCTCCCATGCAAGCAGGCATGCCTTGAAGGTCAGCAGGGGATGCCCTGGTGTACTACCACCCCTGGCAGACTGATAGCCACAAGGAATAGGGGGCCTTCTCTGTGGTAGTGCCTTTATTATGGAACTCCTCCCAGTGGCATTAAAAACTGCCCCCCTCCTTGTTAGCCTTCCTTTTCTGCCTGGTTTTGCCCTCTTAGGGCCAAATCCTATCCAGTTTTCCAGTGCTGGTGCAGCTGTGCCAAAGGGGCATACACTGTATCCTGTGGTGGGAAGGCAGTCACAGAGGCCTCCTCAAGATATGGGAACCCTTACCTGGGGGCTGCATTGCTGCTATACCGGTGCTGGAAAGTTGGATAGGATTGGGCCCTTAGTTGCTTTTTGATTTTGTGGTTGTATCCCATATTTTGTTTTAATTTTTTTTATCCCACTGTTCTTTATGATTATTTTACTTTTACTGCACTTTGTAAGTTTATATTCATTCCTATTTTCCTGTTTTGTTTATAATGTACATAGCCTTGAGCGCTCCATTTATTTGGAGGGAAAGTTGGAATATATATCATTTAAATCAATGAATAAGAATATTTATACACCTCTTTTCAACCAAAAAAAAAACACAACCAAGTTCATAAGTGGCTTACACAGCAAAATAAATAATCCAACCTCTAGTGCCACTCAGCCATCAAGAGACAACAGCCATCTCCCTTGGTTTCATAAAGCATCAATGTTTATGAGATACTGCATCTATAAAAGAGTAAGGCTCTACCCTTCTAGCACTTCCTTGTGTCCAAGACCCTGAATTAGAAACATATTCAGTGCGTTCCCATCCTGTCCATGTTCCCTTACCCCCTTTCAGTGGGATTTAGGTCTGGTCTACATAAGAAGTAGAAGGAGATGGCAGGATCCTGCAGTGGCAGAGTTAACTGCCAATTGACAGCCCAATCCTATCCACACTTTCCTGGGAGTAAGCCCCACTGACTCTAAGGAGACTTACTTCTGAGTAGACATGCCTAGGATTAGGCTCCAAGTGGGAGGTACCATTTTTCAGTGCTGTTCTCATATGTAAGCACTCACTGCAAGTAAAACTAGCATATCATAGACAGCTTCATTTTTGCTTTGCAACCTTCCCAGTTGCATGGGGTCTTCTGGGCAATGTTTTATTCCACTGTTCAATTTTTCCCCCACCTGTTATCTGAACAGGTACTAGTCATTCCCCCAATGTTTCATTCTGCTGTGTAGACTAGGCCTTTAGCCAGCCCTATGAGTTACAGTTCTCCCCATCTTATCTTCTCAAGGAAGCATCTCTGCTCTTAAACAATTTCAGCCCTTCTCCAACTTCCCCCAGGGGCAAGAACTTTCGCTTCCCACTTTAATGATCTTTTTCGTAAATCTGGTTCTTTCTGGAAGCCATCATCACGGGTTCTGCTGTGTCATCGTTCTGAGAATTGTTGTGTAGAAACTGTGCTAGACTAGACACATGCAAACAAGTTAAAATGAAGTCTGGACAATGCAGAGGTGCTGTTGGTTAAAAGCCTTGGAATCCAGATTGTGAATTGTTAACCTGCGCTGAAGGGATTGCGTGCTGCAAGAAGCAGTCTATTTCTGAGTGCAATTCAAGGTGGTGCTTTTAACCTTTAAAGCCCTAAACTGCTTGTAACCAGTGTCTGAAGGACCACTCCTCCTCTGGCATGAAACTACCCACCTCCCTGAGCCATTTGAGAGGGCTTTTCAGTGTGTTCAGAGAACAGGTGGCAGAAGTCTGCCTGCTGATGACACCCAAATTGTGGAACTCTATCCCCACAAGATGTAAAGTTGGTGCCATCTTTGCTCTTACACCTGCACCAACTAAATACTTGCTTGTTTTGCTTGGCCATTGCTTTTGACTTACAATGCTGTGGCTTCAGTTGCTGGGCTGCTATTTTGTTTACGGTGCTTTCACTGTTATTCTGGTTGATGCTATAGTTTTTTTTAATGTTATCCAGATTTTAGTGTATTTTGTTGTACTGTGTAACTTGGTTGAAAACTGCTAGTAGCACCTCCCTGATGTCCAGAAATCTTGTAATAATAAATATTTTTGTACACTATTATTGTAATAAGTAAACAAATGAATTTGGGGGCCAAGAACTTTGGGAACTTTGCTACTCCTACTATCATGCATGACTATGACTCAGCGGCATGGTGGGTGATGCAAGAGATCCACACTGTTTGAACAGGATGGACATATAAGAATGCAGGACTGTTTGTCTCAATGCGTGTGGGTCATGCCTAATTTTTGGCAAGGTCAGCATCATGTGTAAGGCACATGACAGCAGGATGTGGTGAGATCACCTAGACCTAGTGGCTTCGGCAAGGGGAAAACAGAGTTCTGGTGAGAGAATTATGCAGCAGTATGATTATATCTGGTTTCTTTCTCATCACAAGGTGCTTGTTTGCATCAATATATGTCAACAGCTGAATTTAAACCAAGTGCGCACCAAGCACCACTGAAATCAATGAGGCAAGCTATTTGTGACTCAGCAAAGCCCCTCTGATTTCAACAGTGCTTAGTCAGGGTTCCCCATCTTTGGATGCAATCCAAAAGGAAGCAAAACACTGCACAGGTGATGAGCACCACCACAAATGTATAATCTAGTAAAGCAGCTTGCATTTGGCAAGCATAGATAGCTTCTAGTTGCTGCTGGATGGCTCCCTCTTGCAGTGTGAGTGTGGGTTAAAGTACATGAAAGAGGAAGTTTTATGTTCAGACTTACTTTCCTGGGGGCTGGGGATAAGAATAGGCCCTCAGTCTGGCTGTACTTGTCGTAAGAGGCGACTAAACAGCCACTGGGTAGATGGGACTCGTCAGCCTGGGAAGGCAGCTCATCTGAGAGAAGGAAAACTCTGATCCCAAACCTCCACTGCCTTGTGGCTACATCCAGTTATGGAAAAGGCTTCAGGAGCCAACCTCGAGGCAAAATCCGGAGTCGGAGTCCCTGAGGCAGTTTGTGGCTGAACACAGTCACGTTCTGGCAACTCCTACGACGCTGCTGGAACCAACCGTATTGGCTTCTGCCTTTCCATTGGACCATTTCAGCGACGTGGAGAGGGGGGATTTGCTGCATGGGAAACAGTCTATCCTCCATATCTACTGTACCCAGGCATCGCGCACTGGAGAGAACATTTGTTCCAGAACCACTATTCAGAGCGCAATACCATAGTCTTCCGAGACTGAAGGATGCCAACACACACACACTTTCCTGTCTGCTGCTGGAAATTTCTTTTCAACCCAACCTGAGGCTGACTTGGAATTCCCCCAAATATAGTACTGTCTTTGTGTCTTGGTTTTCTCTGTGCTGACAGAGGGGTAAGAAAACATCCAGTTTTCAGACTTATCTAACTATCAGGACATGCTGAACTACATGTGACCTCTCCACCATCACCTCCCTTCAGCTGCAAAACACATGATAAAAGCAATCATCTCCCTTTACAAGCCTCACTCTCAAGGCAAAACTGCATGTTAGGTATGTAAGAGATTTGTGATCTGATCTCCCAGTGTTTTATTGTTTAATGAAATGCAGCCTTAGCAAGTGCATGTGTGCCAATTTGAGTGTGTGTTTAAACCCCTGTGCACTATTTTCTTGCTCAAAACCCACACCCCAGCAGCAAAAATAATTTTAAAAAATAATTTGTGCCATTAATAATGCAGGGTGTCAAAGCCCCCTCCTCTATGGAGAACTCGTGCAAGGAAAGTGCCCTACAGGTAGACCACAGCTGCGATACAAGGATATCTGCAAGAGGGATCTGAAGGCCTTAGGAATGGACCTCAACAAGTGGGAAACCCTGGCCTCTGAGCGGCCCGCTTGGAGGCAGGCTGTGCAGCATGGCCTTTCCCAGTTTGAAGAGACACTTTGCCAGCAGTCTGAGGCTAAGAGGCAAAGAAGGAAGGCCCATAGCCAGGGAGACAGACCAGGGACAGGCTGCACTTGCTCCCAGTGTGGAAGGGATTGTCACTCCCGAATTGGCCTTTTCAGCCACACTAGACGCTGTTCCAGAACCACCTTTCAGAGTGCGATACCAGAGTCTTTCGAGACTGAAGGCTGCCAACAAACAAAGCCCCCTCTCTAGCAATGGAAATCCTATCAACCTCCTCCCCTGCCATTTGACCAGGTATTGCTCATACATCCTTACAGGCCTATTGTCACCTCTCAAAGGGCTAGAAACTTAGGCTGCAATCCTATGCATACTTACCTGGGAGTAAGTTCAATTCAATGGGGCTTACTTCTGAGTAGTCATGCATAGGATTGCACTGCACCTCTTTTAAAATGCAAATTGTCACAAGAGCAGAGAGAATACAAAGAGCCCCAGGCCTGAGTGTTGTTTGCTAAATCCAAATCTGATAGAGTCAATGTAGCACCTGAAAAATCAGCTGCTGATGAATGCTGGAGTAGCCCAAGGCCACAATTGGGTGTCACCAAAGGGGGTCTAATCTTGTCACTTATAAGTATTCAGTTACCCTCACATGCACCTGTGCAGCAGGGCTGGCCCAAAACCTGGCAGCTGAGGTTATAGGCCCAATGCTGCCCTCCCTTACCTGGTGATGTGCTCCTCCCACTCCCTGAATTTGAAAAGAAAGAAGGATGTGCAGACGCAGACGCGTCTGGCCTCTGGGAACCTCTGGCCTCTGCAGACGCGTGTGGCCTCTGGGAACCAAGTGCCTCTGGGAACTAAGTGCCAGGTAAGGCACAAGAGTTTAGCATCTGGGCGAGGAGAAGGCAAGGAGACCTCTGAGTTTTGGAGAAGGAGAGGAGGAGGAGCAGGAGGAGGAGGTAAGTGTACTCATTCTAACGCTTTGTCTTTCTAACTCCCTGTCTTCTAACCTTAATCTTACCTTTAAAGCAACCTTAAATCAAAATTGAAAGTTAGCACCTAAGGGAGGTACATAGGGCTACTCATGAGCAGGAGCAGAGTCCTACTCATGAGTAAGTGCCCAAGGGTCAGGCATTTAAATCAAAATTGAAAGTTAGCTGCACCTAAGGTAGCACTTAATCGAAGGAAGGGAGGAGGATAAAGTGAAAAGCAGGTTTTCTACTTGTTTAAATTAAACCTATACTTAACCCAGGTTAAACCTAATCTAAGTTAGAACATAACCTAAACAGGTCAGTAAATTGGGACACAGGATCTAGTGAGCAATAAATAATTAAACAAACCCAAATAAAAACTAGCTTGAGGTTACAAAAACAGTCCAGCCTAAGAGAACAGAACTAGGAGGGAAAGGACCTAGGAAGGGCCAATTCCCAACCCATTAAGAGCCCCAGTAGGCTAATCCAAGCAGTCCATTCAGGAGCCTGCAGAGTAGGTCACGCCCATCAGCAGCCATTTGCCTTCCTGAGCTTTTGTAAGCTCACCTGGGAAGGCCAGCCCCCTTTCAATCAGGAAGGAAGGAGGGGGGAGGAGCCAGCCAGGAGTATAAAGCTAGGCAGGCCATCGCGTGAGGCTCTCTGCAGACGCGTGTGGCCTCTGGGAACCCAGTGCCTCTGGGAACTAAGTGCCAGGTAAGGCACAAGAGTTTAGCATCTGGGCGAGTTCAGCGGCAGGGCGAGGAGGCCAGGGCCCCATACACTGCCCTTCCTCTTCCCTTGAGAAGAGGGCTGCTATCCAGTGTACGGTTTTTAAAAGGACCCATAAATAAAACAACAACAACAACAACAACAAAAAAGCTATGCAGTCAGACAGCCAGCAGCAGGGTGGGGGCTATCCAGTGTTCTGCATAGAGTGCCACATGTATGATTATATGCCTCTGGGGCATAAGTCATGGGTGTGTCCTCGGTGCAAGGAGCTCCAGGCTCTCAGGGAACGCGTCCACTCCCTTGAAGCCTTGGTGGCCGACCTGGAGAAGCGCAGGCAGCCAGAGGAGGACCGTGGGGAGACTTCCGGGGACGATCAGGCTTCGTCCCAACCTCAGGCGTGCAGCTCCTCGGCTGCCCGGATGGGAAGTCTCGGGACTGGAGGACGTCATCCTGGAGAGGAGGGAAACAATCCCCTAGGGGGGATCCCTTCTCCAGGGGATGGGCCCGTATCCGAGCGCACTCGGGATACTCCTCGGCGGGAGGGGGGTCGGGGGCTTCTTGTAGTGGGGGATTCGATTATTAGAAACATAGAGAGGGGGGTTTGCGACGGATGTGAGGACCGCATGGTGACTTGCCTGCCTGGTGCGAAGGTTGCGGACATCACTTCTCGTCTAGACAGGCTAGTAGACAGTGCTGGGGGAGAGGTAGCGGCTGTGGTGCATGTCGGCACCAACGACGTGGGCAAGTGTAGCTGGGAGGTCCTGGAGGCCAAATTTAGGCTTTTAGGCAGGAAGCTGAAAGCCAGGACCTCAAAGGTAGCATTCTCTGAAGTGCTACCTGTTCCACGCGCAGGGCCAGCTAGGCAGGCGGAGATCAGGGGTCTCAATGCGTGGATGAGACGGTGGTGTAGGGAGGAGGGGTTTAGATTCGTTAGGCACTGGGGAACGTTTTGGGACAAGCGGGGCCTGTACAAGAGGGACGGGCTCCATTTGAACCAGAATGGAACCAGACTGCTGGCGCATAACATTAAAAAGGTGGCAGAGCAGCTTTTAAACTGATCCCTGGGGGAAGGCCGACAGGAGCCGAGGGGCATCCGGTTCGGGACTCCTCATCCCTATGGGATGAGGATGGGGAGGTTAGAGAACAACAAGACAAAGGCAGGGTAGGAGAAGAAATTGGGAAAGGTAGGGTGATGGGATGTGATAGACGGTTTGGCACAATGAGAGGATGCGGGGACAAAGGAGCGAATAAGCAGCCCATCCTGGGGCATTCCGTGTACAAATGCTTTTATGCGAATGCCCGAAGTCTACGAGCAAAGGTGGGAGAACTGGAATGTCTGGTGACAAGGGAAAATATTGACATAGTGGGCATAACGGAAACCTGGTGGAATGCGGAAAATCAGTGGGATACCGCAATCCTGGGCTATAAACTCTACAGGAGGGACAGGCAGGGGCGTGTTGGAGGTGGGGTGGCCCTTTATGTTAAGGAAGGGATAGAATCCAGCAAAGTAGAGATTGAAGGTGGGTCCGACTCCACCGTAGAATCTCTGTGGGTTAAATTACCAGGCTTGTGCAGCGATGTAATACTGGGGGCGTGCTATCGTCCTCCAGACCAGAAATCTGATGGGGACCTTGAAATGAGGAAACAGATCAGGGAGGTGACAAGGAAGGACAGGGTTGTAATCATGGGGGACTTCAATTATCCTCATATTGACTGGGTCAATTTGTGTTCTGGTCACGATAAGGAAACCGGATTTCTTGACGTGCTAAATGACTGTGGCTTAGATCAGCTAGTCAAGGAGCCCACCAGAGGACAGGTGACTCTGGATTTAATTTTGTGCGGTACGCAGGACCTGGTTAGAGATGTAAACGTTACTGAGCCATTGGGGAACAGTGATCATGCTGCGATACGTTTTGACGTGCACGTTGGGGGAAGAATACCAGGCAAATCTCTAACAAAAACCCTTGACTTCCGACGGGCGGACTTCCCTCAAATGAGGAGGCTGGTTAGAAGGAGGTTGAAAGGGAGGGTAAAAAGAGTCCAGTCTCTCCAGAGTGCATGGAGGCTGCTTAAAACAACAGTAATAGAGGCCCAGCAGAGGTGTATACCGCAAAGAAAGAAGGGTTCCACTAAATCCAGGAGAGTGCCCGCATGGCTAACCAGCCAAGTTAGAGAGGCTGTGAAGGGCAAGGAAGCTTCCTTCCGTAAATGGAAGTCTTGCCCTGATGAAGAGAATAAAAAGGAACATAAACTGTGGCAAAAGAAATGTAAGAAGGTGATAGGGGAGGCCAAGCGAGACTATGAGGAACGCATGGCCAGCAACATTAAGGGGAATAATAAAAGCTTCTTCAAATATGTTAGAAGCAGGAAACCCGCCAGAGAAGCGGTTGGCCCTCTGGATGGTGAGGGAGGGAAAGGGGAGATAAAAGGAGACTTAGAGATGGCAGAGAAATTAAATGAGTTCTTTGCATCTGTCTTCACGGCAGAAGACCTCGGGCAGATACCGCTGCCCGAACGGCCCCTCCTAACCGAGGAGTTAAGTCAGATAGAGGTTAAAAGAGAAGATGTTTCAGACCTCATTGATAAATTAAAGATCAATAAGTCACCGGGCCCTGATGGCATACACCCAAGGGTTATTAAGGAATTGAAGAATGAAGTTGCAGATCTCTTGACTAAGGTATGCAACTTGTCCCTCAAAACGGCCACAGTACCAGAAGATTGGAGGATAGCAAATGTCACGCCTATTTTTAAAAAGGGAAAGAGGGGGGACCCGGGAAACTATAGGCCGGTCAGCCTAACATCCATACCGGGTAAGATGGTGGAATGCCTCATCAAAGATAGGATCTCAAAACACATAGACGAACAGGCCTTGCTGAGGGAGAGTCAGCATGGCTTCTGTAAGGGTAAGTCTTGCCTCACAAACCTTATAGAATTCTTTGAAAAGGTCAACAGGCATGTGGATGCGGGAGAACCCGTGGACATTATATATCTGGACTTTCAGAAGGCATTTGACACGGTCCCTCACCAAAGGCTACTGAAAAAACTCCACAGTCAGGGAATTAGAGGACAGGTCCTCTCGTGGATTGAGAACTGGTTGGAGGCCAGGAAGCAGAGAGTGGGTGTCAATGGGCAATTTTCACAATGGAGAGAGGTGAAAAGCGGTGTGCCCCAAGGATCTGTCCTGGGACCGGTGCTTTTCAACCTCTTCATAAATGACCTGGAGACAGGGTTGAGCAGTGAAGTGGCTAAGTTTGCAGACGACACCAAACTTTTCCGAGTGGTGAAGATCAGAAGTGATTGTGAGGAGCTCCAGAAGGATCTCTCCAGACTGGCAGAATGGGCAGCAAAATGGCAGATGCGCTTCAATGTCAGTAAGTGTAAAGTCATGCACATTGGGGCAAAAAATCAAAACTTTAGATATAGGCTGATGGGTTCTGAGCTGTCTGTGACAGATCAGGAGAGAGATCTTGGGGTGGTGGTGGACAGGTCGATGAAAGTGTCGACCCAATGTGCGGCGGCAGTGAAGAAGGCCAATTCTATGCTTGGGATCATTAGGAAGGGTATTGAGAACAAAACGGCTAATATTATAATGCCGTTGTACAAATCGATGGTAAGGCCACACCTGGAGTATTGTGTCCAGTTCTGGTCGCCGCATCTCAAAAAAGACATAGTGGAAATGGAAAAGGTGCAAAAGAGAGCGACTAAGCTGATTACGGGGCTGGGGCACCTTCCTTATGAGGAAAGGCTACGGCGTTTGGGCCTCTTCAGCCTAGAAAAGAGACGCTTGAGGGGGGACATGATTGAGACATACAAGATTATGCAGGGGATGGACAGAGTAGATAGGGAGATGCTCTTTACACTCTCACATAATACCAGAACCAGGGAACATCCACTAAAATTGAGTGTTGGGCGGGTTAGGACAGACAAAAGAAAATATTTCTTTACTCAGCGCGTGGTCAGTCTGTGGAACTCCTTGCCACAGGATGTGGTGCTGGCGTCTAGCCTAGACGCCTTTAAAAGGGGATTGGACGAGTTTCTGGAGGAAAAATCCATTATGGGGTACAAGCCATGATGTGTATGCGCAACCTCCTGATTTTAGGAATGGGTTAAGTCAGAATGCCAGATGTAGGGGAGAGCACCAGGACGAGGTCTCTTGTTATCTGGTGTGCTCCCTGGGGCATTTGGTGGGCCGCTGTGAGATACAGGAAGCTGGACTAGATGGGCCTATGGCCTGATCCAGTGGGGCTGTTCTTATGTTCTTATGTGAAACAGAGGAAGTGTGGAGGGGAACAGAGTGGTTGGGCTAGCTTTGTCCCCTTACTGCTTTTCCAATCCAGGGAGTGGGAAGAGGGAAAAAGAGAAGGAGCAGTGGAGCCTAGTGGGTGGATAGAGGTGCGTTGGCATCTGCCACTGCATCAGCTGACCTCATGGATGGTGTGATGAACAAGGTAAAACCACTGCCAGGCTGGATTCCACCTTGCTAGGCTAAAAGCCATTTTGATTGCCCTGGGAAAGCTGTGCTGTGTTCGGAGACAGTGTGAAGAGCCTTATTGGCCTTCTCCGTAGGGGCCACACAGAAGTCAGATAAGATGGTCTTCTCACTGGGCACAGAACTGTCCAATTAAGACTAACAAGGTGCAGCTGTCGTTTTCCAGTTAGGAGGGGGAGAGGATTGCAGCAGCTGATGAGGTCATCTTCTAGATCAGTGGTCCCCAACCTTTAAGAGCCCATGGACCACTGAGGCAGACATTGAAATAGTTATGGACCACATGCAACCTTTTCCATCCCCACCACACACAAAAAATACAATTCAATTTGGTAGTCCATGGGGGTGGACTCAGCGAGACACTGGAAATTCCAGCTGTGAGGGGTCCATTCTTCACCCTCTGGGATGGTCCATGGGGAAGCAAATTGCCAAGTGAGTGTTCCTTTGCAGACTACCAGAACCACTGATGGAGAACGGACCCTCCCCCAGCTGGCACTTCAGCAAGCATTGGACCACCAGAGAGGGCAGAGAACAAACTACCTACAGCCACAGCTGACACTTCAGTGATCTGTGAGGGAGCTCTCACTTGGCAAGACACTGGAAGTGATGAATGGTGATCTTTTTTCCTGAGACCTTGGGGACCACTTCTCAGGGTCTCACCGGACACCTGTGGTCCCCGGACCACAGGTTGGGAACCACTGTTCTGGATGCATTGTCTGGTCTGACACTCTGGCTGACTAGCAGGTAACTTTAAAGTATATAAGCCTATTCCTGTGACAGGAGGGGGCCTTCATCAGTCTCTCTTGACTGGGCTCATCAAGGAGCCCTGTCTGTACCATTGCTGGGACGGCAGGTGGAAGAGTCATCCCTTGCCTATGGCCTATGATTGTTAGGAGGTAGTTGGTCCAAGTGAGCATTAGTGTAATGTCAGTCTAGAGCTTAGCTTGTGAACTAGTCTAGAGCTTAGTATGATTGTTAGGAGGTAGTTGGTCCAAGTGAGCATTAGGGTAATGTCAGTCTAGAGCTTAGCTTGTGAACTAGTCTAGAGCTTAGTATGATTGTTAGGAGGTAGTTGGTCCAAGTGAGCATTAGGGTAATGTCAGTCTAGAGCTTAGCTTGTGAACTAGTCTAGAGCTTAGTATGTGAACTAGTAATATTTATTCTCTCAAGTAGCTGAAGACCTTAACTGTACCTGTACTTTTCTATTGTACATGTACATTTCTATTTTTAATAAACTTATATTTGCAGGCTTGTGCCTGTGTGTGAAGGTGTTTATCCAGATAAATTCTGCTTTGACCACTTAGGATGCAATCCTAACCCACTTTGCAGCACCAAAGTAAGGGTAATGCAGCTCCGAGGTAAGAGAACAAACATTCCCTTTAAGGATGCCTCTGTGAGTGCCACCCAACTGTGGGATGCAGCACATATTCCATTAGCACAACTATGCCAGTGCTGGAAAGTTGGTTAGGGTTATACTATTGAGGTGAACCAGAGCCTTGAAACCCTGGGAACTGGGGGGTGGGTAGGTCTCAGAGTTTACAAGGGCTGGGGAGTTTCCCTGTAGCTCTTCAGCTTCTCTTTAGCTGAAGGATTGGCTTTTAAAAGGGGTGGTGGCACACACTGTAGGGCCAGTTGCCCTTATCACGCACCCACTGTTATCAGTCTGGAGTTGGAGTGATGGGTTTTGGGTGCATGACAGATGAGTCAGCCCTGCTTTACAGTAATATGACATCTGTCTGTTCATTTGGGAGAGCATGAAAGCTAAGAGAACTTGTAACAGTTATTATGAAGATTAAAAGTACCAGAAGAGCACTGCTAGGTCAGACCAGAAGTCCCATGCTTGTCAACAAGATGCCTGTAGGAGACCTACAATCAAAGTATGGAGGCAACAACCCTCTCCAAGGAGCCAGGATGTTGTAGTGGTTTTGGTGTTGGACTTAGACCTGGAAGATCCAGTTTCAAATCCCCACTCAGCCCTGCAGCTTCCTGGGTGACCTTGGGCCAAACACTATCTCTTAGCCTAATCCACTTCAGAGGGTTGCTGTGAGGACCAGAGGGAAGGAACTATGTACACCACCCTGAGCTCCTTAGAACAGTGGTTCCCAAACTCCCTTGCCCTACTGGGCCATTGGCCACAGCCCCCCATTAGGGCCACAATCTTATACTTTGTATGGGGCAGTGGGTTTTTCATAAGGATTTCGTGAGGATCCTCTGCTCCCCTGGCTGGTTTCCACAGTTACACATGGAGCCACAGCTCACAGTTCAGGAACCACTGCCTTAGAAGAAGGGCAACATAAAAATGTGAAAAATAAGTACACTTTCAATGTGGAGGCTGCAATTATCACAGCAAATAACCATTGATCAGACTGGATCAACTGAATCCTCCATGGATTTGTCCAGTCCCTTTAAAAGCCCTTACTACCACTGCCATCACTACATTTGGGGTTAACAGGATTCTGTAAGTTGACTACATGCCCGCCCTGAATTTCATCCAGTTTCATTGGATGAAAATTCTTGTGTAATGGGAGGGGGAGACTATGAAGCTTCCATGAGTAGCTTCTGGGTCAGATGAGTTCTGAGAGATCATGGGTAGCTTCTGGGTCAGATGAGATCATGGGTAAAGGATTTTATGGAGCTAGATCATGAGTAGTACGTGTTATGGAATATTTGAAGAGTGCCTGACCTATGAACCTGAGGAGGCATGTGCATTGATCATCCATAGGTGTGACAATTGTTTGCTGGAACTCAAGGGTGACTTTAAAGGATTACTTTATAGAGTTCAGCAAGTCTGCCATATCAGAAGCAGGAGGGGAGGGTCAGAGAATAGTGGCTGAGACCTCTTTTTATCAAACAAAGTTCTTTGGGAAAATGCAATAAAACACAATGTTTTTCTTCCATCCTGTTGTGAAGATGAGTGTGCAGATCAAATACAAATTAGCCAGGAGGAGGAGCTGTAATATCAAAGTTAATATATATCCAAAGTTAAACTGCTTATTGTTCCCCAAGAGAAGGAATCCCTGGATCACAATATATAGTGTGCTATCCAAGAACCAATACCAGAGATCATCTACGAGATATGTAAACACCAGATATCATCTCGTAGATATGTAAACACCAAAGCCCAATATTCTCTCCAAAGTCCAAAATTTTCTCACACTGCAATGTGACCAAGAGACAGAACCCAAGGCAAAGCTATGTAGATGGGGTGGGCTTGGTTCTTAATGGCTGGAGTCATCAGAGACTGGGCACAAGTTTTCCCTTCTCTCTGCTGCAGTATCCCAAAATACAGCACTTTCTTCCAGAGACATGAATGGCAGCCATTCATTTCTGTGGACGCTATTGGAATTGATACTCTCATATACAGTAGTTACATCTTGAATGGTCTTGTGGTTATGGAGGTGCATAATATATAATAGGCCAAAGCTGTAATGAATAAGGAACTACACGCCAGGAACCACCTTCAGCCTCATGAAAAAGAAAAATGCCACTATTGTGGATGTGTATCCTGTCCTCAGCCTCTAGCCTGGATGGCCTAACAGGGATCCAATAGAGGGTTGCACATACACACCCCTTAAGGAACCTAACAACATGCAAGTCCATCTTCCATACTCATCACTGAGAGCCAGTGTCATGGAACAATTAGTTTATTGACTAGGATGACAGAAACCTGGATTTTGACAACTGAACCAGTCCAGTCACCCTCTCTCTCTCAGCCTAACTTGCCTTATAATACTATTGTGAGGAAAATGGGGGAGTCAGATGCCTCACCTTGAGTCCTTGGGAGGAATGTAGGAATTAAAACATAACAAATAAATCTGCAGGGGGGCTTTTCATGCCCTGTCCCAATTTTACACACACACTTTAATGACATCTCCCCACGCACACCATTTCAACAACTATATCCAATTACAGCATGTTCCAGTTAAAGTTAACAGCTAATAAGGTAATCCTTCACTGTGCTGAATCAGAATTCCTCAACCAAAATGCCTCTTCTTGATCAAATAATCCCTTTGCACAAACAGATTTGCTTTCTTTCCAGGTTGGTTGATTGGTTCAAAGTCCACATAAAACTTTGCTGTAGCCTACATTTTTTTCTTGAACACAGGAGAGAGGGAAACATCACAGAATGATAAAGTTGGAAGGGGTTAAGTAGGCTATCTAATCTAAACCCCCTCCTTGGTTCAGGCTTAATGGAAAATAAAGGAATACCTTGGTAGACCTTGATCTGAACTAGGTGCCCCAGCATTGTCTCATAAGAACATAAGAACATAAGAACATAAGAACAGCCCCACTGGATCAGGCCATAGGCCCATCTAGTCCAGCTTCCTGTATCTCACAGCGGCCCACCAAATGCCCCAGGGAGCACACCAGATAACAAGAGACCTCATCCTGGTGCTCTCCCCTACATCTGGCATTCTGACTTAACCCATTCCTAAAATCAGGAGGTTGCGCATACACATCATGGCTTGTACCCCATAATGGATTTTTCCTCCAGAAACTCATCCAATCCACTTTTAAAGGCGTCTAGGCTAGACGCCAGCACCACATCCTGTGGCAAGGAGTTCCACAGACTGACCACGCGCTGAGTAAAGAAATATTTTCTTTTGTCTGTCCTAACCCGCCCAACACTCAATTTTAGTGGATGTCCCCTGGTTCTGGTATTATGTGAGAGTGTAAAGAGCATCTCCCTATCCACTCTGTCCATCCCCTGCATAATTTTGTATGTCTCAATCATGTCCCCCCTCAAGCGTCTCTTTTCTAGGCTGAAGAGGCCCAAACGCCGTAGCCTTTCCTCATAAGGAAGGTGCCCCAGCCCCGTAATCATCTTAGTCGCTCTCTTTTGCACCTTCTCCATTTCCACTATGTCTTTTTTGAGATGCGGCGACCAGAACTGGACACAATACTCCAGGTGTGGCCTTACCATCGATTTGTACAACGGCATTATAATATTAGCCGTTTTGTTCTCAATACCCTTCCTAATGATCCCAAGCATAGAATTGGCCTTCTTCACTGCCGCCGCACATTGGGTCGACACTTTCATCGACCTGTCCACCACCACCCCAAGATCTCTCTCCTGATCTGTCACAGACAGCTCAGAACCCATCAGCCTATATCTAAAGTTTTGATTTTTTGCCCCAATGTGCATGACTTTACACTTACTGACATTGAAGCGCATCTGCCATTTTGCTGCCCATTCTGCCAGTCTGGAGAGATCCTTCTGGAGCTCCTCACAATCACTTCTGGTCTTTACCACTCGGAAAAGTTTGGTGTCGTCTGCAAACTTAGCCACTTCACTGCTCAACCCTGTCTCCAGGTCATTAATGAAGAGGTTGAAAAGCACCGGTCCCAGGACAGATCCTTGGGGCACACCGCTTTTCACCTCTCTCCATTGTGAAAATTGCCCATTGACACCCACTCTCTGCTTCCTGGCCTCCAACCAGTTCTCAATCCACGAGAGGACCTGTCCTCTAATTCCCTGACTGTGGAGTTTTTTCAGTAGCCTTTGGTGAGGGACCGTGTCAAACGCCTTCTGAAAGTCCAGATATATAATGTCCACGGGTTCTCCCGCATCCACATGCCTGTTGACCTTTTCAAAGAATTCTATAAGGTTTGTGAGGCAAGACTTACCCTTACAGAAGCCATGCTGACTCTCCCTCAGCAAGGCCTGTTCGTCTATGTGTTTTGAGATCCTATCTTTGATGAGGCATTCCACCATCTTACCCGGTATGGATGTTAGGCTGACCGGCCTATAGTTTCCCGGGTCCCCCCTCTTTCCCTTTTTAAAAATAGGCGTGACATTTGCTATCCTCCAATCTTCTGGTACCGTGGCCGTTTTGAGGGACAAGTTGCATACCTTAGTCAAGAGATCTGCAACTTCATTCTTCAATTCCTTAATAACCCTTGGGTGTATGCCATCAGGGCCCGGTGACTTATTGATCTTTAATTTATCAATGAGGTCTGAAACATCTTCTCTTTTAACCTCTATCTGACTTAACTCCTCGGTCAGGAGGGGCCGTTCGGGCAGCGGTATCTGCCCGAGGTCTTCTGCCGTGAAGACAGATGCAAAGAACTCATTTAATTTCTCTGCCATCTCTAAGTCTCCTTTTATCTCCCCTTTCCCTCCCTCACCATCCAGAGGGCCAACCGCTTCTCTGGCGGGTTTCCTGCTTCTAACATATTTGAAGAAGCTTTTATTATTCCCCTTAATGTTGCTGGCCATGCGTTCCTCATAGTCTCGCTTGGCCTCTCTGACAACACCAGCCAAATGTACGTATTTAGAAACTCACAAGTGTGGTATGAAGGGGACAGCGTTCACCTGTTCTTATCCCGACATCTGATATTTGTGGTATAGAGAAATTCCAATTACTTATCATAAGAACATAACATAAGAACAGCCCCACTGGATCAGGCCATAGGCCCATGTAGTCCAGCTTCCGGTATCTCACAGCGGCCCACCAAATGCCCCAGGGAGCACACCAGATAACAAGAGACCTCATCCTGGTGCCCTCCCTTGCATCTGGCATTCTGACAAAACCCATTTCTAACATCAGGAGGTTGCGCATACACATCATGGCTTGTACCCCATAATGGATTTTTCCTCCAGAAACTTGTCCAATCCCCTTTTAAAGGCGTCCAGGCTAGACGCCATCACCACATCCTGTGGCAAGGAGTTCCACAGACCAACCACACGCTGAGTAAAGAAATATTTTCTTTTGTTTGTTCTAACTCTCCCAACACTAAATTTTAGTGGATGTCCCCTGGTTCTGGTGTTATGTGAGAGTGTAAAGAGCATCTCCCTATCCACTCTGTCCATCCCCTGCATAATTTTGTATGTCTCAATCATGTCCCCCCTCAGGCGTCTCTTTTCTAGGCTGAAGAGGCCCAAACGCCGTAGCCTTTCCTCATAAGGAAGGTGCCCCAGCCCTGTAATCATCTTAGTCGCTCTCTTTTGCACCTTTTCCATTTCCACTATGTTTTTTTTTTTGAGATGCGGTGACCAGAACTGGACACAATACTCCAGGTGTGGCCTTACCATAGATTTGTACAACGGCATTATAATATTAGCCGTTTTGTTCTCAATACCCTTTCTAATGATCCCAAGCATAGAATTGGCCTTCTTCACTGCCCCGCACATTGGGTCAACACTTTCATTGAGCTGTCCACCACCACCCCAAGATCTCTCTCCCGATCTGTCACATACAGCTCAGAACCCATCAGCCTATATCTAAAGTTTTGATTTTTTGCCCCAATGTGCATGACTTTACACTTACTGACATTGAAGCGCATCTGCCATTTTGCTGCCCATTCTGCCAGTCTGGAGAGATCCTTCTGGAGCTCCTCACAATCACTTCTGGTCTTCACCACTCGGAAAAGTTTGGTGTCATCCGCAAACTTTGCAACCTCACTGCTCACCCCTGTCTCCAGGTCATTAATGAAGAGGTTGAAAAGCACCGGTCCCAGGTCAGATCCTTGGGGCACACCGCTTTTCACTTCTCTCCATTATGAAAATTGCCCATTGACACCCACTCTCTGCTTCCTGGCCTCCAACCAGTTCTCAATCCATGAGAGGACCTGTCCTCTAATTCCCTGACTGTGGAGCTTTTTCAGTAGCCTTTGGTGAGGGACCGTGTCAAACGCCTTCTGAAAGTCCAGATATATAATGTCCATGGGTTCTCCCGCATCCACATGCCTGTTGACCTTTTCAAAGAATTCTATAAGGTTCGTGAGGCAAGACTTACCCTTACAGAAGCCATGCTGATTCTCCCTCAGCAAGACCTGTTCGTCTATGTGTTTTGAGATCCTATCTTTGATGAGGCATTCCACCATCTTACCCGGTATAGATGTTAGGCTGACCGGCCTATAGTTTCCCGGGTCCCCCCTCTTTCCCTTTTTAAAGATAGGCGTGACATTTGCTATCCTCCAATCTTCTGGTACCGTGGCCGTTTTGAGGGACAAGTTGCATATCTTAGTCAAGAGATCTGCAACTTCATTCTTCAATTCCTTAATAACTCTTGGGTGGATGCCATCAGGGCCCGGTGACTTACTGATCTTTAATTTATCAATGAGGTCTGAAACATCTTCTCTTTTAACCTCTATCTGACTTAACTCCTCGGTTAGGAGGGGCCGTTCAGGCAGCGGTACCTGCCCGAGGTCTTCTGCCGTGAAGACAGATGCAAAGAACTCATTTAATTTCTCTGCCATCTCTAAGTCTCCTTTTATCTCCCCTTTCCCTCCCTCACCATCCAGAGGGCCAACCGCTTCTCTGGCGGGTTTCCTGCTTCTAACATATTTGAAGAAGCTTTTATTATTCCCCTTAATGTTGCCGGCCATGCGTTCCTCATAGTCTCGCTTGGCCTCCCATATCACCTTCTTACATTTCTTTTGCCACAATTTATGTTCCTTTTTATTCTCCTCATTAGGGCAAGACTTCCATTTACAGAAGGAAGCTTCCTTGCCCTTCACAGCCTCTCTAACTTGGCTGGTTAGCCATGCGGGCACCCTCCTGGATTTAGTGGAACCCTTCTTTCTTTGCGGTATACACCTCTGCTGGGCCTCTATTACTGTTGTTTTAAGTAGCCTCCATGCACTCTGGAGAGATTGGACTCTTTTTACCCTCCCTTTTAACCTCCTTCTAACCAGCCTCCTCATTTGAGGGAAGTCCGCCCGTCGGAAGTCAAGGGTTTTTGTTAGAGATTTGCCTGGTATTCTTCCCCCAACGTGCACGTCAAAACGGATCGCAGCGTGATCACTGTTCCCCAATGGCTCAGTAACATTTACATCTCTAACCAGGTCCTGAGTACCACACAATATTAAATCCAGAGTCACCTGTCCTCTGGTGGGCTCCGTGACTAGCTGCTCTAAGCCACAGTCATTTAGCACGTCAAGAAATCCGGTCTCCTTATCGTGACCAGAACACAAATTGACCCAATCTATATGAGGATAATTGAAGTCCCCCATGATTACAACCCTGTCCCTCCTTGTCACCTCCCTGATCTGTTTCCTCATTTCAAGGTCCCCATCCGATTTCTGGTCTGGAGGAGGATAGCACGCCCCCAGTATTACATCGCTGCACAAGCCTGGTAATTTAACCCACAGAGATTCTAAGGTGGAGTCGGACCCACTTTCAATCTCTACTTTGCTGGATTCTATCTCTTCCTTAACATAAACAGCCACCCCACCTCCAACACGCCCCTGCCTGTCCCTCCTGTAGAGTTTATAGCCCGGGATTGCCGTATCCCACTGATTCTCCGCATTCCACCAGGTTTCCATTATACCCACTATGTCAATGTTTTCCCTTGTCACCAGACATTCCAGTTCTCCCACCTTTGCTCGTAGACTTCGGGCATTCGCATAAAAGCATTTGTACACGGAATGCCCCAGGATGGGCTGCTTATTCGCTCCTTTGTCCCCGCATCCTCTCATTGTGCCAAACTGTCTATCACATCCCATCACGCTACCTTTCCCAATTTCTTCTCCTGCTCTGCCTTTGTCTTGTTGTTCTCTAACCTTCCCATCCTCATTCCATAGGGATGAGGAGTCCCGAACCGGATGCCCCTCGGCTCCTGTTGGCCTTCCCCCAGGGATCAGTTTAAAAGCTGCTCTGCCACCTTTTTAATGTTATGCGCCAGCAGTCTGGTTCCATTCTGGTTCAAGTGGAGCCCGTCCCTCTTGTACAGGCCCCGCTTGTCCCAAAAAGTTCCCCAGTGCCTAACGAATCTAAACCCCTCCTCCCTACACCACCGTCTCATCCACGCATTGAGACCCGTGATCTCCGCCTGCCTAGCTGGCCCTGCGCGTGGAACAGGTAGTACTTCAGAGAATGCTACCTTTGAGGTCCTGGCTTTCAGCTTCCTGCCTAAAAGCCTAAATTTGGCCTCCAGGACCTCCCAGCTACACTTGCCCACGTCGTTGGTGCCGACATGCACCACAACCGCTACCTCTCCCCCAGCACTGTCTACCAGCCTGTCTAGATGAGAAGTGATGTCCGCAACCTTCGCACCAGGCAAGCAAGTCGCCATGCGGTCCTCACATCCGTCGCAAAACCCCCTCTCTATGTTTCTAATAATCGAATCCCCCACTACAAGAAGCCCCCGACATCTCTCCCACCTAGGAGTATCCTGAGTGCATTCGGATATGGGCCCGTCCCCTGGAGAAGGGGTCCCCCCCAGGGAATTGTTTCCCTCCTCTCCAAGATGACGTCCTCCAGCCCCGAGACTTCCCACCCCCGGGCAGCCGAGGAGCTGCACGCCTGAGGTTGGGATGAAGCCTGATCGTCCCGGAAGTCTCCCCACGGTCCTCCTCTGCCTGTCTGCGCTTCTCCAGGTCGGCCATCAAGGATTCAAGGAAGCAGACGCGTTCCCTGAGAGCCTGGAGCTCCTTGCACCGAGGACACACCCATGACTTATGCCCCAGAGGCATATAATCATACATGTGGCACTCTATGCAGAACACTGGATAGCCCCCACCCTGCTGCTGGCTGCATAGCTTTCTTGTTGTTGTTGTTGTTGTTTTATTTAGGGGTACTTTTAAAAACCCTACACTGGTTAGCAGCCCTCTTCTCAAGGGAAGAGGAAGGGCAGTGTATGGGGCCCTGGCCTCCTCGCCCTGCTGCTGAACTCGCCCAGATGCTAAACTCTCGTGCCTTACCTGGCACTTAGTTCCCAAGGCACTGGGTTCCCAGAGGCCACACGTGTCTGCAGAGAGCCTCACGCGATGGCAGGCCCTAGCTTTATACTCCTGGCTGGCTCCTCCTCCCTCCTTCCTTCCTGATTGAAGGGGGGCTGGCCTTCCCAGGTGAGTTTACAAAAGCTCAGGAAGGCAAAAGGCTGCTGATGGGCATAACCTACTCTGCAGGCTCCTGAATGGAGTGCTTGGATTAGCCTAATGGGGCTCTTATCACCTCCTAAAGGTGGTGATTGCTGAATTTCTAAAATGGACTATGCCTGGGTGGTTGGGAATTGGCCCTTCCTAGGTTCTTTCCCTCCTAGTTCTGTTCTCTTATCCTGTGTAATAGACTTTATTTAGTCCCTTTTACATCTAGTGGCCATCAAACAGGTGACTGAATGCCATAATTTATGGTGCATTGTGTGAAGTTTTTCCTTCTTGCTGTCCTGAATCTATTGCCAGCCAATTTCACTGGCTAATCCTGAGCTCTACCCCTGAGGAAGAAAAATATTTTCCTCCACAGCATTCCTAATTTTGTAAGTCTCTAGCAGCCCCCCCTCAACTTCCTCCCCCAAACTAAGAAACTCTAACATTATTAACAGTATTTATATACCGCTTTTCAACTAAAAGTTCACAAAGCGGTTTACAGAGAAAAATAAAATAACTAATGGCTCCCTGTCCCAAAAGGGCTCACAATCTAAAAAGATGCAAAAAGAACACCAGCAGACAGCCACTCGAATAGACACTGCTGGGGTGAGGTGGGCCAGTTACTCTCCCCCTGCTAAATAAAAGAGGAGCACCCACTTGAAAAAGTGCCTCTTCCCCAAAATCAGCAGCATAACCTCATCAGAAATATATGCTCCGAACCTCTAACCATTATTCTCATTAAGATTTTCTTCCCATCAGGAAGCATTCTGCTGAGGGTGTTTTTTTCTGGTTTTCCCTTAAGATTGTATAGGCTTATTAAGAAGTATGGGCCCAATCCTATCCCACTTTCCAGCACTGGTGCTGCCATAATGCAGCCCCAAGGAAGCCTCTGTGACTGTCCCTCCACCACAGGATACAGTGCATACCCCATTGGCATGGCTGCACCGGCACTGGAAAATTGAATAGGACTGGGCCCTAAGTCTCATCGAATTCAGTGGGTCAGAGAACTCAACTAATTGTGATGGTGGCAGATGCATAGTTTTAATCCAGATATACTCTAGTCCACTGTTCTTCAACCTGTGAGTCGTGACCCACCCCAATGGGGTCACAAAGCCGAATTTTGGGTGTCTCTGCCAACTTTTAAATCCTGTTCAGGAGTGGGCTTGGATCAAATCCAATAATGGTACAGCCTTATCAAAACTGAGTTCTTGATATAATCCTACACAGAGTCTTCTTGCTATGGCCCACAGCTCCTAATGAAGCTGCTATCTCACAGGGCCGTTGTGAAGATCCCCATCTTCTTTTCCTAATTCGCCGCCTCCATTCATCTAACTCCTGTAGGGTTCGTCTTAATGGCCTGGGCACTACATCCGACAAAATTTCCATCAACAAAGGAGTTTGCCAAGGCTGTATACTTGCTCCTCTCCTCTTTAATTTATTTCTGGCAGATTTACCCCCTTATTTATCTAGCTGTCAGAACTCCCCTCCCTTTCTCAATGGTGCCCCCCTTCCCATCCTTCTTTATGCAGATGACGCAGTCCTCTTGTCTGTTACAAGATCTGGCCTACGTCACTTATTATCCTCCTTCCAAAATTACTGTTTAACCAATGATTTAATAATTTATTCTGAGAAAACCAAAATTTTGGTTTTCACTAAATCTTCAGCCCTGCTCCCCTGTAAAATAGGTAATCTCTCCTTTCAACAAATTCAAACTTTCAAATATCTGGGGATTACCTTTCACAGCTGGCTCTCTCACAGAAAATCTGCTATTTCTTCATCCTTACTTCACCTAAATGTGATTGCCCGTTTTCATTACTTTAGTGGCAATCAGTACGTCCCTGCTGCCCTCCATATATTTAAAACTAAAATTTTCTCCCAACTGCTGTACAGTGCCCCCATTTGGCTAGAGGCTGCGAACCAAGATCTGGATCAAGTGGCAGCCTCTTTCCTTAGACCTGGGGTCGGCAACCTGCCATTCTGGAGCCGCAAGCGGCTCTTTGAGCCTTCAGCTGCGGCTCTGTGCAGGGCCGTCCCGTCCCGCGATGCAGCCGCCGCTCACCAGCCCAAGCATATGGGCTGTGGCTGTGCCCCATAGGAGAGGGCGTGAATGGCTGGCGGAGCAGCTCCTCCGCCGAGAGCGAGCCCCCCGCCCCCACCACCGCACGTTCCGGAGCCACAGCTGCGTCCCATTGGAGAGGGCGCGAACGACTGACTGGCAGAGCAAGCCCCCACCCCCGCCCGTTCCCTCCTGCCGGAGCCGCAGCCCGAGCCTGTGCTTGTCTCCTCAGAAGTAAGTCCCACTGAACACCCTGATGATCCCCCCTTCCCACAAGCAGCCCTGACCCCAGGGATCCCAGGCAAAAGCAAGCAGTTGAATGCAGCTGCTCTCTCCTCCTCCCCAGCTCAGGGCACAATCCTGTGCATGTCTCCTCAGAAGTAAGTCCCATTGAACACCCTGATGATCCCCCCTTCCCACAAGCAGCCCTGACCCCCAGGGATCCCAGGCAAAAGCAAGCAGTTGAATGCAGCTGCTCTCTCCTCCTCCCCAGCTCAGAGCACAATCCTGTGCGTGTCTCCTCAGAATTAAGTCCCATTGTGCTTGCTCCCAGGAAAGTGTGCACAGGTTTACAGCCTTCACACTCCCCACTCAGCACCCCCGTCACTCACTCACACTCTCACTGCTCCATTTCCTTCACTTGGAAACTTGAAAGGGGTTTGGAGACCCCTGCACCAGATGGTATTCTGGTGTATACTGTATGTGTAACATACTGTATATGTAGCACCAAAGCATATTTCATGGTTGTGAAATAATCACTGTTAGTATGCCTTTTATTTTATGCAGTTTTGAAATCTTAGCTTGTTTGTTCAGGAGCACTTTTGTGAACAGTGTTAAGTAGTACTAAGTGGTCTTGTTCAGAGGTAGTACTGTGTGGAAAGGCATTTACAGAAGTAAATGACAGTAAAGAATGACAGTATCCTTCACAAGCAGTTCACCTGTGCACAATCTAAAACTGTTGTTCTCCAACTGTGGGTCTGGACCTGATTTTTAGTGGGACCTCTAAGAGGGGAGTGTATTATATAACTGGAACCTATAAGAGGGGAGCGCATACTATATATGCAGTGTTATCTTCATTTTAGATGTCAAAAGGGTTTTGTGGCTCCCAAGGTTTGCTTTTTTCCAGAAAACGGGTCCAAATGGCTCTTTGCGTGTTTAAGGTTGCCGACCCCTGCCTTAGACGAATTCTGGGGGTTCCCAATTTAATTAGACTATCTACTATTATGCTCGAACTAGGGATCCACCTCCCTTCTACCATTGTGTGGTCCCTCACTTTCAAGTTCTGCCTCCACTTACACTTAAGTATCTATTCTGAGTCCCTCTTAAAAGATCTATTAAAGGACTCTTACCTTTCCAAGTGGTTCAAATTTATTGATTCTAAGCTTCTTTCATTAGACCTCTCTCTTGAATCCCTTGCAGATATTGACCTCCACAAGACCCACTCAATTATCAAATCTAAACTTTAGGAATCCGAATTCAACCAACTCTCCTCAAATCTCAACCCTACCAGTTCTCCCCAGTTTTTTTGGCCTTCTTCCTTCACTTGGTCGCCCTTGTAACTATTTCAGTATGCTGATTAACCCTACCAAGAGGAGAGCGTTCATGCTTGCAAGATTCAACATCTTCCCCTCAGCTGTTCACTTTGGCAGATTTTCTAACATCCTGTGCGATCGCAGATTATGTCCTTTTTGTTCCCTAGAACTGGATACAGTGGACCACATACTACTCTGTTGCCCGGCTCACCAATCTCTCTGAGACATACATTTGAGACCCTTGCTGTCTTCTCTCTCGGGTACCTCTATTGATCCTTTACTTGTCCTCTTGAGTGACAATTCTGTGGCCATTACCAATGCAGTAGCAGAATTTCTTCCCGCAGTTGCCAAGCTAAAACCCCCACCCTGATCCTATTCCCTCCCGTGCTTCCCCTTTCTTCCCTTACCAGTTCCCTGTTGCGACTTTCCCTCTGGGCAACATAGCCATTGTGTTGGTTACTGCTATTGCTATTTACTGTCTTAATGCCAATAAAGGTTTATGGAAATGGTGAAGAGACAAGTGCTAGGGGAGAAATGGGATGGGTGGGGCCAGGAGTGGGCATTGATGGGAGCAGGTGGATTGGGTCCTAGGAGGGGGAAGGGATCAGAAGTGGGTCCCTACTCTCATACTTAGCTTTTGGAGGGGGGGTCGTGGCATGAGAAAGGTTGAAGACCACTGGTCTAGTTTAATTGTATGGAAAATAAGATGGGTACAGGCAGCAACTGTTACCCTGGACATGCCCAATCTTGTCTGATCTTGGAAGCTAAGCAGGGTCGGGCCTGGTTAGTACTTGGATGGGAGACTGCCTGGGAATACTGGGTGCTGTAGGCTTGTACCATAGTCTTTCGAGACTGAAGGTTGCCAATCATCAATCACAGGCAGCATCTGTTTTTAAGAATGAGGAGCAAGCTGTTGAGGGAGCTGAGCCCTTCCCTCTCCCAAGGCTTATCACATATGCAGTCCCAGGCAGGCTCATTCCTTTATCAGAGGCTAGCTAGCAGAAAAAGTGAGATTGGACATAAACTGCAGGAAGATAAGGGGAGAGGAAGCGATAGGAGACTTTAGCAGCACACTCTTTTGCCATTTAAAATCAGACCCCTTACTTTCTACAACATTGGCACAGACCCTGCTTTAAACATATACTGCCATCAGATCAAATTTGCTCCCTGCCTCTAAGTCAGCATGCATGTGATGCAAGCCATTAATGCCCACTTCTGACACAAGCAGTAATGGAGAGGCAGTTATTTTCTTTCAATTGGTTGGAAAGGCAACATTGTTTTAAGGTACTGGCTCCAGCATTTGTAACAGGATTAAGAGTCACTGCTTGCAACAGGAAGTCTGTTATCTTTCATATGCAGCCATGGGTGGATTATCTGTGTTTTTCAATACGGTGTTCCTTGTTTCTTCCATACAAGCAAGATAGCCAACTTCCAGTTCCAAAAGCACCTAATAGTTGACTTTGCCAAATCCAATAATGGAGGGGTGTAGTGAAAAAAAATGTCAGATCCCTCAAGATCTCCCTGTGTAGGAGAGAGAATTTCAGCAGGTGCAGCTTGTCATCTGTGAGACAAGATGACAATTCTATACAATTGTTAAAGGTTCAGGATCCCTAAAGTTTTAAGTTTGCCCACCTCTGAGATAGGGTGTGGTATCAACAGGGTGTGGTATCAACAGTGACCCCTTGCACTGACCGGCCTGGGAAGCATGGGGTTTACACCAGGGCCTTTGATTACAGTGTGCACTTAGAGGCAACAAAGCCCTCAGGGATAAAAGCAGCACCTGGAGGAGGGAGAGTTTGTGGGTATAGAAAGAAGGAGCTTGGAGGAAAGAGGACAGATGGGCTAACTGACTGGCTAGCTAACTGACCAACCAACTGGACACTGCTGGAACAGAGATGCTGGAGACTGGTGTGTGGCTGCCATGCCCAAGACCTGCCAAGGACCAAGGTGTTGCTGCAATGGCTGAAGAAGTAGGGAGAAGGGAGGACCCCTGCATGTTGAACACATGAGCTATTCTAGTGCTGGGGTCCAGCTGTGCTGCAGCTGTGAACTAGGGTCATTGTGGGGGGAGGGGAAGCAAGGGGAACCAATTAGCTTAAAGTGGGCATAAGTTCTCTAGATAAAGTTTGGAATGGGAATTTGGCAAAACAAGAGGAATCGAGTAGTACAGTTTGCTTCACAATAACTAAACTAGTGGTGTTGGCTTCTTCGCTCACATAATATTGCTCAGGGGGAGAAGTATGTGTACCCTAGTCTTGTGCCTTCCCCAGCTGGAGTAAAAGTATGTAACATCCAAGAGAAAGCAAGAAGATAGAAACTACTCCAAGCTGGTTTTCACTTGCATTTGTTTTGTTTTTTGAAAACATGGGGAATAATCCAAAATGTAACTGATGCTCTCCCAGTCTGAAGTGGTGCAGTCCCCTGTACCATCTCCAGATTCTACCGTCTCAGTTTGGTCTACGCATGAAGCTACTCTGGCCTCATCCCAATTAATCAAAGCTTTACATGTTGTGATTAACTCAGAAATAAATATAGCACAAGTAACAAACTAGCCTGCTTCCTCCTCCCTTGATGGGCTCAGACACATAACCATCTTCATAATTGTTGAACCAGTTGTTCTCCTTGACTGCCAGAGAACTACACAAATGTTAACCTTCTGGCAGTGACATTTGATTCTGCAAGTCCTGACTACACCCCTTGTTTGGCAAGTATGGTGCATCTTTGCCCTGAAAATGCAGAAAGAACACAGGCAAGTTTCAAACGGGTGAACCCTTGTTTATTGGAAACGTGCCCAGAGGGCAGGTACAGCCCCCTTGACTGGGGCACGGCAACAGTGATGGAAGTGGGTAGGTTTCTGTGGGTTCACGGAAGGGGGTGCTCTGGGGAGGTGAACACACTCAGCTGCTGCTCTCTCCTAGTGTGTGCTTGTCAAAGAGATACTCTCCAAGCCCGCCCTGGTTTGCCCCCAGCCTCCGCAGGTTGGTGATGTAGTCACCCAGCACTTTGATAGCTTTTACTTGCTCATCGAGGTAGTGGGATTCCAGGAAGTCACAGAGCTGGGAAGAAAGACATAGAACAGGGTCAGGT
This sequence comes from Tiliqua scincoides, assembly GCF_035046505.1. Taxonomy (NCBI): domain Eukaryota; kingdom Metazoa; phylum Chordata; class Lepidosauria; order Squamata; family Scincidae; genus Tiliqua; species Tiliqua scincoides. The sequence goes on from NC_089825.1 coordinate 118,926,739, forward strand.
GTCAATAGGAGGCATCCCCATCTAGACAAAGGCTGGTTCCCTCTAGGACAACATTTTCCAGACCATCTCAGTTGAAAGAAAGGGGGAGGGGAAATGCATGTTCATACTGGCAATTTGCCATCCATTTCTCACAAAGGTGTCCATTTTTTGGCATAATGTTACACCAGACTAGCACTGGACCAGGTGTAAAGATTACCATTTTGAAATCCATAGTAGCTTAATCTAACTACATTGTGTTCAGACCACTGCAGTGGAAGAAGTTTTATTGTTAGTTGCAGACTACGGTGAGAGTAGTGACTTTAGCCAGTTAATGTAGTGGGATTTGTCCTCTAGGAGAGAGACTACAGGGAGATTTAGGTCCAGGAGGACAAACTGTTCAGTTCTTCAGCAGCACCCCAGAAGCATCCAAACATCAGTGCTCTCACAGACTGGTTGCAGAGATGGCTTTGCAGACACAGAAGCAAAGCAGTATCCATACCAATAGCTATTGGACTATCAGCGCCTTTAGGGATAAAAAGCACTTCTGCTCCTCCTCAAACTAACAGTAGCTCAAGACAGAATTCCCCAGCCCTATCAGCAGCCCCGATACTCACATGCGGATCTCCTTGGTCACTTGCCATTCGGTGCAAATCCAGAAGGGCCTGGTTCACGGTCTTCTCCAGCTGAAGGGCCGCTTCCATGGCATCCAAAGTTGTGCTCCAAGCATCTCGTTCGGGCTTCTGTAGAGAGAAAGTCATAGGTTTCACAACAACCCTTTAGAATAGGCTGCTATTTTCCCCCCAGGACAGTGACTTTACCCAAGCCAAAGAGAGGTAACATTTGAATCCAGGTCACAACTGTTTTCATGGTCCCTAGATCCTCAACCAGCAAGCTTGGAAGTTCAGCTGTGACTAATCTGGACACCCCCTACTCAATCTCATTGCCTATCTAGAAAACCAGGGCACCTCATCCTACCCATCCCAGATTTATATACCTTGATATCCTGCAGGAGAACACGACCGCCACGCTGGGTCTGGAACTTCAGCAGCTTCTCGGCGTGCTCCCGCTCCTCGTGCGACTGCGACCGGAAGAAGTCAGCAACGTGTTTCAGGGCCACATCATCCCGATCAAAGTAGGCTGACTGTAGGGATGCAGATGTGACAAATCTAGTCACCATTATAAATAAAGCTGTTCATAAAAGCTTGCAAGTTCAGTAGAAGAGGAACCTCAGGATGTGGGAAATCTAATCCTTCAGCATAGCCCTTGGATATAGGTGAGTTAGGAGTTCATTGTGGCTACCACAAGATGGCTCCCAACAAGTCATGTGTCAAAACCGCCATGATACTGATAACTCACTCATCCGCTTCACAAGGCACTCACTTTACACCAAGCTCTGCTAAAAGCCATGAGAGTCTGCATAAGCAAATTTAAAGAGGCACTCTTTGTTTGGCTCAATCATTTGCTTCTTAAATTATTGTTTACTCTTGGTCCAGAAAGAGGGCAAGGGATAATCAAAAGTCAGTGGGGGGGGGGGAGGAATTTATAGCTGCCCCTATCATCAAGCCCTAGAGTCTTTTCCCACCCCATCAATTTCATGTTGTCCTGAGTGTTGCCACAAGGGCTAGAGATGTATCTTTAAAAAACAGATGTTATTTTTTTAAAAAAGATTCGAGGCATTGAAGGTAACAGACAGTGGAAAGCTCATGACAGGAAATATTATCGCATAAGTTTTTGATGAAGAATCTTACTTTAAAATAGGAATGTACACACCAGAGGAATAGTGCAATGCCAGGAGAACAGGAAAATACCAGATGGAGACAGCATTCAAACCCAGTATGGGAGAAGCAAGCCTTGACTTAAAGACTGAACTCACTCAAGGGAGTGTAAAGCAACTGACCAAGCTACAAGCTGGAGGACAAAAGAATCACGGGCAGGTATGAGAGATATGAGTGATTTGCAAGTGTTCGACTCCCAATAGTTTACCAATTGTTTAACTTACTAAGTAAAGGTACTGCTCTGCCATTAGCTTGTGTTCTTGTAAAAGCAAGTTCTGTACTATACTAATTGTTTTAATGCTTTTATTATGTATTTTAATAATTGTGAGCCCAGACATCTCTAAAAGAAAAGTAGGGACTTTTAAAAAACTTAACACCTTATATGCTATTGCCATTACATCTTTTAATCTGCTCCAGTATCATTTTAATTGATTTCTTACTCTGGTTATCCCAGTGTATGTGTGCCACAACTCAAGGAGTGCAACAGGTAATGTCTTCACCCCCAGTCACTATTTTGCAATTAACTTTGGTTGGCGGACCTCAGGGTTTTAGTTAAGACACAGACAAGAGAATAAAAATGTCACCAGCCTAAAACCTGCCCATCCTAGCCTAGCAGCTTGCGAGTTTTTGTGTATATATGAAGAGAAGTCAGCTGCATCTTGATCACACTCACCTCCTCAAGGTTACAAGGAAGAGAGAGAGAAAGAGGAAACCTCTCTTGCCACAGTGGCAAGGCATTTCTGAACACACACAGAGGACGTGTAGTAAATGAAGAGATCAGGAAAAGCACACTTATGGAAGTGTATTAGCATCAAGAGCCAAAATGACTCCCATCATTGAAGAGTGGGGGCTAGTGATCTGAAGTGAGGAAAGATGGGGGTGGGATGAGAGCAGGTTTTTAATCACCCCACTGGTTTATCTCCATCTCCCACACTTGGGATCCACCCAAACTACTTTTTTTTTTTTTTTGCAAGGAGGGCAACTAGAGGATGGGAGGAGGCCTCCTGGAAGGCAAATGTGTTTTTAACTTGTAATGAAGCGAGAGGAGCTCATGAATAGGGACACTCCGGATCTCCTGGGTCGGTGGAAGGTGTTCAGATGAGTTTGGGAGCCCAGAACCAAAAGATGCTGCGAGTCAGATCTGGAGAGGGTCTCTAACAAGGGGGCCAATCCGTGGTGGGTTGGAGAAGATGTGGAAGGGATGGGTGGCTCATGATGGGGGGGGGGTCTACCCTACTCACCATGGACAGATAGACATAGCTGGCATACAGCTCCATGTTGACCATGCGGTTCACAGCAGCCTCGCAGTCGCGGTGGTAGTTCTGGCGGACCTGGGAATCCATGACTCGGATTAGATGGGACGTTCAGACGAACGGATCGCTGCTGCTGAGTGTCGATCAGGGGCTGGAGGGTCAGCCGGTGGTGAGTCTCTCCCCAGGTCCACTCGGGTAGGGCTGTAGCAGGGAGAAGGTGAGTCTTTGCAGGCGGGGAGAAGGCGACAGAACCGGCTCCGTTCAAGCACTGTTGAAGCAAGAACCAGGCTCTGCGGGACAAAGGGCTGCCGGCGCTTTTATAGCGCGGCCGGGCAGAGGAGAGGGACGGGCGCGGCCACCAATAACCGCTCCTGGCCACTCGCTCCTCGGGCTGAGTGTGCACTGAAGGCGGAGCCCCGGCAAGAGAAGGGGGAGGACCCAGGCGTCTGAGCGCTTGCTCGGCCCTTCCCCACGCACGTGATCGGCTGGCACAGCCTCCCCCCAACCCCTGATTTTTCAGTGCCGGGGCTTGCTCAGCCCTAGAGAACGGGGGCGTTAGGAAGGCAGGGTCAGCGATCTCCCCCCCCCCCCAGTGCCTTGAACAGCTACCTCGCAAGTGGACACCCAGAAGGGGAAGCTTTGCTCAGAAATGATGGACCACCTTCAGCTTGTTGGGTTTCTACCCATCAAGAACCCCTCCCCCCCAAAAAACCCTCAACCTCCCCCTCCAGACAAGCCGATCCGATTATGTGCAGAGTGACTTTTTTCACCAGGAGCAGCTGGGGTTGCCAACTTTTGAACCAGAAACTGTGGCTGTGCATTTAACAGCACTTTCATCTGCAGCAATGAACAGGAGATTCTTTCTTTCTTTCTTTCTTTCTCTCTAGCACTGAGCTATGAAAAGAGAACCCCTGAAAAACCATTACCCCCCAGAACATATTGGTTCCTTCCAGCAGCAGCCAGCAATACAATGAATTTATGAATGGCCCCGGCATGTATTCAGTTCTTGATAGGATCTCCCTATCTAAAGCTTCACCTGATTTCTGCAAATTTCAGCTCTTTATTGAAAGGACAATAAAGAGCATTTATACTTAGGACTTTCTGCACAGAAAGCCTGTGCTCTGGGCACTGTGGGCCCCCTCCCCTCAAAAGCACTAGAGTACCCTTTTAAATGTCAGGCCTGTTGCCACAGAACTCTAGTCCCATTAGCCACATGCTCTATTCCCCCAAGGCCCCATTCTCCCTGCTTAGGGAACCCAGAACCCAGAACAGCAATTGGTGGTCCGCAGATTTGATCACGTGACCACTGCTCCTCTTCTGGAGGCATTCGTGTTCTAGATCAGGGGTGTCCAAAGTTTTTGGCAGGAGGGCCACATTGTCTCTCTGACACTGTGTCGGGGGCCGGGGGGGGGAAAAAGAATTAATTTACATTTCAAATTTGAATAAATTTACATACGTTTACGTAAATGAATATATTAAAGATGAACTTATATGAATGAATGAAGGTCTTGCAATTGCTCAAGACCTATAAAAGGCCTTGCACAAAGCAAGGCTGGCCTTTCTTTTGCTGCCGCTACTGCATCACAGATGTGAAACAGCAAGCAGTGGAGGGAGCCCTCATCCCACAGCTCACGTGAGGCGTCAAACACTTGCCCTCACGCTGAGAGCAGTTGTGTCGGGCCAGTGTGGGCTCCAACAAATCACCAGAGGGCCAGAGGCTCATTGGAGACTGGGAGCTCCCTGCGGGCCATACTGAGAGGACTTGAGGGCCGCAAGTGGCCCCAGGGCCGGGGTTTGGGCACCCCTGTTCTAGATGCCCAACACTCCTCTCCTCCAAGTTTTTGCCAGCTCCCCCTGCCCTTGAGTTCTCTGTAACCAACAGCAGTACAATCCTCAATGTGTCTATTCAGAAGTTAGTGCCATTGTACTCAGTCAGTGGGCTTCATTCCAGGAAAGCATGTATAGAATTGCTGCCTTAAAGGCACCCTTTGCCTTTGCAGCAGGCAAAGGGTGTGGTCAATGGCAGCCACAAATGATTGCCAGGATGGAGCCAAGTCAACATTTGTAGACTCTTGACTGCAGGGTTAAGTGTACTTATCAGGAAGTAAGTCACACTGAACTCAGATAGAGTTCAGAGTGAACGTGCTCAAGATCAGGTTGCAAGAATTAGCTGCTAAAACTCCTCCTGTGACCCACTCTGTTGTCTCCTTCTAACCGCCATTATATGTACTCTGGTAACAGGGACCACAGGAATCAAAATGATTTGAAGCTTCTGAATGCGGTGATGGTCACAAGGTCTGCCACGGCTGCTTCATCACCATGAGTCAGAGTAACCTACGGCCATGAAGTATGGGGACAGTTGGTGAACAGAGGTGGGGGAGGATTTTACAAGGCTCATGTGAGCACACCAGCAATATCATGTTCCCATTAAACTAGGAAGTTGGCTCAAACTTGATTAGCTGGCATCGAACATGTTTAAGTGATGCCATGGTCCCATAGATCAACCTGATCCTCATTAGCCTGGTCTTTATTTTCAGATTCTGGGTGGCAGTGAAAGACCAGAGGGCCTGAGGGCCAGGGATATTGGGCCTTCTGGGACTGAGTTTCTCCATCTTCTGACTGTTGCCTGCTTTTGTAACCTGAACAGTCAGCAAACTTTGGAATATAGGTTCTGAGGTGTGGAAGTTATTGATTGCTAATTAAAAGCCACTAATAGCCCTGGCAAGTTGCTGAGTGGAGAGTTTTTTTCACTGCTTCAGTCAGGCCAATCATTTTAATTGGGCTCATTAACCGATGACATCTTTGGTGTTATAACCCTTAATCTCCCTACCCTTTTGGCCTTCATCTCCCAGCGCAGAGGCTTTTGCTGAGTGCAGCAGAAAAAAACCCCTCCATTTAAGCTCACATGGATGTTAGTTAGTCTGCTACTTAGGAAGCTGACACAGGCTTTAATTCATAGTCAGCAGGTGGATTTGCTAGATGGTCAATCGGTAGCTCACAGGTGAAGGGGGCAGGGCCTTTCCTCATTCAGCGTGCTACTACCTGATTGACAGTGGGGGGAAAAATCAGACCAGCATGCTACCTGTCCTGTGAGGCAGAGAAACAGTACCAAAAAATGAGAGGAGGCAGTCCATCTCTCTTACAAGTTTTGTGTTTGTCTGTTTTTTATGGTTCAGATTACACAGGCCAACACATGTTTTGCTTCCTTAAATGTTACACCAATTCCTGGGTATATTTGGGGTGCCGATTCCAGAAATGGCATCCGTTTTGCCCTATCACGTCTAGTTTTGGAGACACGGCATAGCCTCTTTAGTGAATGGTTCAAGCAGCTTCCTCAGGAGGAAGCCTACACCATGGCTTCCTCAGAAGGAAGCTGCTTGAACCATTCACTAATGAGGCTATACTATATCTCCAAAACTAGACATGATAGGGCAAAACGGATGCCATTTTTGGAATCGGCACCCCAAATTCATATCAAACCACCATAAAGATTGGGAAAAACTTTTCTGACCCTCAATTTTGTAGGCCGGTGTTATCAGTGCTTTATTGCAATTAATAGTGTCATGTGGACTGTTGCAAGCTGCTTTGCATAGACAGGTGGGGTACACACTTTCTTATGTAAATATAAGGAAGTAGTTTTATTCTCCTTTCAGAGGCAAAGTGTGTTGTCTGCAAGTCCCATCTGGTCCATTGGCTTCTAGATACTAATTACTCCCAGGCCTTAGGGCAGCTGGATCTCAGCCCTCCCTTACGCACATGTAAAAGCAGGTTTTTGGCAAAGTTGCCAGAGCCAGTGAGGTGGTGCCAGCCATGTTTCTTGCACTGCCTCTCAGAACTAGTAACACACTGGCCTGGATTTCTCAGAAGTGGTAGTATGCTCCGAGGAGAGTTCTGAGTCTTGGGTTGACTTGCTAATTCCCAACTGTAAAACACTACACCTTAAGGGCACCAGGTCATGATGGGGAAATTGTGCCACCAAAACTCATATGGCAGACAGGGAGGTTAGCACCCCCTCCTCTCTTACTTACAGCTCCATTGGTTCTTCTGCTTTTTCACCTACCTTGCCAGCTGCAGCAAACAGCATTTGAGTTTTGCCTCAGAGCTGTGGCTGCACCCTTTCTCACAGGGAAGTACAGCCTTAATTTCCCAGTTAAGAACCTGTTAACACCTACATGAACATCATCAGTTCCTCCCCAGAAGTTCTGAGTCCTTCCACCTTCCAAAGCCAAAGTGGCCTATGTAAAAGGCCAGTAGGAAATTTGGGCACATCAGCAATTGTCCCCACTCATGACAGAATATATACGTCAGTCAGAGGTTACACTTATAGGAAGGTGCCTGTGAAGAAGGGGGTGGGCTAGTCCCAGAAGTAGACTAGCAAGAAGAGCCTTTCCGCAACCACCACATCTCCATTTTTAGCATCAATTGATACTTTTTGCAAAGGTGTTATTTGGGTTTGGTGCTTCTGGTTTCTACGGTGGAGTACAGAGGAATCTGACTGAAAATATCCAGTGGGTCGCTGCTGTTCGGTTCAGTGAAGTGAACCCGTCATCTGAAAATGTGTGAATTAATATGGTTGGCAACCTTCAGTCTCGAAAGACTATGGTATAAGCCTACAGCACCCGGTGTTCCCAGGCGGTCTCCCATCCAAGTACTAACCAGGCCTGACCCTGCTTAGCTTCCGAGATCAGGCATGTGCAGGGTAACAGTTGCTGCTTAATAATGGCTAAGAGGATGAGTGTAAGCAGAATGCCTTTCCCTTGCAGAATGGGAATTCTGCGTTCTGAATGGGAACTAATTGCAGAATACCTTTCCCTAACTGCAACCAATTGTCTCCCACTTGGGAAGAGAGGAATGAGGTTGAAGGTGCAAGTTCCAGGCAAAACTGATCCCTTACTCCTGTTTTTGGAAGTTAGGCACTGTCTAACCGTCACTGGTCCTAAGCAGGGTCAGGCCTCGTTTGTACTTGGATGGGAGACCTGGGAATACCGGGTGCTGTAGGCTTATACCATTGTCTTTTGAGACTGAAGGTTGCCAACCATACCATACCATGTGATCAAGAGCATCTGAAAGGTAAGAGTGGATTTCAGGGACTGAGATGAGGGTGTCATGAAGTGTTCCCTCTACTTCTTCACACTGCTGCTCAGACCCCTTCTGTGGCTGAAAGGTGGTGCCTCCGGTCCCGTGCGCTCAGCGCTGATGTCACTGTTGTCGCTAACTTCTGGGAAGCCAAGCTCCAAGGAGTTCAGTTTATAGCTGTGCAGCTGTATGGCTGCACGGCTTAGTGGAAACTGTGATGTTACAGCCTCTTCTGTACAAGGGACACAGGGCTCTTACTCAGCAAAATCCTCTTGTAGTGTGTCAATTTTTTATTGATTAAAATTAAGTTTTAGCTCAGTCTTCCTCCAAATAATCCAGGTCAGCATTCATGGTTTTTCCCTCACCCCATTTTATCTGTCTCACACCAACTGGCCAAAGGTTACTGAATTATCTTGACAAGATTTGATCCCAGGATTCTCCAGTCATAGGTCCAGCATTCTAGCCTAATAGGAGTGCATGCACATTAGACTGTAGTACTGGTGGTGTTCCACAATTACTCTTTTCTACTTTGAAGAAGGGATATAGTTTAGCAAGGCCATCTGCAAGAGAACAACAACAATTATTTGGAAACAATTCAGTCCCAAAGATACCATATTCACAAGGCAAAGTATGCAAATGTTGCCACAGTGTTACTTGCCAATATTTGCAAACTGGATTTTAAAGTATTTCCATAGTAAGTGGGGAAAAGGGAATAGGTGCCTTCTCGTTCATGGTTGATCACAGGGTTTGGAAGACCCTATTTCTGGTGGTGGTGTTTGAAGTTTTCTTTCTGAATTAGTTACTGAATTACCAGTATGTAAACTTGTTCTGTTGAAAAGTGATATTATTGTTAGAAATATCATCATCATAATTCAGGGTCTACACGGGTATAGTTAAATTAACTGGTTCATTAAAAGGGTTTTACATATTGTTCCAGGTAAGTCTCCTAATGTAAGTCTGCAACAAAGATTCTTGTACACCAGCAGGCACTAATCTATGGCCCATGGGCTGAGAATCCATTTCCCAGGTGAATGGAGTTTACTGTTGCACCAGAGAGTCTCCTCTTCACACCACAGATTGCACCTAAACATCATACCGGATAGCTGCTTCTGGGTTCAGTTGCCAGCAGGCTTTGTGCCTGGATTTCTGGGCAGACATGGCTGGCCGACACAATGTTTGGGGGATGATTTGTAGTGCAAAGTGGAGGCTCCCCTGAAGAACAGTAAGCTCCATTCATGCCAGGGAAGGGATTTTCCAGATGCAGTGGTCTCCAGTTTAGAGACCGTTATTCTACACCCAAGGAAGAGAAGGGAATCTAGAGGTTTCTGACAGGTTTCTCTGTGCCTGAATGCAACACACAATCTCTCGCATCCATTCATGAAAGAGAGGTCTGATCCTGGACAAGGTTAAATCCCCCCCATGCTAGAGTTCTTAACCCTTGGAGATTCCAGTGAGGGCAATTCAGGTACAAAATTGCCCTGATTGCCCCAGACTGAAGTCCCCATGAAAATGCCAATTCTGATAAAAATATTGTGGAAATCTGTGGGCCTTTGTGAAAATGTGGGGAGAATAGGTAGTTCGCATGTTTATTCAGAGATTTGTGCAAAAAATAAACCAAAAATATTGTGCACTAACATAAACCAAACTCTGAGCCAAGAAAAGTTGGACTGCACCACCTATATAAATTATAGACTCTTAACAGTTTTGATTGCTTCCACAAGCTGAGGAATGATGGAGAACACAGACTAACCACCAGACATTCCAAGATGGCCCATTAACTTCTGGGAATTCACCCAGACACTTCGCACACACTTTTCAAATACTGTCTTTGCAGTCTGAAGGACTAGGAATTTGCCTTTAGAAAAAAAAAATTATCAGGATTCTACACATAGTACTATATTGTTCAGTTTTTATTTATTAAAAAAGTGAATAGCCTGCCTTTTCCCTTCTAGAAAGAAGGCACTCAAGATGATGCTTTTGGACACAGCCTGGCTTTACAGAAATCCATGGAAGAATTGTGTTCTGAAATGACAAGCATTCCCTAGAAAACAGTAGATAATTAAATAAGGTATCTCAAATGTCTGTGCGTATTGGCCCTTGTGTGATAGATGTGGTGTGTCTGCCCCCTGTTGGAATGCAACAGAACAAGAATGGTTGTAAGCTGGAGTGGCACCAAACCAATCTGTGGGCTCTAGCACCCATATTACACAACCACAAGAAAACTCAAAACAGACTCTGGGTAGTTTATGCTACAATACACCCCAAGAGAGCAAGGAAAGCTCAGTTGCACAGATCTGTTGAAATTCATCTCAAGCCACAGGAAACAGACAAAATTTTCAACTCACATTAGTAGAGAAGAAGCTGGCAATCCTTTTCTGAAAACCATGTACAAATACAGCAGTTGCAGACCTTCTAGCAAAAGAGAACAAGCTAGCCACATCCTTCATCTTGCTCTCCCCTATCTCTCAAAAGCCTCTATAAGCAACATGCACATCTTCACACTGCTAACCACAAGAAGCAAAGAAATGCAAAAGTAAAAAAATATAAGCATCCCTTGAGAGAACCTGCCCCCCCCTTTGTTTCCACAACAAAAGTGTCCCTCCACTGGAGGGAGTTGATGGTTAAGACATTTTCCAGAAGGTCAAGAAGACAGTCAGGACACCAGCAGCAAATACAGCAATGGCTTGCCAAGTGGGGGTGCCAAAGTAAGATAGGAGGCCTTCCTGAAAGGAAAACAAATGTAGAAGACATTATGTTACAGGAACAATGCACAACAGTGGCAGATGTGGTTGGGGCAAGCCCTCACATGTAAACAGAGGGAGGGGGTCAAATTTTAACAGCAAAGGGCAAGAGTGCTGAACTTTCCCCCTATCTATGACTTCACCCCCCCCCCCCCGGACTCTTCCCTTTTAAGCAGGCCTCCAAAGCCAGGGATGAGCTTGGGTGAGAGGAAACCACCTGAGTGAGAGGTAGATTCTGTGTATACTATATACGTGTGTGTGAGAAGGGTGGTCACCTCTCCTGACCCATATACCCATTTTGCTGTTAAATTGGTAAAGGGACAACCACATTCAGGTTTCCATTATATGCAACTCATTTTAATGTAATTAACAAAATGGTGGGGTGGGGCAGGTGATTAATTAAACATTACTTTAAGTGTCCAACACCCAGTGGTATAGCTAATGATTGTATAGCAGAGCTCAAAATTATGCCGCGGAAGTAATGTCACAACTGGAAGTGACGTCACACCTGGGCTTTTTAAAAACTGAAAATTAGGGGAAAACCTACCTCCTCTCCCCAACAGCTCACCATCCACTTGCTCTGCTGCCTTCCCCCAGCCAGTTGCATAGCTGAGGCATCACTCTGCTACCAGGGGTCAAAGAAGACTTTGTAGCCCCCCCATGACAAAATCAAATTTAATTAAGTAAATAAATAACAGTGTGCACCTTATTGGTTAGAGACACTGTGCTCGGGTGGAGAGGGATGGTTATTCTCCCCCTGCTAAATATAAAAGGAGCACCACTTGAAAAAGTGCCTCTTTACCCAGTTAGTGGGGTAACTGTATAATGATACATGGAAATAAGAGCTGACTCATATTAACAGATTATTGGTTCCATGCTGAATCATAACATCTCCTCATTGGCTCTCAGAACAATCAGTCTCATAGGTCAATTTTGAGTTAAAGCAATCCACTTTTTGTTCCTTAAGGCAGTTGTGTTTTCGTTTTCTGGTTAATTGGCCATAACTTTTCATAGAATACAGATATTCTAATGTGGTTGGCTTCATTGCATTCTGCGTTAAATTACCTTTCCAATGATGTGATATTATTTGTACATATCAGGGTTTTCACATTTTTGGCCACTAGTATCAAGCTCAGTTTGTTGCCCACCTAAAACTTGTTGCCCAGTACAACTGCTACCCCCTGCACCCGCTTAGCCACACCACTGCCAACACCCCTAAACATTATAACCCCGTTCAGACTGGAGGCTCCAAATGCTTGTGGGTCAGGGTAGATGAGTCTGGGGTTGGGATGCCACCTTCATTCATTCACTGTGCCCCTACCAAATGTCTGAATGGGCCTCCTGTGCCATTTCAACACCACAACAGTGCAACTCTTACCCACTCCAACTCCAGATGACCCCAGTGAGGAGCTAAGGGCCCAATCCTATCCAACTTTCCAATGCTGGTGCAGCCACAGTGCAGCCCCAAGGAATGGGAACAAACATTCCCTTACCTTGGGGGTGCCTCCATGACTGCCCCCCTACTGCAGGATGCAGTGCATGCCCTGTTGGCACGGCTGCACCAGTGCTGGAGAATTGGATAGAATTTAGCCCTAAGTCTTCTTATCAACTTAAGAGGATGCCTTCAATTGATTGGACTTTGATAAAGCTGTTTTTAGTAGAAGAACTTGCAAGAACTGTATGCCACAGGCCCCACAAGAGGCAGCCTCCCTTACATGAAATGCCCTTTCTAAGATGGCATCTGCTGCAACACACATATCCAGCAGCTCAGAGCATTTATCTTCCCAAGTATTGTCATTCATACATAGACTCAATTAAAAGGAACCCTCTTTAATTGGGCAACAGCTCTCAATTTTAGAGATGAAGGATACAGAGCCTGCTTGCTATATCTCACTCCCCTCCTAGGGAATCACTGTGTCTTCACTCCCGCCCATATACACCATTCACTCACCCAGCCTCCCTGCTGCTCAATCCAATTCACCAGGCGGTCCCGTAAGAATGCCATGGCCCAGTTCACCACAACAGGGAACCAATTTTGGCAAGACTACAGTTGGAGAAAGAAAAAGTATTATAACAGTACTGGACTGAGTCAGAGAGAGAGAGAATCCCTAAGTAAAAGCAGTGTTGTACCTTTAAGAAAAACTGAAACAAAGTACTGCAGTGAATAAGCCTTGGAGTTCACCACAACTCTTCTGCAAGGTATGTTAAGTAACCAAAAACAGACATGTGGAAAGTGGATACATACTAGAGGATACATCCCAGCAAAGCATGCGGGGTTGAAGAAAAAATGGGCCTTCTCCCTTTGAGAAAGCCAACAGTAATTCAAATCTGCTTTTTAGCACTATTTAGCAGCACAAAAAATGCCCTTGTAAAGCAAACAGCAAAAGTAAAGAAAGATGTGGCAGTCCATCAGTATATTAGCAAAGCCACATATTAATTTGAGATGGGTGTGCCCCACAAGAGAAGCCACATTGGATAGAATTATTTAGTGGCTGGAGGGCAAGTTTCTCTCATAAGCAAATCACTTCATTCCATGACAAAAAAGTTAGAGAGGAAAAAAGTTAGAGAGGAAAAGATATGAAACGAGAGGGTTACAGAACAGAGGGCTACAGTATTACATTTTATCAAAGACATTTTGTATCTGGGACCCAAATATTCTATACACATTCTCTTCCAAATAAGTTTTCCCACACTTTTGCCCTATCAAAGGAGTGCTGCTGGGAACACGGTCTGCAAGGCCTGAGTAGATTGAGGAGGGGCTTCCAACCTGATAAGGGATGCCCAGAAGAAGGTTCTGGACTCTGCCAGCAAGCCTCAAGGAAAACAAATAGGATATCTTGCTTAACCATGTGCAGTTCTTCATCACAGCAAGCTTCATCACAGCAAGCTGCATGGGGCCAGAAAAGGGTGGGAAAAACCAGCAGCCCTGGTCTAGAGTAGGGGTGCCCAAACCCCGGCCCGGGGGCCACTTGCGGCCCTTGAGGCCTCTCAATACTGGCCCAGCGCAACTTCTCTCAGTGTGAGGGCGACTGTTTGACCTCTCGTGTGAGCTGTGGGATGAGGGCTCCCTCCACTGCTTGCTCTTTCACATCTGTGATGCAGCAGTGGCAGCAAAGCAAAGGCCAGCCTTGCTTTGTGCAAGGCCTTTTATAGGCATTGAGCTATTGCAAGACCCTCATTCATTCATATAAGTTCATCTTTAATATATTCATTTATGTAAACTTATGTAAATTTATTCAAATTTTAAATGTAAATTAATTCTCCCCCCCCCGGCCCCCGACACAGTGTTAGAGAACTGATGTGGCCCTCCTGCCAAAAACTTTGGACACCCCTGGTCTAGAGGGTAGAGCAGACGAACATCCACAAGGTCGCCAGTTCAAGGCCACCAGCACCGTGCGACCTTGAAGCAGCTGACAAGCTGAAGCCGAGCTATTCCATCTGCTCTGAGCATGGGAGGATGGAGGCCATAATGTAAAGCCAGCTCGGATTGAAACACCTGATTGTAGTGGTTCTTGAAAGAGAGAACCTTCTTTCAATTGTAGAAATCCCTATTTAATAAGGGATTTGGATAAGCCTGCCTATGTAAACCGCCTTGAATAAAGTCTTGAATAAAGACCAAGAAAGGCAGTATATAAATACCTGTTATTATTATTATTATCCTAATAGCACCCCCCAATCCTAATCCTAATAGTACTCTCTCTTCAAGTAGGAACCCTTTCATTAAGGGTTAATACTCTGATCTATGCACTTATTTCAATCAATCACTTTTGTACATCACCCTTCCTTAAGAAAAGCAAGGTGGCCGATGTGAGTTTTCACCTTTTTCTCCTCACGACAACCCTGTGAAGTGGGATAGGTTGAGAGTGACTGACACCACTCCTTCTAGCAAGTTTTATGACCGCCTGCAGCTGCTTGCATTTTCCCCAGTTCAAATGGGCTCAGAAGGTCCTCAACATTCTTAACCTGCCCCCAGAAGTCAGGTCACTGAAATGAGAAGTTACCGGTAAATCACTTTTCAAAATCCATTGGATAACCCTGCCCTATTCACTTTGGAATTCCCCTGGCACCTTCTGGAGGGACAGTGCAGAAACCTTGCCCCCCAGCTCCTTCCTTTGCCTCCCTGCTTTTACCTGGACGATGACTCTGTATGCAAAATAGAAGAAGACAACAATGCGGCCCCAGTTGATCCCAGTAGCAAATAGGTGCTCAGAGATTTCAGCCATTTTTTCAAGCAGGTGGTCACCAGAAATGCATTCTACCATGCTGCAAAAACAAAGTGGCATCAACAGGCAGAAAGAGGTGTCCCAGGGTTATGGAGAACTAGTAGAGGGTGTGTGTGTGTGTGGGTCCTACCAGGACTATGTTTTCCCCTAGAACTCCTGGGGTTTGCCAAGGCTGGGTTCAGAACAAGCCTCAGAGAGCCATAAGCTTGTGGTCTTCCTCATCCCATCTTCCTCTTTCAAGCATTAAAGGAAAAAAGGCTGCTTTCACTTTAAGAACAAACCATAGTTCTGCATTATGTAACAAATCAAGGAACTGTGGTTTGTTAAGCCATTTCTGCCCAAAGTTGAAGATGCACAATAGGAATCAAATGCATACACCTGTGGGCTGTACTCCTGTGGGCATAAATGGGTTTACTAACTAGAGTTAGAAAAGGCCAGAATATTAAACCAAGATTCATTCTGTCCACAGCATTCAAATTTACAAAGCAAGAGTACATACTTAAGGTCCCTTAGTAGGTATAAAAAGATTTATATACCACTTTTCTAACAAAGACATCTACAAATATATAGCACCATCAGATACATGCTGCTTTACAAAAAATAAGTCTTTCATTGAGGGGGGTTCACAATCTAGAAATAGACACCAGAGACAGACAGAAGAAGAGAAGGGAAATGGAGGCAGGGGAAAAAGTAACCTATAGTAAGCAATCCTGAGTAGGCGCTCTCACACATGAGCCTAAACTATGCCACGATGCATCAGATCAGGGCTGAGCTAGTCCACATCCTTTGCAAGAAGCCCAGCAAGCAGTAGGCTCTTGCAGCTCCACTGGAACATTGCCTGTGGTTCATAAGTTGTTTGCAGTCTACCTTCTGCCCTGCTCTGCCTGATTCACTTGAGACCCCTCACCTGGTGATTTCTGGGTCATTGCTGAGTTCCTGCCATATACGGAGCATGCAATCTCTCAGTGAAATGACCAGGGCAGCATCTGGCACATCCTCCTCTTCTGATTGCTCCAGCAATGTGTCTTCTCCAGGTGGTTGCTCCCCTGAGGCCTCTTGGAGACGAGGAGCAGTGAAACGCTGCCAGAGAGTCTTGATGAACCTGCAAGAGAAGAGGTGCAATAACAACAGCAGCAAATACAAAAAAATTAGCAACAACAGATTAAGAGATAGCAGTGAGAACAGCACCAAAACCAACGTTTCTAAGATGCTTGAAAGAATAACACAGTTTCCACCTGGCACAGTCTCTAAGGTGCCCAACGGAAAGCTTCCCTGGGGAGAGAATTCCACAATGAGTCTGGCTGCAATCCTAACCACACTTTCCTGAGAGTAAGCCCCATTGAACAAAATAGGACTTACATCTGAGTCGACCTGATTAGGATTGTTGTACCCAAGAACGCCCTCTCCCCAGTCACCACCCACCTCCGTCCCAGAGGTAGGGAAATTCCTAGGAAAGCCTCCACAGATGTCCGAACTGTACAGGTAGGAAAATGTGGAAACAGGCGTTCCTCCAGGCTTCTGGGTCTGACTCTCAGGTTATGTAGAGATTTGGAAGTAACCATCAGCACTTTGAACTGTGCTGCTCAGAAACAGCCAGAGCAAATCTCATCTCTCTCTGAGGCTGCAAATGCCACCTACCCAAGAAGCAGGGCTCTTCCAATCCGAAGGATGCTTGAGTTGCTCTTGGAGATTCCTGGATGAGAAATACAGAGGACAAGAAGTTTGACTGTTGCATCTTATAAGACTTAGTTCTCAGGGGACCTGCCAGCCCACCTGGTCCCCTCTTCCAAGTCTCTCTTTCCTCTTACTTTCTGAGATCTTAGGAGTTCAAGTTTTTCCTGCAGCATTGAAACCCCAGAAGTTCTGACTCTCAACACCCTTCCCCCCCCAACACTTCAGAACAGAACTAATCCAAGCTAGAGCAGGGGAATCATTTCAGGAACATTCTACAATGAATGCCACTAAACTACCAAGGCTGGAGAGAATCTAATTCCTACAGGTGACTGTACAGTATATTGATCACACAGGCCAACACACATTTTGCTTCCTTAAACATTACACCAATTCCTGGGTATATTTGGAGTGCTGATTCTGAAAATGGCATCTGTTTTACCCTATCACATCTGGTTTTGGAGACATGGCATAGCCCCTTTAGTGAATGTTTCAAGCAGCTTCCTCATGAGTAAGCCTACACCATGGCTTTCTCATGAGGAAGCTGCTTGAACCATTCACTAATGAGGCTATACTATATCTCCAAAACTAGCCGTGATAGGGCAGAATGGATGCCATTTTTTGAATCGGCACCCCAAATTCATATCAAACCACCATAAAGTTTGGGAAAAACTTTTCTGACCCTAAATTTTGTAGGCCTGTGTTATTAATAGTGGCCTACCGAACATGGCTGTCAAGTTACAGAGATAATATACTGGAAGGGTTTGGAACACAATCCACTCCAAGGGCCTGTTGAGGAGAGGAGCCAATGCTTTGCATGCAGGAGGTAACTTGCTCAATCCCCAGGGCTTCCAGATAGGGCTGGGAAAGACCCTTGCTCCATTTCCATAGCCAGACAATACTGTACTACTGACAAGGCAGATTCTTATGGAAGGCAAGGAGGTGGGTGCCTGTATCTTTCTTCCTCCATGGCCAATAGCAATTGGGAGGAGGCATAAATTGGCACATGCATATAGGGAGAAGGATAGGGACCACCACCCTCACTGTGGTACTGATCTCCCTCAGTTGAGGCTCCCACCTGTTTTAAGAAGAAAATGTTGTGGGGAGATCCAGGCCACCATCCTATGAACACTTATGCAGTGGTACACTGGCAGAACTTACTTCTGAGTAGACAGGACCAGCCTCAGGACTGGTGGGGCCCAAAGTGGGGCATTCGTGTGCCCCCCCCCACTCACCAGGTAGCTGCAGCCACGGCGAAACAGACACTTGTGATGCTGTGTCACCGCAGCAGAGGTGACATCATGTATCATCACCACCACCAATTCTTTCTGGGAGGCCCATTTCAGTCCAAACAGTCCCAGGGGAGAGCAAGCAAGTCCACATTCTGCCTGCCAGGCTACCCTCTCAGGCTGGCTGCAGCAGTGGGAGATCTACCCGCCACCCCAGTGTGGAGCCCTCCCAGAGAGCAGGGCTCAATGTCACAACATAGGCCACATTGTGCTAAGCAGCCCTGTGAGTAGGCATGCATAAGACTGCACTACAGAACATGAATCTCTAACGTAAAAGCCCTCAGTCCGTCTTGACAAAAAGACATCTGTTTGTCTTGCTAAGGAAAAGAAACTGCTTCCATGGCCATTGGGAAAACCCAATAAGATTTGCTTCCTAGCAAAGAGCTTCTTGGTGCCACAGTGGACGGGTATCTTTCCCTCCACACATAGGCTGATTTACACCTGAGGGGCCGTGGAGTAGCAGCAGACCTTGACAAGAGAGCGGAACCAAGGTCTTAAACAGCTGAAATACTTTCCATCTTGAAGGAATGACCCCAAGATCCAGCTTTTAATCCAGCCTTTTAGCAAGGCCCCTGATAGCCTGAGTTGCACCACCCTCTCCTGGGCCTACTTGCCTGTTCTACAGCTTCATCTTGGGCAGCGGCCAAAGGGAATACAGAGGATAGCTTGTAGCTAGCATAGCTGAGGCCATCTTTTGGGATTCTATTTGGAAGGGTAATATACTGTACTGTTTATGGACTCTTTTCTATGCTAAAGTTCTTAAAAAAATTTTTTTCTAGATAATAAATTTTTCTATTTATTATTGTTCACTGCGCATCAGTGCAGTTCTTGTTCCACCTTTCTCATGAGTCCATCCATTCTGGGATAACCCAAACTTTCCCAGCAAGGGTTACCAGATACAAAGGGGGAGGGGCAGAGTGCCTCTATCTTTAACCATTATATAAAAGAGAGAATTTTGGCAGGTGCAGCTTTAAAAACCCTTCCATGTTGAGCTGCACCTGCCAAAATTCCCTCTTCTATACAATGGTTAAAAGTATGGGCACTCCATTCTCCTTGGTATCTGGTCACCCCGCAATAGCAAGGGTGCCCAAACCCCAGCCCTGGGGCCACTTGCGGCCCTCGAAGGCTCTCAATGCAGCCCTCAGAGAGCCCCCAGTCTCCAATGAGCCTCTGGCCCTCCGGAGATTTGTTGAAGCCCGCACAGGCCCAACGCAACTGCTCTCAGCGTGAGGGCAACTGTTTGACCTCTCGCATGAGCTGTGGGATGAGGGCTCCCTCCACTGCTTGCTGTCTCACATCTGTGACGCAACAGTGGCAGTGAAGGAAAAGCTGGCCTTACTTTGTGCCAGGCCTTTTATAGGCCTTGAGCTATTGCAAGACCTTCATTCATTCATAGAAGTTCATCTTTAATATATTCATTTATGTAAACTTATGTAAATTTATTCAAATTTTAAATGTAAATTAATTATTTTTTCCCGCCGGCCCCTGACACAGTGTCAGAGAGATGATGTGGCCCTCCTGCCAAAAACTTTGGACAACCCTGCATTAGAGGAACAGAAGTGCACTGAAAGTGGATTAAAGCTATAGTGCAGTGGTTCTCAAACTTTTACCACCGGGACCCACTTTTTAGAATGAGAAACTGTAAGGACCCACCAGAAGCAGGAAATTTTTAACAATCCTAGGCTGAAATCCTACCTACACTTACCCAGGAGTAAATCCCACTGACTATCATTATTAAAAGTATACATAGTAGCCTATTAAATGTACAGATGTACAACATTTCCCCAAATGTAGTCACATACCTTGAGAGCATCAAATCTAACACATCAAAAATAAAATATTGATGAATGGGGACCCACCTAGTAGGTCCTGAAACACTGAAACAGTGTTTGAGAAACACTGCTATAGTGGAAATGCAGCCCAGATCTTTTCCATAAGCACCAATGTATATTAGTACAATTCAAACATGCGAAAGTGAAACTTACACCTTAGATCAGAATTGCTAGGCCCCAGTAGTAGTTCACAGAATTCTTAGGCCCCAATAATAAGCGTCATCCCTTCTAGTTTAGTGTGTGTCTACAGCAGGTGGCCTTGGATCAAGTCTGCAAGTGTTTTGGCATTGCTTGAAGGTGAAATTGACACCTTCAAAACAAATATAAGTACATAATGCACATATAAGCACAAAAATAAGTCTTGAGCACAGAAAAAAAAAAAAGGTGAAAAAAAAGACCAGGTGTAAGTTTATTTCATTTGTATCAAAATCATCACCTAGTAATGAGGGAAGGAGTGAAAGGCAGTCCTTGGATGCAGGTGAATTACTACAAGAAGAAAAAACAACTGAGGAGGACTTTGTTGAGGGGGAAGGAATGCAATAGCTCTACTCAAAGTAAGGAAGTGATCCCATCCTGATCACTGTTTTTATTGACTGCAGTTTCAATTCTGCTCTAGTTTCCATCTTGCTCATGCCAAGTTGAAACTGTTGATCAGAAACTTGTTTTAAAAGTATAGTAACTTCTGGTTTGTAGGACAATTCAGGAAGGGGAGGGGCGATCCGGTATCTTGCCCTGGGGCCCAGTGCTGCCAACTTTCAGGTCTTGGGCACCACTTCAGAGATGGGCACGCTGGGCTGCAGCATCAACTTGCTTGGATCGCAGCCCTTCCAAGCAGGCGTTGGTAGTTGCATGGATTCCTCCCTGCAGCTGAGACTCCAGAGAAGTGAATGGAGCTGCATCGCACTGACTGGGGTAGTCAGATCGCACCTCCTCCCGGGGCATCCCGGCTCCTTGCGCTCCCCTCCCGCTGGTAGGGATCGAGCCACGCTCCTACCTGCCCGGACGCGGGACTGGGCTCCCTCCCAGCCCCCCGCCGCTCCCTCCTCTGCAGCCATACCGGGGTGCGGGCAGACGACGCCCCTCCCTTCTTCCCGCTGGCACTCCCCCTTTCCACTGAAATAGCCCCGGACGCCTGGGTTCCCTCCCGAAAAGGGAGGGGCGAGAGCGCAGGGCACACGCTGAGCCAAGGATCCAAGTTCAAGCCGGGAGGAAGAGACATAATCATACAAGGAGAGGAAGCCTCACCCTCTTCTATGCTCAGTTTCTGGCTCCCACACATGGAGTGGGTCAGATCAAACTTACCTCCTCATCTTCTTCCTTTGAGAGGAATTAGAGCCTGCTTAAGTATGGAGGACCTAGCCAGGGTGCAGGTCTTGGCCTAGGACTCCTGGGTCCTTTCTTCTTTGTGCTTCCTTTCCCCCAGATCATTTATGTGGCCAGGAATGCCAAGGACAACCTAGGGCACAATCCTAACCAGGTCTACTCAGAAGTAAGTCCTATTTTGTTCCAGGAGGCTTACTCTCAGGGAAGTGTGGTTAGGATTGCAGCCTTAGGGCCCAATCCTATCCAACTTTCCAGCACCAGTGCAGCCGTAATGCAGGCCCAAGATAAGGGAACAAATGTTCCCGTACCTTGAGGAGGTCGTCTCTGAGACTGCCTCCCCACCACAGGATGCAGCGCACACCCCATTGGCACAGCTGCACCGGCACTGGAAAATTGGATAGGATTGGGCTCATAGTCTCCTATTTCCATCACATGACATGAACCAGAGAATGCTGGAGCCAGGAAACTGGGACCAGTTTCTGACAAATTTCATGGCAGGGGCAGGTAGGTGTGAGTGAGTGAGTAAGGCCCAGAGTGGGAAAACAGGAGCTAAGAGGTACCACAAGAAAACGTCCAGCCTGGTTCTGGGGAAGTTCTTGTCCTCTTCCTCCTTCTGTGGGAAAAAATGGAGTCTTGTGGTTTAGGACAGTGGTGTTCAACATTTTGTGTGCCACATCCCCAATAAACAATGAGACCTGGGAACCCCACAGTCGATCCTGTCCTGCCCCCTCTGTAGACCCTATCTACTCACCGCAGTCCTGTTGCTGCCCACTTTAATGACTTCCCAGTTCTGTTCACCATAGTAACTGTTACCCTGCACATGCCCGATCTCGTCTGATCTTGGAAGCTAAGCAGGGTCAGGCCTGGTTAGTACTTGGATGGGAAACCGTCTGGGAATACCGGGTGCTGTAGGCTTTTACCATAGTCTTTCGAGACTGAAGGTTGCCAAGCAGTAACTAAAGGCACAATCCTAACCATCTTTCCAGCACTGTCATAGCTGTGCCAGTGGGGCATGGGCTGCATTCTGCAGTTGGGGGGCAGTCACGTTGGCCTCCTCAAAAGGTATGGCAATGTTTGATCCCTAACCTCAAAGTTGCATTGCTCTTATGTTGCTGCTGGAAAGTGAGTTAGGATGCCCGAAGTATTCTTATTTGAATGAATAGAACAAGTTGCCCTGAAGTCTGGCACTAGCAAAAGTTATTTTAGCACAATTGCTAAGAACCCAAGTAGGACTGGGATACCATCTCCTGGTACCTGAAGGGGTATACAAGACGCCTCCCCCTTTACCTGGTGGTGCTCTGGTCCAGTGGTCTTCAACCTTTTTCATTCCCATAAGTTGCCGTCACCCCACAACTGAAGCCATTGGGGTTCTGACCCCAAGTTTGAAGAACACTGGTTTAGGAGATTTCTCTGCTGCTTTTCCTTGGGCAACAAGCCTAGTGTTCCCCCCAAGGATGACTATTGTCTCTCTGTGTACACTTCTGCTGTCACTACCATTGCAAAGAGTTTCATGCTGCTTTCAAATGGCAGTGAATAATCTCCCTTGGCCCTTATCACCCAATAAAGCTGTACCAAACATGGAATTTGAACCCAATGGGTTTTTCTGCTCAGTGGAGCAGAATGGTTTCCATGTGTTTTGTGCTCCAGAGGTTATAGGGTCATTGGGGTCCAAGTTCTAATGTGAACCATCAAAGGGCAATGGAAAATGGTCCAAATCTTGATGTAAAATGAGGCAAGATCCAATCATATTTTTAGAAATTATTGCCAGGGGTTCCCCACATGGGTGTTGCATGAAGGTACATGCTTTAGAGCAGGGGTGTCCAAAGTTTTTGGCAGGAGGGCCATATCATCTCTCTGACACTGTGTCAGGGGCCGAGGGGGGGGGAAGGAATTTACATTTAAAGTTTGAATAAATGTACATAAGTTTACATAAATGAATATATTAAAGATGAACTTATATGAATGAATGAAGGTCTTGCAATAGCTCAAGACCTATAAAAGGCCTGGCACAAAGTAAGGTCAGCTTTTCCTTCACTGCCACTGTTGCGTCACAGATGTGAGACAGCAAGCAGTGGAGGGAGCCCTCATCCCACAGCTCATGCGAGAGGTCAAACAGGCCCTCACGCTGAAAGCAGTTGCATCGGGCCAGTGCGGGCTCCAACAAATCGCTGGAGGGCCAGAGGCTCATTGGAGACTGGGGGCTCTCTGATGGCCGCATTGGGAGTCCTCGAGAGCCGCAAGTGGCCCCAGGGCTGGGGTTTGGGCACCCCTGCTTTAGAGGAATAAATCACACAGGGGATACTCAGACAGCAGCTGCCATGCCAAGCCACTACACAGTTATGCATTTATTCCCCAACAAGTTTATCCATTAGAACAAGGCATATAGTGACCCTGGTAAAAGGACCTGGCTGTCTCCCCACCTGTAAGCATGCCAGAAACATCAGCCAGGATAACACGCCCCTCTGCTCTCATATATACTCACACACACAGAGTCCAGTTCCTTCCTGGGCCGTGCAAACACCTCTGGAAGCAAGAAAGAGAAAGGGACTCCAAAGATCATTGACTACTTGAGTGGGGAGTGAAGCTGACAGGTAGGGGGTGCCAACAGGTGACAGAGAGAGAATGGAGCAGGAGCACTGGCAGCTGCTGTGGTGAGACAGTTCTCTCACACTCTCCCTTTACTTGCCTTTCCAAGGTAATGGATCTCAAGCCTAGGAGGGAAGATTCGGACTCAAAGTCCATTGAGCGGTCAGCAACCATGGAAGTTGAGGGAGTCCCTTTGCTCATCCATACGTCAGAGAAGTGGGGTCGTATCTGGGAGTTTCAAGCCCGGCCTGATGATGTCCTCATTTGTACTTACCCCAGATCAGGTAAATACAGACAGAGAAGAAATGAGAGGGCACTGCTTTAGCTGTGAGGGGATAGCAATGGAGTACCATGGAGCTTTAGGAGATAGAGGGTCATTGGCTGAATCTCCATTATTCTTCCCTCTCAGGGACCACCTGGACGCAGGAAATAGTGGACATGATCCGGCATGAAGGGGACCTGCAAAAATGTGCCCGGGCTCCCATCACCCAGCGGGTCCCCTTCATAGAGCTGTCTGCTCCCATTTTCACACGTGAGTAGGAGTAGGAGACTTTTCAGGGAACAGATGGTTGAGGGTGGGATGAAGGGTGTGTTGTCCTGAGGCTGAATATTCTCTTGCCCACTAGATGTTTCGGGCTTGGAAGCAGCAGAAGCAATGCCCTCTCCACGGACTCTGAAAACTCACCTTCCTGTTCAGCTCCTGCCCCCTTCTTTTTGGGAACAGAATTGCAAGGTCAGGAGAACTGGGGTGAGGTTTGCGAAAGGGGGAGGGTACAATCTGAGCCAAGGATTAGTCGAGGATTCTGTTGCTAATGTCCAAGCCTGGATGATGAGAAATGGTCATAAAAGGAGAGGGTGCCTCTTCTCTTCCCAATTCCTGGCTTCCACACATCTGAGTAGTGAAAGAAGTCAGACAGTTTGGGGCATCTCAACACTGTTGAGGCCCAGCACATTTTTCCTTAGAGGAATTAGGGCTGCTCAAAAATGGGGGAGCTAGAAAGGATGCAGGTTTCAGCACTAGGACTCCTGGGTTCTCTTCTTTCTGCTTTCTTTCCCCAGATCATTTATGTGGCCAGGAATGTCAAAGACAATGCAGTCTCCTATTTCCATTTCCACCGCATGAATCAGAGAATGCCAGAACCAGGAAACTGGGACCAGTTTCTGGCAAATTTCATTGCAGGAAAAGGTGAGTGAGTAAAGCCAAAAGTTGGAAAACAGGAGCTAAGAGGCTCTGCATGAAATTGCTGGCATGGTCCAGGGGAGGGCCTTGTCCTCTGTCTCTTGATGTGGGAAGGGAATGGAGCCTTGTGGTTCCCACCAGGGATGACTATTGTCCTTCGAAGGTGAGGGGCACAACTAGGTAAATTTGTCTGTCTGTCTGTCTGTCTGTCTGTCTGTCTGTCTGTCTCTCTCTCTCTCTCTCTCTCACACACACACACAGAATCAGAAAGCTAAAGTTCAGCCCCTCCACCTCTTCTGTCTCTTTGCAGTCACCTGGGGTTCATGGTTTGATCATGTTCGTGACTGGTGGAAGGCCAAGGACCATCATCCAATTCTGTATCTCTTCTATGAAGACATGAAAATGGTGAGCAGCTATAATTTCCACACACATACACTTTCTCTTCTAAGGTTGCAACCTTGGCTACTAAGGAACTCTGCTCTAAACCCAATGACTTCCCTGCGGTTAGTTTTGAAAGCAGCAGTCTCTTTCAGTGAGAAACACAGTGAGCTTCCCACATGGCAACATCACAAAATGCCATCACAAAATGCCAAAATCCTATCAACAATCCTATCTTTCATTTTCTTTCTCTCTCTCTCTCTAGGACCCAGCCCACACAATCCAGAAAATAGCCCAGTTCCTAGAACTAGAACTTCCAGAACCTGTCCTGAATCAGATCATCCAGCACACAAATTTCGAGAGCATGAAAGCAAACCCCATGGTTAATTACACCCCTTTTTCCCACATGGATCAGACCATATCTCCTTTTATAAGGAAAGGTAAGGGTTGTAGCCTGGGTCCTGGGAGCAGCTGATAGGGGAGGGGCCTCATGGGACTGTTGGGAGCAATGGAGAAAGGAAACCTGGTAAGGTCATCTTAAGCATACAGGTATAAGGCACAGCTGTGTTCGGGGAAGGACTACCATAAGCTCCAAGTTTTATTCATTTAAAGTGCTTGTGCCCTGCCTGGCAGCTGACAAGGCACCAAGGCAGCTTTCATATAGCCAAAGAATAGGAATTCACTGCAATAGACAGAAGAAGTGGGGAAGGGGATATGCCTTGCTGGCCTCTTATGTCCTCCTTCTTACAGGGCAGTTGATGGCCTTGTGGCCACTGAGATGGGGCACAGTCCAAGGTTCAAGAAGCCCCAGCAGTTGGTGGTGGGCAATGATGAGTTAGGTAGTACTATCCTTGTTGTCAGTGAGAGTCTTCCCATCCGTGGTATTTTTAAGTCTTGTCTAGTTAGTCAGGTCTTCTGGCACTTTAGTTATAAGCCTCTGGTGGTAATTGTCACCTTCACTGTGCAGCTGTATGAGCTTGTCGGGTGTATTCACATGTAGATCAAGCTCTTATTTCAAGGAGGGCCAAATTGGGGCCAGTAGGGCCAGCAAGTGCATCACGTGGTCTCACATTAGCCTTAGAACAGCTCCCAAGTCCTCTGGAACATGGTAGCATTCTGTGGCAAATGTGCAATGAAGTAACAAAGAAATGGGTGTGGGAGAGGGAGGAATTTTGAGAATGAAGCAGTTAGAGAAAAAGAAGGGCAGAAGACAAATGAAATGGCTGAGTCCCTTTTCCTGGATCTTCTCCTCTGTTGCAGGTATCATCGGGGACTGGAAGGAGCACTTCACGGTGGCTCAGAGTGAACAGTTGGATGTTGTCATTGCCCGAGAACTGGGGGGCAGCAACCTGATGTTCCGGGCACAGCTATAAGCAGGCACACCTGTGCTTCCCATATTACCGTTCATGAAAATGCACCTGGATATTTGTTGTTCACTTTAAATCAAAGGAATGCTGAAGCTAGAAGTAAGATCAGGTCGAGCTGCATCTTGTGTGCAGGTCTTGCTTTGATTCATGGGTTGCTTGTTGAGATCTTTTAATTTACAAATGAATTTCAGTGAAACGGAGTGGATAAAGTTTGTTCCCTCTTTTGACAATGAGAAAGTGAGTCCGTTTTTACACAGTTTCTAAGGTCTGTGTCCTGCCCTTCCTCTGAGAAGCCCACGATAACATAAAACAGATTTCAGGTGATGACACTGCCAGCTTGTGATATTCTAGTGTTTTCCCAGCTGCCCTCCACCTTTATAGCACATAGGTATGTGTACATAGATCCTTGAAGCCATAGGCTCTCCATAGAATCTTTAGAGTTGGCATCCTTCAGTCTCGGAAGACTATGGTGTCACGCTCTGAATGGTGGTTCTGGAACAGAGTGTCCTTTCCAGTGCATGAAGCCTGGGTAAAGTAGGTATGGAGGATAGGCTGTTACCCATGCAGCAAATCCCCCCTCTCCACGTTGCTGAAATTGTCCAATGGAAAGGCAGAGGCCAATACGGTTGGTTCCAGCGGCGTCACAGGAGTTGCCAGAACGTGACTGTGTTCAGCCATGAACTGCCTCAGGGACTCCGGCTCCGGATTTTGCCTCGAGGTTGACTCCTGAAGCCTTTTCCATAACTGGATGTAGCCACAAGGCAGTGGAGGTTTGGGATCAGAGTTTTCCTTCTCTCAGATGAGCTGCCTTCCCAGGCTGACGAGTCCCATCTACCCGGTGGCTGTTTAGTCGCCTCTTACGACAAGTACAGCCAAACTGAGGGCCTATTCTTATCCCCAGCCCTCCATAGAATCACCTCTCCCCAATCTCAATATCCTATTGTTACCTAGCGAGCTTCATAACTGAGCAGGGATTTGAACCTTAGGCTGCAATCTTGTACTCTTGGAGTACAATCTTGCAATCTTGGAGTAAGTCTCATTCAACACAGTGGGGTTTATTTCTAAGAACAAGTGCATAGGACAGTGCTGTCCATTTCTCTAGTCTCGGGCCACCATCCTGGGCAATCTCTTCTTAAGCAAAGATCCTGGGTCAGTGGTGACTCTAAGGTCCTCATTCAAATACATTCCTGGCCCATGAGCCAATATTCTGTCTTTTAAAAGCAGCAGCCACCAGCAGCCACTTCCTGATCTTGTAACAAGAGCTTAACCTAAGATCATGGCTACGAAATAAAGATTAGCTATGATCCAAAATGGCTTTTCTACCACATCCAGTGGCTGGGAGCCAGGACAATCACTAATTCATTTATTTGAAGATTTCTATCCCACTTCTCTGTGAAGGTAGCTCAAGTCTTTACTCCTTGGAAGGAAGAGAGAGAACAGCTCTTTTGTTAGGATCTTTGTTTTCATCTTTGGGATGGAGAATTTGGCCACTAGCCTTGTTATCAGGAGATGGGCCTCAGTTGGCCTCAAGAAGGCACACTTCTAGCACCTCCATTTGTTTCCGTATGAGCTCTGTTAAGCCATTCCCGCCCAACATTGCATGTACACAGCAGGGATCCAATGCCTGTGGGCCAGGCAAAAATGGGGAGGGGGGTTTGAAAGTAGGCTTAAGAGCAGGCGTAGTAAGGCTGAAAGTGATTGATGTAACAGGTCTTCGAGCAAGCTTCATGGCTGTGAAGAGGGCCGGCCCTTCCATGTGGCCAACTGAAACTGTCACCTCAGGAAGCAGATTGCTGGGGGCCACCTATCCCTGTCCTATAATTCTGTCCTCCATTGCCCCTTCTTCTCTCACTCCCTGGTGAGGAAGAGGTAGTGGAGTGGTGAAGGGAGTGCTGAGGTAGAATATAGGAGAGTGGGAGGATCAGAGGTTGGCACATCATCAGTTGGGGGGGGCAACACTGAGCCAGCCCTGTCTTTGAAGGAGTAAGGCCCATTGTATTCACTAGGGATTGTTCTCAGGTGAATGCAGACTTGTTGCCTGTGGGCTGTGTACTGTCTCTCAGAAAACCCTTGGAAAGATGGTCTAGATATTAATTTATGCCCCTAGACAAATGTCTCAATATTTTTCCTGCTGAGCCCAGTGCTTCTTCTCTACTCAAGTCCTTTCAAAAAAAGTTTCAAAGGCAACACCTGAGTCTTCCTTCTGATGATGTCCCTCTTGTCAGAGAAGCCCTGGAGGAGCTCTGCTCCCCCCTCCAACATTTGCTGCTACATGGACATACTATCACCCCACAAGCAGCTTCCAAATGGCAGCCAGCAATTTAACTTGGCCTCGATTGCACAGTAAGTCCAAGCCAAGCGTGGAATTTGATCCCAATGGGTTTTTCTGCTCAGTGGAGCAGAATGGTTTCAAGGAGTTTCTGTTCCAGGGGGGTAAAAGGGCCAATGGGGTCCAAGTTCTAATCGGGATAATCAAAGGGAAATGGAAAATGACCCCAATCTTGAAGTTGTGATGTAATGTGCCTGGGCTCCTATCCACCAATGTTCGCTTCGTAGAGATGAACCCATAGCAGCATAAACGAATTACAAGTGATGACACTGCTAGCCTGTAGAATTCCAGTTCTTCCCCCTCAACTCTTGGGAAACCAGCTCCTTTGTCAAAACCTTTGCTTTCAGCTTTGAGAGGGAGAATGGGGCTGTTAGACTTGTTATGAATAGGTAGGCCACATTTAGAAGCACCACCTTTGACCAGGCCCTGCTAATGCCTGACCTTTGTTTACCTTTGTTGTTAAAATGCATCACCTCCCAATTTCTTTGGGTCAAGCTGTAGATGAAACTTTCTTCTTCTCAATTGTAATAAAATCCACTGGAGTTCCTGACCAGCCCTCTCTACACTTCTGCCCTATTTCCTCCTGATGATATCACCACTTCTGCTGTAGGAGAAGTCCCAATTCCCTTGACTACACCTCCGGGGATGATGCATCTGTCTACCTGTGTGCAAGCATGGAAAACACATCATGCTGACAGATAAGCCAAATGCTGCAGTGGACTGGGGCTGCCAGAGCAGAAGCAACAAGCTTGTTGATGTGTATGAGAGAGAAAAAGCACACCAGCAAGTTATGTAGCAAGCGGGCATGATACTTATGCAGTAGCTGTGTGGGTTAGATTCAGTGAGTGTGGGCTCTGCCAGAGCCAACTCAAGCCTTTCTGCTGGAGGAGGCACCCTCACCCAAGTGGTGCCAGGTTACAATGGGCCATGATGGCACCATGCCCCCCCGCCTCTGAACAGCTCAAAAGTAGCCTCACCAGCATCTGCAATATCACATAGTCCACTGCATGGTGCCTTATTCTATGAGCATGCATGTATTTTAGAGCCCAGATGCAGCCATTCCTCACTTTGAGCAGCTAGAGGCTGGGGAAGGGGCTGAACCAGAAAATATCACAATTCAGACAAACAGAATTTTTAGAAAGCATTTCTAAAAAGAATAAATAGGGAGAGTAACATACCAGGGGCAGTCCCTGTTTCCTGTTCCTTGTTTCTAACAAATCACTACCAGGCAGAGGTTGCTCACTAACAGCTCAGGCTTAAGCCCAGGGTCATTTCCAAGACCCAGGGCACCATCCCTAAACATTTCTACAACTTTTTGTCATGGCCTGAATATGCATTTTCCCCAGCTACAAACAGATAATTGAAATCACCCATTACTACAACCCTTTTTTTCTTTAGATACTTTCCTGATTTTTTAAAATACAAGACAAGATCACCTTCAGCATTTTCTTTGCTGAAACAAGCATCCAGTTCCCCCATTTTGGCTCAGAGACTTCTGCCAATTGCATATAAACCCCTATACCAATGGTTCCCATACTTTTTCGTACCGGCACCCACTTTTTAAAATGATGCTGTATTGGGACCCACCTAGCTTTATCTGCCTAAAAAAATTCACTTCACCAGTCACTCAAAGCCTCGTTTTTACCGTTTTTATTTTATAGAGGAGGGGCACCTTCTGAAGCTCCACGTTTCATTAGCTTGGGACCCAGTGCTTACGAAATCCAAGCCCCACCTCCCAATACCGTCTCCATTAATGCCCTGGGACCCGTCAGCTCTGGCTGCCTAGTTGACTCTGTGTGTTGAACAGGTAGCATTTCGGCAAATGCTATCCTGAAGGCTAGCCTTGAACATCCTAAACTTGGCTTCCAGGACTGTTTTTAGGTCCCAGCCACATTACCTGAAGTGTACAACTGTTGAGTGGTACTGAAAATATCACACTGACTCTCATTAATGGTTTCTTCCATCATTCTTATGCCGATATCTTCCAGCTTCTTTGCAACACTGAGGACTAGAAACCTCTAGGTCTTCCAAAATCTGTGCTAGATAATTTCTGCACCACTTTAGAGAGAAACGTTGCCACCTGCCTAGGGCAGCCGCTGGACAGTCTGTAGTCAATTGCACAGATTCCTTTCCCTTCCATCCTCTTCTTACAAACAACTCAATACTTGCAGAGTTCAGGTTTTGTTTTTTGTTTTTAATTTCCACACACCAATCAAAACCACCAAAAGAAATTGCAACTTCACAGTTAACAGAGCAGAAAAGATGTATCAAATTTTTTAAAAAAATTATTAAAAAAGGAAGGTTGGGTTTCATCATTTTAAAAAGTGTATAAACTATTGCGTACATGAGGAAGGGGGAATCAATTGTATAGAAAAGACAAGATTAACGTCAACTGCCATTCAGCTGCCTCCAGGTACAGTACAAGACTGGCTTAATGACAGCCAGGTGTGATTAGTGCTTCTGGATACAGTTTGAGGGTTCAGTGTTGGCTATTATGTGCCCAGACTCTGATTCTTGCAGTGCATGCCCAACTCCAGAAATATGCTCAAAAGGTACTACCTGCCAATCACTTCCTCATTCCTTCTACACAAGATGGATATGATTGAAGGTCCCAGGTCAGCCTGGAGCAAAATTTGGGAAAGATGGAGTAGAGGAAGGCCTTGATGGGTGCTTAGGCAACCACCAATATATTATGGCTAGTACTGAAGATGTAGGGAACCCTGAAGACGTAGTTCAGAGCTCCCCTCCATTTTCAGAAACAGAGCCTTCTCTCTATTGTGGCCGAGGCAATACAGAGCAGGTAGGGAGCGATTAAGCCCCACTGACCTTGACTAACCGCCTGCACAATG
Organism: Tiliqua scincoides; assembly: GCF_035046505.1. Classification (NCBI taxonomy): domain Eukaryota; kingdom Metazoa; phylum Chordata; class Lepidosauria; order Squamata; family Scincidae; genus Tiliqua; species Tiliqua scincoides. Next base: position 118,958,590 of record NC_089825.1, read on the forward strand.
GAGTTGGTCTAGCAGGACCCATACGTATGTTCAAGACATCCTTTCTCCCTGAAATTAACTGATGAATCTGGACCCCCAAGAAGAATCCTTCAATAGCTGGTTGGTACAGCCCCTTTGGCACTTGTCCAAAGAGACAGGAGGAGCTGGGTGACAACAGATCACACTGGCTGAAGATATTGATAGAAAAAAAAGAGTCACTCACACACAAAAAATGCACCCCAGTAGTTTACAAAAGAGAAATATGACACAGGGTGAAGGAAGAAGAGAAATGAGGACATCACTTGCATTATCACATGGGAGGTGGAATCAAGGGCCCCCACACAGACCCTGGCATAACTGAAATGCATCCCATAATCACCAGCCATGGACACAATGCAAATGGCACAAAACCCAACTGCCCACAAAACAGATTACATTATGAACCGTGCCTCAGAATGGAGGCATGCAACCCATGTGAGCGAGCTAATGAAATCCTCTCTTGTGTCACAGCTCTGTAAACCGTACACTCATAAAGAGCCACAATCAAGGGAATGGGAAATGGGGGGGGGGGGAATCTAATCACAGCTTGAGATATAAAGCACTGAAAATCCAGGACATCAGAAGCACTTCGTCCCACCCCAGTAAATTTGCATTCACTTCATAATCAAAAAACTGCAACACTGTGAAAAATCACAGTATCATAGCACAAATTCTAAAGAGTTTTCATCAGAAGCTCAGCCTCCCCAAACCGCTCCACTGAACACACCCCCTCCAATTCCATATCATTGATATGCATCGTTTAGCCCCCTTCAACTGAAAAGCTGGAGTTTGCACCTCAATGACACTAGACTCCCCACCCAACCCCACCCCTGAGGTAACATAAATCCCTCCCCAGTATAATTATTCAAGTACAATTGCTTCTCCTCTTCCACTCTCCAACCCTTTCAAATCACTGGATCTTTCATTCTCAACCCCCATTTACCCCACCCTACAGACTTACTGCTGGCTGAGCCAAACTGCCTCCTACAGAAGGCATTTGTAGCTGGAAAGGAACGTAGGTGGAGCCTTCCAGACCTTGAATCTGGCTCCAATCTAATGTCCCAGCAAAAACTGGACAAAGTAGGCATAGGATTGTCTGTGACTGTATCTAAAAATTTGGCAGGGAAGGTGCATGATACTGCATACATTTAGTCATGTTCCCTTTAAGAATGAGTAGAGGAAGGGGGAAAAAATCAATTATCTAGGCAATCTCCTCTGGTAAACACCCTCCCTCATTACTCACTGCCCATTTCCCTGCTCCTTTTAGGACCATTTTTTGATACAAAAATTGACCCCCCCATTCCAGAAACCATCTGCTGAGAAACTCCATCCAGAAGTTCCAGAAACCATCTGCTGAGGAACTGGGAATAAGTTTCTTCGCCACTCCCAAGAGAGATATGGGAGAGACCTGATGATACTAGCATTTCAAACATAATGCATTAGCCCAGCGCCAATTAAGCGGCCAGGCAGTCCCAGCGATTTTATTTCCTTAAAATGAATGGATATGCCCATCTCTCTTCTGGCAGCCGTCACTAACAGAGAACAATGCAAGGATAGCTGCAGAGAAAGAAGAGGTAGGGGATTTGGGGCATCAATAATTCACCTTACATGGAAGAGGGTCCAAGAAGTGGGTTTTGCTGGATACAGAACAGACCTGCCTGCCTCTGCCACCTGATCCATCTCAAAACCATTTCAATACCATGACTTCCTGCAGGAGAGGGGCCACATGACTTTCAGCCCCTCTGCTGGATGGGCCTCTAACATGTTCCATGCTCGATATACCTTCCTTGCTCTATATATACACACCCTCCCTGAACACTAAATTAAAGCGTGCACACATTTCATTGTGAACAGAGGATGGAGGCATAACAGAAAGGGAAATAAAGAGCTATCTTCTACTGAAACAGACAGCGCTTTGACGCTTTGAGGCAAGGATACACGCCCCGTTTCTTTACAGTAAAAAAACCTGCCATTTTAAAGCACCTGTGTGAGGCTGGATTCCATGCAGTCTAAAATCTAACAACTGCAAGCCAGCACAGTTTGGGGCAGGGTGTGTGTGTGTGTGTGCATGCCGCTGAGGGTGAATTCTACACCCAGCAAGGTGTGTGGTTGCGATACACCTTTTAGTGCATGCACTGGAAGGGAAGGAGAAGAGAAACCACACACCCCAAGAGAGTCAAATGCCTGAACAGAGCACATGAAGGCGAGTTTGGTTCGGTGCTGGTTTTTTGCTAAGCCAAACGGCCTTAAGGAATACCTGAAAGGCAATGAATCCAGTAAAATACAGGAATGGAGAGGAGGCAAGCCCTGAGATAAGGACCTGCCACAGGATAGAATGAAGCCAAACAAGTGCTACCCCCCCTTTTTTTACTTCTTCAGGCACCAAAGCTCACAGAACGGGGCTGGCAGATAGGTTCTCCCAGTAGGCAAGGTCTCCGCCAGTCATCTGCTTCCTCTTGCAATTCTCTTGTGTGATCTGTTTGGTTCCATTTGGAGATCCAGTTTTATACAGCATGATTGTCCTGCTCTCAACAGATCCTTAAACGTATGTATCAAGACCACTCTAGCACCACCAAGTGCATTTTTTTGAAAACAGAGGAAACATCCTTCCAAAACCCCCACTGCTTTCCTTCCAGCAGTGCAGTTTTCTCAAAAATGATTAGTTGTTGCAGAAATTGGTCTAAATTCATCTCCTCACCAGTGCTGAATTTTGTCTAGATCAGCACGCTGTTCTGCACCTTAAAAAGACAGTTGTCACTTGAAATCCAAACTATTCATCACCTAAGTACTGCATCCTAAGTACTGCAAGAGTACTGCAAGATAACATCCTAAGTACTGCAAGAGCAGAATTGGACCTTCTCCTGTTGAGGCATTTGAAATCTGCCATTCTGGAATGCCATCCAATTTCAGCTTCCAAGATCTGCCACCCCAAGAGAGCAAGGAGAGCTTGGTTGCACAGATCCATTGAAATTCATCTCAAGCTGCAGGAAACAGACAGAATATTCAACACACATTGCTAGGAAAGGAGCTGGCAATGCTCTTCTGAAAACTGTGTACGAATACAGCAGGAGCAGACCCTCTAGCAAAAGAGAACAAGATAGCCACATCCTTCATCTTGCTCTCCCCATCTTTCAAAAGCCTCCATAGGCAGCATCCATGTCCTCCAACCGCTAAACCCAAGAAGCACGGAAATGCAAAAGTAAAAAATATAAACATTCCTTGAAAAAGATGTGCACTTAAAAAAAGGCACCAAGATAACAAGCGATAGTTTTGTTTTTTTAAAAAGCTCCCCTTCCCACAATGGCCAAAAAAAAATTGTACCACTTCTTCCTTCAATCTTGATGAGGAAATTGGGAGAACCTGCCCCCCTCCCTTTGTTCCCAAAACAAAAATGCCCCTCCGCTGGAGGGGGTTGAGGATTAAGACATTTTCCAGAAGGTCAAGGAGGCAGTCAGGACACCGGCAGCAAATACAGCAATGGTCTGCCAAGTGGGGGTGCCGAAGTAAGACAGGAGGCCTTCCTGGAAGGAAAACAAATGCAGAAGACATTATGTCACAGAAACAGTACACAACAATGGCCGATATGGTTGGCGCAAGCCCTCACATATAAACAGAAGGAGGGGGTCAGATCTTAAGAGCAAAAGGGACACAGGCAGGGGGAAAGTTCAGCACTCCTACCTATGGCTTCACCCACCCCCTGTACTCTTCCTTTTTAAGTGGGCCTCCAATGCCAGGGGTGAGCTTGGGTGGGAGGAAAGTGCCTGGGTAAGAGGTAGATTCTGTATATACTATATACATATGTGGGGGGAAGGGGTGGTCAGCTCTCCTCACCCATATGCCCATTTTGCTGTTAATCTGGCAAAGGGACAACCACATTCAGGTTGCCATTATATGCAACTCATTTGAATGCAATTCACAAAATGGTGGGGTGGGGCAGGCAAATAACTAAACATTACTTGAGGTATCTGACACCCTAAGCATTATAACTCCCTTCAGACTGGGGACTCTAAATGCTTGGGGGGTTCAGGGTAGGCAAACCTGGGGCTGTGAGGAGCCCCAGCCAGATGCAACAGAGCATTCATTCATTCATTCACTGTGCCCCAGCCAGATGCAACAGAGCAATACAAACATTGCTTGCAAAGTCTGCTATACTATGCAATTTGGGTAGCGGGGTGGGGTTGGGTGTGGGTGCTTAAAGGCTACACATAAGCCTCCAGCTGTACTTTGCATCAGGCTGCATCAGGGCTTCAAGGCAGCTTAGCACTCTCAAAGGCTGAGTTAAGTCTGTCCTTGCTCACCGACTCAGGCACTGCTAGCCACACCACAGGATTCATGGATACAGGTCACACACACACACACACACACACACACACACACACACACACAAACTTTAAACAGAATACAATTAAAAAGGCAAAGGAGTTCTGCCCTCTTCTGCATCTGGTCTTCCTTTGCCTCAAATTTCTCTTAATTAAAAGAAAAAAGAAAAAGTACAAATACAAAACAAGTATGTTCTCTCACAGCACAGAACAAACGTGTGGCAGCAATTCCACTGGCATGATCCATCTTAAATAAAGGTGCAACCTTTTCATGAGTTGTTCCTCAACAATTGAAGACCATGGATTAGAGTTTCTAAACCAGAGGAGAATCAGTGCCAACTCACCCAGCCCCCATGGGCTTGGATCCAGTTCAGGACATGTTCCCGGATGTATTCCATTGTCCATCCAATGACAGTCCTTATAAGCTCTGGTACTTTAGCACAAATTGCCTGTTTGGGAGCCAAAAGGGAGCAAGAAGCCAGTTATTAGCAGCACAGGCTGTGGCTTAGTAATGGAGTGCATGCCTGCCTTGAATGCAGAATGTCCCAGGTTCAATTCCTAGCCTCTCCAGATAGGGCTGAGGAAGAACACATCAGACTCTACATTGTCAGATGCAGTCACTGCTAGTCAACTGGGTAATACTAAGTTAGATGGCCCAACTGTCTGACCCTTAGGTCGCTCTGAACGTTCTGGGGGGGGGGGGAAAGGGTGGGAAATGGCAGCAGCATCACACTCACCTTAAGAACCAGCCTGCAAGCGAAGTAGAACAACGCCACAACACGGCCCCAGTTAAAGGTCCCATCTGCAAACATCTCTGTAGCCACTCGGAAGAAGACTTCCTTGGGGGGATACGCCTGAACTTGGTCGATCATGCTGTGGGGCCCAGAAAGAGAGTAGCCTGGTTTAGACACACACACTCCACTCATAAGGAGGGGGAGCAACAGCGCATTTTCTGGGGATGGAATCCTTAGCGAGTGATGCAACGTAGATGGAACAAGTAGGGTGATCTAACAGGAACCGTGCTGAGCTTTGGAAAAGTGATGTCATTGTAATACTCTGCAGCATTTCACTGGGCAGGTCTGGCAAAGCGCAAGTCATACGCCTGGAAAAGACCAGGCGGTCATCAAGACAAATGCCTCTCTGCAGTATGTTTGTTCACACCCTTGTCATTTCCAGCTACCCTTGTGGGCACCCATGAAATCCAGGGTACGGAGTGCCACAAGCAGAGAGACGTGGCTAAAGCACACTACATCAAGAGTGCACAACTTCATCACGCAAGTCAAGTCACACAAGACGGAATACAGCAATAAATAAAGCTATCTCCAGATCAACAACGTATCGGACCGTGAGAAGAAAACTTCCCAGATTACTGATTACATATCCAAAGAAGCGAAAACCATCAATAAAGTGCTTCAAAAGAAGTCCTGCAAAAGGAAGCTCATTGTATCCTGCATCCACGGGTGGCCTAACCAGATGTGCTGCCCAGGGCCCCAAATTCTGCTCCTCCTCTGCCATCATGCACCCCAGCACCTGACAGCACAAGCACACAAGATTCAGGTCCCTGCTTTTTTAATTTTTTGCTTCCTCTACTGTTGCCACTGTGGCCTCAACCCCCTTTGTTGAGCTGGCTGTGGAGACCCTTGTCATGGTGGCAGCGGCAACAGCAACCACCTCCAGCCCCACTGCCACAATCTTTGGCAATGGTGCTGAAAGCAAGTCCTCCCAGCCTGGGCACCTAACATTGCTTTTTACTGCTCCCCCCCCACCATCTTTGCTCTGATGCTGTTTTCAAACAGACCAGCAGGATCGGCCAGAAGGGGGAAGCCAAGAGAAGCAATGCTCACTTCCAAAATAGAAAAAAAAACCTCCCATCTTTGGAAGTGAGGCTAAACTTCTCCAACTTCTTTCTTCCAGCTTGTTCTGCTGCTCCGTTTGAAAACAGTGGCTGAGTGAAGATGGAGGAAGAAACAACAAGGCATGGTGGTCAACGGACACAGGTGGCACCCGTTGCTTGAGGCTGCCTGCTCTACCTTGCCTCTTGGATGGGCCCGCCCTGCAGCATCCTGTCTCCAGCAGTAGCAGGGCTCAAGGCCGCCAAGAAAGGTGTGCAAGCTCAAGCAGTGTATGCATGTCAGGAGTCCAACATTTCATTACCCAGCAGCCCAACCACAAAATCGAAGAAATGTAGGACGGAGGGGAGGAGAGGGTGCACATTCAATTCTCGGTGCCCTGGGTCTCCTAGAGGCAGGGAGCAGACTCAGTCTGGCACTGCACTCGAGAAATCTATTGCGGTAAAAGCAAGACTTGCCAGCAGCCGCTCCATGTCCAACAGTGGGTGATCAGGCCCTCACTGGAAGAGATTCCACAGGAAGTACCAAGTGTGTAGAGAGTTGTACAGCATCTCCCTCAGGCAATGTTTCCTGTAAGTTTTTCAGGGAGCGTGCAGAGCCTACAGCAGCTGCATGGCTGAGGCTCCAGAGCACAGAGCAGTGACATCATCGAGCTCTGAAGGGGAAGCTGCAAAGTGCTTCAATTCTGGCTGCATTACTTATAGGGAAGGTTACCCTTGGGGGGGGGGGGAAGAGACATAATTTATTTCATCGATACCCTGCTTTTTTCCATGGGTTCCCAGGCACCTGCTTAGCACCCAGACTTCCTTAGCTTCAGCAAGGCAGCTCACTCCACACACATACACCAGCCGTGATGCTGAGAGGCCAGCACTACAAATACCGAGACAGAGACAGGGTGGAGGACCAAAAGCCATGGGATTACAGGCCGAGTCTATTTCCCTTCATCAACAGATATTAGTGGGAATGCGACGCTCACATCATGTAGCGCTTTCTCAGCACCGACTGGTTAAAACCTACTTCTGCAGCTCTGTGTTTTCATTCAGCTCATCTGCGATCCTGCGCAGGCAGTCACTCAGCTTCTTGGTTTTGGCATCATAAGCCTGGGGCTCCAGGTTATTGAGTTCTGTCATCGTGGCTGTGATACGCTCATTGTCTCCGCAGCTCTGCACTTGGTCCCTGATAAAGCTGCCACAGGACCAAAAACAGACAATGGAGAATTTGTCACCCAGAGCCCCAGTCCCACCACCCTCTCCGTTCTATACCCGAGAAATCCCCAACACACAAATGCTGCTTACGTCAGCCTTCCCCAGGAAGTGTCACCAGTCCGTCCTCGCCTCAAGGCACCCCCTTCTTACTGCAAATGTGTTCCTATCTGGACACTCACCACTTGAGTAGCACTGTTCCTGTCTGAAGGATCTGATCTGAAGTAGTGCCTGGAAGAAAGAGAAGCACCATGAAAATAAGCAAGGAGGAAGAAAGCGCATCCCTGAGAACATAAGAAGAGCTGTGTTCAGTGACATCAAAACTTCATCCCATCCAGCATCCTGGTTCCCATAGCAGCCAAATGCTTCTAGGACACACATAAACAGAAAATGAAAACAACTTTCCTGTTGTTGCTTCTGAATATGCATCCACACATCCATCATGATCGACAGCCCATTAACAGATGTCTCTTCCGTGAATTCACCTATATCCCCCCCTTAAAAAGAAATGAATTGTTTGCTGGACCACCACTCACTGTGCTGAAGTCTACATTCATTATGTGTTGCATGAAGTGGTTTCTCTCCTCTGTCCTCAGTCTACTGTCAATCAGTATTACCGGGTAAGTCAAGAGTCTATCGTTATGGGAGAACAAGGGGAACTCACAGCCCAATCCTCTTTAACTCCCTGTGAGGTGATGCAGCAGTGCCAGTAGTTTCCACTGTGACCTACAGGAGAGCATGGCTCTCCAGAATCTGGCCCATGGGCCAGATCTGGTGCCCTGCATAACCTCTCCTCCCCATGAATAGCACTTACCATTCCACAGGGGAGCCTTGTGGCTCAGGTGCCGCTCTTCCCCGAACCGCGTCCTGGCTTGCTGCACCTGCATGGAAATTTGGGTGCAATGGCTGCTGGGGTGACAGACCCCGCAAGCCAGGGCTCAGTTTGGGGGAGTGTGGCTCTGCGACCATTAGGCTCACTGGTGGAACAGTAAGTACTGTTCTTGCCAGGGAAGTATTTCCCAGTGCACAGCAGTCTCCACTTTGGAGACCACTGCCCTAAAGACCTGCTCTGGGTAACCTTGGCCTGGTAAGGGGGTTTGGATTTGGCAGTCACTGCTGCCACAGAACCTGTCCCCTTCTGGGGCCCAATCCAACCCCTCTATCTCCTCCCCATCCTGCCCACCCCCACCCTGTTCCATCTCCTGTATGGCCTTATCCATTCCAGCAGGTACCCGCAATCTCTTGGAGCACAGACCCAGCTGCTCGGGGCAGCAGTCAGGATGTGCATACTGGCACAGTTGCGTTTGCAATTGCCGTAAAGCACATTATGCTGGCGGAACACCCATTCTGTCAGTATAACATGCTCATAGGATTGGGCCTCCATTATTCTCTCCACCGTGCTGCACTCCATCCTGCTAGAGAAATCCAGAGTACTGGATATGTTTTCATACTGGGACCCACTTCTCTCATTGGGGATAAAGAACTGGATAAGATGATAAGTTCTTCCACTTCCCTACCCACTTCAGGAAAAAGACTTGATTCACTTTCGTTTCCAGGGGCGTCCTTCCCTTTCCTATCACTGTGATTTTACCAGAATGACTCATTATTTGCCTGGTGGTGTTTACAACTCTCGCACATCTTTAAGGTGGCAATTTGGAATTTTAATCATTTACAAGTATGAAGATAAGTGGCATTTCCAAGGCTTACAGCACGGAAAGATTTTCTTATGTGTCATCTCAAAAGCAATTTGGAAGACATCACTGGCTGCTGGCTGCTCCATATGATGAGGGCCACATATACAGACCAGGGGAAGGGGGGGAGGGCTGCAGCTCAGTGGTAAGGTAACTGTCTCACAAGCAGAAGCTCCCCAGTTCAAGACCTGGTGTCTCCAGTTAGGGCTGGGGAAGAACTCTGTCTGCAACCCTGGAGAGCAACTGCCAGCTAGTGTAGACAATGCTGAGCTCATCAGACCAATGGGTTCAGTAAAAAGCAGCTCCTTACAATCCATCCATCCACATTCAGAGAACAAAAGCTGCAGGGCAAATATCCCCAATGGATTTTCCTTTCTAACAATTAACCTGATAATTTCCATCCAGTTTGGTAATTTCTTCCTCCTCCCCCCCCCCCAAAAAAAACTGGGCAAACAGGCATAATTCAAAGCTGTGGCTCTCATATTTAGCAAGCATCCCTATACATCTTAGCACAGCATCTCTCCCAGCAACTGTTGCTGATGTCTTTACAGTATGTTGTTTTGAAAACTGTGGGCCCTTCAAGGCAAGGAACCATTTTTTCCCCTTGTTATGTAAACCACTTTGATGAGTTTTGTTGCTGCAAAGCAGTTACTGAACTAAATATAGGCAAATGCCTTAGAACGAAATCCTAGACCTGTCTACTTAGATGTGAGCCCCATTGTTTTCAGTGGGACTTATGCCCAAGAAAGTGTTAAAGGATTGCAACTTTAATCTGACACCCCAGATGAGACACAGTCTAGGCTTGCAATGAGGTCTTGTCAGTTATCTTGGCCTCTTTCTTCCATTCGCCCCCTCCATCTAAATTTAGACTGTAAGCATCTAGAGGCAGGGACCTGTCTGCCTTGCCTGCATTACTCTGTAAAGCACCACATTCAACTGACAATGCTATATAAATAACAACAGCATCATCATCCACCCTGATATATTTATAAATATATCCAGCAATCCGAGGACATCCCCCTCCCCAAATCCTAAGAGAACATGCAATTAATTCAAGGAATTCACAGCCAGAAGATGTGGCTGGTGTGGCAACTGCCTCAGTCAGCTTTTAAAAGGGCAAAACAAGTTCACAAAGAATAGCAACATCAGCAGATACTTGCCACGATGTGGAACCTCCACATTCAATACTTGTGGCTGAGGAGCAAAACACTGAAGGGGAGCCGTTGCCTTCATGCCCTGTTCTTGTGGGCTTCCTGTAAGTAAGCATCTTTCCGGGCATCACTGAAAACAGGATGCTGAATGAGGAGTCTGAGCCAGAGTAGTTCTTTATGCACTCTTCCTATGACAGTGTTTCACCACCTGCGGTACTTGAGAGGGTGTTCAGTGGTATGCACGGGACCCCTCAGACCCCTGACTACTGTCAACAAGACCAGCAATGCAACAAGCAGCAGTAAGAGGTTCAGAAGGCAAAGCTCCAGTGTGTGCTTTTCAGGTGCTCAAAAATTCCCTTCTGAGCCTCTTACTGGTGTTTGTCATGCTGCGTCTGGCCTCCCAATCTGGAAGTAACTGGTGATGACGATATTATCATCAGCTACCTCTGGTGGTACTTCTAATAGGTGGACCATACAAAACGGAACAGCAGGGGGGACAAACAATGAGAAGTGCTGTCCTATGACACCAAGTTAAACCAGGGATGTGCGGTGGGTGGGGAGGCAGGTGAGGCAGAGTCTCCCCACTGGAGTCCTTCGAGAAGTGCTCTGCACGTGGGTTGTGGGTGCTTGGGTGCCTCACGTAGCGGCGGCACTTTTCGAAGGACTCCAGTGGGGAGGCTCTGCCTCACCTGTCTCCCCACCCACTGCACATCCCTGGTAAGCTTACGGAACTCCCTGCCACAAGATGTGCCAAGCTTAGCTTCAAAAACACACAAGCCAAATTCCTGGTGGGGAAGCCTGTTAACCTTGGTGACTAATGGAACCTTCAGGCTCAGGAGCAGTCTACCTGACTGCCACCATGCCCTGAGTGGGGGGCTCCCTGGCTGGCCACTGAGCCCAGGAGCTCAGGGGTCCTCTTGGGCTTTCCCTCCCTGCCTCCAGTAAGGGCTGCAGCTGCCCTGCCCCTTCCCGGCCACTCTCACCCTCCTTCTGCGGTGGAAGCTCCTGGTCCCGCTGGCCATGACCCGCCGCCATCTCCCTCCGCTGCACCCAGCCTGGCCCAGCCCCAGGTCAGTCCGCGGGAGCCGCTCTGCAGAGATCACGTGACGGACAGGGCAGCCGGCGAGGGGAGGAGGGGGAAGAGCGAGACCGAAACTGCAGCTCCTCGGAAAGTGGGAGGGGCCGCGCGGGCATCGCCACACCACGTGCACACGACACCATAGAGAGAGGGCCGGCTAGGAAGGAAGCACACGACACCATAGAGCGAGACCGTCTAGAGCGGCATGTGGCACCAACTTCCGGTTTAAAGCGCAGACACCCCCCTTTCCACGCCCCTAGAGATAGGAAAAGGCTAGAGTCACGCGCAGAGTGGAACTGGCCAAAGGGTGGTGGCTATTAAAAAAAAATTATTACACATAGTGTGTTGTATGAACTATGGAAGCTCATTAAGGCTGCAATCCTGTCCACACTTACCTGGGAGTAAGCCCCATTGACTATAATGAGACTTTCTTCTGAGTAGACATGCATAGGTTTTGGTTCCAAGGCTGCAATCCTATCCACACTTACCTGGGAGTAAGCCCCATTGACTATAATGGAACTTACTTCTGAGTAGACATACATAGGATTGGGCTCTGAAGAAGCCTTACAGTGAGACCACCCCCTGCTGGCTCTATATCTCAGTTGGTGTCTGATTTACTGCTAGTAAAAAGTATCACTAACAGGCCTTTTTTGGATAAAATTTCGAAAATTTAGACTTGAATATGTATTTTCTTTGTGAGTTTAAAAATTGAAAAATGCATTTCTTCACTAACTTCGTAGGGTCATTAAGTACGATCAAGTTTTATCAAAATTACATGAAAGGTTTACGATGCTGAAAGAATATCATGGTGTTTTTAATGTTCTTTAGATCAGTGTTTCTCAATCAGTGGCATGGGCACCAGTCGTACTTGAGGAGGTGTCTGGTAGTACCCCAGGACAGAGCAGGAACACTACACAACTAGCAGCAGGAGGAGGCTCAGTTCAGCAGAGCATGCTTTTCTGCTCTTGAAAATGCCCTCCCATCCACCTTGAGCCTCTTACTGGTGTTTGTCCTGTTGCATCTGGCCTCCCAACCCAGCAGTAACTGGAGACCCAGCCTGATCAAAGGCGTTATGTGAATCTGTGGCAGCTGCAGAACTGAGTAGCCTCTTGTAGAGCTTTCACCCGGGACAGGGTTCTGATACAGTGGCCTCCTTCGCCGTTCCTGCACCCCTCCTGGGCCTGAATTGCTCCCCTCTTGCCCTACCCCCACCCCAAAACACCCCCTCCCCACCTCTGTTCCACCCTCCCTCTGCCACCTGGTACAGCACTTACCTGCCCTGGCAGCTGTTGGGTGGGATGTGATGCCCACGGAATGGCACAGGCCTTCCCATTGGTGCCACTTACTCTCCAGGTGTCAGAAGGTGCTTTACGGAGCTTTTACGAACACCTGGCGCCACAGCGTCGGTGCTGAGGGTAGGATTAGGCTGCCTGTTTTCTAAAATCTAGTATGTCTCCTGTTGAAGTATTGAAATATATTTGCAGCAATCATTTACCCTACCACATTCCCAAATACCTTTCTAGCACTCAGGATATATTTGACTGTGCCAGTATCAGTTGCCAGTGGTGAACAGTTTCTCAGAATTAAAATTTGTTAAAAGCTACTTCAGTCTACAATATCACAAGGAAGGCAATCATCAAAATCTAGTAATGATTTTTATGGAAAACACTGGAGCAAGTATGCATTGAAACTGTCATTAAGAATTTTGTTTCCATGAAAGCCAAGATATGTAACTAATATTAAATGTAGAAATGAGAATGTTAATGTTTGAATTGTGGTAAGTTTCTAAATTAAAGAGGGGCACCCATACTGACCTTTAATATTTGGGATTCTTATGTTTACTATGGAATAAGGTTTACTTTTTTCTACACTCATTCTGCAAGTGTTGTGTGTATCTCAAATTCCATGTAATATAATCCCGAGTAAAGGGACTTAGGAGTTACAAGCAAGAAGTTACAGCTCTTCACGCTACAATCATAAGCAGTTACTAGTTTCAGGCATTGGCTACTGCAGGTGGGGGAGAGAAGTATTATTATTATTATTATTATATTAATTTATACCCCACCTTTTTGCCCAACGGGCACACAAGGCGGCTTACAACACCTTAAAAATACAACATTAAAAAACAATTTACAATAATTAAAAAATCTAAAAGTATTAGTCATTGTGTTGTTATTATTGAAAAATAATATACTAACTTAAATACAATTTTCCTTGAAGAAGGAGCGCCTTTTTCTAACTTGTACAAAGGTGCCCTTTGGGCTGGGTTGAACCTGTCACACTTACCCAGTTGGCCATAAGGCCGACTGGGGAGGATGCCTGAGGCAGGAGAGCAGCAAAGGACACCCTGTCCAGCTATCTCCTTGCCTGCAGTGCTGCTGTTCCTCCTCCTGCTCCATTGATTGGGAGAGGAGTAGGCTAGAGAGTTCCCCTCCTCCATACATCCTGTTCCAGTCCAGGGAGAAGCAGAGGCTGGCACATCACCAGATAAGGGGGCAGCAGCATTTGGTGCACCACTTTAGGTGTCAGGAGGTCTTGATGGCAGGGGGGACAACTGCTTTTACTCCACAAGGAAAAAAATTAACATTGACACCCCCATCTTTAGCATATAGAAGCATCAAGTCTGTCAGTCCAATATTTTTAACAGTGCAAGCCTTTGCACATCTACTCAGGAGTAAGCCTCATTAAATTTAATGGAATTTACTTCCATAAGAATGTAAGAGCCCCACTGGATCAGGCCAAAGGCCCATCTAGTCCAGCTTCCTGTATCTCAGAGTGGCCCACCTAGTCCAGCTTCCTGTATCTCACAGTGGCCCACCAAATTCTTCAAGACAAGACACAACCTGCATTCTGGTGCCTTCCTTCGCATCTGGCAATCTGAGGTAGCCTACCTCTAAAACCAGGAGCTTGCACACACCTACTATGACTTGTAACCTGTGATGAACTTTTCCTCCAGAAATTTGTCCAAACCCATCTTAAAGGCATGTAGGCAAGATGCCATCACTACTTCCTGGGGCAAGGAGTTCCAGGTGTGTATAGGATGACAGCCTTTGTCAGTGTTTTCTACCAGAAGTTCTGGCCGGATGCATGAATTGCACACAAATACATTATGGGTATCTTTCTTCCGCAGCCTCATAGACATGTCTTCAGTCTGTTGATGGGCACAAATGCAGATGTATTTTCAGGTTTCTTTGATCATGTGGAAGAAGCAACATTTCCAAAGCAGTGGAGAAAGAAAAGCTGTGAAATGACTGGCTGATGTATTGACCATGTAATAAGAGCTAGAGGAGAGGGTCTCAGGAAGGCAAATTTCACTTCTCACTATCCATAAGAGGGCAAGGCTTTGATTACCCATAAGAACTAATGAAAGAAAAGCTAGCACATTGGCTAAGGTGGAGAACCTTTAGGTACCTATCCTACACCGACGTATCTAGGAGCAAGTGCCACTCAACCCTACAAGACATACTTCTGAGTAGGAATGTTATAAGCCTCTGTGCACTTATATAGTGGTCCTGTTAAACTAAAAAAAAACTTGATTTTTAAAAAGTGTTTTATACACTTCGAACACAAAGATATCATATCATCAGTATGCAATCTAGATCACAATATCAAACCAATTAAGTAAATACTGTACAATAAAATTACATTGGGTTTTATACATTACTGTTTTATACTTTCATTTAGATGCCAATATACAAAAAAATGTCATATTCACATTGAAACTTTTTCTTTCCAGCAATATTTAATAGAACAGAATGTATTTGTTGTATTCCATATGGCATGCATTTATTCCACCAAGGCTGGTAATTAATGGGGCTTACTTTTAAGTAAATAGGGGCAGCCGTTATGCTTCGAATTCCCCCCTTACTTGAAGGTTGTGGCTTTTGAGGGCTACATGCCTAAAGCTGCAATCCTATAAATGCTTGTCTGGGAGCAAGTCGCATTGAAAAACTGGTTTTACTTTTGAGTCAATATGCATTAGATTATCCTGCGACAATACAATCCTGTGTTTGCTTACTTAGAAGTAAACTCACAGCTTTCAGTGGGTCTTATTCCCAAGTAAGTGCATGTAGGATTGCAGCCTTGGCTTACTTATTTGGAAGGGGAAATAAGTCTCCTTTAAAAAGAAAAAAGAAAAGAAACCAGCAATTCATTGCCCTAGCAGAAACAAGAACAGGATCAGATTGTGAAGCTTTTTTCGTTTTGGTCTGCTGGATTTGGTATGGTGAACTCCAACAGATATGCCTAATTTCTTAGAAATGGGCATTTTAGCAACAGCAAAGGTTATTGCCCTACATGGCACTTATTAAGGGGGAGCTAGCCTTTAGTGGAGATGAAATAAACCTTTTGTGACACTTCTGCAGCTGTTTGCTTGTCCAGGAGCACAAGTGCCCATTGCAAACTGCTAGCCTACAGAGACATTGCATTGTGGCATTACCACATTCTTGACAGCCCACTAACCTGCACCAGCACAGCCAGGCTGCATGGAGGTCTCCTCAGGGTAAAGGGATGTATTTCCCTTATCCTGAATAACGTGCCAGCCTGTCTTATGGGTAAAGGTGAGTTTTTTTCTGTGATAATGAAATAAAAACACATGACATGGCTTTCTGCACTTCTCATTTTTGGAAAAAAAGGAAAAACCCACTCCAAAATCTGCCCCCCCTAAAAAAACTTTCTAACACCTCTGCACCTGTGGTTGCATCTGCTGACACTATACCACCTTTATAACATACCCAGTACACTTTAAAAGTGATTATAATTTATCAAAAAAAGGAATAAAAACACATAACACCATTTTCTGCACTTCTTGTTTTCGGAAGACACCGTAATCCACCAAAAAATTAAACCTTTTTCTCCCACCTCTACGTATGGGGATTGCTGCTGCATCAAGCAAGATCAGCCTATGTCTTCCTTAACTGCCACCAGTGTTATTTTATAAACCTTAAGTAAGCTGAAGCTGAGCAAGACGGACATCTGATTTTTACAGATAAGTTCTGACGATTAGAGACAATAAAATAGGAACGACTGTTTTGAACAAACAGGAGAGTTTTTTTCTTTTTAATTGAAGAGAAAGAAAAACCATTCTCTTTTAGCCAACCATGTTGTTCTATTGTGGGGCTGGCTGTAAGGAGCATGACAAGCCACTACCCCAACAGGGACAGCTTAATTCAGTGCCTCCTTTTGACTGATAATAAAGCACTTGAGAGAACATGTTTAGCTCCGAATACAGTCCACTTCCTGAACTATAACAGTCTATTAATTCCCCATAGAGAATATTACTAAAACAGTCTGTCGACTGCTATTTACACTTTTTTTTCTGAGTTAAAAAATCCAACTACACACTGGAAAACTAGTTGGCACTGGTTGTTATTAAATACATATATTTATCCTGCCCTCCCTCAAAGGAGTTCAGAGTAGTATTCATGATTCTCCACATACCCTTTTATCCTCACAACTACCCTGTGAGGTAGGTTAGGCTGAAAGAGAGCAATTAGCCCAAGGCCACACGGTGACTTACAGCCCAACAAGAGCTGCCTGTTGTGCAGGGCTGCAGCTATGCCAAAAATGGCTGCCACCGCATCCTGCGTGCTCCAGGCAACAGCAGACGGCTCCTTGGGAGAAGGGGACTTTTGCCCCTTTACCCTGGGTAAAGCAAGTAGTCCTGCAATGGGGCTACTCGATCCTACAGCAACCCAAAGATTGGCGTAGAACCAAGAGCCTCTGTGTCAGGTGGTTAGCCCAACACAGAGGCTCTGCCTCCCTCCTGGCATGCTCCCTCCCCCAGCACACCTCCTCCCTGCCCTCCCTCTCCCCAGAATGCCTCCTCCCCCTTCCACCTACCTCTCCACTGCTCAGCACTCCATGTGACCACCGAGCAGCAGAGCTCTGGCACTCGCCCAGCGCTCTGGGCTAGCACCGGCGGAGCACCAGTGCTAGGGCCCACAAGCATGCCTTATGGCACGTTTGCAACAGTGCACGCTGGGGGCGAGCCGGCGCAAAGAGCTTAGGATCGGACCCTTAATGATGGACCAGAGATTTGAACCCAGGTCTCCCTAGTCCCAGGCCAACGTGCTAACTACATCACATTGGATGGTTCTCACAATCAACAACAAGATTGGATTGGTTCCTTTTTCCCGCCTGGCACAAGTTGCAGACATTCAACAGGTGCAGCTCTCCAAAGTCCTTTCTCCTGTACCAGTTCACATGCTCAGACAAAAGCTTGCAGTTTGTCAACAACATCCTTAACCAGGTGTTGGAAGACTTCAACCTGCTGTGAGGCCCAAATGGAGTCTCTTTGAGAGTGTGGTCCGGCATTGAGAGCTTCTTCAGCTGAGTTGTCGACAAACGTAATGACAAAAGCATGTGGTTTGACAGATTTGGTGGGGTATGGGGTCCTGCTGGCAGCCCGTGAGGCTGCTTTATCTCCAGATTATTATTAACATAGCACTATCAACGTACATGATGCTTCAGAGCTCTCAGGGAGTTTGAGGACTGCATTAAGTTCCTGCATGGGAGCAGGGAAGACAGCGGGGGTGGGGGGAAGGCAGCGACACAATTCCCAGGATTGTGTCACTAAGGGGGCTGCAGGGACTGGCATACACTTACCAGTCCCTGCTGCAGCCTCCCGGAGCCCTGTGCGACCATCTGCAGGGCTCCCCAGCCTTCAGAAAGTGAAAGTGGAGCGATCGCACCCTGCCTCAGCAAAACCAGAAGTGGAGCATGATTGCGCCGCTTTCACTCCCTGACATTCCCCCTGCCCGCGCCACTTAAGGGAAAAGAGTCCAGGGCCCTCAGACTGCAGTGTCGCGACACCCCAGTTTGAGAAGCCCTGCTTTAGAGAGTTTCATAGGCAAAATATAAGCTAATTCCTGCCTTCGAGGAGCTTACAGTATAAAATTAGTGGGGAAACACCACAGGAAGGGATAAATGAGGCAAACATTTATGTCTCCCAGAACAAAGAGAATCAAACTAAACCAGTTCTCAGCTTTCTTGATCTGGTATTCAAACAGGTCTCAGGTTCTGTCTCTTGCTTCAGGCATTCAACCACCACTTTCAAGTCTCTCTGCGGTTTGAAGGGAGGTGCTAACCTTAAGGAGCTGTCCTGTAGCGTGGGAAAATGGACCTCTGTGGCTGGAGTGCAAGCCACTAGTCCATTCACCAGCGTTTGAAAACCCAGCCAGTCAGCTTGAATTGCCTTCACACTGCCTTCAATTATGTCAAGGTCCTCTGTGTCCTTTGTGTTTCCCTTTCAGGTTTTCATGTCCTTCACCATGATTAGGTGTAACAGCTACTCTGAATCTGCACCTGACAACCAATGCCCTGAAGTCAGCCTAAAGCTTATCCTTTTTAGCTGCTTCGGCCTACTTAAGCACCTGTCCGCTATCCAAATAGCATTGGGGTTAAGGTGGGTCTATACAGACACAACTCCCAATATTGATAAAGTCAGAGACTGGAGGACACAGCAACAAGCAAGATGATTGAGTTCAGATGAGTCAGCTTGCACAGTCATAGGATGCATCTGAACCAGGAGTTGTCCTGTTAGTCCTGCCCATCTTCTGTCTGGACAAGCAGGTACCCATTGCTCTGGTGATCAGGATCAGCTGGAGTCTCTTTTTCCTCCTCTTCTTTATCTTCTTCTTCCTCTTTTTCCTCTGTGGGTACAGGAGCTGCTGCCAGGCTAGGCCAGCTGTCACGCTGGGCCAACTTCTCTATCAACAGCTGTCGGAAAAACATGACCGGGATGGGAAGAGCAGCCAGAACGATAAGGCTGATGAGGAGGCCCAAGGCCCAGGGTGGGTAGTCCAGTTCTTGCTTAGCAGCCTGCGAAGTGACACCAAGAATGATAATTAATTCTTGACCTGGCATCAGTATACACCAAACAGACTTCTGGTCCCTACAGCAGAAGAATTAAGAAGATCACCAGTAACTAACCATGAAGGCTTCCAATGCTTTCAGCAGCTGTATGGCTGCTAGAAGTTCAACAGGGACAGATTCTAATTGACAGCAGCACACCCCCAGTTTCAAATGCTTATCTGTGATATGATCAGGGATATATAGCAAGTGTCAACAGATGGAGCGGCACCTTCTACTGAATGGGACCTTAGTTCCATGTAGTCTAGCATGGTCACTACAGAGTGGTAGCAGCAGTTTCAGGCCGAGGTCTTTCCTAGTTTTACCTGGATTGAACCCAAGACCTTCTGTATACACTGAGCAAAAGTTTCTTTGTCCAAGTTCTGTTCTGCATGCAGAAGAGTCACAGTGCCACCAGGCTAGTGATTGCCCCAGTTGAGATGTTTGTTTAAGCCTAACTTAACTAAAATCTGTGAGCTAATTGTTAGCAATTGGCTCATTAATGCAGCATTTAGTGCAGCAGTTTTCAACGTTTGGGGAACCCTTTCTGCAGCAGTTCATCTGCCAAGGAGCTTCTACATAGCAGAAAGGAACCTTGGGGTGATGCAACAGATTCTGGGGCAGATTCTAGGGTGCACTCTCCATTCATTTGGGGCACCAGTGAATCTCACTGCTGCCCTGCCCCAGTATGCAAGGGAATGATGGGCAATATGGTCTTTCAGAGAAGTTGGTCTGCTATGACTAACGTTGGAGAACTCTTGATGAACTTCTAAGGAACCTCTGGGATCCCAAAAGGGTTTGAAACTTGCCTTCTTGGATAAGGCCCTACATCTTTCAACCTGCTGAGGCAGATCATTACTGCTCTGGTTGGGAAGGTGGGAAAAGAGGTAGCAACTTGCTCAGGGTTGCCCAGTATGTCTGTGGCACAGTTTTAATCCAAATCAGATCAAATCGAAATACAGTACTGTCTTACCAGGCCAGGCCCAAAGTAAAATAGCACCTGAAACAGCACCCTAATTTCACTGGGGAAATTATCCTGGAGCACCCAGATACCCCTTATATACTCCTCAACTACTGCCTCTCTCTTCCTGACTCTTTTTTTCAAAACAGGCTGGGCAAGGCATGCCAGAAGCAGAAGAAAAAGCCCTCATCTCTTTCCAGCATGTTTTGATGAAGCAGCCGGGCAGGAAAGAGGGAGACAGCAGTGATGGAACAATCTGGAAGAAGAGTAATCAGGGTAGTAATCAGGGTGCAGATATTGATGGAGGTTGATGGGAGCGTGGAAGAAGGTCCCATCACTTTACTGCCTTCTGCCTCATTGCTGTTGAGTGAAAGCAAGCAGGGATGTGAAGGGGGAGGTTGTCACTCTCACCTCTTGTCTGTTCCAGGCCTGGTAGGTTGGCCACTTCAAACACATGTGCACCAGACTTGCTAGTAGGAGGCACACCATTGACCCCAAGCTCACATAGCGCCACATATAGCTGTAGATACGCCAAGGCCGCCAACCCAGCATGGCTTCTATGTCACTTAAGAACCTGGACCAGAAGGAAGAAGAAGACAGACTATTATCCCATCATGAGGGTGAACTATATTTTATAAGCTTACAGAATTATTGAGAGGATATGTACAACCTGACAATGTAACTGAGGGATGAGTAGTTTGATACGGACAACAACATGCAGTAAGTCTGATGTGAAAGGATGTTTGAGTGCCCTTTGATGTACCACCACACAGCTATGCAGAATGCGGGTGCGTTAGAAGTGTGGACTAACAGGAAGGGGAGGTTAGCTTTGAAATGGAGCTTGAGAAAATCTTGAGAAGAACAAATGGCCTTGGGAATAAGAGAGATAGGAGAAGCACCAGGAGAAAACACACAGATGCAAAAGCATGAGATCATGTCATGTACGAGGGGTACGTGCAAGGGTTCTGATTGGTCAGGAATATGAGCTGACCAGGCATGACTCTAATAATATTTTCCCAATTGTGCAGTGCAGGACCCTCATGGAATAAGAATGGAGTATTCTGTAAAAATGAGTCGAGCCTTTTGGGAAGTTTTTCTTGGGCTGGACATCAGCTGCCAAAGGCCCGATCCACCTTCACAGAGCAACACGGACTTGTGTCAGCGATTGAGCTGGTACAGTTTCAAATTACCCCACAGTGGCTAATGGGGCTTACCTCAAGGCAAGGGGACAAATGTCCCCTTCTTTGAAGAGACCTCCAGCAGCCAAAAATTCTCTGCAGGATGCAACAGAAGCTGTACTGGTGCTCCTGTGTTGCTGTATAGGGATTTAGGTAGGACTGGACTATATGTGGGTCAATGGAGCATCAAAGGATAAAGTTGTTCCCAGGACTGTACCGAGAGCTCCCAGTGCCTGAAGCAACATGTCAGATGCTTCCCCTCCCTTACCTGGTGATGCACCAACCTGTGCTTCTCCCACTGCCTGGATTGGAAGAGAGGTATGCTCTACTCCACCACTCTCCTCTACACTAACTCTTCCGCTTCATAGCTTCTACAACTCTTCTGCCTCTTCCTTTTCCAGTTAGGAGAGTGAGAGGAGGAAGAAGTGGGCAGACAGAGACGAGTACCCTCCGTCAATCAGCTATCTGAGATGAGCTCACTGTCAAAGTCGGTGGTGCAGACCCCCAGCCCCTGCTCAACAAACAAGAACAAATGAACTGGCAGGTTCTTATGCAAAGGGGAGAAGCAGGGTTGAGACTCACCTATCAGTGCCATAGATCCAGGCCATGGCAAAAGCTTCACAAGCCACAACAATAAGTAGGGGCAGGGTGGCTGAATAGTCATCAAACATGGCCACAAAGTAGCTTCCTGAGCGCTGAACAAAAATCAGGCCCAGCAGGAATCCAAGCGCACAGCACAGCACTGCAGAAGAGAAAGCAAAAACAGGCCCAGTCAGCCTGGCTGGACACCTATTGAGAGCCACGGACTGGCAGGGAGCCATTGCTAACCAGACACACAATGAAAGACAACCGCCATCTTGGTTTGGGCCTTAGGCTAACGCTCAGATGAACACACAGACTATCAATAAGGAGAAAACTGTGTGGCATGAGAGTGGCACATTTTGACATAGAAGGCACTGCCTTGCCAGCCTGCCTAACTGCTCTCAGTCAAAGATCTTTAGTGTCCTCAGTGGCTCTAGAGAAAGTATCAAACTGAGCACAAGGCAGCGTAGTTCTACAGCAGGCGCACTGCCCTCTGCCCATACTGGCACCCTCCATCTTATTGCTGCTTCTCACAGAAGCTGAAAGCTCAGACAAGTGGTAGCAAAGAGTCGTGGGGGTTGGCCGAGGATGGCTAGTGGTGATGACTGGAACTGGCAAGTAGCCACTTGGGGGTTCAGGACCAGTGGCTGGTGCGGCACTGCAGGTGTTGAGTGTAGTCCAAAGTGGTAGGGACCATTTGACCACCTTAGCATTCTATGCTGTACAAGAAGGACGGAGAATTCCAGACTGTACCAGTTCAGTTGGGGGGATGTGTGGGAGAGGAGGCAATATTTTTGGATGCTCCCCATATAAAGAAAGCTCCCCGAATGTAGCACATGAGAGAGAAAAGTTTAACACTGCCTTCTCTCTAATGTGCCAGTTTGCTACAGTGGCTTTGTTATGGAAGAGGGGGAAAAAAAGAAAAACCCCTTATTTCTGACGTCATACAATCTGAAGTTCTACCACTTGATTCCACAGAGTGTATTCCTGCCCAATCTTGTCTGATCTTGGAAGCTAAGCAGGGTCAGGCCTGGTTAGTACTTGGATGGGAGACCGCCTGGGAATACTGGGTGCTGTAGGCTTATACCATAGTCTTTTGAGACTGAAGGTTGCCAACCATTCCTGAACTCTCAGTCCCACTGAGGCCTCTGCCACCTGCAGCTCCCCCTCCCTGGGCTCCGCAGTACCTGTAAAGGTGGTTCGCCGACGTTGGAGGCTATGGAAGTTGTCCAGCAAGGGGGTGATGATCCCTTGCATGTTTCCCAGCATGGTGCTCAGGCCCAAGTTCAGCAGCATGAAGAAGAACAGCACAGACCAGAAAGGGGCAGTCGGAAACAGGTTCATGGCCTCCGTGAAAGCAATGAATGCCAGTCCTGTGCCTTCCACACCCTGCAGGAAGGAGAGGAAATTCATTCACCAAAACTGGCACACAGCAGGTTTAAAGTGAGCAACAAGAACACTTCATGCCTGGCACAGGAAGTTGGCGTCTGTGGTACTCCCACTGAATAGCAGGATCCATGGGCCTGACTGCTGCATGGCCTTCTTCAGTGCTTCTTCAGCACTGTCCTATTGACCGTTTCTCAGTTCAATAGATTCTAGAGACAAAGAGCCCAATCCTATCCAACTTTCCAGCACTGATGCTGCCATACCAATGGGGTGTGCACTGCATTCTGCAGTGAGGGGCTGTCACAGAGGCCCCCACAAGGTAAAGGAGTGTTTGTTCCCTTGTCGTGGGGCTGCATTGCAGCTGCATCAGAGCTGGAAAGTTGGATAGGATTGGGTGCAAAACCCTCATAGGGCCGCGTACAGACAAACACAGGAACATAACTGGGCATGGAGTTTATTGCTGCTGGGTGAACTGCTCATTTCTCCCAGCTTTAGCTCTTTAACTGACACAGGCCCAAATCCTAACCAACTTTGCAGCACTGGCATAGCTGTGCCAATGGGACATGGGCTGCATCCTGCAGTTGGGTGGCACTCATGGAGGCCTCTGCAAAGGAAGGGAATGTTTGTTCCCTTACCTAGGAGCTGCATTGCCCTTATGTCAGTGCTAGAAAGTGGGATAGGATTGTGCCAACAGACACCTGGGTCAGAAGCAAAAGCTGGCTATTAATGCTCCCAGCCTCCCTACTTTGGGAAGACTCTTTGCTTTGTTTAGGGGTGCAAGCTGCTGCATGTTGATCCACTTAGGGCGCAATCCGAACCTGCCCTGGAGCAGGCAGGCCGGCGGACCGGCGCTACATCCAAGGCAGGATTGGGGTTTCAAGCGGCTCAGCCCGGGGCAAGGGGAATAGTTTCCCCTTACCCGGGGTAAAGCCACAGCAGCCTCAATGGGACTACCTGGATCTGCGCCACCTCAAGAGGTAGCGTGAATCCGAGCAGTCCGGGACTGCCCTGGGCTGCCCGAGAATGGGGTTAGGATACGGCATAACCGCCAGATCCTGGCCCTGCCTCCTGCTCACCACCCACCTGCACCCGGGAACACCTTCCGCCCACCCTCCCCCAGTCCCCAAATGCCTCCTCCCCGCTCTCCCCACACACACACACCCCAGCTCAGCTGACACAACCTACCTGTCTCCTGCAGCCCGCGTTGGCGTGGGAAGGCCAGGGCATGTCCGCGTGCTGGCCTAACCCCACTTAGGTCATCCCAAAAGTGCTTTACGACTCTTTTGCGACAGCCTTGGGCCAGCGCAAGGGACACGTGCTGGCCCAAGGAATGTTTATTTACTGTGTTAGTTTTTTCTCTCAACACTTTAAAATTGGCTCTGGCTGTGGGGTCAGTGGTTTGGTGTTGTTGTTTTTTTGGCCAACATGGGGGGGCCACCCAGTCAGTGCTCTGCTTGCTTTGAAAAGGCAGAGGGGTTCTTTTATGAATGACAGGTGGGTCAGTGTTGGGCAAATTCAGCTTCTCCTCAAACCTTCTGAAACAGGTTCTCAGAATGTGAGCACTACATTAAGCAAGAGGAAAGCTCAAGAGCGCAAGGTGGTGGGGAGAGAAGTCTCCCTCATATAGTTCTGAGAGAGATAACATGACTCAGGCCACTCTGCTCTCTTTACTACACCGTTCACGCAATGATGGCCGGATCCCAAAGGATCTCCTCTATGGAGAACTCGTGCAAGGAAAGCGCCCTACAGGTAGACCACAGCTGTGATACAAGGACATCTGCAAGAGGGATCTGAAGGCCTTAGGGATGGACCTCAACAAGTGGGAAACCCTGGCCTCTGAGCGGCCCGCTTGGAGGCAGGCTGTGCAGCATGGCCTTTCCCAGTTTGAAGAGACACTTGGCCAACAGTCTGAGGCTAAGAGGCAAAGAAGGAAGGCCCATAGCCAGGGAGACAGACCAGGGACAGACTGCACTTGCTCCCGGTGTGGAAGGGATTGTCACTCCCGGATTGGCCTTTTCAGCCACACTAGACGCTGTGCCAGAACCACCTTTCAGAGCGCGATACCATAGTCTTTCGAGACTGAAGGTTGCCAATACGATCACGCAGCACAGCAACAGTGCAGGCAAAATAACAATTGAGCAGGCACAGCCACAGCACAGCCCAGCCTGCCCTGCTCATGACCCACCAAGCTCAGCTCACCAGCCCCATAAGGTTGACCACCCTCTTTCTGCAATTCCAGGAGGAAGGTTCATCAGATCCCTAGCAGGCCACGGCAGAGGCCACTGCCGGATTGGTGAATCACAAATTGTGCAGGCCAGACACAGCTTAACAGGCTCACTTTTACTCCCCAACCGCTCCCAAATGCAGCTACTGTGGGGAGTGCCCATCACAGCGGTCCAACTCAGAGTCCCATTCACCTTGTTCATCTCGTCCTCTGCGCGGCAGTCACCAATTCCCCACGCCTGCAACTGCTTCTCCGTTTCATTTGCAAGTCCCCGATACCAAGCACTGTACTGAGCGGCAGACAAATCGGAGAAGTTCCCAGGGGGGAGTGTCTCAGCAGGGAGGGAGTCCATCAACAGTAACACGGCTTTTGTATTCCTGCCGCCCCAAAACAAAATAACAAGCAGAGAGGTCAGAGGTCACAGATGCCTACAAAAGAATGCAAAGAAGCCTAGAAAGCAATTATTTATGGATTGCATGTACTGATGGACTTCCTGCCTTAGTCAAGGCACTCAGCGTGGATTGCAATATTAAATGCAAGCAAACCAAGAATGTTATAGAAAGTCTTAGGTTGTTGATAGGGGAGCTGGTGACAATCTCCCCTGCCTGGGCTTCTTGCCTTCCCTTGAGGCCCACAAGTCTGGCTGCCCAAACAGTTCTCTCAGGCCATTGAATGGTCTTTAGCTTGGACGTGGAGCGTATGGGCATGATTGAAGGTATGTGATGCTGACACTTTGAGAAGCTAAGGCCGCATGAGTCGGGTCAGTGCTTGGATGGGAGACCACCTAAAAACCCTATCTGTCCTGTCTTCAGTTCCATTGTGAAAAAGTGGCAGGATGAAAAGGAAATAAACGGTAAGTCTTTGCTGTTCTTTGTATGCAACTTCCATCACTAACAAACCTAACACTGAAAAGGGGCTGAGATTCAGCAGGGCATCAACTAACCTTTCAACGCAGTGTTTCGTGATGACGTTGGCACGGAAGCCCAGCACTGCAAAGACCACCAGCGTGGCCAGTACCGAGGTGAGGAAATTGACCCCAGAGACGAGCAGCCCATCGAAGTGGCAGTTGTTGTGGCGCGGGTTGTAACTCGAATAGGCGATGATGGTGCCAAATCCCAGGCCCAGCGCAAAGAACACCTGGGTGGCTGCCTGACGCCAGACCTGCATATCACCCCATATGGACAGCTTGGGGGTAGGGACAAAAAGCAGGGCAGCAAATGTTTAGACAGGAACTTGTGAGAAGCAACTTCCAGGAGGCTGCTATTCATATTTACTGCATCTCCGTACTAGTTTTTCTTCTTTTGCCCAATGGCATAAAAATGGGTGTGTCATTGTAAGGCTTCATAACTTCAAACCTCAGTTTGCCACAGTGGACAGAAGTGGGTTTGCAAAGGGTAGCAAGGGCCAAACAAAATTACATTAACATCACTGCAGACACAGCTTGCATCTGCACTATTATTATTATTATTATTATTAACAGTATTCATATACCGCTTTTCAACAAAAAGTTCACAAAGTGGTTTACAGAGAAAATGAAATAACTAATGACTCCCTGTCCCAAAAAGGCTCACAATCTAAAAAGATGCAAAAGATGTAAAAGATGCACTAGAACCTTTAAGCCCTGCATTGCTTTTCTGTCATTGGGTGCAAGTGAAATTAAAATGGAGGTGCCACAAGGCATTTAATATAGCACCATATTAACCAGCAATGTGGTCGTCCGTGGCCAAGCTCCTTTTATAATGCTTAATTGCATGTCAAATTCAGCAAACCTTCTTGCATCGTTAATTAATAGCTTCCTCCCGACACCTTCTGCTACTTCTATTGCTTGATCAGTGATGAACTGCCTCTTAATTAGGCAATTCTTTAATTAATTGTCCCAGGTTCTTAGGAGGGAGTTGCTTTAATACGTCATTACTTTTCCCCTGTTCTGCCCACACTTACCCAGGCGTAAGTCCCATTGACTACCTTTGTTAAAACCATATACATAGTAGCCTGTTCAAACTAAGGGTCTGTAACAGTTCCCCAAATGCAATCACATTCCATGGCAGCATTAAGTCATATATATTAAAAATAAAATATTTAAATGAATGGAGACCCACCTGAAAATGGCTTGTGATCCACCGAGTGGGTCCCAACCCACAGTTTGAGAAACACTGCCCTAGGGAATAGTAGCTGACCAATTAAGGGGCAATTCATAATTATTTGCCCAGACACAATGAACAGGCAGCAATAAAACTGACTGAGAGCCCAATCCTGTGGTCCGCGCCGTGCCTCCATGGCGCGGACCACAGTTGTAAACATGCTGTAAGGCATGTTTGCAGGGCTTACTGCCGGGCTCCCGCTGGAGCTGGCACTGAGCCAGCACGCCGTGGGTGCCCACATTCCACGGCTCGGCGGTCTCTGTGACCGCCATGCTATGCAATGGGAAATGGGGGCATGGGGGAGGCGTTCCGGGGAGGGGAGGAGGCATGGTCGAGGGTGTGGGGAGGTGTTCCCGGTGGCAGGGAAGAGGCGGGTCCATGGAGCCGAGCTCCGCAGGATCCAGGACGTTTGGGCAGGGCTGCTCGCCCTACACGAGCGCCTTCACTTTAGCCGCGACCAAACAGTCGCCGCTAAAGTGAGTAGACCCATTGCAGGACTGCTTCCCTTACTCAGGGGAAGGGGATGAACGCCCCTTCTCTCTAGGAGCCTCCCGCAGTAGCCGCCGGGTCCTGCAGCTCAGGATTGGGCTATGAATCTACAAACAGGAAGCTTTTATTAAAGACACAATAGCCCTTAAAAGCTTCAGTCACACATTGCCACTTTACACTGAACAGGTTGGCGTTGCAATTGTGATGTGTTATACATACACACAGACAAGCACAGATTAGGGTTGAAAAAGCACATTGGGGTAATACCACAAAAAACTTTGGACAATTTGGGAATGACATGTTCTGGACTCTTTGTAGAAAGTGAGTGGGGAAAAAAAAGATGAGTTTCAGAGAAAACTGTTAGTGTGTAAACAACCAGAATGCTATACTATGATTAGGTCTAAACAGAAAAGTGAGGAGAATATTTACATGCAAGAAAGTGAGGGGAGCATGTAATCAGTTTTGGCTGTACAAGGCCTCAGGTTACAATCCTATGCACACTTTCTTGGAAGTAACCCTTACTGAACACGGTGGGACTTGCTTCTGAGTAGTCCAGAACAGGATTGTACTAATAATTTCTTACCTTGGGAGTGAACATGATCCTGATTCCATCAGCAGCCCCTTCTAGCAGCAACGCCCGCACAAGGAAGCACAAGAGAACCATATAGGGGAATAAGGAGCTGAAATATAAAACCTGGGGTGGGGTGGAGGGTGTGAACAAACATCAGAGATTGACAGACACCTGCGGAAGCACCATCAGCACAACATGATAGTATTTTGCTTTCAAGCTCTCTGTAGCCTTCTTTCTCACATCCTATGTGCAATACTGCTAACTATAGGGGGGGCCCGTATCTGTGGATCTCATATCTGCGGTTTCACTTATCTGCAGGCCCCCCTGCAGTAAGGAAAGCGCCCTACAGGTAGACCACAGCTGCGATACAAGGACATCTGCAAGAGGGATCTGAAGGCCTTAGGAGTGGACCTCAACAAGTGGGAAACCCCAAGTGGGAAACAAGTGGGAAACCCCAACAAGTGGGAAACCCTGGCCTCTGAGCGGCCCGCTTGGAGGCAGGCTGTGCAGCATGGCCTTTCCCAGTTTGAAGAGACACTTGGCCAACAGTCTGAGACAAAGAGGCAAAGAAGGAAGGCCCATAGCCAGGGACACACACCAGGGACAGACTGCACTTGCTCCCAGTGTGGAAGGGATTGTCACTCCCGAATTGGCCTTTTCAGCCACACTAGACGCTGTTCCAGAACCACCTTTCAGAGTGCGATACCATAGTCTTTCGAGACTGAAGGTTGCCAACAACAAGGCCCCCCTTGTCCCTCCTTCACCCTCCAGAGGCTCTTCTGAGCCCCACAGAGGCCGTATGTGTCCATTCGCGGCCTCTGTGTGGCTCAGAATGACTGAGGAAAAAAAGTCACTTTCAAGTTTGTTTGGCAAAACCAGAAGTGATGTTTTTATGCCTTTAAAAGGCATTCCGAGGGCCAGGGAAACCACCGAGGGGCACCACTGTACTCTGACTTAGCAGTACGCTTGACCATTCCCCTTTAATGACATTTTGCTTTATTTTTTGGCAGGAAGTGAGAGGCAAGAGAACATACCACACGCAGCCATCCCAACCATTACTCAGCAGCTTCTCAATCTAATCCAAACCTTACCATTACTATGGTTGCATGTTTTAAAATGGATGAACTGCCAAATGAACTAATCGATTAAAGGCAATTGAGGCAATTCAATTTGCCTGAGAGGGTTAATTTGAGTAGGGAGATCTGAAAGTGGCACTAGAGCATTTGTGGCTTGGATTATTGTTTCCCGGTCATTGACGTCCCTGGACATTCACGTACAGTTTTTTTTGCGTCTCAGTTCTTTGTGTCCCACTGTAAGTGGGCAACAAAGAAACAGTAACTGGGCAACAAACTCCATATTATATATGTTAAGCGTCTTATCCCAGCCTTACCCCTACCTTTGCATTTAAAAATAAAAAGTATATCTAATACATTGGGGCACAAATGTTTGGGATGCAAAACACACACACCGACACACACACACACACACACACACACACACACACACACACAACTGGGCACAAATGTCCAGGGATACCAACGACAAGGATGCCTTTGGCCAGGACATAGTTTGCCCAGTATGCAAAGGTCCTATCACTATCTCTTAAAGGTGACATTCTGGGACACTGTTCTGGATGTGGTATGTTACCTTAGCAGAGTATGAAGAAGAAAATAATTTAAGAGATACCTTCTACAATGAGTGGGTGCTTTTGTTTATCGGTTTGGGAGTCCCTACACTTCTTTTAATGCCTCAGAAAGGCACTCATTTCTACTTGTGTAGACATAAGAAATAGAAACATACTTTTCTTTTTAAAAAGCGAAATTGAAAAGAAGCATCCAGGAATCTCTCTGGCCAGGTCTCTCTCTCTCCCCCCCCCCCCGCTGGCCCCTGCAGTAGCTATGGCTCTGATGGGAACACCAACCACTGACCTTCCCAGAGGATTTGATGCCTTTGATCATGGCAAGGCAGACAAGAGCCCAAGCGGCAAAGAGGCAGCCAGTAAGAGCAGGGTCAAGGCCTCCACTTTCCCCAATGGAATCGGTCACATCCAAAGCGTTGCGGTACCAGAAGTAGGTGGTGGGAGAACTGAGGTCACATTCAGTTTCTACAAAAAGAACAGGGGCAGAGAGTGAAGCAAAGGTTGAGGTAAATAACTGGGGAAAAACAAGCAATCCTCCTTTTTTTTCAACCACATGAAAAACTGGATAATTGCAAGGGGAAGTACATATTCCACAAATACATTATAATATATCAATTTCCTAAATACTTCCCGATGCATGTTTTTTTTTTTTTTTTTTTGGATCTGCATGATAAGGCAGTTCAATTTTTTATGCTATTTTAGAACGCAAAGACAACCAATTTTAGAGCTGGTGGGCAATTCCATGCAGTAGAAATGCAGCTCACTCCCAAGCTCCTGTTTTCATCTCCTTCCCAGAGACAACAACTCAGAAGAATTGAAGAGAAAGGGCGCAATCCTAACCCACTTTCCAGCACCAACAAAAGGGCAATGCAGCTCTGAGGTAAGGGAACAAAACATTCCCTTACTTTAAGGAGGCCTCCGCGAGTGCCACCCAACTGCAGGATGCAGCGTACATCCCATTGGCACAGCTATGCCAGTACTGGAAAGTGAGTTAGGATTTGGGCCAAGAAGAGATAACTGGCATCCCTAAAGATACTAGATTAAGGGCCCAATCCTATCCAACTTTCCAGCACAGGTGCAGTTGCAATGCAGCCCTGTGATAAGGGAACAAATGTTTCCTTACCTTGAGGAAGCCTCCATGACTGCCTCCCCACCACAGGATGCAGCGCTTGCCCCATTGGCACAGTTGCACCAGCACTGGAAAACTGGATAGGATTGGGCCCTTAGCCCCCTGGCTTCTAGTTGCCAACCCACAGTTAGGGGAGATGTGCATCATCACAAACTTTCAGAGTAAGAAGTTTGACTGTCATCATGTCATCATGAATGTGGAAATTGTACATTGGTGAGAGGATTGAGAATTATGTGCTTATGTGCTCTTGGATAGAGGTAACTCACAGGCAGAGGAGACTGCATCTGCCTGCACTCCATTAATTTTTATTTACCATTCGCTGAGACAGTTTGATCAGGTGTTTCTGAGCAGCTATTCCAGGGCAGGGGAAACTGGAAGGAGTTAAACAAGTAGAAAAGACTCCATGCAATGATGACATTATAATACAGCGCAACGAAGGAGCAGACCTGCAAGGGAGAAGAAAGAACTCAGCATATCCGTCTCATAAATGAGTTTTAGTTGATTTGCATACAGCATCTAAAAAACCATGTAATCTTTATATAGTTAGACCAATACTGTATTTTAAGATGATCCATGCACAGAGCAGGCATCACCCTAGAAGAGACATCCCTTCCTATGGAAGAGAAAATGGGACATTCCTTTGTTCACATAGTGCCTGCCACCAGCAGTTTTTAATAAGCACTTTATTTATAAAAATAATTACTGAGAGTTCATTTTTTCTTTAAAAGAATCTGCTACTTGATTAATTGGAAGCACCTGACCAGTCAACTGTTTTTTTTTGAAAAATATAACTTTTTATCAATTAACTGATTAAAAGTTGCAGCCCATACCAATTAAAAGTTGATTTTATACAGTATGAAACCCAGTTTTTTTTTTCTTCCAAGCATTGCTGTAGGACACTCACCCAGTGAAGTCACTAGGGTTTGTGCCACCTGGTGCAGGAGGCCAGTGCATCACCCCCATGAGGGACCACCTCCCATGCAGTGTGCGGGGAAATGCACCAGGGGGTGGGCGTGATGGTGCACCATTGCCCCACCCCTGCTTGATTTTTGGCTATACCTTTTGATAGAATAGAGATATTTCAATGCAGTTTGTTTCACTGCATTCTGCATGAAATTATGCTTTGAATGTTATATAACATGATGGTATTATTTGAAAATGACAAGTTAAAAAAATTTTTGGCCAATAGTGGAGTCACACCCCCCCCGCATGTCACCCAATACGGCCTGCGCCCCCCACACTCCCCCTAGCAACACCACTGCACTCACCACACAGCTTGCAAAGCCGATGCCCACCAAGCGGGGGCTAATGTACTTCCAGACTCCGATGCTGCCCTGGCGAATGATTTGTCCAGCTGCCAACTCCAGAAAGAACAGCGGGATCCCAATGATAAAGAGGAGCACCAAGTACAGCAGCAGGAAAGCTCCTGTTTGGGGACAGACAAACTGCTAAACACAGGCACAGCGTCCACCTCATAATTCATTCAGATACTCACAGCGTAAGCCTATGCATGTCTACTCAGAAGTAAATCCCACTGAATTCCCCAGGGTGAGTATTAGATTGCAGCCTGCTGGCCCAATCCTATGGGACCTTTTTGATAGTGAATCTTGCGGTCCACTGTTGTAGCTAAATGCCCCAGTCCCAATCCCTGTTTAAGCATGAACTGTATCATAAAGAATAACACATAAGAACATAAGAACATAAGAACAGCCCCACTGGATCAGGCCATAGGCCCATCTAGTCCAGCTTCCTGTATCTCACAGCGGCCCACCAAATGCCCCAGGGAGCACACCAGATAACAAGAGACCTCATCCTGGTGCTCTCCCCTACATCTGGCATTCTGACTTAACCCATTCCTAAAATCAGGAGGTTGCGCATACACATCATGGCTTGTACCCCATAATGGATTTTTCCTCCAGAAACTCGTCCAATCCCCTTTTAAAGGCGTCTAGGCTAGACGCCAGCACCACATCCTGTGGCAAGGAGTTCCACAGACCAACCACACGCTGAGTAAAGAAATATTTTCTTTTGTCTGTCCTAACCCGCCCAACACTCAATTTTAGTGGATGTCCCCTGGTTCTGGTATTATGTGAGAGTGTAAAGAGCATCTCCCTATCCACTCTGTCCATCCCCTGCATAATTTTGTATGTCTCAATCATGTCCCCCCTCAAGCGTCTCTTTTCTAGGCTGAAGAGGCCCAAACGCCGTAGCCTTTCCTCATAAGGAAGGTGCCCCAGCCCCGTAATCATCCTAGTCGCTCTCTTTTGCACCTTTTCCATTTCCACTATGTCTTTTTTGAGATGCGGCGACCAGAACTGGACACAATACTCCAGGTGTGGCCTTACCATCGATTTGTACAACGGCATTATAATACTAACCGTTTTGTTCTCAATACCCTTCCTAATGATCCCAAGCATAGAATTGGCCTTCTTCACTGCCACCGCACATTGGGTCGACACTTTCATCGACCTGTCCACCACCACCCCAAGATCTCTCTCCTGATCTGTCACAGACAGCTCAGAACCCATCAGCCTATATCTAAAGTTTTGATTTTTTGCCCCAATGTGCATGACTTTACACTTACTGACATTGAAGCGCATCTGCCATTTTGCTGCCCATTCTGCCAGTCTGGAGAGATCCTTCTGGAGCTCCTCACAATCACTTCTGGTCTTTACCACTCGGAAAAGTTTGGTGTCGTCTGCAAACTTAGCCACTTCACTGCTCAACCCTGTCTCCAGGTCATTTATGAAGAGGTTGAAAAGCACCGGTCCCAGGACAGATCCTTGGGGCACACCGCTTTTCACCTCTCTCCATAACACATTATAAGGTAGGCTGGTAAACAGTGGTCATCTATGGTAAGAATTCCATCCAGGTGACCACAAAGATGTTAAAGGATCACATTATCTTGTATAAACGTGC
Source organism: Tiliqua scincoides (assembly GCF_035046505.1). Lineage (NCBI taxonomy): Eukaryota > Metazoa > Chordata > Lepidosauria > Squamata > Scincidae > Tiliqua > Tiliqua scincoides. Next base: position 118,992,969 of record NC_089825.1, read on the forward strand.
CTGTCTCTGGAGGTCATCACCTGATGTCCTGCTTCAGGTATCCCCAGCATCATAAACTAGGCAGTTACACAGGTCCTCCTCTGTAGTAGTGCCCCAATTGTGGGTTTTCCTCCCTAGAGATATTTTTCTGGCACCAGCGTTACTATGCTTTAGGATCAAGCACATTTCTGCCCAGCCCACAGGTGTACACATTTGATCCCTCTTGCATAGATTCTATGTTGGGCAGAAATGGCTTAAAACTGTCCAGTTCTTCCAGACTGTTGCTGGTAGAGGCTAATGAGCTGCTGTTTATCTTGGTGTTTTCACATATTGAAGGCTGTTTTTCATTTGTGATATTTTATGCTTTTTTAAAGTTTGGTTGTGGACTACTTTGAGCACCCAACGTAACAGAAAAGCAGTACATTTTTTAAAAAAACCAAATGTGGTTCCAGGAATCCTGCAGGGAAAAAAATTGTGATATTTCTAACCCAGTCCCAAACTCTCCAGAACTGCTCATATTTACTCACCTCCCCCGTTCTGATGGCAGAGGTAGGGAAACCGCCAAACATTGCCTAGTCCAACAGAAAAGCCAACCTGGGCCAGGATATACTGGGCCTTTGATCCCCAGGCCGGCCGGCTGTCAGGTTCCTCGGAGAGCAGTTCCAAATTAGATTCACCTTCTGGGGTCGCTCCAGATTCTAGATCTGCTTTGGATTTCTCCATCGATGGAGGGGATGTACAACACACACAGCTAACTTCTTTTGCCGTTGCACTTTCACACACCTATAAGCTTGTTTGAGTGTAGGTGACTCAGCTGAACACACCCAAACACAATTCCTGATGCAATTGTCCACACTAGCACATGTTCTTGTGCATGCTTGAATAGTTGAAACTGCACTAATTACACAGGCAAGTGTCAACACTTCTTGCACATTAACAAATGTACCGCTTACTTACTTAGATGTGCACATTCATGTGTAACAGTTATCTCACACATTGGCTCGCGCACACGTACATTCAGTCCCGACAACTGTGTGTTTCCGCACTCATGCTGTTGTATAGGCACAAATGAACACATTTACACAGTTCTTCAGAAGGTAATACATGCCTTTGCACACTTAAACGTTAACCAAGTTGGTTGTGCCACTACTTCGGTTTACACAAGCAAAGTTGCACACTCAGTGCCAAGTCACAGACATCCTCACTGATGCAAACCCAGGCCTTGTGCTTTCATTCAAACACAGCCAACATTCTGGGGCTGAACTCATGTTTATATGTACAGATTTGCCCATAAACATTCACGCATGTATAAATGGGAGAAAGCAGTGTCCAATCTACTTAATGAACCGTACATGTAATGAAACACACGCACGCACATGCATTCGCTGGCCCCTCTTCAAAGCACAAGGATTCAGGTCTGCAAAGAGAAGCAGAAGACAAAGGACAAATGAGCAGAAGATGGAGAAGGAATGTTACATTTCAAGGTTGGTTTGCACACACAAAACATTCCTAATACTGCAAACCACAGAAGATTATCAAGCTTAGTCTCTCCCTGCTTGCACAATGCTCCAATTCGTTCCCCCTTTTCCTTATTTCAGGGAAAAAAACACAGTTTGTGTTTACTTTGCCTTCTTCAGATGTAAAACAAACCAAAGTGGGACAGAACCCACTTCAAATGATGGTTTCCATCCCAGTTTTGCACTCTGCTGTCTGTCCTGTGGCAGTAAGCAGGAAGGTCATTCTGGCCTCTGGCTGGTTAGAGAACACTGGGTGGTTGTACGCCTCTCCCCTCTGTGTCAGGCAAAGACCAAGCTGCCCCAGCCATCAACTTGCTTCCCTACTTCTTTTCATAAGGAACTCTGCTCCAAAGGCCAGTTGCCCTGGGGTTGCAGAGGCAAGAAGGAGGTTAGCCCAGCCAATGTCCCTGGCTACTAGTTTGCCACCTTTATCCAAGCAAGAACCCCATACTGCTAATTAACCCCTGCTTATTGGGTAAGAGGCACTTTTTCAAGTGGGTGCTCCTTTTTTTAGCAGGGGGAGAGTAACTGGCCCACCTCACCCCAGCACTGTCTGTTTTAGTGGCTATCTGCTGGTATTCATTTGCATCTTTTTAGATTGTGAGCCCTTTTGGGACAGGGAGCCATTTAGTTATTTGATTTTTCTCTGTAAACCACTTTGTGAACTTTTAGTTGAAAAGTGGTATATAAATACTGTTAATAATAATAATACTGGGGAAATCAGTTGGATGTAAATGCCTGTCAATAACTCAATTCTTTGTTCTGGCTTCGTCAAACTGTTCTTCCTCCTCTAATTTTCCCCCCCACATTTTTGTACCATTCTTCCTCCAAGGAGTTCAGGCTGGTGTACATGGTTCCTTCCCTCCTTTTGACCTCACAACAATCCTGTGAGGCAGTGGTTATTACACATTTAGCACCGGGACCCACTTTTTAGAATAAGAATTTGTCAGGACCGACTGGAAGTGATGTCATGACCGGAAGTGACATAATCAAGCACGAATGTTTTTAACAATCCTAGGCTGCAATCCTACCCACACTTACCCAGGAGTAAGTCCCATTGACTATCATAGTTAAAGGAATATACATAGCAGCTTGTTAAGAGTACAAGACTGTAACATTTCCCCAAACGCAGTCACATAATGTAGTGGTATCAAGTCTAATTAATTAAAAACAAAATATTGAAATGAAAGGGGGCCCATCTGAAATTGGCTCATGACCCACCTAGTGGGTCCCGACCCGCAGTTTGATAAACACTGCTGTGAGGTAGGTGACACTGAGAGAGAGAGAGAGAGAGAGAGAGAGAGAGAATGACTGGCCCAAGGTCACCCAGGAAGCTTCACGGCTGAGCAGGGATTTGTACCTGGCTCTTTCAGGTTTAAGTCCAGCTCCCAAACCACTGCTCCATCCAGCTGTCTACCTTTCCCTTTGCACCTGTAGTCATTTCCTTTATAAGCCTGTGAACACAGCCTGCATCTTCTTTTCATAAGAACAGCCCCACTGGATCAGGCCATAGGTCCATCTAGTCCAGCTTCCTGTAACTCACAGCGGCCCACCAAATGCCCCAGGGATAAGCAGATAACAAGAGACCTGCATCCTGGCGCCCTCCCTTGCATTGGCATTCTGACATAGCCCATTTCTAAAATCAGGAGGTTGCACATACACAATATGACTTGTAACCCATAATGGACTTTTCCTCCAGAAACATGTCCAATCCCCTTTTAAAGACATCCAGGCCAGATGCAGTCAGCACATCCTGCAACAAGGAGTTCCACAGACTGAGCACACGCTGAGTAAAGAAATATTTTCTTTTGTCTGTCCTAACCCTCCCAACACTCAATTTTAGTGGATGTCCCCTGGTTCTGGTGTTATGTGAGAGTGTAAAGAGCATCTCTCTATCCACTCTCTCCTTCCCGTGCATAATTTTGTATGTCTCAATCATGTCCCCCCTCAGGCTTTTCTAGGCTGAAAAGGCTCACCCTTTTCTAGGCTGAAGAGGCCCAAACGCCGTAGCCTTTCCTCATAAGGAAGGTGCCCCAGTCCAGTAATCATCTTAGTCGCTCTCTTTTGCACCTTTTCCACTTCCACTATGTCTTTTTTGAGATGCAGTGACCAGAACTGGACACAATACTCCAGGTGTGCCCATTCTGCCAGTCTGGAGAGATCCTTCTGGAGCTCCTCACAATCACTTCTGGTCTTTACCACTCGGAAAAGTTTGGTGTCGTCTGCAAACTTAGCCACTTCACTGCTCAACCCTGTCTCCAGGTCATTTATGAAGAGGTTGAAAAGCACCGGTCCCAGGTCAGATCCTTGGGGCACACCGCTTTTCACTTCTCTCCATTATGAAAATTGCCCATTGACACCCACTCTCTGCTTCCTGGCCTCCAACCAGGTCTCAACCCAGGAGAGGACCTGCCCTCTAATTCCCTGACTGTGGAGTTTTTTCAGTAGCCTTTGGTGAGGGACCGTGTCGAACGCCTTCTGAAAGTCCAGATATATAATGTCCACGGGTTTTCCCACATCCACATGCCTGTTGACCTTTTCAAAGAATTATAAAAGGTTTGTGAGGCAAGACTTACCCTTACAGAAGCCATGCTGATTCTCCCTCAGCAAGGCCTGTTCACCTATGTGTTTTGAGATTCTATCTTTGATGAGGCATTCCACCATCTTATGCATTTATGCACAATGTCCACCACTCGCAGCATTGCACAGCAAATTTGAGTTGCTGTGAGCCACTTTGGAAACAGGATGAACCCCTACTTGGTTCTGAGCTACAACTACCTCTGTTTGATCCCCAGAAGGTTTGTAACATTGTTACCACACAGAGGGAGGAGCAGCAGCTCTCTCAAGAGCCAAAAATATCTCTCAAAAGCTTTTCATACACCTGTTTGGGCATCTTCTCAGCATTACACCAAGGGCCAAACAAATATGTTCTGGTGTGTCTGCCTTTTCTTGTGTAAACAGCATGATGGGGAGGGAGCACAATCAAAATCAGAACAGGGTAGGGAGAGGCTTTAACTTATTCCATTCTGTGTTCCTGATCCAGATTGTGCACCCTTCTATTGACACAAGAAAATAAGCTCCTGTTGGCTCAAAGAAAGGGTTTTTCTTGTGTAAGCAGCATGCACGGGAGGGACGCAATCCAGATCAGGACTGCAGCAGAGAAGGGTAGAGTTCAATCTTCCGTATCCCCAACACAATCCTGATCCAGCTTGCACCTCCTCAAGCACTACACACACACACACACACACACACACACACACACACACAAGTACACCAGTATTTCTGGTACAGTTAACGTCATATATGCTTTGCCCCTAACGGAAAACGTTATGTCAAATTTTATTTTCTCAGTCTAATTTCAGGACCTGAAATTATTCAGACTGGTACAAACACCCTTTGCTTAGAAGCTCTGCTAGTTTGGGTGGCATAACTCAAAACGCTATGTTTGTTTTTCTTTGAACAAACAGAAGATTTGTTCAAGTTGCTTGGAGCTCCTGCCTCGGAGGAGGATTTTTTTTTTTTTTACAGGCACCAAACTGATTCCACTTCTAAGCAGTATTACTTTTGGCTCTTCCCAGTTTCTCTCTCTTTAATCCTAGCCAGCAGCTTCCCCATTTGTATCTCAGCTCTGCAGGCACCAGGCATCAAACTGCACCCTCCGCTCTTCAATCTCACCCTTATCTCTCCCCCTCTCCCGGTTCTTATCCTGTACTGTCTACACAGACTGGCAGGAGGTCTCAAGAGTTCCAAACAGGAGTTATTCCCAGCCCTTCCTGGAGATGCCCAGGGCTGAACAAGGAACCTACTGAACACAAAGCATCCGCTCTACTACTAAGTTACAGTGAAGAAGGCTAATTTCACACTCGGGATAATTAAAAAAGGGATTAAGAATAAAACAGTCAATATTATGATGCCATTGTACAAATCAATGATAAGGTCACACCTGGAGTATTGTGTACAGTTCTAATCTGTGCATCTCAAAAAGGACACAGTGGAATTAGAAAAGGTGCAGAACAGAGCAACCAAAAGGATTACTGGGCTAGGGCATCACCCTTATGAGGAAAGGCTATAGCGTTTGGGGCTGTTCAATCTAGAAAAAAGTTGCCTGGGGGGGGACATGATTGAAACATACAAAATTATGCAGGGAATGGATAGACAGAGGGATGTTCTTTTCCTTCTCACACAACACTAGAACCAGGGGACATCCACTCAAATTGAGTTTCAGGAGAGTTGGAATAGACCAAAGAAAATATTTCTTGACCCAGCGTGCAGTTAGTCTGCAGAACTCCTTGCCAAAGGATGTGGTAATGGCACCTGACCTAGATGCCTTTAAAAGGAGATTGGAGAGATTTCTAGAAGAAAAGTCCATCACAGGTTACAAGTTGTTATGGGTATGTACAACCTCCTGGTTTTAGAAGACTTCCTCAGAATTCCAGATGCAAGGGAACGGCAACAGAATGCAGGTATCTTGTTGTCTTATGTGCTGGCATCTGGTGGGCCACTGTGAGGAACAAGAAGTTGGACTAGATGGGCTTTTGGCCTGATCCAGTGCAGCTCTTCTTATTTTCTTACAGTCCCATAAACCACATTTCCAGTATCCTCAAACTATTCTGTTGGTTGGTGAGAAATGTTGCTTATTTATCATATTACGTCTCATTCAGTTATCAGCTGCAGTACTGCTGAGCTAGAGAACATTCCTCCCCCCCCCTCCAGTCATCATCTTTGTGTCTATTCATACAACCTCCTGAATTTGCCTGCATGTCCCTGTAAAAGACTGGGGAGAAAGGGTGCTTTGCCAACTTCAGTGGGAGAGTGCAAAGCAATGCCAACCGTCAGACCTAGTTCTGAGTTAATAGTGATCATTTGTTTCCTGCCCTCTCCATTTTCCAGGGCCAATGCCAAACACTCATAATTGCCTACAATGAGGATCTGATGTCAGCCTAAACTTACAGAATAAGCATGGTCGAGGTCAGATATGAAAGGAAGGGATAGGTGCCAGCGCAGGGGGGGAGGGTTGGGTTCAGAAAGCGGGCAGTGCTGGCACAGGACAGCCTATACTTGCCTATCAGGCAGTGCCAGCCTCCTCTCCGTAAATGCTCTGAAGTCTATTTATCCAATGTGATGACCTACCAACTAAGAAAGCATTTATATCTGCAAAGAAGGAAAGGTTCTTGAGAACACATTTAAGGATCAACTGTGAGGCAAGACTGTGTTTGCACATGCTTTTCTCTTGCAACAGGTCTTCCACATGAATTAAGCCCCAGGGAACAATTATTTACCTTTCCGATAAATAAGGTTGCCCGGTGTATCCACCAATCAGAATTCTGCGAAATGACAAAATGAGCCACTTTTTCCTCCAGAATCAGACAATGGTTCTGAGGCCAAAACAAATATTCTCATTATACTGTCAGACTGTTGATCCATCCAACTCAGGCTTGTCTACGCCAACTAGAAGCTGCTCTCCCAAGTTTTGGAAAAGCAACTTTCCCATCTCCATCTGAGATCAAATTTGTATGTGAATGGGCTTTATAAAATAAAGACAGCTTGGACCTGCATAGAGGTCCACTTTATTTCAATTTTTCTTATCTTTAACATTTTTTTTTCCTTTCACATGTTCTATGGCCGAGTCCTGGCACTCAAAAAGGGGCAAGCAACAGAGCTCAGGGACAGAGCACATGCCCTGCCAAGGTCCCAGGTATGATCTCCAGTTAAAGATTTGCTGTTAAAAAGCCTGGGAAAGATTTTTTTCATTGCTGGCCTGAAACTTAGAAGAGCCTCTGTCAGCCTGCTATATTGAGCTATGTGGAGCAATGGTGAGATGGTCCCATTCACACATGCACATCCTTGTACTTACATGAGACAGAAGTTTCTCACGTGCTTGTTCAAGCACATCAAAGGCAATTCAAGCTTCTGTGCATTCACTTTGTATCTTCTCTGCACACTGGCTTCCAACATTCATATGTTCACTCCCATCTCTGTGGTCCAGCTATCCCTGGAGGTGGAGTGAGTGTCTGACTCTGATATCCATTCAGATATCACTCCAAACCACAGTTAGTCCAAATCATGGTTTGAAAACCCACTCGAAATTAGTTCCTGATTCTGATTTGCTAGTCAGTTCCAAACCCTAGTTTGTGGGTTCAGGCATCACACTGAACTGTTAGTTCCATTTCCTAACAATGATTTGTTGGGATATCTGGTCTCAGCATTTAATCAAATCTAGCAAACACATATCTCCCTCTGTTCTCAGCTTCTGTAAGACTCTATTCTTCTTCCTTGACCATACAAATTCAACAATACGATCTTGTTACAATTTCAATGGTTTACTTGCGGCTCCTTCTCCCTCATTATTTCTGTTGTTTCTTCCATTTTCTTGACTGTAAGCCTGTTGGGGCAGGGGCTTGTCCTTTCATTCTTTGTATAAGACTATGTAAGCGGATGATGCAATACAAATAATCATAATAAAATGACAGTTAAATTAATCAAATCCCCAATCTAAGGGTGCGTTATAACAAATAATTCAGGGCGCAATCCTAACCCCTTATGTCAGTGCTTTCCAGTGCTGGCATAGCGGTGCCAATGGGACATGTGCTGCATCCTGCAGTTGGGTGTCACTCACAGAGGCCTCCTCAAAGTATGGGAATGTTTGTTCCCTGACCTCAGAGCTGCATTGCCCTTATGTCAGTGCTGGAAAGCACTGACATAAGGGGTTAGGATTGCGCCCTTAATTGCTATTTAGAAGAGTATATTTCTGTATGTCTTCCACTATAATCTGAAAACCACAATCTACATGCAGTTGTGCTTTTATAGAATCCTGTAACAATCCAGTTGATAATATCTTGGGAACAAAAAGAAGTCATTCATTCACAAAAAATACGAATATGGAATTGGGTAAAAACCGTAATCTCTCGATGTGGGGGTTGTTTAATCTCATAGCACCCATCAACTGATGGTTTGCTAACATTTAAAATATATATATACATTGTTGAGACCTGGGAGATGAGACAATGCTAGATTTATCTTGTTTAGGATGTAGAGTACTATTAAAGCCAGTGTGGTATAGTGGTTTGCATACCAGACTACAACTGGGGAGATCTGGATTCCAGTCCCTACCCAGCTATTGGGCAAATTTGGACTGGTTACCAACTCTCAAGCCAAACTACTTCACAGGATTGCTGGGAGAGAGGGAATGGGGAGTAGGGACACACATACACACACAGTGCACCACCCTGAGCTCCTTGGTCAAAGTTCCTTCAAACAATTGCTGCAGTTTACAACAAAAAGGAAGGCAAGCGTTATGTGACCAACGGCAAAAACCTAACCAACTTTCCAGTACTGGCACACCTGTACCAGTGGGGCATATGCTGCATCCTGCAGTTGGGGGTCAGTCACAGAGGCCTCCTCAAGGTAAGGCAATATTTATTCCCTGACCTCAGAGTTGCATTGCCCTTACTCAGTGCTGGAAAGTTGGTTAGGATTGCACCCCAAACCACATTATGTGGATGATCAGTGGAAGATCCCAGACTGAGGGCCAAATCCTATCCAGCTTTCCAGCCCTGGTGTACCCATGCCAATGGGATGTGCGCTGCATCCTGTGGTGGGAGGGCAGTTATGGATGCCTCTACAAGGTAAGAGAACATTTGTTCTCTTGCCTCGGGGCTGCATTGCAGCTGCACCAGCACTGGAAAGTTGGATAGGATTGGGCTCTCAGTGCCTGGTAATTCTAGAAAAATTACTGTCAAACCCTGGAGAGCTGCAGCCAGTCTGTGCTGGCAATGGTGATCTAGACTGATAAATGGCCTGACTCAGCATAAGACCCTTCCCTATGTTCACATTTGCTTTTGATAGTCGTGGAATGTGTGTACACATAACCTCTTAATCTTCACCCCAAATAAAACAATGGTATTTGCCCATATTCTTTGTAAGTTTCTTGGGAGCAGGGACCTGTCTACATTTCCTACGTCTGAAGGAGCAGCATAAATAATAAAGGAAAAGATCCTCAGGGATGCTTGTGTGCTATGACGCCATTTCACATGATAGATTATGCAACATTAACTAGTACTGTCCCTTCGAAGTGCCAAACTACACACAATGTTTCGACCATGTCCCTGCCTTTTCTTTCCCAAGACGCAACTATCAAGGCTTCAAACTAAGGAAGAAAACCAGCATGTGTGGGGAAGTAAAGGGGGCAGTTCTTAACTGCTTCCCCTTGTGCCATTTTCCCCCCTAAGAATGATACATGCCCCCAAGCTACCTCACCCCACAACGGAGAAGATACATGCACACAGAGCTCAAGTTCTCCATTTTACTTTGCAGCCTCCGATGGCAGCATTTGGTTTTCAGAAATAAAGTCAGGAACCTACATAGGACCGAGCATGACGTGTTGTTTGGCCCCCCAAGGTGCAAGCAAGGATCTTGAGGCAGAAATCTGCAGTGTGGATCCATGTTCGAAAAACTGGGTGTGGCTTTGTGACTCTGTGTGCTGTGCTGCAATCTGAAAAAGAGGAACTACAGAAGTCTCACTCAAGTGCTGTTGTTCTTCTGTTGGCCAATAAGCTCTTATGCAAACAGCCTTCCAGGCTCCTGGATCAAAAACTTGCTAATCCATGGTTGGTTGCTATGGGACCCAATCCTATCCAACTTTCCAGTACTGATGCAGCCGTGCCAATGGGGTATGTGCTGCATCCTACAGTGAGAGAGGCCATCATGGAAGCCTCCTCAAGGTAGGAGAGGCAAGCGGTGGGCCTCATAGGCTTCATTTTGCCTGGCCCACATTTGGTCCCTGTTGCGTATATGCAACGTTGGGCAAAAATGGCTTAAAGTACCCCTTTTTTTTGAAGGTGATTTTTGAAGATTTTACTGCCATCTCCTCTCATTCTGTGATGAGGCACACAATGTTTGCTTCTCAATTAAAAAGTATTTAGTCGCCAGAGAAATCTATCCAGGAGAAATTCCCTGTACTTGCCATTCTATTATGGTACTTTAGCACAGGGGTCTCCAAACCCCGGCCCGGGGGCCAGATGCAGCCCGCAGTGAGCCTCTATCTGGCCCGTGGCCAGCTTCTTGTCCCCTGAAAGCCTCTGGCCCACTCGACTGAACATGACCAGAGCTATGTTCTGATTGCATCTGAAGGATGTTCTGAGGGCTGGAGAGGCTAAGTGAATGAGCCCACTCATTCATTTATTCATTCAACTAAGTTCCATCTCTAATTTATTTATTTAAATTTTATATTTAAAATTTTTTCCGGCCCTCAGCAATGCGCCAGATATTTCATGCAGCCCTCTGGCCAAAAAGTTTGGAGACCCCTGCTTTATCATCTGAACAGCAATGTACTCACTTGACTATTGTCTTCGCTGTCAAACCACTCTCAGGAGGACAAGCTATCAAAATGTTCTGGAAAAAGGGCTCCTTTGCTTACGAACAACAGTTCAGGACCGTTTCATCCAACGTCCTCCTGATGGGAGAGCAAAAATGTGAACATAAGATGTTATAAACAAAGCTTGGTCAAGACTTGGAGACTACTTCATAGATAAGGCCAATGAGGAATGAGCCAGGAACAAGCAGCAAGTTGTATATCTCTTCTTCCTCTTTCCTTCTCACTGCACATATCTGGTGGAATGGGAGCAGTGGTGTAGCTAGCTACCCTGGAGCCTGGGGCAAACCTCAAAATGACGCCCCCTGAAGTCACACCCAGAAGAGATGTCACACCCCACATTTAAAAAAAAAAATAGAGTGGTGGAAAGGCCGCTGATTGAGCCCCTGTCGCCTCCAGCCCTATGGGATTAAACATCCAAAGTGGGAAACAGTAGCTTGTGCTCACAGGGTTGCAAACCAAGATATCAAACCAGGGTTTGATATTCTGGTTTGTGGGGATAGCTTAAACCACAGTTATCCCATTTGGATGTGACAGGAAATGCAGTAAAGCAGGATGTCTCTCATTCTGCTGAAAACATGGGTGAAAGGGGAAGGGGAGGAGGGCATGCTTGAGCTTGTCACACCTTCCCGGCACATCCACAAACCTTATAGGTGAAATGACTCATACATTTACATTCTCCACTATCACAAAAATCTCACAAGTCTGTTGTTCAAGTTATACAGCAGTTTGTTACGTAGGTCTTTAAAAAGGTGCAATTACTATCTTTCGACCCGCTGGTAATAAACTGCACCACTCCACCTGTTTCCCTGAGGCAACCTTGCAACACAATGGGAAAATTCAGTAACTCCCACTCCAAATTCCTAAATTCAAGAATCCTAGATTTCTATCAAGCAGTTTCCCAAGCCAGAGCGAGACTGAGCCACAGGTTATTATGCACACCAAGGTCACATTGGCAACAGGTCAACTTCACATTATAATGTGAAAGACCAATATGTGGTGAAGCGACAGCGCAGTGTAGTGGTTGGATGAGGACTGGGAAGACCCAGGTTCAAATCCCCACTCAGTCATGAACTTCACTAGTCAACCACGCCAGCCATTCTCTCCCACCTTAACCTGTCTCATGGAGTTGCAGTAAGAATTACCTGCCTTCCTAGAAGAATGTTTGGAGGATCCATGCTCGGGGTGTTACAGGAGCCATTTCATTCCTCGTGGCACATGCTAATTTGCTGTGGCACAACAGCGCTTCTCTCCGTGCTAGTGTGCCCCAGCAGTTTGGAAAAGATCACATTAAACCTTCCAGAGCTTGCAACTGTTTCCTGCTCTTACTCCACCCCTATCTGGATTAATGGGTTCGCTGCTCCCTCAACCAGATTTAAAACACTTGGTCCCACCCCCTACTCCCCCAGCATCATGTTACAGTGTGACCTACAAGCGTAGCACACAAGCCGCTGTCACTTTAGGGGCACTTGAGCTTCTTCTTAAAAAGGAGCTGCAGAACAAGGCAGTTAAACCCAAAACGAATCACAGGCCTGCCAGCTACCCCTCCTATTCCTATTCAGAAAGCGGCCGTGTGATTTTAGAAAGTATCTGTCTCCTGCTTTTAAATCCAGTTTCTCAACTGAGCTTTTGTTCTGCTCAGGTTCGTCTCTTAAAACACAGTCATTGGCCATTGAGGCTACAATCCAGTGCCCATAAGTAGGTCCCACTGAAATCCTTGGTGCTTATTTCTGAGAATGAATACACCGGATTGGTCTGCAAGTTGCCCAAGAACTGAGCTTGCCAAAACCAAGCTCAGCACATTGCACCATAAATTAACTCCCCTACAAATTACAAGCTTCACCTACTGTACAGGGTCCTTGCAAGGATGAAATGCCTTTACTTATATTACAAAATTAGACGATACATACTGGCTCAATAACCCCTGGGGGCTGGGGATAAGAATAGGCCCTCAGTTTGGCTGTACTTGTCGTAAGAGGCGACTAAATAGCCACCGGGTAGATGGGACTCATTAGCCTGGGAAGGCAGCTCATTTTAGAGAAGGGAAACTCTGATCCCAAACCTCCACTGCCTTGTGGCTACATCCAGTTATGGAAAAGGCTTCAGGAGTCAACCTCGAGGCAAAATCCGGAGCCGGAGTCCCTGAGGCAGTTCAACACAGTCACGTTCTGGCAACTCCTGCGACGCCGCTGGAACCAACCATATTGGCTTCTGCCTTTCCATTGGACCATTTCAGCGATGTGGAGAGGGGGGATTTGCTGCATGGGTAACAGCCTATCCTCCATATCTACTTTACCCAGGCTTCGCGCACTGGAGAGGACAATCTGTTCCAGAATCACTTTTCAGAGCGCGATACCATAGTCTTCTGAGACTGAAGGATGCCAACAAGAAGACTGGCTCAATTCACCTGCCAAACCACAGTTAAGGAAGCTGGATTGTGTGGTGTAACGTTTGAATTGACATGTTTGCAACTGGTCAGCAAACCAGAACAAAGAAACAACAGTGTGAAATGTGTTTGCACAGATCATGGTTAGTACTAACTATTGTTTAATATGAGGCCAACAAACCACAGTTGATGCAATTGCTCCTTCTTCAAAAGCCGCTGCACCATGGACATGAACTCAAGAAACTGAGGACAGGAAGTGGAAGCAGGTAAGCAAATGGTTAAACCATGGCTTTCCTGTTACAATGCCAGAGATGGGCAACTGGACTGCCAAACACGCATTTTCCTGGATTCATGCAGTCTCAAGTTACACGTGTTTTGAAACCGGAAGTGACTCGGGACTCAGAAGCTTTTCTCAGGAACAAGTTGAGACTTGCAAACTTGGGCTCATAAGGAATTAATAGGCACTTTCTGCATTCCCCAGAGGTGACTTCATGCCAGCGAAAGAGCCAGAGCAGGTCTAAGGAAACCCACTGGCAACCAGGCAGCCTACAAAGCTGTAACTACAAACGTTTTTTACTTACTTCTCCTGGGCTATCTAGTCACCAAATGGCCCACACATACAGTACGTGCTCTGTTGGCAATGCTGCACCCTCTGGGCCATTGTAGGATGGGATGGGCTCTAAGTCAAACTTTCCTGGGAGAAAACCCCACTGAACTTAAATGGACTTACATCGGATTCAGTGGTGTTCTGGGGGAGGAAATGGTAAGTTTTGCAGGCGCCTCAACACAATGTGTAAGCTGCCCCCCGCCTCTAAAGTCATTCCAGGTGGTGAGAGCAATGTGGAAGGGCACCTCCACTTTGCTGTCACTGGCCAGAAAGGCTCCAAAGGCTAGGAGGAGGGGCTGCTTACATGGTGCATTGAGGCACCTGCTAAACTTACCGTTTTGCCCCCCCTCTGGGAATTTCACTGTTCTGATTTGACATGCAGAGGATTCTGCTGTTGATTAACGGCCCAAACCTATCCAACTTTCCAGCACCGATGCAGCCACAATGCAGCCCCGAGATAAGGGAACAAATGTTCCCATACCTTGAGGATGCATCTGTGACTGCCTCCCCACCAAAGGATGCAAAGGATGCCCCATTGGCACAGCTGCACCAGCACTGGAAAATTCGATAGGGTTGGGCACTTACCCATCAACTGGATTGACACATAAATACTGAAATAAAGTCTGCCTCTTAGCTTTGAGCACAGGTATATCACAGAAGGGTTCACTTAAATGAGAATTTCTTCCATGCAGGCCGAGATGCCTGCCTCTTCTAAGATAGCATTCATAGTGTGTATTTTTTTATAAATACTTGAATTAAAATTATGTATTTATATACATATATACACACACATGGATATACATATATATTAAAAAATTTAAACCTTCTGAAGTTATAATACGGAGCACCTTGTTAGTGGATTAAAATGTTCTTGGTTGATCAGATAATTAAATGTTGCAGCTCTAATGAAAATCAATCATCCTTTAAAGAGCTCTTATTGCTGCTCGATCTATTATGTTGTTAGCATGCATCCGCATTTGTACGTATTAAAAACGTAACCTTTGATGTTTCAGATCGCAAGTACAATATGGGCACTGCGCTGCAGGGAATTTCTGACTGCAGAAACGTCCTCTCCATGGGAAAATGCAACATACTCCCCAGCTGTTACCACCACTCTCTAGCCCAGAGTCCTCCAGGCCAAGTTTTCTTATGCACCATGGAAACATTTTACCTACTTTCTCTTTCCTATCTTGGACACATCTGCTGCTCCTTGAGAACAGGAGTTACTATACCCTAAACTCCAGACCACCTACCATAATGCACTGGTGTCTCAATATTGACAGATTGTGCAAACCTGGTGTTTGCTCCCACTTTCACACACCATCCAATTAAACAACATTTAAATGCCTCCTATGCCACCAGGCATATTTGGGGTTGCGGTGGCTATTTTTGTACATGTGGTATCCCTTCCCTTCTCTCACACACAAATGCTCCTTCTACTCTTATATCCTGAGTGACTCCCTCTTGCTGGAAAGCTCCGTCCTCCAAACCTAGCTGCGTAGCAGCTGGCTCTCACCACCTGGTGGTGTGACAGGCCAGGCACAAAATGCCAACAGACATTTTGCATTTTCAAATTCTTGCCAGGGCAACAATATGATTCAAGGAGTCTGACAGTGCATTCCTGCTCGTTATTCAGTAGTAAGTTCCACTGTGTTCAGTGCAACTTAGTGCAAGGCCAACATCCACAGGATTGCAGCCTTAGGGTCCAATCCTAGCCAAATTTCCAGCGCTGATGCAGCCTCAATGCAGCCCTTGAGGAGGCCTCCACGACTGCCCTCCCACCACATGACGCAGTGCATGCCCCGTTGGCATCAGTGCTGGAAAGTTGGATAGGATTGGGCCCCCAGGTACCTATTCACACTTACCTGGGATTAAGCCCAAATGAACAGTCGAAATTACTTCTGAGCAAACATGCCTGAGATTGCACTGTGAGTTGATTAATCTTACCAGTGCTAGTTGATTAATCCAGCGATTCAGAGGCACGTAAGAAAAATATGATGGAAGCAAAAAAATACCTTTGGCTTCGGGATGATGCACACATGAATTATGGCAGGCATCATCTTAGAAGCATTTGTGAGTGCTCAGAGGGTCTAACACACTCTCCCCCATCCTGGCTTTCCTTTTGAGCCTTGGGAACCTCTTCCACTGCTTCTGGCCACATCTGTTTAGGGCAGCCTTGCCATCTTTTTCCCCTATGTATTTTATTCTATATAAGGCCCCTTTTGACAGCTCCATGGAAAGCGGAATTCCCCCCATAGGGGAAGCATGTCCTGGAATGGCCAGGCTGGCTTGGAAAGGGGCAGGGTCGCCTCACCGATCGAGTTTCTGCAGCCAGCTGTTGCGGGCACATGGCTGGAGCCAGAGATGTGGCGCCCCTGCGAGCCTGGAAGCCCCCACCCCACAACAGCGTGGTGCTTCCCTCTCCCCCAGAGCAGTGGCGCTGCTGACTTCCCCTTCCCGGCTGCGGAGTGCATCTGATCTTGACCCACCCTGTGGCTCCTCGGACCCCCAAGGCATCCCCCCTTCCGCAGCCCCCACGCCGCCTCCCCGTGCCAGGGGGCAGCTGCGCCCACCCCGCAGGCACAGCCCTACCTGGCCTGGCGCCCGGGCGCGCTCGATCCACCTGGAGAGCAGAGCAGAGCAGGCGAGGGCGCCCGCGGGTTTTGCAAGCGTGGCGACGTTGCATCAGCCAACCCCGGGGCGGGCGCAGCGGAGGCGTGTCGGAGCCCAGCCCCTGCCTGTCCCCGCCCACGGAGCTGGCGGGGCTTTGGGAAGAGGCGGAGATCTGGCTCTCTCGCCACCCACACTGCCCACCTCCTGGTGAAAAAGCCGGATCTAATGAGATCCTCAGAGACCCTCCTCTGGTGGCATCCTGTGGGGTTTCCCTCTCTTGCAGACAGGCTACAAGCAGGCACCGTCAGGTCCCCTAAGCAGAGCCCTGCAGGATCAGGCTCAGGGCCCATCTAGTCCAGCTTCCTGCATCTCACACTGGCGCACCAGATGCCTCCGGGAGCACACCAGACCACAAGAGACCTGCATCCTGGTGCCCTCCCTTGCACCTGGCATTCGCAGGTAGCCTACTTCGAAAACCAGGAGGTTTAAGAACCTCCTGCCGCCTCCGCGCCCAGCAGGGTGCACTCATAAAGTCCGGGGTCAAGTGCTTGGTGGTGTCCACCCAAGACTCAGATTTTCCTGGAACCTGGGGTTTATTATATGGAGCTCGAGACACCAAATCCACCAGTCAGTTGTAGCTCATGTGTACGTGTTTATAGACTGTCCATTAAGAACCACAGGGGGGCAGAAAGAAATGGCCTTACACAACAGGTGAGAAACTTGCTTGCTGCTAGACCTATTGGTCAGACCTCTCACATTGCAGCTGATGTACTGTATAATCTGTTTGGCACTGACTCCATAAATCCGGGGGCCATTTTGCAAAATTTCATATATCTTCAGCAGCAACCTTTTTCGTCAAGTTCTGGTAGGTTAGGAAAGCAGCTTTTCTATCGTGTGAGAATTTCAAGGTGCAAGCTATGAGCATGGATACCTGAGCATCCATGCCTGAGACTGCACCTTACAAATTGCAGTCTAGATAGGAAGCCTGAATCCTGATGACTGCCCAAAGACACATTGCCAGTGGTGCCTTGACTTCAGGGCTGGTCCATCCGTGTGGCAGACTGAGGTGCTTGCACGAGGTGCCCGCCTCCACCCTCCCACTCACCTTCACTGCTCCTTCTCTTCTTCCTTCCACTCCCTGGATTGGAAAAGGAGGACAGAGCAGAAGAGGAAGTGTGGAGAAGAAAAGTGCTGGGCTAGAGCATCTGCTTTGTTCCTGTCTTCCTTTTCTAATCCTGAGTGGAAGGAGCAGAGCTGGTACATCAAAAGACATGGAGACAGGAGACGTGGAACCCCTTCATCTGGAGGCACTATGAAGTCTTGGGTCAGCCATGGACAGCTCCTCCATCTTGGTGTTGCATAAGCAGCTGCCAACTGATCACTCTCTGGCTTCTTATCTGGGTGGTGATGAAAATTTGATCCAGGTGAGAAGGTGGAGGATAGCATGGAAAGAGAAAGTGCTGAGTCCCCAAGCAGATTCAACCCAAGCAATCCATAAGAATTTAAGAACAGCCCTGCTGGATCAGGGCATAGGCCCATCTAGTCCAGCTTCCTGTATCTCACAGCGGCCCACCAAATGCCCCAGGGAGCACACCAGATAACAAGAGACCTCATCCTGGTGCCCTCCCTTGCATCTGGCCTTCTGACATAGCCCACTTCTAAAATCAGGAGGTTGCACATACACATCATGGCTTGTACCCCGTAATGGATTTGTCCAATCCCCTTTTAAAGACTTCTAGGCCAGATGCCGTCACCACATCCTGCAGCAAGGAGTTCCACAGACTGACCACACACCGAGTAAATAAATATTTTCTTTTGTCTGTCCTAACCCTCCCAACACTCAATTTTACACTCAATCAACATGTGATTTACTGTGGGCTCCAGGGCCAGCTTTAAGCCAATTGGGCCAATTGCTTCCAGCTGGGCCCCATACTGAAGGGGCCCTGCACTAGGCTAATCTAGAAATCCAAAAAAGATAATTTGTTCCCAACAAGGCTGTTCACTTACATGCTGTGGCAAGGAGTTCCACAGACCAACTAGGAAAGAAATATTTTCTTTTGTCTGTCCTAACTCTCCCAACACTGAATTTTAGTGGATGTTGTCTGATTTTCCCTATCCTGCTGACTATGCCAATTTGTCCCATAGGTAGGGGTCAGGTAGCTCTGGTCTGGGGTCCCTCTGGTCAGGTAGCATCTCCCTCTGGGTCAGGGTCACTCTGTCTCCTTCTGAAGCTGCCTTTTATCCTTGGATGTCTCATAATCCAAAATGCAGCTCACCTGTGAGCTATCTTGTTAGTCCCTTGTTAAGTCCAAATTAGGCTCAGGTGAACCATCTCTTCAGTCCATGTCCATTCAAAGTCCCATCAAGGTCAAATGAAGCTCAGGTGTCCATCAGAATCTCCATTGGCCTTGATTGATTACAGCTGTGGAGCCAGCCCTGCCCTTCCCAGAGCTGTCAAACAGCTGTCAAAACATGGAATCGCTGTCAACACCACATCATCCACCTGAGGATCTTCTGATCTTCCATTACAGATGTCCCCTGGTTCTGGTGTTGTGTGAGAGGTTAAAGAGCATTACTCTAGCCACTACATCCTCTGCATAATTTTGTATGCCTCAATCATGTTCCCCCTCAGGCACCTCTTTTCTAGGCTGAAGAGGCCCAAACGCTGTAGCCGTTCCTCATAAGGAAGGTATCCAAGTCCAGTAATCATTTTAGTCGCTCTCTTTTGCACCTTTTTCATTTCCACTATGTCCCTTTTTGAGATGTGGCGACCAGAACTGGACACCTGTGACACTGGGCCTAAGTTGAGGTGCTTGCCTCTAACAAGATGAGGATAGTTCAGGATCTCTGTTTCTCTTGCACAGCCGAGATGCTGCAAAGTGCCACTTCTGTGGTTTTTACCCTGCAATTGTAGGCATGACCTTCTTGGATGAACACAGTATAATAACTGCTTTTTTAAAAAAAAAGGAAAAGGAACAATCTAGGTGCGAAATCTAATTAGAAAACTGACAAGGAAATGTCAGCCCTTGTGCGCGCCAAGCTTTCCGTAAAGGTCAGGCATCTAGCCAATGCTCATCTAAGCCATGTGCCTGAGTCAATTCTGAGGATGACCACTGCGTCCTGTAAAGGCTGACTAATAGTATCTGCTCAAGAAGCGACCACTTGATGAAGCAGCCCTTCCGGTGCTCAGGACCCCAAGCAACCCTTAAAGACTGCTTTGATCCCCGCAAACACACTGACAGTGCAATCCTATTGAAGTCTTCTGCTGCTGTGCTGGCCTAGTGGGTTGTAAACATGTCGTGAAGAACGTTTGGGACTACTCAGGAACCTACTCGAGAGCCAGCAGCACTGGTGGAAAGGCCTGTGCCAGCTTGCTGGCGCTGCATCTAGACCCCTGCTGCTATCAGTGCTGTGCTGAGAGGCATGGAGATAAGGGGAGGATGGAAGAGAGGAGGGGAGAGGGTATTTGTAGGTGGGGTAGGGCAGATCAGAGGATGGGACAGGCCCAGGAGGGGTCAGGATCTGTGGAGCAGGCCTCTACCATATCCTATCCTCCCTCCCAGGCCTGGAAGCCCTAAACAGGGCTGCTTGAATTTGAGCCAGCAGTTTAGCTGACACAGATCCGAGTCACCCCATTGGGCAGGCTGGAGTGTTATTCAGGGTAAGGGGAAAAATATCCCTTTATCCCAAGGAGACCTCCAGCCTGCTCCTAACCTGCACTGGATACACCATAAGCCATTCGGCCCAGCTGTGCCAGCGCAGGTTAGGATTGGGCTGTGAAAGTCTGTTGATCAGTGTTTTGAAGGCCAATATATCAAAACCAGGAAGGAAATCCTGCTTCAAGATCTTTCGAGATGTAGCTCTATTCTGCTGTTGTTTCTGTACGCATTTACTATTAGGAGCAGTGTTGCAAAGCATTGGTTTAGAAATAATATAACGGCAAAATTTCCAGGTTAAAATCAGAAGAGGAGATCAAGGTTTATGGAATATCCTTTACTGAGCAAACTTTGCTCACAAAGGAATTGTAAGGTTGCTCACAAAGGAAGTGTAAACAAGTGAGAGAATGGTTTTAGCACCAAATATATTTTGATCTGCACAAGAACACTGTGCACTTTGTGGTGTTAGTTGGACAACAAAGAAGTAACAACATCAGGAAAGCCCAGAACAGTAACATGAAAAACGACACGGTTTTTTTAAGGAACCGAAACAAGATGGATGGTGTTTACAAACTAAGTCTCAACAAAGGAAAATGCAGCCACGTTCTGAAGAATCTCCTTCAGGTGCTTCCATGCCAGCTGTGCAGTATTTAGTCTACAATTGGCTCCATTTGTTTTTTCAGGTTTTACAGATAAACTGAACAATGCCATCAATAGCCTGTCCTATTGCTTTTCAGTATCTTCTGTTTTGTGCTCCGATTTTTTAAAAACCTTACAGTTTGAGCTTAGTTATTCCTGAATTTTTATCTGTGGATCTGGCTTCACTTGGTCCCCTGGAGCCACTTTTGGCCCAGATTTGGCCCAACCTGAATCCTCTGGTGGTGACCCAAAGTGACCTTTTAAGGCTCCCAGAGACCTCACAATACCCTTTGGAGGTAACCACAGCTCCAGTCACCTGCAGATTCTTGTAATGAGCTGGTCCTTTTCATGTTTTCCTTTTCTTCTCTGACCGATTCTTTCCACAGTATGAAGTAGATCCCTTTCAATACTGCTGAGACACTGTTTTTCCACAATTTCCAGTCTGGGCTTTCCACTGTTTTTCCACTGTTTTCCACAATTTTTCAAGAAGTCTTTTGATAGAAACAAAAGACACTGCAGTTAAGGCACCCCTTAAATCCTCCAAAGGTGTGTTTAAAAGCTGGATATAATGAATGCCTCAAGTGTCTTTTGTTTCTATGATTTTTTATTGCACTCTGAGCATGTACAAAGTGCGTTTTGGCCTTCTGTATTTAGTGACCATAACCAACAGCTCCCATACAGCCCAAGCCTATGTATGACTACTCAGAAGTAAGTCCCATTAGAGTCAATGGGTCCTACTCCCAGGAAAGTGTGGATAGGATTGGGCTGTAAGTCTGGAAGTGGAAGAGGAGGGAAAGACTTCAAAATTAGAGGAGGAGACTTCTTAGGCATACGTTTCATTTTCAATCCTGAAACAATTTTTGCCCAATATCTAACCCAGGGATGTCAAACATAAGGCCCATGTGCTAAATGTGGGCCCTGGAAGTCATTTATCTGGCACCTGTTATAATTGGGCTCTCTCAGCATGATACTGAACTCTCTCATATCTTAAAAATATGAACAAGATTTGCTCATTTTCTCATCTGTCATTTGTAGCTAAAAATATATATATATTACACCAAAAAGATGTAGAAATCCAGAAATGAATACTGTATTGTACAAACACCTTGGGCACTCCTACTGGGAAGGAAAAAAGCAGGATATGAAAGAATGAATGAAACATTTTTAAGTACACTATGTGAAGAGTACCTTTCCTTCAAATAGCCCTCCAGCAATGCTGCTGATGGAAGGACAGGGGGATCTACTCATGGGGGGGGGGGGACTGCTCTGCTGCAACAGTCCTGCATAGATTCCTCTGCTCCCCAAAGCATACCCTATCTTCACTAGTACCCGGTGTAGCTCCAGCTACTGAAAAAAAAATGGGGTAGGGGATTGGGGGATGGAGCCTTTCAATACAGGTCTCCCTCATCCTGCACAAGAAACTTCACATGTATAGCCAGGACACCCCTGCTCAGTGTCCAAATCATTTCACTGGTCCCAGAGATAGCAGAAGTTTTCCAATCCCAGCAGCCAAGGTGATTGGGCAATGAAACAGTTAAACTCTAGTTGCAAAACTGATAAGATGAAAGGCCTGGAAGCATCTTTCTCCTGCCCCACCCTCCCTTTGCATGCTCAGATCAACAGACAGCCTGTGACAAGACAAGACCAACCATAACACAGAACTACTCTGTCAGCCTCTGACAGTCCCCCAGAGGAGGAAGTGCAAACAATGGAGTGATCTCCCCCCCCCCTCTTTTTCTCCCTCTTGCAGCTCCAGATTTAAGGGGGAAGGAGGGCAAATCTGCAGTCAGAATACATTTTTTTTAATGGCTTGCATTTAACAGGGTGACTAACCTGGGATTTTGATGAAACAAATCAGGACTGTTGATGACTAGATTTTCATCCCACAAAGGCACTATAAAGCTTTGGGTCCTGACTCAGGATGTGAGTGGTGAAGGTGGATTTTTGTAGACTAGAAGTAAATGTCATGATGCTTCATGAATTCCTGTGAGTCAGATCCTTGGTTTTGAGCAGCACCATGAACCTCTTTATGGTTTTAAGGGTGCAATCTGTGGGCACGAATCTGTGAGTTTGACACTGTCATTGCACTGTCAATGTGAATGGTATGCTTTACAGTATACAAGAGACCAGGTGCCCCCCCCCCCCCCACAGGAGCTGACAATCTAAAACTTGACACAAAGGGGACAATAGGTGAAGAGGAGGGATATATGTAGGGTGACCAGGTACAAAGGGGGACAGAGTGCTTCTACCATTAACCATTGTATAGAAGGGGAAATTTTGACAGGTGCGGCTCAACAGGGAAGGGTTTAAAAAGCTGGACCTGCCAACATTTTCTCTTCTAGACAATGGTTAAAGATAGAGGCACTCTGGCCCCCCTTTGTATCTAGTCAGGGTGACCAGACATCCTCTTTTTCCAGGACATGCCCACTTTTTTAGCCTCATGTCCTGGAAAAGAACTTAAATGTCCTCCTTTTCCCTGTGAGCACTCAGCGCATAGCCTTCTTGGAACTGAAGCCATTTCTGCCCAGTGCTGCATATATTCAACCGGGATCAAATATGTACACCTGTGGGATGGGCAAAAATGGGTTAATTAATAAATGACATGCAATAAATTATATGCAATATAGTTTAGAATGTCATAAGTCATATAGTGTTTCAATTAACCACATGAAATCCACATACATGAATGTTGGTAGCTTTCATTTTGCCGTGTCCTACATTTTTCTGGGATGCCCTGCATTTTGGGCAACCTTGTCCTCTTTTAGGGGTACGGCATCTGGTCACCCTAGGGGATATGCCAGATGCAGGGGAGGGCATCAGGATGCAGGTTGTGTCTTGCTGTCTTGTGTGCTCCCTGAAGCATCTGGTGGCCGCTGTGAGATACAGGAAGCTGGACTAGATGGGCCTTTGGCCTGATCCAGTGGGACTCTTCTGATGTTCTTATAGACCATTGGGCAAAGGATCTGGGGTGTCAGGGCAGGGCCAGGCACACCAAGCTCTGGCTGAGCTGGCCACTGAACCCCCCCATACCTATGGAAGAAGGAGCCCCCACACCCACAGCCCCATCACTGTGGTGCAACAGTCGCTGGATGCATCAATTTTCTGGGCAGCGCAGGGGGAGGCGACCTGTGACTCCTAGTAGTACATTTTTGCGTCTGCTTGCAAAACCCAGGCGAGTTACTACCAGGATCCGTGTCTGCATTGAGTATAGAAAAGGAGCATCATGCAGCCAGCAGTTCTTTCCACCTTAAACTACATAGGCAAGAAATCCCTGAGCATGTGGGTGGTGGTGGTGGG
This sequence comes from Tiliqua scincoides, assembly GCF_035046505.1. Taxonomy (NCBI): domain Eukaryota; kingdom Metazoa; phylum Chordata; class Lepidosauria; order Squamata; family Scincidae; genus Tiliqua; species Tiliqua scincoides. The sequence goes on from NC_089825.1 coordinate 119,017,033, forward strand.
GGGGCGGGGAAGTTGGCTGGGACTGGAAATTACGAGTCGTGGGTGGACTTTATTAATGTTTAATGTATACAAGTCCCGCCTCCTTTGTGTCTGGTTGGTAGCCAATGAGAAGGAGAGGAGCCAATGGCGGAGGTGGGTCTCCCTGGGTGGATGGGTGAAGTTCGGAAAGTTTGCTCCTTGGACCGTGAGTAGTGGACGGGTTTTGGCAGGGTGATCGCAGCACCGGAGGAAGAGACAGCCGTGATAACAAGGGTGAGCCATTCAGACCTGATCCTGATGGGGGGGCTGAACTGGGGGAATGATGACTGATGCACAGGACTATATGGAGATCTGGGGTGTTGGATCTCAGTGTGGCTACAAAAGGGTTAATTCGTCCAGGAGGACTGTTTAAGAGTTACTCTATGGGTCACACAGCTACTGTAGTCTTGGGTTGGGTTCCTGGGGGTTGTTTAAGGGATTAGAGTTTTGTTTTTGGGAAGAAAAAAGAGTCACTGTGTTGAAGGCAGGATTCTGTATCCATAGGAGTATGTGTGGGGTATTTTCTTGTGCTAACTGAAGTGAGGCTAGTGTGAGGTTGCATGTATGGGGTGATGATGGCAGTTTGGGGTGAAATCTTGATGAGGGAGTCTTCTGGAGAGGTTGGATGATATGTGGGGCGAGGGTGGCTAGAAGGCTGCCTTTCTGGGAGGGTAGTGATTCTCAGTTGGAGATGTGGTGATAGTGATTTACCCCCCAGGTTAGGGGTTGGTTGTGTAAGGTCAAAGCAGAGAGTACACCACTGTTGACAGTAAGCAAACCCAAGGAACTGGGAGAACAAGGATCCTAACTGTGTTGTGGGTGTGTGATGTTTGGCTTGTCAAGGAACCCCAAGGTAAAAACGCATCTCTGTCAGTGTGTGTTGCCCCAAATACCCTGGCCTGGGCAAATGAACATGTAGGTGAACACTGGTGTGTGTTGCAGGCCCAAGAGGCTCAAAATTGCTTGGGAATATGTATGAGAGCATGATGGTGTGCACAGCCTGAAATGCTCTTGTGCAACTTGAGTTCCCAAGAAGCACGCATGTAAATGTGTCACGTTGGGGTTATGTAAGTCTGTGGATTGCACATACTTTTCCATGCATCACGATGAGCATTTCTCAGAACATTTTGCCTGAGTGTTAAGGAACAAAAGCAAAGACAGAAAGAGGCATGTGAATTAACCTGTGGAATTTACACTAGAAAGCTGACATTAAAAAAAAAAAGTTCCATGAAAGTGCTTATGTAAAGGAATAAGCTTGTGTGGGGGGAGGGGAGAGATAGAAACAGAAGGGAGTGCATATCATCGTCCAATGGGAAATGTATATACAAGGGAACCTAACTCCAAAACAATGAAGTGAGTTTAGATACATGTACATGTGAAAGTGGGACTAGGATAATTGTGTGAAATCAGCTTTACCAGTACGAAAGCAGGTGTGGACTGCAAAAGGAGTTAGTCTCTGGATCCCACACTCAAAATGGTAACCATCACGTTGATGGGAGTTGATAAAAATCAGTGACACGAGGACCCTCGGAAGTGAACCTGTCTTTCCGAGAATCTGTGATGCGCATAGCCTTGAAACCACCATTTCCTCTTCTAGACTGCTGTGATGTTACATCAGCCGCCTTTCTGGCAGAGTGCAGCCTCGAAATCTCATTCTCATGGCAAGAATGTGTACCTTATGATGAAGCTGGCTTTGGTCAGAGTGTTCATTTTCTTCACCACGGGGGAACCACAGCTGTCCAAGTACATGCCTGAGAACATTAAACAAGCCCTGCTGGATCAGACCAGAGGCTTAGCCATTGGTTCCCAAAGTATGAGCTGTGGCTCTCTGGGGAGCCACGGAAATCAACCACAGAATCCTCGTGGAAAAACTCACAACTTTATACAGTGTATAGGATTGTAACCCTAATGGGGAACCGTGGGCAGTGGCCCAGAAGGTCAAAGGAGCTGCCAGTCAAAAAAGTTTGGGAAGCATTGGCCTATGTTGATACTAGATAGTTTGAGGCCCTGAGACAAAGTCCAGTGCTGCCCCTGCCAAGTTTATTGCTGGCTGGAACACTGGCAGTTGTTCTCAGTGGGAAATGGTTGGTTGTAACAGCTCCTTCCTCTCCCACCCTTGGGGGGGGGTAGGAGGAAAAGGAGCCCCCATATTCTGCCCCCTTTCACCAATGGGGATTGAGGATGGGAAGAGTAAGAGCTGCTCTTGACTCCTTCCAAGATCTTTCAGCAGCAGTTCCTCCCACCCTCCATGCTGGCCAATGGAAGCATCCCCTAGAGGATGCTCCCATTGGTAGATGGGGTAGCCAGGTATAGACTGAGCATGAGTCTTAGCTGACTTGTACCACGGGTTCAGAAGATCAGCTCAACCAAGAGGCCCCTCTGATGGACATGTGCCATCAGCTAGTGCCCCACTTGGCTGCCCCTTGACACCACCAAGGAGCCCAATGTTGTCCGATCAGAAGCCTTGTTAAAGAAAGAAGACTTCCTCGGCATTAGAACTGGAGGTTGTTGGAGCAAAAGGCTATGGCAGATTCTGCATCTCAAATCTTGCAGTCAAATTGAAAACATGTGTTTGAGAGAGGAGTGTGTGCGTGTCTTGGGTAGGCTTGCCAACAGAGCTGAAACAGACTGGCCTGGCTCACGTGAGCCTTCCATACTAGCTCGATATGCAGACACTGGCACATGAAGCTTCCCACAGCATGGAAATAAACAGCGTTGATATTGGCTTGGCTACAGTGGGTTGAACAGTCGACGACCCTAGAGGCAAGGTGTGGGAACTGATAAGGTTGGACAGAGGGTGGGAGTGTGTTAACATTTAGAAGCCTTGCATATCTAGAACAGGCATATATTGCTCTCAGAAAGTCCTGGATAAGAACCCTTTGGGGACGGACTGGGGAGCCTTCCACTTCTGTTTTGCTCTTGCGCAATGGGCAGAACCCTGAGACCACACTCTGATCTGCAAGTTTTGAAATGAAACTAGCCCCCACCTCCAAGTTGTCTGTTTCCCCAGCAACCAAGCTGGCCACTACTGTGACTTCACCCAGCCGGCTTCTGGGTGATAGCAGAGGCCTAAGCCCCATCTTTCTAGAAGCCTTTTAAGAAACATATTTCAACCTGCCTTGAGGGATGGGGTGGAGACAACATATATGGATCTAGAACCAAGTGCAGTGACTGGGCTCCTCCTCAACAACTGAACAAAACTTGTATCTCGTGTCTCTTTTTGACAAGCTTATCGCTTTCTCCTCCCCACAGGAAGGTGCCATGTCCCACAGAGGATGCCTGCGCGTCACAAAGTACTTCCTCTTCATCTTCAACCTCCTTTTCTTTGTGAGTAATTGCAGGGGAGACATGCCAGCCTGATGTTGGGCTTGGTGGGCCCAGTTCTGTGGTTCCAAGCTTCCAAGCAGCCTGCTGATGGGTTGTAGGGCCGAATTAAGGATGGCATGAAATGGTTTTTCATAACTGTCCAGGTTTCTAACATGTTTCCTGTTTTTTCTCCACCCCCACATTTCAGATCCTCGGAAGTCTCCTCTTCAGCTTTGGGTTATGGATACTTTTTGACCGAAATAGCTTTGCCACTGTCCTAGGTGAGTCTTGGGAGTTCTCAGTTACATATCTCAAGCTCTTTCTCTCTGCCCTAAGTTTCTGCCTCAACTAGCCCTTCATGTACCTTTTCAGGCCCACTGAGAAAAGGCTTCATCTCTAGGGAATCACCACCCAGTGCTCCTATCCACCTGTTGCATGTCACTTCCAGCTCCTCCATTTTCTCTTTTCTGCTCTGCAGAGAGAGAGAGAGAGAGAGAGAAGGAAGCTTGTGGCAATTTTTGCAAAGGGTTACAGCTTCTTGGGACATGATCTGATGGTCAAAAATTATTCTCTTGATTCCGTCTGCAAAGGGGAGAGGAGTGAAGTGTATGCCAAAGAGTTGCCAAAGAGGGAGATATTTGCCTTGTTGATCCCTTGCCTGGACTGATATGTCTCTTTCTCCCTCTCAAGGATCCACATATTATGGCCTCAAGGTCTGGTCCTATATTTTCAGTGGTGTTGGCATCCTCACAATGCTGATGGGATTCCTCGGGTGCCTTGGTTCCCTCAAGGAAGTCAAGTGTATGCTGGGATTTGTAAGTATGTGAGGGAGAGATACACACCATTGTATGGTGGTATGTCCATGACACATCCATGTGACCAGGCTTGGAAGGAGCCCTGAAATTCACAGCAATGGGGAGACACCCTTATGACCTTCCCCCCCCCCCCCCACACATACCTCACCCCATTGGGTGTATCTTGAGATCCACTGGCATAAAAGGGCTATATTGCTAAAGCATCCCAGCTGGCAGTTCTGAAGTGTCAGATTACATTCTTATGTAACATCTCCTGCAACCTTCTGGCCATTACAAAGCCTGCAGGAGGTATTATGCTGATTTCAATGGTTAGATTAGGGTGGGAAGATTTCAGACTTGTTGAATCAACTTTGTTCTTTACTTGAATTTTGTGGTTTGACAGCCAAAGTCAGGCATAAATAGTGGTTTTGTTATGGGGGTAGACACACCCTTGGAATTCGGGAGCAGAGTGCCCATGAGTCATGGCTGGTGCCAGGTTCTTGTGGGTGCTGGGTCTCCCCTGTGGCGAGTCCTCCCTGGTTCCCCCACCCTGTGATGGCTCACCACACCAGTAACAAGCCCGTGCTCTTCCCCTTCCCACTGGCCAACAGCTTTCTTCCTTGGGAAGGTCAAATATCAATAACTTTCTCGCTTTTGAGAAAGTCCATTGGCTTATAAGGAGGGCAGGATAAGGAACTGCTGGGCAGGTCACACAGAGAAATACAAGAAAATAAAGAGTTGCCTAGTGTCTTCTCTGAATGTGAGTCATATATTTCCAGATATGATTCACCCAGTAGTTCCTGGGGCCAGATTCATCTTGAGTAACCTTGCTCTGAGCATGTGCTCAACACAGGCATTTGTCTTCAATGGCAGCCCACAATCCTTTCACCCACAACCCTTTCACCCAGCAATTGCATTGTTTGTTCTTAAGATATGTATTGTGGCATCTTCAATAGCAACTTTTTGACTTCCAAATGCGGCTGGCTGTTCTCCTTGTGAGTTCACTGAGGCACTTTTAGGAAAAGGTATTAGTAAATTAAAGAAAAAAAAAACATTGGCATGCCCTCAATAGGAGGGTTGTACAGATTGAAGTGGGCATGAATGGAGTTTTGCTGACCTCTCCCACTCTCTGCCAACAGTACTTTGCCTTCCTGCTGCTTCTCTTTATCGTTCAAATCACCATTGGAATCCTGATATACACACAACGCAACTCGGTGAGTGGCATCACAAGCTATAGAAGAGTTTGCAGTATGGGTGCTCTGTTGTGTGGGAAGGATACTACAGCTCTCCCCTGGATTTTTGCCACTCTCGTCAGATGAAAAGATCTGGTGCTCCTTCCCTACCCCCATCTCTATCTAGTATTCTACACATGCAGGAGAATGCGGTGGTAGAATCATTGGGTTATAAATTGCATCACCACTCTGGGTAGGAGAGTAATTTTTTAAAAACTTTAATAAATTTCTTGCAAGGAAAAGACTAGTGCCTCAAGGAGCATAGTTCCAGCCCAGGCCACTTCCTGTGTGCTCGTTTTCTACTTTGCGGGGAGGTTGTTTTTTATATAAAAGAACACTGGAAAAAATGTGATCCCTTGCTGCACCCTGAAGTGTAACAGCTCTACCACCCCATTCTGTTGCGTGTATGGACTAGGCCTCAGTGGCCTGGCCTGGCTAGCCTGGGGGAGAGGACGGCCAGGACAAGTGAATGAGGAGTGATTGCTCATTTAGTGTGATCTCAATTTTCCTCTCTTGCTGGTTGTGACTCCAGGGAGGGGAGGAAGAAAGCTAGGATGAAGACTGACATATCCTTGAGGAGCGGGTGTGGATTTTGCTGTTGCAATTTTGCCCCTCCCTGCCCTCTGCCAATACATGGTTCCTTTACCTGGCTCCAATGTGAATTTGTGTTTATGCATTTAAATGTCTGTTTTGTGCTTTAAAAAATACAATGTGAGAATGGGGAGAGCAAGATTAGTGTTATTGCTCTAGATAGGGGAGGGGGTGTGACTTTTTGATTGCTTGCAAATTAATACTCTGCACGAACAGATAGGGGGATGGGAGGGAAGTTCTTTTGGATTGTCTGGTGGGCTAGTGAATCAAAATTCTGCCCAACCAGATTTCCACGAAACTGTCCAACTGGTTTTCTGGAAACCAGTTACTCTTGAACTTGATTCTGTTTGGCTCAAAAGAGGTGAGTGCAAATTCACAGCAGGCTGGCTGCTCAGAATAGGTAGATTTGTCTTCCCCCCAGTTGGCTTTCCAAGAGTCACTGATAAGTGGGCATTTGGCTTGAATAGTCTTGCTTAAGAAGGCTGTGGTGTTTTTTTTAATGATAACTTCAGGCATCTGGCAAGGATGCTGAGCCAGCCCTGGAGGACATAATGGGGTATTGGCACAGATGTGACAGGAGTAGCATCATTTTTGGGAGAGAGTAAAGAAAAAGATCCTGCAGTTGGCGAGCCTATTCTAACCAATCTCTTCCACCACCACACAGCTCGGTGAAAAGGTTGGTGAATATGTAAAGGACGTAATCGAAAACTACAGGAAGAAGGGTACCATCTCAGATCATGACGAGAGCTGGGATTTCGTGCAGGAGCAGGTAATTATTTGATCCTGCACATGGATGTGTTCCTCTGATGGACTTACTTAGTTCCACTGTTTCACTGACAAGGCTTCCGAAGCATCTGACATAAAACATGTAAATCACAATTGCGAAATAAAACGAAATCAAATACAGACATCAACATGGGTAAAATACCTGTTTGACAACCTGTTGGAAAATGGGTGGCTGTCAAAGGCCAAATAAAATGGTCCACCAGGTACCTGAAAAGACTTGATTCTAGGCAAACTTCCCTAAAGAGAGTTTCAAAAATAGAGCACCACAGCTTTTTGGGCCTTGAGTGAGTCTCAGCCCACTTTGTTTCCAGTGGTGAGGAGACCTGAAGAAAGGACTCTGAGGACCATCTTAATACTTGGGCAGATTTTTATAGGAGAATGTAGTCCTTTTCATGTGCTTGGTCCCTAAGCAGTTTAGTGCTTAAATGCTCAGAAATGGACCTACAGCCAGGAGGCTGTTCTATAGTTGGCCTAGTCCCTTATCCCAGGCAGGTCAGATGGTCCCCAAAACGTACATGGATCTCTGTGTCCCCCAATCCCTCAGGATCTCCTTGGTATGACCTTGTTCATAGCTCTACTTCTAAGCCAATGCTTTCCTCTTACTATTTGTTACATTTCTATCCCAACTTTTTTCCATGATGGAACTTGAGGCAGCATTTATGGGGTTTCCAGGTGGTCTCCCATCTGGGCACTGACCAAAGACAAACCTGCTTAGCTTTGGTATTGTGACTACATCACAATCATGCCTCACATTTTTTGAACCGCTGTGCTCTGTCACAGGGAGGTGGAAAGCTACAGTTCTTGTAGCATAAACAATTCCTATAACTTGACAGGCTACTTTTCTCTACCCTCCCCAGACTTCTTCTTACTGCTACCTTTTCTCCTATTTGTTTTTCCTTTAGTTCCAGTGCTGTGGATGGACCTCCTACCAGGACTGGATGAACAACAGAGTAGTCAGTAACTACTCTTCCACCATCTATCCCTGCTCCTGCTATAACTCCTCTCAGTCTGGCCAGCTAATGTCTAATTACACAGAGACCTTACCTCCAGGCTTCTGTGAAGACCAAGTTGTAGGGCCTGTCCACCAGGAGGTGAGGAGTGTATGCATGGCTCTTAGGGGAATCTCACATCAACTCTGTGCTCAGGACTTAAAGCCTGTCATTCTCTTATTTTTCTTTGTTTTGTTTGAGGCTAAAGGTGGAGCATGTTTGCAAACTCACACCTGGTGTGGTGGGCAGAGGGGTGTTTATTTTTCCCTCTGCCACCATACTGGAACTTGGGTTTCACCCAGTGGATTTTCCTGGCAGGAGATTCAAGACAGACAAAAGAAAATACTTCTCCATACAATTTGTGGAACTCACTGAGACAGGCTGTGGAGATGTCCACTAGCCTAGGTTTTTTAAAAAGAGGATTAGGCCAATTCTTGGAAGATAAGCTTAGCAATGACCATTGGTCATAATGGCTAAATAGAACCTCTGTGTTCTCCTGAAGCACTCCATGAAGCACTGTACCTAAATACCAGTTCCTTGGATGCAATAGCAGGTGCAATTCCTTAGGTGCAATAGCGACCTTGCCCTGCTTGTGGGCTTTCAGGACCAACCACTGTGGGAAAAGATGATGCTGGCCTAGAGGATAGACCTTTGCTATGTGCCAGCAGGGCTCTCATTTTCTTCCCTTTCCCCTCCCTTCTTAAAAATACACTCCTGTCCATCCATAGGGCTGCAGGAACAATGTGGAGGTCTGGCTTACCAGTAATATAATCAGCATTGTGGGAATCTGCCTCGGGATTGCACTCATGGAGGTAAGAACTTTTGGCAAACTATCATCAGGATTGGTGGTGCAGCTGAGGACAGAGGGGAGGTGCAAGTGTTCCTGGGACTGACCTCCAATGAGAAGACTTTGGAGTGGTTTATTTTGCAGTTCCCTCCCCCCTCATCTCACAGTTGGGGATGCTTATTTGAACTGAGAAGCAAACACTCTAGGCCTGCAGTGCTAGTCCCTACTGAAGGACAGTGTTTCTCCTAAGTTGAATTAGAAAGGTTTATTTGTGGTTGCAGTTCCAAATGGGCCATCAGAGGGCACTGCTGTGAGAATCCATGCCTGGTGTCTGTAGTATAGCTCAGGTCTTGGCTACTAGCTTCTTTGGGCTGACTGCCGAATTCTTTGTGGGTGCATGTGAGAGAGGAATTGGGGTCTGCGTGTTCCCCTCCACGATTGTAAACCTTTCTTGCAGTTTCTGCAGCTGCTGTGCAGGGTGCTGATCAGTGTGCTGGAGCTCAGGGATCTGAGTAGTGGTGGCTCCCAGGAGATTCTCTACTTCCCCAACAGGTGGCACATGGGCATGTGTTTTTGTCATAGCCAACTTTATTTGTATACTGCTTTCCTCTATATAGATCACTCAAAGTGGTTTATAGTCAACAATACAGTGGATATAAACCAACATCTATGCATGCATGGATGTGGTCAGCTGTCTGGCATGCCTTGTTAGGGTAGCTTGATGCATTTATGTTACCTATGGAATGTTCTCTGTTGCCTCCTCCCCAGTGCATTTTGTGTAGTGGAGGGGGGCTATATTGCAGGGCACTTGCTTTGCTTACAGAAGGTCTCAATCTCCAGGTAGGGCAGAAAATTTCCATCTGAAACAATATTACTGGCAGGCAGTATTCACTGAGCTAGATGGGCCAGGGGTCTTGACTCATTATAAGACAGCTTCCAATGTGTGAATACAGTCCCGTGCTGCTTAACGACAGACCGCATTTACGACAGTGGTCAAAGCACAACGAAGAGGCTCTTAATGAGGTACTCAAGTCTCCCACGGCCTGTTGTCTGTTTAGACAACAAAGAGGCTCTTAATGCAAAGAAGAGGCAATCTATCTCCAGTAGCCTGTGCAGCCAGCTAATGTCTGGCAGGAAGTGTCTGTGTACACAACAAAGGCACTAGCTTGGGGTGAAAGTTCACTTAACAACCTAATCACATAACAACAGGGATCAGAGAACGTATCCCAGTCGTTAAGTGACGCACACCTGTGTATAGTCCTTTGGGTGGCTGGTGCATGTATATGGAGGCCACTGATTTTCATCATATGTAGGCATAGGGCAGGAAAACAGCAGTCATCACAAAGTCTCCTAATGTGGTGCTTCTGTATTCAAAAGGTCAGTGTTTGACAAGGTCTCTGCGTCCCGCAGTAATTTTTAAAAAATAAGTTTTTGCGAATGCACTGGAGCCACAGTACATGGAGATGTCCTCTTCCTGAGTTCTGAAGAGGATTTGTGTGTGTTTTATGAGCAGACTTATTGTGCTTGGCTCTGTTGGTTTCACTGATCCTTAGGAAAAGCAAACCACAGCTGACAGATTGCTGCTACGCCTTAAGATGCTGACAACCAGCCTATTAATCAGGTCTTAGTCTGGGTGGAAAAACACACAACTACTCAAACACCGATTGAGATGTGGGGAGCAGAGGAGTGGGTCTTTAACCTGGCATCTTAGCAAGTTGAGATAATATAAATCTATTGGAAGGGTCGGAATGGGATCTTGAAGGTTTTGAGAAGCAAAGCTTGTTGATGTGGATTCATGTTTTTTAAGAAAAAATGAGAGAGGCTAGAAATTCCCTCTTTTCTCAGCCAAATATTTCCTGGGCATTCAGGCTGGGCAATAGGGGTTACCTTCTTCTGCCCTTCCTGCTCTTTGCGCTACAGGCTCCACCCAGCAGCAGCTTCTGATGGAATGCAGTATGTCCTCTTATTTACTAAGGCTTTTTATGATGAGCTGCCAAGCTATGCATGCCCCATATGAATAATCTCATAGGACATCAAAGTTCCCTGAAAGTGGTGGATGGAGGGTAGAGGCTAGACATCTGCATGCTTTGTGTGGCATCTGCCATGGTTGGGAGTAAGCCTGTTGTCTGGTGATGCCCCGTCACCTGCACCTTCAAGCATGTCTGAATGTGCATGGCTGTTGCTTTTGTGGTGCCTTGGGTTTTACGGCCCACAAGTGTTGTAAGTCAGTCTGCATGTGCTTGACTTTCTAGTCTGTGTCAGCCAAAGTAACACTCCCCCACCTGCTCTGACTCTCTTTTTGTTTTTAACCCTTTGCTATCTGCTTCCCAGGGACATGTACCTGGAGTTTTGGCAAGGTAATTACACCAGGCAAATTGGGGGAAGGAAGGCTGAGCATTCCTCCCGATGGCTGCAGCGATAGTTAACGGCTGTGAACCTGTCTTGCTACCTCCTCTCCTACTATCCCGCTTCCTCCCTGCAGATCAATAACATGTACCTGATGTGCGTGCTGCTTGGCAAAAAGAGCTCTGGTGCCTCCAAGGGGTCAGTAAAGGAAGTGTACAAGGCCCCTGGGAATAGCCTCTGGGCCCAGAATCTGTCCCAGCCTCACCAGCAACATGTTGAGTAATCTGAGAAGCCAACAGGGAGAGCTAGAGAAAGAATGGGGGAGAGCACAGCAGAAACCAATAAAGAGCTCTTTTTAAAAAAATAAAAAAGAATAAAAGGCAAGAGGAAGTTCATAGTGAAGAATGGTTATTCTGGGGAGGAAGAGAAAGTATGTGTTGGGGGTTTAACCCTTGAATGAGCACTAACCACTCTTGTCTGACCCCTTTCCTCGTCCTTCTGTCTGCTTAAGGCAGGACTTAGACCTAGAACCACTCCTGAATTCCAGGGCTGGGGATTGAAACAAATAACTATGAAAGGCAGAAGCCTTTCCCACTGTGGAGGCTGCCGGGTTGTTCACAACTGGAAGCCATTAATAGGCAGGGCTTCCAGGTCAAGAGGGGATGGGTTCAAACTGAGCGTGAGCCCGGGCACCTCTTTTTCCTCAGGAATGAAAGACCACACCTTTCATGCAGACGACAGCAGTGAGATCTTTTTTTAACAAGCTCTCTCTCTCCCCACAGCTCTGCCTCATGATGCTGTCGATGTTTCTGTGTAGGACCGTGGGGCCCGACTATGACAAGCTCACACGCTATTCTAGATGAACCCTCCACTAACCAGATTCCATTTCTTTTGCGGCAGTATCTCTCCACTTCAGCCACTTCTGGGGTTTTAAAGCAGTGCTTGGAACTTAAGTCTGTTTACCCTGCACTGATACACAATTAACCCTGGTCAATGAAACAAAACATTCAAGAAAGGTGGGCACCAATGAGAAATGGCAAGTGCAGGGCTCTTCATGGAGCAGGAGATCATTTTGTCCCCTGACCGCTTGCAAAAGTGCCTTTTGCCATCCTAGGATTTGCCGTATATTCTCAAAGTATGAACCAGCCCCATCATTTTTATTTTTACCTTGTAATGGAGTGAGTGTTCACCTTCTGATATCCAAATCTGGAGCTTCAGCACAAAGCCAACGGGACATGTTGAAACACAGCAAAGACCTCTATCTTGAAAACGTTTAGAAGGATTGTTATCCTCTACCACCGCCCACAATCCCTTGTCAGTCATCCAGTTGAGTTCAAAATGTACTTAAACCATTTCTGACTATGTTTCTGAAGCTTTAAAAGAGATGTATTTTTACTATTTTATTAGGAATTCCATCAAGTTCCTTAATTGGTTTGCTGTGGGATTAAGGCTACAAGTTTTGCCCTTATTAGTTCCAAAACAAACCTGACATGAAGGTTTACATTCACGTTGACAGTATGCCATTTGTGATCAATGGTGGAGATGAGACACAAAGACTGGTGACTGTCTCTTCTGAGTGATAGTATGGGTGCTTTGGGGATGTGCCCTGTTCAGTCTACCTGCGCTTCCAATGCAGTATTGTAAACTGTGTATGGGGGGGGGGGTTATAAAAAGATTATTGTTTATATTGATAATGCAAAGGTTTTTCCAGACCTGATTCAATAAGCTGTGAGAAGCTCTCATAAACCAGCTCTCATAAACACCATAGGTGGCAAAATCCAATTTTTGCTGCTTTTTCCCCCTAGCAAAACTTGCAAACTTTGTTCTGTTCTAAGGCAGTTCCCTCCCACCCACTACTCTTGTAATTCCATTATTTCTCATATTGTTGGAATTTCACCCAAAAATGTTTGGTTCAAATTGCCCCATGGTATTACCTTCTTGTGAATGCAGGAATATCAGTGCACCTAATCAGCCTACTTCTTCACCTACTTCAGAGGCAAGGGACAGATCAACACAGGAACTCCCAGGACCCATATGAGGCTTAGAAGAAGGCCTTTGTGTGGGGTGGATTTCTGCACCTTTCCACTGGTGGTTGTCAAGAACTTTGTATAGCGTAATATAACCTAGGGCGCAATCCTAACCCTTTATGTCAATGCTTTCCAGCACTGACATAAGAGCAGTGCAGCTGTGAGGTAAGTGAACTAATATGAGTGATACCCAACTGCAGGATGTAGCACATGTCCCATTGGCACAGCTATGCCAGTGCTGGAAAGCACTGACATAAGGGGTTAGGATTGCGCCCCCAGTCTCATCTTCTGGATAACCATACAAAATAGTTATATTCTGAGAAAGGGTACTAGCTATTAAGTCTTAGTATTTTGTCTTGCATGTCTAAATCTGTATCATGGCAGGAGGGAACACCTGTTTACTGTGTGCATGTGCACATACCTGAATTTCAGTATAGTGAAATTGTGAGAGAAGGCAGGTTGAAATAATGTAGGTAGAACAGGGTATGCATGTAATTTCACCTGCACTACCAGCCTGTTGAATTTTGTTTTATAACGTATTTGGATTGTGTGGGGTGGAGTTTTTGTATTATTGCATTTGTAAATAAAAATAAATCTACAACGTTTCGTTCTTGGTATTTTGCACTTGGATGTGTGAAAAAAGTGAGGTAGCCAGTAGAGGTCCATCCCTAAGGCCTTCAGATCCCTCTTGCAGATGTCCTTGTATCGCAGCTGTGGTCTACCTGTAGGGCGCTTTCCTTGCACGAGTTCTCCATAGAGGAGATCCTTTGGGATCCGCCCATCATCCATTTCTCACGACATGACCGAGCCAACGCAGGCGTCTCTGTTTCAGCAGTGCATACATGCTAGGGATTCCAGCACGTTCCAGGACTGTGTTGTTAGGAACTTTGTCCTGCCAGGTGATGCCGAGAATGCGCCGGAGGCAGCGCATGTGAAAAGCGTTCGGTTTCCTCTCCTGTTGTGGGCGGAGAGTCCATGACTTGCTGCAGTACAGAAGTGTACTCAGCTCTGTAGACCTGGATATTGGTATGTTCCGTCAGTTTCTTGTTGGACCAGACTCCAGGCTGTGCAGCATGGCCTTTCCCAGTTTGAAGAGACACTTGGCCAACAGACTGAGGCAAAGAAGGAAGGCCCACAGCCAGGGAGACAGACCAGGGACAGACTGCACTTGCTCCCAGTGTGGAAGGGATTGTCACTCCCGAATTGGCCTTTTCAGCCACACTAGATGCTGTGCCAGAACCACCTTTCAGAGCGCGATACCATAGTCTTTCGAGACTGAAGGTTGCCAATACACATACATGGAGCCAGTAGAACTTCCTCTATGACCACCAGGTGGTTGCATCCCAGATCCTGGAATACTTGGATGAAACAGGCTATCTGGACCTCTCTGAAGTTGACTTTCTGCTGGGGAATGGGTTGGAAACAGTTTTAATGACCCAAATTAATTATCTATGCTGGGCATTTGACTGGGGAAGTGCATCCCTGCTGGTTCTGCTAGACCTGTCAAAAACTTTCAGTATCATCGACCACAGTATCTTGCTGGACTGCCTAGCTGGGAGAGAACTGGGCAGGGGGGGGAAAATTATTTTTCAATGGTTCTGGTCCTTCCTGGAGACAGATTCCAAAAGATGGTTATTGGTCTTCAGTATCCCTTAGGAATCCCTCTTGTCCCCACATTATTTAGCATCTCTACACAAATCAACTGGGAGAAGTTTTTGGGGGAATGAATGTCACTAGTACACAGATGACACCCAGCTCTGTATCTCTGTCCCATCTGGTACTGTGTAGGCTGTGGAACTCCTGGATCACTGTCTGATAGGCTGGATGCATTGAAATTAAAGCCAGACAAGACACAGGTAGTATTAATCAGGAGACCTGCAATTTTGGTTATGGATGGTCAGCCAGTCTTGGAGGGGTTTGCACTCCCCTTGAAGGTGCAGTTTCAGAGTGTTCTTAGACCCAGCTTTACACCTGGATGATTGCTTTGACCAGCTGAGGCAGATGCTGCCACAGCATCCTTTCTGGGGTGAGACAGACCTGACTACCATCGTCCACACCTCAGTTACGTTGCATATCGATTATGGCAATGTGTTTTACAAAGGGCTGCTCTTGGAGACCACTCGGAAAACTTCAGCTGCACATATGCTGACTGGTACAATACGTGGGCAAAGCATCATCCCTTTGCTTCATCGGCTGCACCGATTGCCAGTTCACTTGTGGCTGCAAGTCAGGGCAAGGATTTTGATCTTGGTAGCCCCTGAAGATTTAGCACCATCACAGGACCACCCCAGTTCATGAAGTAGGACAGAAACAGTTGTGTGGAGCAATACACTTGGAAGAGCAACAAACTGGCATATCTATAGCCCATCTGCTACCCTCTCCAGCCTGCTGTTCCAATGGGAGTTCTTCTGACTTGCTGAGAGCAAGTTGAGCAGGACCTCAGCAATCCCCTTCTCCCTCCACGTTGCTGGAGGGAGACCCCCGCATAGGATACCATATTTAATGAAACTCCATATAGGCAGGGAGAAACTATCCGGATCTGTTTGAGTGAAGCATCTCTCCTCTCCATGTTGCTTTTGTTTGAAATGAACAGGAGCATGTACTTCCCAATAATTGCTACTCCTGTTCATTTCAAGCTGAGGCCATGTGCTTTGCTCCAGTAAGTAAAGGGAGGGGGTGGGAGCCCATCCTCCATCCCTACCACAGGGGTGCTTACTGCTCCCCCACCGAACTGCTAGCTTGCCTGCCCACCCACTCCCCCCTCCACAGGGAATGCGCATGCAAGCAAGTGCAGGGACAGCAAAATGGGGGAATTCAGGTAGGGTGGGGGCACAGTCTGCCACTGGGATGACCTCCCCCACAACGTATCACTACTTGTCAACTGACTTTGGTGGGCCGCTGTGAGATACAGGAAGCTGGACTAGATGGGCCTATGGCCTGATCCAGTGGGGCTGTTCTTATGTTCTTATGACTACTAGTGTGCCCTGCCTCTGGCAGAAGTGGGTGTGAGGAAATAATGGATAAGAGGACCTCAACTCCTTGTCCCAGGACTCAAAATATGCATCAATAGCACCAGTATTCAACTGGTGACTAAAGGCTCACCTCTTTCACCTAGATTTTAAGACCTAAGCATTTTCTGATTGGCATGTGATCCACCGTTTGAAGACTTACCGGCTTGCATTTGGACTTTTAAAAAATAATTTTTACTGAACTACGCTATTTTTTATGAAATTGGATTATGGCCCTGCTTGGGCTCTTCTGGATTGGGTGGGGGAAGGCAGTGTATACATCTTTTGAATCAAATCAGCCTCCATTTAACCATCCTTTCTAGGAATGTATGCCTAGACAGTCACACGTCTTACAATAGGTGAATGGTCTAGGCTGTTGCCAGGTTGTCTGTCATCTCCCAACAGTCTCCTTTATGACTCAGAGTAGCCAGGCACTTAGGAGCAGCTGCCTTGGCCAGAGGTGTTTATTTTTTGCAGCAGGCCTAGGAACACAAGTCCTCACTTCGAGGGATTTCCTCTTCATTGGGCTGACCGGGGGCTCTTTCACAAGTGGTAAGTGCCAGAAGTCCTCTGGATTTCTCCCACCATGTCAGTCACAGGCCTGGTCTATATACACAGGAGAATCAGATGGCAGACTGAGGTAGTAGAATTTTGAACCGTATCACTTGTGACTGAACAGGAGCAATGCTTTAAAAAAAAATGTTCCCATGTAAAATACCTTCCATTCAATTTAAACACAGTAACACACCCATCTAATTTGCACATCAGACAGGAAGCTTTGTGCCTAGTCCTCTTCCTACTGCAATATTTTTTATGTGGAGAGAGATGGCAACAGAAGAATCCCACCCACTGTGCTGCACTATGAATCCTTACAGCTCACTAGGACTTCATTCTGCTGTAAAGTTAGACCAGGCCTCACTGACTGGGGCTTCTGATTTGGCTTAGTTCTCTTCAGATTCCACACTTAAGAGTTATCAAGCAGAATAAGTTAAGTGCTCATAAATCCTGTTAACCTCATTTGAAAAGTTGCGAGCCTAAAGCAGGCATGAATTAAGATGAGATATTCTTTTTTTGATATTCCAACAATGGTTGGGGGCGGGGCGGAGGAATACACACTATTTGCTATCTTTGCTGTGCTGTAAAACCACTCAAACATTGGCATTATGTCAAAATAAATTTTATGTAAGATCATATTGTTTTTCTTTTCCACCAAGACAACAGGAGACAGCCTTTGAGTGTGAAGGGAAGGTGATAACACAGAGGGATGTGGAATCTGAGCAAGTCTCACAGGCTTCCCACCTCTTTTTAACAAGCCTCAGAGTGGGGTTTGCACATGTAGTAAAATGAGGTGGAATAGTCTAGAACAGTGTTTCTCGAACTGTGGGTTGGGACCCACTAGGTGGGTTGTGAGCCAATTGCAGATGGGTCCCCATACATTTCAATATTTTATTTTTAATGTATTAGACTTGATGCTACCATGGTATGTGACTGCCTTTGGGGAAATGTTGCAGACCTGTACTTTTAACAAGCTACTATGTAAATTCTTTTAACAACGACAGTAAATGGGACTTACTCCTGGGTAAGTGTGGGTAGGATTGCAGCCTAGAATTGTTAAAAATTTTTCCTGCTTGATGATGTCACTTCTGGTCATGACATCACTTTTGGTGGGTCCTGACAGATTCTCATTCTAAAAAGTGGATCCTGGTGCTAAATGTGTGAGAACCACTGGTCTAGGCTCTACAAGTAGATTGATGGCCCAAAGGATGCAGGGCCACTGGCAAGCTGGCCACTGCATCCTGCACCATCCAGGGACAAGGCCATTCAGGAAAGGTAAGAAGAGGCAAAACTTACCCTCATGATGGTCCCCAATGGGGACCCCAACAGTGGTCTGGGATGTGGTAGATGCAGCCACAGCCGCCACCACAACCCATCCAGTCCTGCCCTGATCCCTGCCCCTCCGCCAGCAGAGCCCCACTGGCTACAAGTGCACTGTGCTGCTTTCAGGCTGCTGCATTGGTGGCAGCGCCATGCAAGCTGGCAGTGAGGCTCCAGCACTGGATTTTCCAGAAACCCTACCCTAGCAGATAACAATGGACTGTATCTCTATTTCTGACATGCTAGTGCTTTTCTTGCAGGGAATTTTTATACTGTTCCCCTCCCCCCAACATTCACTGCAAGCATAAGCCAGGCCTGAATCTCTTGTGCTCCGAGAGGTGGAAGACTCTATGGAGAAAGAGTACCCAAAGAGGCCTTGCATCCACAAAACAGCAGAAGAGGAGGTGAACCTCTTTCTGGGTTGTACCAGTTCAGACCACAAGTAGGGGCTCCTCCACATTAACAGGATCTACTTACATGCTGAAAACTAGTACATCCTCCTTGTGTGCAGGGACATCTTTTCTTCTGGTGGTGTATGCAATCATGTAGGTCCTGCACCTGCAGTTGTAGAAGTGGTACATCTGTACCACTCTGTTCTGCCATTTACAAGCACTAGGTACAAGATGTATCCCTGCCTGATCATTTTATAAAACAGGAGTGCTAGGAAATGCCATATTTCCCTGCAGTGGCATGTGAAATCCCACACACGCAATTATCAAAAAGAGAGTTTGGGGATCAGTCTGTAGTGCTTGGAGTACAGCACAGACTTTTGACTGTCTCCATAATTACAGGAGAGTATTGAGCGACTGGAAGAAGAGCCTCTTCATAAGGACAACTGCTTCTGGGCTCCATGGTTGGCTATGGAACAAAGCTGTGGTCATGCCTGTAAGACTGTCCACTGAAGGTTGGGCCTAGAGCCAACTGTGGTCACAGAGAGAGGCGTATCTACTGGCAGCATCAGTTGCCATTGGTGTCTGTGGTTGCTTGGTGGCAGAAAGCAGTTACCACAGAAGGTTCAGCAGGTATAGTTGGTAGACATCCACTAGTTCGGGCAAGGCTGTGGGGTCCACAAACAGGAAGGTGGCTGTTTTCCGGTGTGATGGGGAGGTAAACTGTCCATTAGTCCCGGCCCAGCCGGTAGATATGGTGCTGTGCCCCTCGCTCACTGGCAGACACTTCAAAAACAAACGCCACACATAATAGTAACTCCTGAGTTTCTTGATCCCGCAGAACCTGTTGGGGGGGGGGGGAACGGATTCAAAATGTTGATGTTCCATAGTGGAATAAGGGAAAGACTTGACAAGCCAAAACATTTCCTGGAGCAGAATCCTTTACATTCTTCCTATCCTCTTCCACAAGAGCTGGACATGAAGTGTTTCTAAGGGTTCTTGCTGCTCCCTGTACCATTTTTATTAATGTATGGCCCAGGAATGAAAAGTCTACTTAATTGTAGTGCTCCCGCCTTCCCTTCCTTGTACCATCAAGCTTCCGCTCTCTCATGCATAGTTCACACAATTCAAAGCAGTGTCTTAAAGATCAGGACTGCCATCTATGTAAAGAAATCTTAATCTGTCAGTAATGGAAGTTGATTCCCCAACTGGATCCACAGTTTCACTTGAGACAATCCTGCTTTCAAAAGTTTTCTATATGAACCTTCTCTATGCAGTGTATGCATGAGATCCTCCCACTACCTGTTCTGTATGGGAAGGGAAGAGGAGAAATTCTCTTCCCCTTTAGATTCTATCCATGCCCCCAACTTGGTACGCCTATTTCTAGCTGCATGAAACTCAGGGTTTTGCAAGGCTACCTGTTTGGGCTCCCAACCTCTCCCCCAGGGAAGTCTCTTTTTAAACAATATGCCACACATACACACCTGTTTCCTTCCCCAACTACCTACCTGCAGGATGGTGAAGTTTTCAAGCACACTATCCATCATCGGTTTTTCTGGTAGCGTTCGCAATTTGCGAATAAAATTGATGAGGTACTCGCAGAGCGGTGAGCGCTGCAGTTGGAAAACAAAGCGTCCATCTTCCCAGTGCGGGGGTTCAGCCGTCTGGGCAGTGGAGTGGATGAAATGGAATGGTTACTGTTAATTCTAGAGAGAAATCTTTGTTTTACACTCATATATGCAGGTATCACCTTGATCCGATTGCCTTCTCTTCCAACCCAGGATCTCTTTTTCCAAAGAGGAGCAAGTCTAAACAAAAACTTCCTTCCAAAGTAAATTTAACTGAAACCAATTAGACTCTTTTCCTAAATTCAAGGAAAACTGTTTAGGACAGGTGTCTAAAATGCCTAACCCCACAGTGCCCTACAGCAGAAGCGGCTTAACTCTTTGTTTCACACACATGAAAAAAGTTCCTTGAACTTTCTTACTCAGCTTCCTCTCTTACTCAACTTCCAACTAAACTTCCAAACCCCTCCATTTACAGACTAAAATTCCACCCCCCCGCTCCCTAAACTATATCCCGATATCCTGATCACTGCGTTATGAAAAGTCTACAAATCGAATGTTGATCTATCCATTACCCTAAACCCCAACAAAATATCCTGAAACTAAAGAGAGGCTAAGATCTTGTCTGCCCATGCAACGGAATGAAGTGGTAGAGAGACAAAGTACTTAAGGTTGTGGGTGAAAAATGGCATCTTCCAATGTTCTCCTATGTAAGAGAGAACAAAATGCAAGCACATAGTACCTTGCAAGTAAAAAAATGAAACCCTAGCAAGATAAGGAGAAAAGCTCTAGCCCAATCAAGTTGCTGAGGTGTTAGTTTTCTACTTGCAAAAAGGTTTTTAACAGAAGGGAGCATTGTCAGTTCCCTAGTTTGTCCCTGCTTCCCTCCCCTTCCTCTACTGTCTTCCTTCTATCAATTTTAGATTGTGACCCATTTGGGGCAGTGATCCGTCTTCTCATTCTTTGTAAAGTGTATGCCCACTGATGGTGCTATGCGATCCTCACCTGTAATATGAACTGCAGCTGCCCAGAACTCTGCCACCTCACCCCACTGGATGTGTGGATCAGGCCTCCATTTCCAAAAAGTGTCAGGCTTCAAGCCTGGGGAAGCCTTCCCCCATGGTTGCTTTGTAGGGTGGGGCAGCTAGTGTTCTTTATTATCCACACACCCCAGGACTAAGTCCCAGCATCACATTCTGGTTTAGATAAGTTCCCAAATCTCTGCCATAAAACACTGGCACCAACTCCAAACTCAAAAATGGGCTACATGTTACACTCACCAAAAGAACTAGCCAAGCCTGGCCTGTTGAATTCTGAAGGCTCTCCCCAGAGACAGGAAGAGCAAGCTGGAGCAGATTGCTGGCAGACAGGAGCTGCTAGCTGCTAATTGCCCTCCATAATTTATCCCCTCATTTCTCAGGGGTCAGTTTTCCTGAGGAGTTGGAAGGGGGAAAGAGCAGAGTAGAGCCTGTGGCTCCCGCTTTCCTAAGGGTTTGCTTACTGAGTCCAGCTTGCTCAGTTTGCTTACTAAGTCCAGCTTCCAGTCAGCTTGGAAGAAAGTGGATAGAGACAACTGTTTCTCTTTCTGTCATGTACTAGAATTTGGAAGTCACCCAATGAAGCAAATAGGCAGAAAAAAGAAAACAAGATGTGGTGATGACCAATAGCTTTAAAGGGTTTAGATGAATTCATGGAGGACAGAACTCTATCAGTGGCTCCTAGTTATGACAGATATATGGAAATGAACAGCAACTCTATTGGGGGGGCAGCAAGAAAGGAGGCTACTGCCTTTAAGACCTGCTTGTGAGCTTCCCAAGAGCCTCCTGGTTGGGCCCCGTAGTGAAGAGAAGGCTGAACAAGATGGGCCTTTGGATTTGATCAAGCAGGGCTGTTCACAAGGTCTTGGGAGGATCCTTCAGAATTCTCAGCCAACCTAGCTTGGTGACACATGGTGAGCAAAAGATGCAGCCATGTTCTTAGCCACACAGCTCTTGGCCTCTAACCCTCTCAACAAAATATAGCCACCCTCCTCTGCCCCTCAACCCCATGGTTCCCTCAGCCCTCCCTCTGCACCCACCTCCAGTTTTTCCACCACCTGTTTGCCAAAGGAGCAGACCTTGGAGGTGCAACTGAGAGTCAGAGCCCGTGGGCCCTCGTATCGGCTGCTCACCCCATAGAAGGCCCCTCCTGTGCCCCCTGGTTCTTCTTCAGGGAGGGGAAAGCTCAGATCAGCCTGTAACACAGAAGATAGAAAGGACGCATTTGTCATGACTGATATGAAAAATAATGCAGCTCGGGTGCTTTCCGAGTGCAGGACAGGTCTACTTGACATGATAAAACAACATCAGAGGAATCCACTTTACACACCTACTTTTAATTAGTGGAGTCTCTTGCGGTCTGTCACTTTGGTTCTGGACAGTTAACTGATCACTGTATTTGCTTTTTATTAATTGTAGACTATTTCTAAACTTTGTTGTAAGATGCCTTGGGAGGGTCCCTTTAGTGGGACTGAAAGGTAGGATTGAACAAACATGACGAGGGGCTCGTCATCATCTTCCTATCGGGCTTGCAATCTCAGGGCAGGCAAGGGCAAAATACTGGGGTAGTTGGATCTTGATATTATTCAATAAGGCAACTCCTAGGCTCTAAAGCAGAGGTTCCCAATCTAAATGGCACTGTAACCCACCTTGTCCTCCACAGTGGGTTGTGATGCTCCTGGTGGAGCCAGGGAGGCTTCTGGGTCACACCAGAGACCCTCTCTACTGGCCTCTGTGGGCCTCAGAATGACCCACAGAAGCCTCTGAAACCATCTCCACTGAAAGGCCCACATTGGCCCACCGAGGCCAATAGAGTGGGTCATCAGCCTGGCACTCTACCAAAAGCTTCTGGAGTGGCTCCAATTTGCAACCATTTGGATGCAAGGGTGAATGGGCAGGCGCAGCCTGTGGCCCACCTCACATGGGCTTGTGACCCACCCACACGTTGGGAAAGGCTGCTCTAAAGTTTAATATTTTTACTCTGTCTGAATAGATCCTGGGGGAATATTTTTAAATAAGCCCCTTCCCCTGTATTCAATTATTTGCTACGATATTCTTATTCTAAAGATGACAAGTTGGGTTTCATGTCTATGTTATTCACTGATGAGAGCTACTTACTTTCAATTAGCCAGGGTAAAAATCCTACAAGTTAAGCTTCCTTGCCACAACTGTGTTGGACAAGACCCTTTCTCCCATTTAACAGCTGGGGGCAGTGGGGGCTAGAGACAGACAATGACCAAAACTGAAAAGGGAGATGAATCGAGGTCCAAAACCAACCACCACATTTCTTTTATTTATCCAGCTCAGTTTCCAAAACAACTCATTTGCCATCCCAACCCTCCAGTTGAATAAATGCTGGGGGTAAGTGATCGGGGGGGGGGGGGGTGATCAACCCCTCAGGTTGACTCCAAATTTACCTGCTCTGTACCCCCAAGTCCACTGACCAAGCAGGTTGGGTGGGTAATATATAGATGCGTATGTTTTTCACCAACCTGCTTCCTGGGGAAACTTGTATTCCTGAAAATTCAAGAGAGAAGACCACCATGGCCAGGAAAGAAACAGGAAAGGAATTCTCACCCAGAACTTGACCAAGAAGAAAGCATGGGGAGGCCCTTGGTCGTACAGGTCTCGCAGCCCACCTCCCCGCTCTGGAAATTTGTCATAAATTTGACGTACATCCACCATCTCCAGAGGAGGGTCAGAGGTGGGCGCAGGGTCGATATGCACAAAACGGTGCTGCTGTTTACACTGCAAGGAGGAGAGGGATGAAGTCAGGGATGAGACCGACATGGACTCATGAGACCTCACAGACTCATGCATCAACCCTTTCAGTACAGCTGCAAAACCTCTACTGAAAACCATTATACAAACAAGGAATGTGCAAAATTTAATACAAATAGCCTCCCTTTCAAATGAATTACTATCTGAACTGTATACCCCACTGAAATTATGAACAGTATTAGACTGCACATGTTGTTTGTTCAGGGCTCTCCGGCACATACACTGTCTCAGCAATCCTTCCAACATACCTATGTGGTTGTCCTCATAATTGCAAGTGGGAGCTGGCAAACACTCAGGCCCAGTTTTATCCATCTTCCCAGCTCTGATGCAGCTGTGCCAACGAGGTGTGTGCTGCATCCAGTGGTGGTGGTGGTGGGCAGTGCAGTCATGGAAGCCTCCTCAAGGGTAAGGGAATGCTTGTTCCCTTACCACGGGGCTGCACCGTGGCTGAATTTGCACTGGAAAGTTGTATAGGATTGGGCCCTCATTTCCTTAAGGTCACTTGCTGAATTCAAGGGGAAGGTGAGGGTTGATCTGGAAACTTAAATGTAGTTCCTGCTCTTAGCTGCTACTAGTTTAAAGACAGCAGTTCACAACTGATCTTCAGTTCTACATTTGCTGCAACCTTTTTTTTATTTTCTTTAACAATGGCATTAATTTTCAAATTCTTTTCTAAGCTGCCTTGAAAGAAGGTTGAGAGGCAGGATATAAATATTATTAAATAGCTTCAAAGTTACATTTTTATCCTGCCCTTCCTGCAAGGAAGTCAGGGCAGTGTCCATAGTTCCCCCTTCCATTCATTTTATTCTTACAGCTCCACAAGGTAGGGTAGAGCTTGAGAGGATGTTCATGAATGAATAGGGTTTGAAACCAGGTCTCCCTGGCACTCTAACCACTATACTACACTGGTTCAAAGTGTCTCTTACTCCTCTTTCAAGGAATTCTGGGTAAATGGGTTATCCCATCTCATTCTCCTACCAGCCCCCTATGGGACAAGTTAAAAGAAGCAGATATTGGCCCAAGGCCACTTAGTGAGCATTATAGCTAAGCAGAGACTTGAACCCCGGTCTCCAAGTTGAACACACCAGTTGCTAAACCAAACAGAGTTCTAGCCTTCCTTTCAAGTGATGTCTGCATACTGAGTGGGAAACAAAGCGTGCCTGCAATCACACAGATGTGTGTCTCACCGCATCTTGTTCGCCCTGTCGCTCCACAAAAGCAGTGAACTCCACCAGTCGGAGGGATTCTGTACCGATGTGGCTTCCCTGCCAAGAGGTAGTGCTGGGGAGTCGGGAGAGTCTCCCTGGGGGTGTGTGGTAACCTGCCAAGCCAAGGGAGAAAGTGTTGAGGCTTGCTGGTACACTTTTCATTACCTAGTGGCAAGGAGGCACAATAGGAAAATCAATATGGCAGCTTACCTGGGACAGCAGGGGTTGCTGTGATTGGCGGGATGGGATATGGTGCCTGCAGGACAGGCTTGATGCTATGGAGGAAAGGGGGAAAAAAGAAGTAGTAACAGACAGCAATAGATAGAGCTGCAAGTTATTTACAGATGCCCCGATTGCACAAGGACCAGGGAAATACAGGGCACCTTGCAGGGAGCAGAAACTTACTCTGGAGTGGCTCGGGCCTGACTTGCATCCCCTGTCCAGAACTGGAAGAACTCTGTGGACTACAGTAAAGTCAGAAAGAGAATTAAGAATGGTTAAGGCAAACATACACCTATTCCTTAAACTAGAACTGTTGCACGCTTAACGTTTTAAAAACTGATTAATATGATGAATTTGAATTCATCATATGCACAAACGTAACTGGGATGGTAACTACCTTACTGAAGAACAAAGAAAGTATATTTGTTTTGGGATGGCACACAGATATGCCACATCAGGTGCCATCTTAGAAGAGGCACCTTAGAAGAGATTCCCATGTGTGAGAATGCCAGGAGACTGCCTCTTCCAAGTTGTTGACTACCACCTCAAACCACTTATATTTAAAAAATTAGTTTTGAAAAAAGCACAATGAATCCAGGATGCTACTTTATCCAATTCAGTGCAATCCTAACTTGCACTGGAACAGGCAGGCTGGCAGGACTGCGCTGTATCCAGTGCAAGTTTCAGGCTGGCTGAGGTTTGGCCTAAGGCAGGTTTGGCCTGGAGAGAGCCGCAGTGGCCCCAATGGGTCTGCACTACCTAAAGAGGTGGCACAGATCTGAGCAGAATGGAGCAGTCTGAAGCCACTCTGCGCTGTCCAGGAACGGGGCTAGGATCTGGCATAGGTGCCAGATCCTGGCCCCACCTCCCGCTACCTGCCCGCCCATGAGTAAGGAACTTGTGCCGGTCAGCCAAAGGGTTTGAATTGTGCCCTTAGAGAATTTTAAATCAGTTAATTTAACCAGCTCATGGGTTGTGAGTTCCAGTTCTAACTTAAACTGGTTTCATTATCATTCCTCCCTTCCATGAAATTTTAGGAGGCTAGTGTTCTGTTATGGAGAACTCTCAATATGCCATCAAGTTCCAATTCCTATGACTCTTTAGGGGAAAGCCCAGGTACAAGCCCCTCAATATGCAGTACAGCAATACCCTCAGAATATATCCTCACCCAAATCCCAACTCAGAACCCCTCCTCTACACACTTACGGTGGTGCTGGGTGGATAGTGAGGCTCTGACAGGCCCAGTTTTTCCTGGAGAACTGTGGCAGATACAAGCTGAGCAGAAGACATGGCTGCCATAGTCTGGAGCGCTTTGTCCTTTGCAACCTGGTCCTGGGAAAGAGATGAATCCTGGATTCCAACAGACCACTCCTCTTGCTCAGGAGCTTTCAAACATACTATACTGAATAGAACCCTTTCCACAAAGATTCCCAAGATGGTTGTAGAATATGTATGTTGCAGAGGATTCTGGAATACGTTGTCAGGCACTGAAATTCCTGTTGGGACTGTCACCCCTCATGAATCAAGACAGCACATCCCAAACTCCTCTACAGCTGATTGGTAGACAGAGAAAGGACACTGACCAAGCCACCCTCCCTGCTTTTATCAACCTTTTCGCAGAAAAACTTTGTCATCAACTCCAAAGACCCCTAGGAGTTAGCCATCTTGGATATGAATTCTAGAATGAATAGGGAGCACTGTTCTGAAACGGCTGCTGTTTCCATTATTCTTCCTAAATAACCAGAGTCCCGGATGGTAGTTCTGTCCCATTCCAAGAAGTTCCTATTCAGATTTCACCTCAGGGAAACCAGGATTCCTGGTTTGCAGTTACTCTTCCTTCTTCCCCCTCGCCCTGCACTAGATCTTATTCAAATCCCATCCCACAGAACCCAGAAGCAGTAGTTCAAATACCCAAGTTCTCACTCACACATGCACTTGCTCCACTAAAATGTACGTATGCAAATATGTTCAGTCCTGTACATACAGTATTTCTAGAGTCCCTTCTCTTGCCTTACCACTTTGGCCCTTCCCATCTAGGTAGGAATGGACAATTACAAAGCACTAGCAAAATGTTGTGCTGTTGCGACAGAGATCCTCTGCCCACATTCACTGCTGAGCTGGAAGTTTTGGCAAAACATGTAGGTCACAATCATTGCTGTGTCTCCTCTTCCAGTCAACAGCAAGGTGGGTGGATAATCAGACCTGACAGTGTGGAATCAGGGATAGCCTGGAGGAGAAGCATCTCACCTTGAGCTTGGCCTGAATCTCACGGGTTTTTCGTCGTGCTAACACCTGAATGTGACTGGAAACCTGGGGGCGGGGGAGGGTTTAGAGAAAAACAAGTTGGTAACCTTTTAGGCAGAAGGACACAAATCTAATTTTCCCCAACCCCTCAAACTATTCTCTAGTGCAGGGGTGCCCAAACCCCAGCCCGGGGGCCACTTGCGGTCCTTGGGGCCTCCCAATCTGGCCCATGGAGAGCCCCCAGTCTCCAATGAGCCTCTGGCCCTCCAGAGACTTTCTGGTTGTCTGGCCCAAGGCAACTGCTCTCAGTGTAGGTCAACTGGTTAAGCTCCACAGCTTGCTACTTCATGTCTGTGATGCAGCAGTGGCAGTGATGGAAAGGCCACACTTACTTTGTGCAAGGTCTTTTACAGGCCTTGAACTATTGCAAGACCTCCATTCATTAATGTAAATTCCATCTCTGATATATTCATTTATGTAAATTTATTCAAATTTTAAATGTAAATTAATTCTTCCCCCCCCCCCGGCCCCTGACAGTGTCAGAGAGATGATGTGGCCCTCCTGCCAAAAAGTTTGGACATCCCTGCTCTAGTGCCTAAGCCTCCCCATCCCCCATCAACTCCTGGACTCTTACTTGTTTCCTTGTCCGTGTTTTCCCTGTCCTCAATTTGATATAGCGGGCAATGAGTTCATTGCGACCTGGGAGAAGAAAAAAAAATGTGGAAGTTGGGAAGACAACCAACCAAATCCAAGCATCACGAGGGGTGAGGTTGGGCACTATCTTGCCACATATCTCTGCCACCCACTTCCCTTGGCCATGCCACCATCTGCAAACATCAGTTCCAGTTGGTTAGCTTGCTACAATGGGCAGGCTGAAAGCATTTCCTCTAGAAATCCTGCAAATGCTCAGAGATACAGCCATCCAGATCTTGGGGAGCCAGGATGGTGTAGTGGATTAGGTGTTGGACTTAGACCTGGAACATCCAGGTTAAAATCCCCACTCATCCATTAAACTTCCTGGGTGACCTTCAGCCAGTCAGCATCTCTCAGCCTTACCCCTTCACAGGGTTGTTGTGAGGACAAAAGGAGGGAAGGTAACACATACACCACCCTGAGCTCCTTGGAGGATGGGTGGTATAAGAATGTGAAAATAAAATAAATTTCTTAGGGCTTGCCTTCACAGATATTTGAAAAAGGCTACATGTGAACTTGACCCCTCAGTTCATGGTATTCTTCCCTGCCCCCCCCTTACAAAGGCTTTATGAATTACATTTGATTTCACATGTCCTCCAAAGAACTTAAGTGTGGGTGCACTCCCCTATCCTCACAATAACCTTATCAGGTAGCTTAGGTGAAGCAAGTGTGACTGGTCCAAATGATCATTAATTTAAAAAATAAAAACGTAGCTCACGCAACAAAAAACAGACCTCTTTAAAACAAGTAACAGGACAGAATTCTGATTAACTAAAAACAGAGCAAAAACTAAAGCAAGGAAAACAAAACAGAAAAAACCAGCATCCTTATTTAACGAAAGGACCAACAAAAACAGAAAGGTTGTTTAAGAGGTGCCCCTAGGCAGGTTCCTGCTCTTGCAGAAACACTGCTATAAATTCCGTTATCACAGGATGAACCTATTTACATGGCAGTGTGTCAAATCTCTCATTTCTATCTTTCCAGTCTTAAAAAGCAACAGGCTTTGTAAATGGTAGGGATGGAGACAGAGCAGGGACTATACACAGCCTTTGTGATATAGCCCTGTTAAAGCACAGCTGTACTAGGGAGGCTTTTTCTCTGTACTAGAATTGATAGGAAGGAGATGCCATTAGCCCTGAAATTCCTTGTCTTCTGGGAGCTACAAAGCTTCTCCCTCATTTGTAACTTAAACCTACCAACGTGTGTTTTAAGCCTATTGCATCGTCCTGCTGATCAACTGGCTACAAAGGGAGCCCACATACCATACATCTTCCCTTCATCCGAAAGAATTATCTTGCGCCTCCCGCAGGGCGGGTAGATGGCCAGCGCCTCCTGGAAACTCTGCTCGATGTCAGGACTCCAGACCCCTTCTGCGTCATTGTCCAGGCCCTTCTCCCCAGCATCTCCCATCTCCCTGGAGGGGCTGCCCCCCTCTTCCCAGCTGCCAGGCTCTATGGTGTCAGGAGGACTATCTGAAAGAGAGCAGAGGTGGAGGGAGCACAGTGGGTTTGGAGGTATTGAGTCTAAGAGTGAAAGGCAGATCCTTCATCATCCCGTTTGGGTTTCCTTACTCATGATTTCAATTGCCTTTATGGGTGAATCCTTGGTGGTCCTTGGTTAGTTTTTTATCGATGTCTGTCTTCAATAATGTTACCATCCATAAGCTAACCAAAACATTGGCTGGCTGAGAATGGTGGATGTTCAGTTTCATTCCATTTCACAATCCAGTTTAACTAACTGTGATTATTTTCAGCAAGGTAACTGAAACAAAAAGTATGATTTTAAGTAAACTTGTTTGTATAATTTTATCCTTTCTACAGCTCTGTGATGTAGGTTAGGTCACCCATTTTCAATGCTTTTTAAATTTTTTTTTTTTTTTTGCTACAGCCCCTTAGGAGCTCTTCTCCGTTTCCAGGGCCCCCCTATCAAATAAGGATACAGCAGGAACAGATAAACATAAAATCATTTATTATTTTCAGTTTTCAGTCTATGCTACCCCCCCCCCCCGTCAAATGTGCCATTTGAGAATTACTGGGTTAGGCTACAACCTAACTGGAGACTGATCACTTAGGACAGTAGTTCTCAAACTCTGTCGTGCCCCAGACCTACGTTTTAGAATGACAATCTGTTGGGACCCACTGGAAATGAGGTATTAACCTGGAAATGGTGTCGTGAGTGGAAGTGACATAATCATCAGGCAAATGTTTAACACAAACACACTACAAAATCAAATCAATTAATGAAGTAAGTAAATTAAAAGTTTTCAACAAGTTTAAAATTTATTTAAAGGAGAACCCTCCTAACTCTCCCAATCAGCGGCTGATCTGTTCTAAAAAAATGACCCAAACGTCAAAAGGCTGCAGTCCTACCCACACTTACCCGGCAGTGAGCCCTATTGATTATAATTGTTAAAAGTTTATATATCAGGGGTGTCAAACTCATTTCATACGGAGGGCCACATAGCATTCACGATGCCCATTGAGGGCTCGAAGTGATGTCATTAGGCAAGAAGTGATGTCATTAAACAGGTCATAACCAAAAATAAACACTTTTTTCTCACTTAGGAACTCATTAGCTGCTAATGACAGAAGAGAAAACACACAAATCTTGATCATATTTCAAGATATGGGAGAGCCCAATTTTCATGTGGGCTGCCCTTTCAGCTGTAACACCTCAGCACTACTTAGCAGCTGAGAACCTGAGGGTCACATAAAAAGCTTCCCCGGGCCACATCCAGCCCCCGGGCCTTATGTTTGACATCCTTGTTACATATAGTGGCCTGTTAAAAGTACAGATCCATAACATTTCCCCAAATGCAGTTACATCCAATGGTAGCATCAAAACTAATATATTAAAAATAAAATATACACTGAAATGAATGGGGACCCACCTGAAATTGGCTTGCGACTCACATAGTGGGTCCCGACTTAGTTTGAGAAACCTGACCTAGGGAGATGAGTAAGGATTTGAACTGTGGGGGGGCCTCAGCCCAAGGCTGTCACTCTTGTTTGCTACATGAGCTGGGCTCTCTCTGGTCAGCAAGAGGTCATATTCTGAAGTGATTAAGAGCAGTAAAAGCCAGAAACAATGGCTCTGCCTCCTGACTCATTCTCTGAAACTCCCACACAGAGGAGAGCACTTTTAACCCCCACCTCCCCACTGCAAACAGCTACGAAAAGTGTGGTGCTCTCCCCTTGAAGCACCACAGCTGGTCACAGTTGCTGCTCACATCAAGGGTGGCGAGGGAAAGTCACACAGCCATTTTTCTGTGTAGGGCCAGCTCCAAGTTTGAGGAGTCCCTCAGAAAAATCCCCCTTGGGGTCTCACTCCTATTGATGTCCCCAAATCTGGTTGGGGGGGCGTTTTACCTTGGTGTTGTCAGGGGGTTGGTGTGTTTGGAGGAGGCAACAATGAGGGAAAGCTCCCATTTGTGGGACAGGATTGAGGAGGCAACACTACAAAAGAACACCTCAGCAGAGAGTTGTTCCATCACCTCAGAGGCTATGGACACAGGTGTGAGTGTGAGTGTGAGTGTGAGTGAAGGATTTGGCTTTCGTGTTCTGATTTAGGAAAAGTGGTGAAGGTGGGATCCTTTATAATGAGAATTACGCTGCAGGTCAGCTGAGAAGGGCTAGGGGGCTACACTGGGCCTGTGGTTTGACCACCATTCCAGAAGGCAGAAATGATTTATTTGCACATGTGCTAGAAATGATGAGATGTATTTGCTTCATTCCTTATTCAGAGATTTGAGATATAGAGGCTCTGGGAAAGGAGTCAAATCCAGACAAATGACATTTCTTGCAAGTTATCAACCAAAAAAATCTCTCCCCCCTCCCAGCAGAAACAGAGACAGCAATTGACCAGGAAGAGGCACCAGAAAGTGAGAACTATCCCTGGTAAAGAGGGATTGTTGGAGCAGATGTTGGTTATCTCTAGCATTGACAGCAGAGGGTCAATGTGTATAAATACTTGAAGGTGAGGAGGAAGGATTGAAATATAGTTCTGCAAAGTACAAGCCAGTTTTTCTGCATGGAAAGTCCAGCATTACATTAAGCCTCTTCCAGAGAAACCAGATCTCTTACGAAAGAGGGTAGGGCCCCCATCTGCTGCCCCATTGAGTCAAAACCCGGTTGTTTGCCTGGTTACTCCAGTTCAAGTGACTCCTGGGAGCACAGTACAACAGCAAGACAAAGAAACCTTCCAGCATGGCTTACATCTTGCATTCAGGACAGGAAGGGGGTTGTCTCTTTAATCTGCCATCAGATTTTCCCCCCCACTCAGACTCTGTTTCCTTTGCTTCCCTCCTCCCTTCAACTCCCAACAGCTGCAGCCTTCCCAGATGGCTAAAACTTTTACAAAGAATGAAACTTCCCTGGCGTGAGATTAATCGCTCTCGCTAGCTTCCTTAGAGCTAAGCCAAGGCCCTACGTTTATGAAAGTTAACCCAACAGATTTTGTTTTGGTTTTGCTCAGAGGTTTTTCCTCTTCTTTTGATATCAGTTTCTAAGCAGTGGGGACGGACACACACACACACACACACACACACACACACAATGCTTCCTTCTACAAAATCCCCAGGCAACAACTTCCTTCAGGTTTCATTTTCCTGGGAGAGTTTCCCACCCCACTGAATTTCCTGTTTCAACCACTGCAATCTCCAAAGCATTTCTCTGTAAGTTGTTTTCAGAGTGTGGCTGCATTCTGAGAAAGCAAGACAGAGAACATTCCGGAACGAAAGGCAAGTTATATGTCTTTTGGCAAAAACGAAGCCTCAGAAGAAAGGTATCTGGCAAATATTTTAAGAGAGAATGAGGTCTCCAAGCATAAAGATCTGCGGCCTTAAGGACAAAAGTGATAATTTTGGAAATTAATTGGGGCAAAAACCCCTCATACATAGAATTGGGCTGCACAAATGCTATCTTCACAAGCGCTTCATACTAGGGTACAATATAGGTTGTCACTTCATGGAGGATTTGGCACTGGAGGGCTTTGTAACAGAAACACGACACAATTTCATGACCCGACCTTTAATTGGCACCCCAATTCTACACTGTTGCTCTGCCAGATCTATTCTTGTCATATACAGAACGGAGAAGGAAAAATATAAAACACACACACACACACACACACACAGAGTAGGTACACACATTGCAGAATAGGGAAGAAAACAAGGGCTCCCTGAAAATAAAATTGAAAGAGTAAGAACTTAGGGCACAATCCTAACCAGGTCTACTCAGAAGTAAGTCCTATTTTATTTATTTATTTATTTATTTATACAGGTATTTATATGCCTTTCCACCCAACAGTGCATGCCTTTCTTTGGTCTTCAGATTTCTCCTCGGACTTTAATCCAAGGCAGTTTACATAGGGCTTACTCTCAGGAAAGTGTGGTTAGGATTGCAGCCTTAATCTTGTACAAGTATTTTTTTTCACATGTCTTGAAACAAGTTCATAAGAAAGGCTTGCAACAGTCACTTGCTTGGCTGTTGACAATCAGAAAAATGCTCAATAAATTGGTTCTCTCTCTTCTTTTAAACAGTTGAGGTACCACAAATAAAAGGGTATTGGACAGATATATGGAGAAAAAGTCCATCACAGGTTACAAGCCATGATGGGTACATGCAGCCTCTTGTTTCTAGAAGAAGGCTACCTCAGAAAGCCAAGTGCAAGGGAGGGCACCAGGATGTGGGTATCTTGTTGTCTTGAGTGGTCCTGGAAGCATCTGATGGGCCACAGTGAGATACAGGAATCTGGACTAGGTGGGCCTTTCGCCTGATCTAGTGGGGCTCTCCTAAATATCTTAACAATAGATATAGGAGAAAGAGGAGTCTCAGATTAAAATTCCTACTCCTGTAACCTTGGCCAGGGTTGTAAAGAGGATAAAATAGAGGGGAAAGGACCACATGTATTGTTGCCCCATGCACCTTGGGAAAAAGACAGGCTAGAAAATGCAATAAAAAATACATTAAATTCATATTACTCTCTTAAGCAAACTTAATCGCAAGGAAGCTATACTCTATATATGCACTAATGTGCACCTGTTTTTGATACTTTGGTACCATACTTTTAGCTTTTCTAGGTTCACATAGTGCCATGCATTATGTTTTTACAACACTGTGTTACTTGAGTTAAATGTCTGGAATGATGAAGCCTATAGCTGGCAAACTAAAACTGCAATCTAGCACATTTACAAGGGAATAAGTCCCATTAACTTCTGTTAGACTTCCCAGTACACATGCTTAGAATGGGATGGTTCTAGCCACCTGACACTTACCTAGGAGTAAGCCCTATTAACTGTATTGAGTTTTACTTCCCAGTAAACATGCATAGGATCGGTCTGTGCATTTTGATAGCAATCTGTATAAAAATCTGAGAAATGCAAATTCAAGCCAACGCTAAACACTGCCATTTTAGGAAGATTTAATCAACTCTTAGCCTAAAGAACACATACCTGACATTTCACAACACTGGGAAGAAACAACCCACAGAGCAAAATACTTCTAGCAATTTCTGCTTGGGGCACAACTGAGATAATATCAAAAAAAATAAAATATCTATTAAAACATACACATCCCAAGGATTTCTTCTTTGAAGCCTCCATTTTCAAAGAAGTCAAACTGGAAATAAAAAATTTCCAGTACATTTGGCATATATATATATATATATATATATATATATATATATATATATATATATATATATATATATACATACATATATATATATATATATACATACACACACACACACATATATATATATATACACACACACACACACACACATATACATACATATACATATATATATATATACACACATATATACACATATATATATAAATAATGATTTTGCAGAAATGCAAAAGAATTTTGATCTTGAAGAACTTGAGAAATGCCAGAAAGTTTTCAACTGGAAGGGATGGGGGACAATGGATAACCTAATATTCTGCAGGGTTTTTTTTTTTACTGATTAGATCAGAAGAGTTGTATTACTGTGTGAAACCAAAATCTGAAATTCTCTAATCTATGCCAATTTTTGAGTTACTATAGTTTTATTCAGTTGTTTAAAAAAAAAAACTCTTAATAGTTACATGGGAGGTTAAGAAAAGTTAGCTACTTATGCCCTCCACAAAGCAGAGATGGGCCCCAGCTTCATTCTGTAATTTGAGTAACACATGCACCCATGTGAAAGGTCATGTTTGTTTTTGGAACCAGTCACATCAAGGTCTTGGGCAAATGAAGATTACTGTATCCAAGTCTCTCTTTTAGTCCTCCTCATGCTTGCAAACACACTCACCTTATGAAACCCACCCACAAAAGTTTCACTCCTTCAAAATCTGGCACAGATACACTGAAATGCAACTCCACATGTGCCTCCGGAAGAAAGACTGAGGATTTTCCTTGATGGAATAATGGAACCCAAGAAAGCCAAACAACCTGGAATAAACCAACTGTGTGAATCCTAAAATAAATAAGGCTATCTTCTTTAACACACATACCAACAGCAATGCACAAGAGATACTTTGGCCTTAGATGTGTGGAATCAGGGAAGCACGCAAGAAAGGAGAGTTCAGGGTCCCCACTATTCCAAGATCTTTCTCCTAACTTTAGTGGAATGGAAAATGAAACTACTTGGGCCCACAAGGGTAGAAGGCTGGCAGAGGATCCTTACTCTAAATCCCGGTCCTACACAACACAGTTGATGAACCAAACTTCCACATATTTCACTTCCATAGAACATGCAGTATGCTTTATTTTGGTATTCTCTGTAAGATTTGTGCTTTATTTTGGTATTCTCTATAAGATTTGTGGTTCAATATAGTTCATATAGATGGATTACAGATTTCAGTTCTGTGGATTTACTTTTCTTAAAACAGAACTTCTCACTTTTGCGGTTGTGCTTAAGAACTGTCCAAAACAAAAACATATATTACTTACACACACACACACACAAATGGTCTTTGCTTATCTTTTTTGCAGCCTGATCGTATCAGGAAAATGCCCCTCTGCGTTTAATAGGCACAAAAAAGGGAGCAGAAGCCCATCGAAATCCAGTTTGTGGCCTGCTCAGAAGGGGATACTAGAGGGATCCAGTAAAATAAAGCAAACCCCGCCTCTTGGTAGCTGAGATTGTGAAGGGGGATGGGAGAAACCAAGCACACACCCCCTTTCTGAAAGTACAATCGAGTTTCCCCAAACCTAACAAAATGTAACCAGCAAGAAACCCACACACCCCCTGCACTGAAACTCGCAAACAGAAGGACACCCAGTGCTCCTGACTACACTGTTTTACACGCAGTGTATCCAATGAGCTCCTGGCAAAGTTTCTCACCCCCTTTCCAGACAAAGAGGAACTCCGCAGACCCATAATCCAGCCACTGAACAAGGTGTGGTACCCCTCTTTGCTTCAAGATCACTCTCTCTCTCACACAGGTTTTTTAAACAGTAATACGTACAAACATGAAATTAGCATATCCACCCCATGAAACATTTTTAAAGCTCTTTTACAACAATACAACAAACATTGCTTTTTCAAAGCAATACAACGGATACCCCAGGCAAATTAATTTCAAACGAATATACACATTTAGGCTGCAATCCTAGCCACACCTACCTAGGAGTAAGCCCCACTGACTACAATGGGACTTACCTCTGAGTAGACATGCATAGGCTTGAGCTCCTAGTTGACAGACTAGCATTGCTTTTTTAAAAAAGCAAAGCAATTCAAAAGCAACTTGGCAGGCTTTTCCTCATCAGGATCAACCCGATTTTTAAAAAGTGCCTTTGCAAATTAAATCAGAGATTGATCAAAGCTTTCCCTCTCTCCCTCTCCCACCACCATAGGACATTTTAATGGAAACCTTTTCCGCCAGGACGCTCTCCGCAAAGGAAGTGGTGATTAAGCAATCGTTAAAGAGAGGGATTGAGAAGAAGCCTTGGATTAAGGGGAAAAATAGATATATATTTCACTTACCTTCCTGGGATCTCCAAGAGATGGCTTTAGTGTGTGCCAGAGGAGGGGGGGGGAAAGAGGAGAAACTTTCCCTGAACTTTGCTTTAAAAAAAAAAAAAGTGATCCAAACTTTCCACCAGCAGGGTTAATTTTGGCTCATCCCAGAAGTTCCTACGCCTCTCCTTGGAGCTGGAGATGGGAAGGGCTGGGGAGCAACAGGCCTGCGTGGTATTTTGGATAGGTGACAGTTTTCTTCTGGAATCCTTGGAATGAGGCAAAGGAATTAAATCAGCAGCAGTGAGTCACTTTCATAGGAGGGAGGGGGATCGGGAGGGGGAGGAGCCGAGGGTTCGAGGGGGAGGGGCTTAGAACACAGGCAACACATCCCACTGCAGGAAAAATGTTAGCCAGGGGAGGAGGAAGAAGGCGATGCCTTCAGTCCACCCACTGAAATGGTACAAACTAGGAAGGAGCACGTAGTTAATGCATAGAACTCAATGCCCCAAATTGAGATTTAAAAAGAGATGAGACAAATGTATGGCAGGAGAGGTTTGATGAGGTTTTTTGCATAAATATATGGAACCTCCAGGTTCAGGGATAGTGTACCTGAATCCCATGGAGGCATCTGCTAAGCTCATTGTTTCTCAAACTGTGGGTCAAAACCCACTAGGTGGGTTGTGAGTCAATTTCAGGTGGGTCCCCATTCAT
The DNA here is from genome assembly GCF_035046505.1 of Tiliqua scincoides. NCBI lineage: Eukaryota > Metazoa > Chordata > Lepidosauria > Squamata > Scincidae > Tiliqua > Tiliqua scincoides. Next base: position 119,054,594 of record NC_089825.1, read on the forward strand.
GTCAATATTTTGTTTTTAATATACTAGACTTGATGCTCCCATGGCATGTGACTGCATTTGGGGAAATGTTACAGATCTATACTTTGAACAGGCTACTGTGTATATGCTTTTAACAATGATAGTAAATGGAACTTACTCCTGGATAACTGTGGGTAGGATTGCAGCCTAGGATTGTCAAAAATGTTCCTGCTTGATGATGTCACTTCTGGTCATGACATCACTTCCGGTGGGTCCTGACAGATTCTCTTTCTAAAAAAGTGGGTCCCGGTGCTAAATGTTTGAGAACCACTGGCTTAGCTAATGTCGGAAGTGGGATAGAAATGGGCCCGATCCAGGAGGGATCTTGTGTTCTTACATAAGTTCTGGAGTTCCTCTAGGTTTTTCTTTAGCTAAGGTCAAAAAATGGCAGCAACAAGGGAGAAATATTCATGACTCATGAATTGTGAGCATAGTGAAGAAGCCCAATTTGACGCTTTGGGAGACGGGAGTAGATGAGGGAGTCCTGCTGCAGGCATGCAGCCCAGTCAAATGCACATTTAGTTGTAAAGTAAAAGTCCCACTGAATGAGTTTGGTGGGATTTGTTCCCAGGTAAATGAACTTGGGATTGCAACTCTAAGGGGCCCAATCCTATCCAACTTGTCAGTGCCAATGCAGCTGCAATGCAGCCCTCCATGAATGCCCTCCCCAGGATGCAGTGCATGCCCCATTGGCATGGCTGCATCAGCACTGGAAAGTAGAGTACAACTGGACGCTAACATTACACTGAAGACATCTGGGAGGAAGAAATTATGGCTGTTCTCCCCCTGAAAACATGAGCAGTTATTTGGATCTGTTTCTAGTGGTAATAGGAGTACATGGGTCCCTTATAAGAGAAGAGGCACGCAGGAGCAGAAATAGTGGTTGATATTTAATAATCTCTGTAAATTGCAGCACTCTCAAGATATGAAGAGTTGCTGTGTGTACGGTGACTTTTGGGAATAAATTATATTGAATTCAAAAGACAGGTTAAAAATATTTAAGTGAATTCTATCTTGTTGGCATCCTTCAGTCTCGGAAGACTATGGTGTCACGCTCTGAATGGTGGTTCTGGAACAGAGTGTCCTCTCCAGTGCGCAAAGCCTGGGTAAAGTAGGTATGGAGGATAGGCTGTTACCCATGCAGCAAATCCCCCCTCTCCATGTCGCTGAAATGGTCCAATGGAAAGGCAGAAGCCAATACGGTTGGTTCAAGCGGCGTCGCAGGAATTGCCAGAACGTGACTGTGTTCAGCCATGAACTGCTTCAGGGACTCCGGCTCTGGATTTTGCCTCGAGGTTGGCTCCTGAAGCCTTTTCCATAACTGGATGTAGCCACAAGGCAGTGGAGGTTTGGGATCAGAGTTTTCCTTCTCTCAGATGAGCTGCCTTCCCAGGCTGACGAGTCCCATCTACCCGGTGGCTGTTTAGTCACCTCTTACGACAAGTACAGCCAAACTGAGGGCCTATTCTTATCCCCAGCCCCCAGGGGAGTGAATTCTATCATTAGATGCCTTTTTAAGAGGGATTCTGCTACCTTGATCTTTGCAAGTACTTGCATTGTTAATTAAAATTATTTTAACATCTTGTATTGGCAACCTTCAGTCTCGAAAGACTATGGTATCTATTTCTTACTTAAATGAGGGCACTGTATTAAGCCATTGAAAGGGATTCCTCAAATAGTTTGAGTCTCTAATGGCACAAGATGGATGCCTAGCTCAAAGGAGGGTGCTGTGAAAAGGTGGGGAAGAACAGAGGAGAAACCATAAGGTCACTGTAGGTGAGCCCAGCTGTACAAATTGATCCTCCTGGTCGGTTACCAGGCAGACAAGGGAAAAAAAGTGTGAATGTTTTAAAGTTTTTGTTATTTCCGTATTTCCTATAAGATAAACTTAACCCCCCCCCAAAAAAACTCTTAGAGCTCATTGCACATGCTTAAAGACATTCTCACTTTTAAAGAGCTGCTTCTGTTCAGAAGGAAAAGAGATTCTGCACATGTTTAGAGGCACTCTGTCCAAAGTTCTACAAATGCCCGAACTAAAAGAGGCAAATGGCATCATAAAGGGAGCTCAGTAGCATCCCTATACAAGTGATACGAAGCTCTTTCTACTCTTTGGCTTGTGATATCCCTTATGAAAATACAAAGAGAGTTTGCAGTGACGTAATCTCTCTCTCTCTCCTGTGATCCTTCTTCCCAGGGAACAAACATTTCCTGGACTGCTGATCATGGTGGAATTTCAGTGAAATCTGACCTCGCCACCTAATGGAGACATGCCAGAATTGCAGCAGTTGTTTAATGGCACTGGGCCACTTCCTGGGCGTGAAACTTTATCATAGTAACTGCTTAATGTTTCTGCTGCAGAACAGATTTAAACTGGGTTTCAAAGGTTCTACCCTGAGAACGCTTCCCCTTCTTTAAAATTGAGTAACCACTGCACTAGCGGTAGCACCCTGATCTGTTATGTATTTTAAGGCTCACATTCAGTACGTATAGACCAGGGGTGTCCAAAGTTTTTGGCAGGAGGGCCACATCAGCTCTCTGACACTGTGTCGGGGGCCGGGGAAAAAAGAATTAATTTACATTTAAAATTTGAATAAATTTACATAAGTTTACATAAATGAATATATTAAAGATGAACTTATATGAACGAATGAAGGTCTTGCAATAGCTCAGTGCCTATAAAAGGCCTTGCACAAAGCAAGGCTGGCCTTTCCTTTGCTGCCGCTGCTGCATCACAGATGTGAAAGAGCAAGCAGTGGAGGGAGCCCTCATCCCACAGCTCACATTAGAGGTCAAACAGTCGCCGTCATGCTGAGAGAAGTTGCGTTGGGCCAGTACAGGCTTCAACAAATCTCCAGAGGGCCAAGGCTCATTGGAGACTGGGGGCTCCCTGAGGGCCGCATTGAGAGGCCTCAAGGGCCGCAAGTGGCCCCCGGTCCGGGGTTTGGGCACCCCTGGTATAGACGAACATAGATGAACAAGCCTTGCTGAGGGAGAATCAGCATGGCTTCTGTAAGAGCAAGTCTTGCCTCACGAACCTTTTAGAATTCTTAGAAAAGGTCAACAGGCATGTGGATGTGGGAGAACCCGTGGACATTATATGTCTGGACTCTCAGAAGGCATTTGACATGGTCCCTCACCAAAGGCTACTGATTAAACTCTGAAGTCAGGGAATTAGAGGGCAAGTCCTCTCCTGGATTGAGACCTGGTTAAAGACCAAGAAACAGAGAGTGGGTGTCAATGGGCAATTTTCACAATGGAGAGAGGTGAAAAGCGGTGTGCCCCAAGGATCTGTCCTGGGACCAGTGCTTTTCAACCTCTTCATAAATGACCTGGAGACAGGGTTGAGCAGTGAGGTGGCTAAGTTTGCAGATGACACCAAACTTTTCCGAGTGGTGAAATCCAGAAGTGATTGTGAGGAGCTCCAGAAGGATCTCTCCAAACTGGCAGAATGGGCAGCAAAATGGCAGATGCATTTCAATGTAAGTAAGTGTAAAGGCATGCACATTGGGGCAAAAAATCAAAAGTTCACATATAGGCTGATGGGTTCTGAGCTGTCTGACAGATCAGGAGAGAGATCTTGGGGTGGTGGTGGACAGGTCGATGAAAGTGTCGACCCAATGTGCGGCGGCAGTAAAGAAGGCCAGTTCTATGCTTGGGATCATTAGAAAAGGTATTGAGAACAAAACAGCTAATATTATAATGCCGTTGTACAAATCTATGGTAAGGCCACACCTGGAGTATTGTGTCCAGTTCTGGTCGCCGCATCTCAAAAAGGACATAGTGGAAATGGAAAAGGTGCAAAAGAAGGCAACTAAGAAGGGCTGGGGCACCTTCCTTATGAGGAAAGGCTACGGGGTTTGGGCCTCTTCAGTCTAGAAAAGAGGCGCCTGAGGGGGGACATGATTGAGACATACAAAATTATGCTTGGGAAGGATAAAGTGGATAGAGAGATGCTCTTTACACTCTCACATAACACCAGAACCAGGTTAGCAGAGGCGAAGTGCGATCGCTCCACTTTCACTTGTGAAGCTTTGGGGAGCCCTGAGGACAACCACGCAGGGCTCCCCACACCCCTGGGAGGCTGAAGGAGGCTCTGGTAAGTGTACCCAAGCCCCTGCAGCCCCCCCCAGTGGCGCAATCCTGGGGACTGTGCTGCTGCCTTCTCCCTGCCTCTTGGCTGTCCTTGCCCCTTAATGGGATACAGGTCAGGGCCCACAGGCTAGGACGTCGTGACACCCCAGTCTGAAAAGCCCTGCTGTACACGCTTACATGGGAGTAAGTTCCAGTGAACTCAGTGGGGCTTACGTGTGAGCAGACATGCCTAGGTTTAAACTAGCACTGTTGGTTCTCAGTGCTGGTTTAAAGAGCTGAGTTTCCATTACCTGAGTTTGGTTGCCCATCAGGTTTTTGCTGCTGTTTTGTCACTGGATTTGCTTTAGGATTGTTAACTATTGTGTGCTCTTTTTTTCCACTGGGAAAAGAAAGAGTAGAAATGTTTTAAAAATAAGATAGATTTGGGCAGTTCAAACTGCTGTTATCAGCATGGCCAAAAGTGCCAATATGATATCAGAAGTGGGATCCTCTCTCTCTCTGTGTGTGTGTGTGTGTGTGTTTCCAAGAATGTTATTTGATTAATACATTTAATTAAGGAAGAATGAAATAACATAGAATCAAGAAAATTATGCACGGGAAGGATAAAGTGGATAGAGAGATGTTCTTTACACTCCAGAACCAGGGACATCCACTAAAATTGAGTGTTGGGAGAGTTAGGACAGACAAAAGAAAATATTTCTTTACTCAGCATGGGGTTGGTCTGTGGAACTCCTTGCCACAGGATGTGGTGATGGCATCTGGCCTGGATGCCTTTAAAAGGGGATTGGACAAGTTTCTGGAGGAAAAATCCATTACGGGTTACAAGGCATGATGTGTATGTACAACCTCCTGATTTTAGAAATGGGCTATGTCAGAATGCCAGATCCAAGGGAGGGCATCAGGATGCAGGTCTCCTGTTATCTGGTGTGCTCCCTGGGACATTCGGTGGGCCACTGTGAGGAGGAAGCTGGACTAGATGGCCTATGGCCTGATCCAGTGGGGCTGTTCTTATGTTCTTATGTATATAGGGAACTAAGGGCCCAATCCTATCCAACTTTCCAGCACTAGTGCAGCTGCAATGCACCCCCGAGATAAGGGAACAAACATTCCCTTACCTTGAGGAAGCTTTGTGATTGCCCAACCACCACAGGATGCAGCACACACCTCGTTGGCATGGCTGCACCGGTGCTGGAAAATTGGATAGGACTAGGCTGTAACTAGTCCCAGTGGTACTGTGCAAATTCCAAGTGCACCTTAAAATGCACTCCACACTTTCTTGTGTACTCCTGCCGTGTACTGCAGGAAGAGATGAACAGTGGAGGACTCGGAACACAATTTAAAAACCAGGGCTGTCCTTGAAATTTTGTGCAATGCAAATGCTTGTGATATTGTGCATCAAATGAAGGATTGCTTCAAGGCACAATGATGGCCAGATAGCTTTAAAAGGGAACTAGGCAAGTTCATAGAGGAGAGGCTATCAGCAGCTATCAGACATGATAGTGTTTTTAGCACTGGGACCCACTTTTCAAAATGACTCTCTGTCAGGTCACATCTAGCTTTGCTTTAAAAAAAAAAAGTGATCTAGAAACAAATTATTTATTTATTTACTTGTGTTTACAAGTAAGAGGCCTTAGTTATGTGACCCAGGCTTCACCTGCCCCCACTACCTGTCATTGATGGTTTTGGAAAAAAACACACCAGTAAAAAGACACTCAAACATTTATCTCCCTATATTTACAAAAGCTTGTGAACTGCAGGAGCTCAGCTGTTTGCAGGGCAACTAGCAGCTATCTTGGAAACTGCAGAAGCTCAGCTCTTTGCAGGGCAGTTAGCAGCTATCTGATTTTTGAATAAGGGCTTGAGGCAAGTCTGATCTTTCAGTCACCTATGTTTTAATTGGAGGTTCTGCGGGACTAGTAGTGGAGCTAGAGGGGGTGCAGAGATAGCAATTGCACTGGGCTGCAGGATGCCTGGGGGCAACAGTCTTGCTGCCCACCTGTGCAATTGCCCCCCCTCTCAATTGCCACTTTTACTTCTTGTAAAAGTGCTGGAAAAAAATGACACTCTTTGCAAGAGGGGCAGCAGGAATTGTAGTTTCTGACTGCTTGCTTCCCTTGCTTCAGGGACTTGGGGGGGGTGACCAGGGGACTTGGGGGCAAGCGGGAGGGGACTGGGGGTGGTGGGAGACAGCACAGCAAGGGGAACAAGCGACCAGAGACTCCAATCGCTTGTGCTTCTGGGGGGGGGGCAAGTAGGAGGGGGTGGGGGAGGCAACAGATTTTTTTTCAATTAAAAAAAAAACCTGGAGTGTGACATCACACCTGGAACTGATGTCACTTCCGGGTATGACGTGGGGGGGCATCATTTTTAACTTTGCCTTGGGCTCCAGGGTATCTAGTTATGCCCCTGTGCAGGATGCAGCAGAAATTGGGCCACAACCCACAATTTGAGAAATGCTGACTTACGGGAACCTCCAAGGTCCGAGGCAGTATATCACTGAACAGTAGTACCTGGGAGGGTAAGAGGGAGCAAAGGCCCTTTCTGTGGGCTTCCTAAAGGTGTTGGGCTGGCCACTGTGGAGAAGAGGGTGCTGGACTTCATGGGCTTTGATTCTGTGAGGCTCTTATCTGTCTACGCAAGGATGCTGAAGAGTAGTCTAACCTTAAGTCATTCCACCTACCCCAGCCCAGGCAACCTGGTGTCTTTTTGGCTCTGTGCTCTTGCTCCCTAAAGTGCTCAGAATTTCCAGAGAGCACACTTCCTCCTGGTTTTGACTTCCTTGGAGCAGCAATCGCTAAAGATGGAAGGTGTTTTGGTCATATTTAATTTACAAAAAGTGCAAAGAGAGCATCAGTAGAAGTGAATCTTCCACCTCAGTCAGTAGCAAGAGGCATTCTGCACACCAAAGTACTGTCAGCTCTCCGCTCTTTCCCTCTGTTTCCTTCTCAAATTGCAATTGTTTCTATTACAGCCCCTTCTTTTACAGCTGGGGTAGTGTCACCTTTCCAAATATCCCATGGGGGTTCCTTAGCTATCTCCCAGTCAGAACCCATTAGGAAATATCTCTTGAGCATTAAGGAATTTTAACTAGGCATACCTGATATCAATCTGGAATTTCCTTTACAATTCAAGGTCCATACATGAGGTTGCCTAGTGGTCAACCACAGGTTGGCAACCTTCAGTCTCGAAAGACTATGGTATCATGCTCTGAAAGGTGGTTCTGGAACAGCGTCTAGTGTGGCTGAAAAGACCAATTCGGGAGTGACAGTCCCTTCCACACTGGGAGCAAGTGCAGTCTGTCCCTGGTCTGTCTCCCTGGCTATGGGCCTTCCTTCTTTGCCTCTTAGCCTCAGACTGTTGGCCAAGTGTCTCTTCAAACTGGGAAAGGCCATGCAGCACAGCCTGCCTCCAAGCAGGCCGCTCAGAGGCCAGGGTTTCCCACTTGTTGAGGTCCACTCCTAAGGCCTTCAGATCCCTCTTGCAGATGTCCTTGTATCACAGCTGTGGTCTACTTGTAGGGCGCTTTCCTTGCACGAGTTCTCCATAGAGGAGATCTTTTGGGATCCGGCCATCATGCATTCTCACGACATGACCAACAACCATCCAGGCACTAACCTGACCTGAACCTGCTGACCTTCAATCATAAAATGTTACTGTTGTTTTTATTTGGTAAATCACCTTGGAAATTCAAACTGACTTGAAAAGTGAGAGAAGTCCTTTAAATAAATGATTGAGGGCCCAATCCTAACCGACATTCCAGCACTGACCTAGTTGTGCCAATGGGGCATGTGCTACATCCTGCAGTTGGGAGGCAGTCACAGAGGTCTCCTCAAGGTAAGGGAATATTTGCTCCCTTATCATGGAGCTGCATTGTCCTTACCTCAGTGCTGGAAAGTTGGTGAGGATTGCACCTAACTAAATCAAGCAAGCAAACAAGCAGATATATATGTGAGCAGAAGTAGAAGTCTGGTTTTGGGGCTGGCCCCTAATCTTGACTGGGGCCCCCAAATCTCTTTCAAGGGCCTGTGGTTGCATCTAGGGTGGAGCCCTGTAAAAAAGAATCCTGGCTATATGGGGGCAGCACCAAGGGTCTGTGTATATAAACAGCTGTCCTGCTAGCTGGTTCTGGAATCGGAACCCTTTTTGAAACCAACTCTTTGGTAGAAACTGACCAATTGGAGTTCTGAGGAGTTACAGGCTGGCCAGCGTGTAGAGGTGTAAGAGGGGTAGATTGGAGCTGCGATGGGAGGTGTGGTGGGGGTGAACAAAAAAGTGGAAGCTTTGAGAAGGACTTGTGGTGGTTTTGGTGGAGAGTGACAGTTTCCCAGGAGTGGGATTTTTTTTCATTTATATTCAATTGGACTGGGATTAGGGGGAAAAGACAACCTGCTTTGGGTGTCTAGGTGGCAAAAGAGGGAGAGTGAAGGGGCTGTTTGCTGGACCTCTGTGGTTATTAGAAGGAAATTAGTTTCTACATACACAAGAATGCTTTTGTGCATCATATCGCATCCATCTATTTAATGTATCTCTCAATCAATCACAGTTCCCCCTGGGCTGCATCCTGTCTGTCAGGGACAGAATTTATGTGGAGATGAGAGCTTTTGGCTCTGCAGAAATCAATAGGTCTGATTTCAGAGAAAATAGATTTAAGAGGGAAGTATTAATGTGAAATAGACCATCGTTTCTTTCAGGAATCACATGTGGGACAAAGCTCCTCCCCTTGGAAAGCACTTGGCCTCCCTTCTGGTGCCCCCACTGGCAATGGGGTGTCTGATCAGGAGGAGGGCATGAAGACACAGTAGATAGCTGGGGTGGAGCCTGTGAGTTCCTCACTCTGATCTTTTCTGCTGCCTTTGCGCAGGTCTGGCCCTCAGACAGCCAGAGAACCAGGCAAGGATGCTGCCACTGCTGTGGGGGTTATGGTGCCTGACAGCTCTAATGCAGGGGCCTCCTGCATCTGCTGCCTTCCTGCCCCCCAGTGTGGAGAGACTGTTCCAGGCATTCAGCAACATCATGGAGCAAAGCCAGGTAAGGACTGGGAGCGAGATGGAGGGTGCTGGGGTGGTCTGAGCCAAACTCCTCCCCCCCCACACACACAATAAAAGGGATACTCCAGAGCTTTGAGGAAGGGATCAGTTATATTCTATGATATTCAGCAATAAGAGAGGATCCTTACAATAGGATCTTTACAATAAGGGACCAATACAATAAGGGCAATCCTATGAAAGGATCCACCCACATTTTGCATTCAAACCAATGTGATAGTGAATATCTCTGCCTGAACTTCTCCCTCCATGCCCTTCTGCTAATGAATGGCACATCTCCCTGACAACCTGCTAGTTCTCTCTCTGTTGTACAATATGCTCATCTGTATTTTGGTGCATACATAATGTTTACAGTCCCCCTGGGCTGGGAATGTGAGAGTACGCTCAGGCTAATGTTGAAACGCGGTTTTGTATTATTAAGGGAATTCGGCGCAAGACCAATTCCCTGCTTTATTCAACATGGGATTTTGGTTTTTCCAGCATTCATGAGCAAATCTCTCTCCTTCCAGAATTCTGATTTGGATCAGAGCTGTGGCATGAATGGTGGTGATGGCGAAAAACCAAACCACCCCCCCCCCAAGTGACTCCTAAGTACAAATTCTTCTCCCCTTTCCTGAAGCTGCTTGCAGAGCAGTAAACATATGGTACTTGGGTGGGGAAGATTTGCATTGGGAAATCAGTGCAGGTTCAAAGGGTAAAATAACTCTTCCCCCCCTCCCCGTGCTGTGGCCCCTTTATATTTTGGAAAAGAAAGGGATATTTGATCACAAAGGGAGAGTGGCTGGCCCAAATTCACCCACTTTGGTGGCCAAATGGGGAATTGAGCTCCCTAAACTCTTGGTGCCCACGGTTGCACGGCCAATGCTTCCCTTCCTTACCTGGTTCTGTGTCAGCCTCATCTTCCCCCACTCCCTGGACTAGAAAAGGAAGAGAGGTATGGAGCGGAAGCATGGAGTGGTAGGCTAGAGAGTTGGGATGTTCTAGCCTGCCACTCTCTTCTCCTCTACACTTGCTCTTCTGTGCCACCCCCTCTTCTTTTTCCAATCCAGGGAGTGAAGGGAGGAGAAGCAGTGCAGGTGAGTGGGAGGCAGAGGTGGAATCCCCCTCCCCCCAAACCTGCTGCCTGAGGCAACCACTTCAATTGGCCTCATGGATGAGCTGGCCCTGACTACACCCCATTACCTCAATTTTTTTTAAAAAAACTTATTGGACGAGACACATAAGCAATTGCACACAGTCAAGTTTTATTCATGAAAAACTTGAATCTTCCGAGGTTGCAGTTCTGGAAGAAGAAGGATCTCTGTACAAAAATGCTTGAAGATTATTTCAGGCCAGTGAGAAACTTAAAAGTGAAATGAAATATAGTGTGAATGTTGGAGGGGGTATCATGTTCATGGTCTGCTTGCTACTTTCTCAAAGTACCTAGGTGGCCATTGATGGGAAATATCTTGCTTCCCAGCGGTCAACCAGGTGCTTCTAGCAACTTCTCAAGCGGGGCATGAAACATCTTCAGCCACTGGTGCTCAGAGGCCTGAATCATGGCTAATCATCTGTTGCTAGATTTATCCTCTCTACATTTATCTAATCCTCCTTTCGAGCCCCATGAGCTAGTGGCTATGTCTGCATCCAGTGCAGTTAATTCCATACATTAATTACACTTCATGTGAAGAAGTTATTTCTCATCTGTTCTGAATCAGCTGTCTTGTCAGGTTTTGGGAGAGCTCAGTCTGGCCTTGGCCCGGCTCAGAGGAGACAGTTACTGGGTTCTGGTTGCAGGGCAGCCCCGTGAAGATCAAAGGGGCCAGAGGCAGCAGGCATGGTCAAGATAGGATGGATCAGGTAGGCAAAGAGCAGAGGGGCCGGGGCCCCATTTGGCAAAACTGCTGTTCAGGCAGGTGATAGAACAATTGTAAAAGGGCCAGTCCAAGCCCTGCTGGTTTCTCAGGGTGCAATCCTAACCCCATATGTCAGTACTTTCCAGCACTGGCATAGAGGTGCCAATGGGACGTGTGCTGCATCCCACGGTTGGGTGTCACTCCTGGAGTCCTCCTCAAAGTAAGGGCATGTTTGTTCCTTTACCTCAGAGCTGCATTGCCCTTATGTCAGTGCTGGAAAGCACTGACATATGGGGTTAGGATTGCACCTTCAGTCACTTGGACTGAAATGCTGCAACAGAGAGATGGCTGATAACTCCTTGTGCCTGAGAGCTGCTGTAATACCCAAGGAGCAAGATACAGAATAGAGCAGCGATTTTCACACTTTTTATCTCATCGCACACTGACAAGGCACTAAAATGGTCAAGGCACACCACCAGGATTTTGACAATTGACAAGGCACACCATGCTGCCAGTGGGGGCTCACATCTCCCATTGGCCCTATTAATAAATGACCTTCCCCCAAATTCCTGTGGCACACCTGTGGACCACTCACGGCACACCAGTGTGCCACGGCACAGTGGTTGAAAATGGCTGGAATAGAGCAATCTGTGCCTGTTTACTCAACAGTAAATCCTATGATGTTTAATGGGGCTTGCTCTCAGGTAAATGTGTATATGATTGCAGCCTGCTGCCAGGGTCCCTGATTCAAAGCTCTTGTGCCTTACTGCATACCCTAATGTTATAGGAGAGGAAGGGGAAAAATCTGCTACATCCATTTTCTGCATAACCCAAGGAAGAATTCATCTTTGTTGATTTAGGAAATGCTGGGAAAAGCCAGGTTTGAGCCCTTGGACTTCAGCAAGCTGCCTGCCAGCTATCATGGTGATGAAAAGAAACAGGAGACAGTTGGGAACACCACCGTGTACAGCCACCGTGAAATTAGCAAAGTGAGTGAGCAACTGAAGAGACTTGGGCCTGTGTTCAGTACTGTATTAAGAACAAGAACCTTGAGCAACCAAACTCAGCTTGGCTCATTGATTTGTAATGAAACATTTAGGCCTGCAAGTTCTAATAAATATAACTGGTACTTTCAGGGCTAGCCATTCTATGATGTAGACTAGAGCAAAGCAACCATTTGGGTAGCAGATTCCAGGCCACAAGGAAGGGCACACTGTCAGTAATCCATGTACTGGTGTCACTGCACCCAAGTTGTGAGTTGCCGACCCCCTGACTCGACTTGAGTCATGAGTCATAATGGATGTCCATTATGACTTGACCTAAGCCGCTTCTAGAGACATTTTGACTTGAGTCATGAGTCATTACAAGAAACAAGTCACAGAGTGAGTCAAGCTCAACTCCACAGAAGTCCAGGAAAAAAAAGTCAGGCCATCTGTTGTCCATTCCTAGATTGCCAAGAGAGCCCCTTCCCCTGTGTCCTGGCTGCCCCCACCTTTTTGTGGTTCATCCCCCCAGCCTTGTGCAGCCCCCCAAAAAGAACCCCTATAGCTTTCCTCCTACTCCCCTCCACCCCCAGCCCCCACATTCTGCAACCAACCTACCTTCCTCCCACCATATCTATTGCTGCCCTCCTTATTAATACTGGCTTCCGCATCGCCCATGAGGTCTTTGGCACAAAAAAGGAAGCAAGTACGCACAAAACGGAGTCACAACCACACTCAAAAAATGAGTGGTAATTTGAATCAATTCGAGTCGTGACTCATTTCTGAGTCACTGGCCTCAAGTAACAAGTCAGGTTGAGTCAGTGATGTCTGTGACTCAAGTTGACACGAGTCTGAAAAATCAGCATTTCATGACTCAAGTACCCATCCCTGGTAATCCATGTAATTTTTTCCGTTAACATATCTGAGGTTCAGTTCTCTCCCCCCCCCCCCCGAGATAGGTACAAGAAGAAGGGCCTTTTTTTGGTCTATCCACCTCCCCAGTGATATTGCATACAGATGTGCAGAAAAATGTTAAGGCAGCAGTATGGTTGACACAGAAAATCCCATCCCCTTGACTGGGGCTCCATGGTTCTTTGAATCTGCTTTTCCCCTAGGTTGCTTAGAAAGCACCACCCCAGTACTGTCAGACTACTACAAGTAGTGGGTTTGGTTTTTCTCATACTCACTGGGGGACCTCAAAGGGAAGGCAAATCAACCATTCCACAGCCACAAATAAGATTTCCTAGGGCCAACCACACTGCTGCTGTTCAAGTATATTTAAGGGCCAAACTGTACGTTACCTTAAACCTGTTATTAACAGGCAGGCATCAGGTCAGACGTGGACTGAAAATGTCCTCGAGACAGCCCTGGGAGCTGGATTCAGTTTTACTTGGTGGGGGAGGATTTACTCTTTTCCGCAAGATATTTTCACGTTGAAAAGTCACTGCTTCGAAGTGGCCATTTTTTGTAAATACAGTAGCTGCACTCAGGTGTGGATCCAAGGGGAGGCCCATGGGCGCATGCCCCCGCAAGCTGTTGTGTTAGCAGAAAGGGTGCCCACTGGAATGGGGAGCAGTCCAAGCACAGCCGGGAGCCCAGGTCTATCTGGCAGGCAGACCTGGGCTCCAAGTCCAGGCAGGAGACCAGATCTACCTGCCCAGCAAACCTTGCCCACAGAGGCCAAAGTTCAACCTGGAGCCCAAGTCTACCCACCTGGTTGACCTGGGCTCTGAAGTTAACGTACATGCTCATGTAAGTGCTCACGGCCCCACCCCATCCCCCAAACACTGGATCCGCCCTGGCTGCACTGATGGGAAATAACCACTTTTTTTTGAAGGGGGGAGGTTTCCGTGTGAAAGCATAAATCATGAGGCTGTTTTAGTTTAAAAGGACCACTTCCTAGTTTAAAACCGAAATCCCATATGCACTTATTTATTTATTTAAGGGTTTTTTTTTAACCACCTTTTTCAAGACACAAGGTGGTTTACAATTGGCAGGCTGCTTATAAACCCCATTTGAAATGATTGTTCTATATACAATCTGTAGAACCCTCAATTCCTCCAGATGTTTCGCTTTCAATATGTGGTCATCAATCTAGTTGTACTCCAACACCTTCCAAAGGCTGGTCTCCCATCCAAGGCTGACCTAAGCCTGAGTCTGCTTAGCAGGGCAACAGCTCAACCTTCAGACCACACCTCCTGCCTCACACTTACCTGAGAGCAAGCCCCACTGAATACAATAGGATTTACTTCTGAGTAAACACATATTGGCTTAAGTCTGCCTGTTAAAGATCGGTTTAGGGGTAATGCAGTTTGGTTCCGATTTGGGTTTAACTCTTAAGGGTGGGGATGTTCATTCTTTTGTTCCACTGCTCTCCCTCACCCCATGTTGTTCTGTCCATATATGCAGTTGATCAACAATGGTACGGGCCAGATGTTCTTTTCAGAGAAAACGATGACTTCTATTGAACAAGGAGGTGGCCACTCTGAAGAGAAGGGAAAGGTTAGTGTGCTCAAAAGGAGGCTGCCCTACATGCTAGCCTTTTGCTACCCATTTTTAGGGATGCATGGCTTGATTTGTGTGTGTGAACACAAGAGTAAAGACTAGTTATTTTGCAAACAGAAGTGCCTACTTGTGAGGAGATTTTTTGGTGAGTAAGCCTTGCTATCTAGCTGTTTCAAGCAGCAAATTTGCCAGAGACAGTATTCCCTCAAGTGCCCATCCAGTTGCAATGTTGAAATACTATAGGGACATTCATACTCCTTTCATGGGGTATTGATTTTCTCATAGTGGAACCTGAAGTGGAGCCCTAACCAGAGACATGAGCTAGGATGAAGTGCAGACTGGACTAGCTTTCTGTGATAGTATTTTCTGGAAAATGTTCCAGGAAAAAAGCAGTGAGTGCAGACACGTAGCTTTTATTTGATTGCACATCCCTCCCTGAGAATCCAGGGGGATCCCAGATTTCTCCTATTCTAACCCAAGAGCAGGTAGAGGCAAATCATAAATCTGGTTCTGCTAGCAGATCTCTGGGAGGCTTGCAGAAGGTCAGCAAGGGTTTCTGATTCCCAATTGTTTAATATGAACAACAACAAAATGGCTCCCCCCCCATCCCCACCCATTGGGAGACTGCTGAAACAAAGAGATGGGGTGGGTGGGAAGCAGGAGTCGATTTTTGTGTGAATGGATGCTGAGCTGGAACTGAAAATAAATTCCTGAACTGAGCATGCTTTATGAGGCACCTTGTTCCTTCCCTCAAAGCATATGTCTGCCTCTCTGAGCCACTGTTTTGCATCTGGTGGACCTTGGAGGTTATAGAAGAATCCAAAGTAGATCCCCCAAGCCTGAAGTCTGCCCACTAGGCACTACTTCTCTAAACCGTAAAGAGAGCTTATGAGAGCATCAGAAAAGCTTCCCATTTGTCAGCAGCTTCTGTTTTCATGAGTGCCCAGCCAGATGCCTCTGGAAACTTATAAGCTGGTCTTGAAAATGAAAGGCCTCCCTGGTTGCTTGCTCCAGCACGTGATAGTAAGGGTCAAACTAGAGATGTGACTGTGATCATGTTTTTGGCCTGGATATGCTGGCCTTTCCCTTCCTGTAAATAGCAGCACTTGTATGTCCTGTGCTTTCCTTATTCCCTGGGTTAATCTTTCTTCATTCCTCTCTTCTAATTCACAAGGCACCACCCCTTCTAGAGGAGCAAGGCACCTGTCAGTCGTGTGTGTCCCCCCCCCCAGCATAAGCTTCTCTGATTCATACAAATTGCTGAGATCCAATCCCACCCCCAATGCATTTTATCTGTGTCTTTCCAGGATGAAAAGCCAGCAGCTAGTCAGATGGAGAAAAAGCTTGAGATAGACAGGCAGATTTCTGGGCTCAGGTTCCTGAAGTTGAGCCCCCCTCAGCCTAGGCACAGGCTGACATTTCTGATCTTTCGCCTACCCCAACGTCTCAGCAACGAGCAGCAGATGCCCGACGCCAACTGGGTGAAGGAAAAGCCAGTCAGTGACAGGAAGAATAGGTTGCTGGCCATTCGGGATGGGCTTTTAGCAGCCCCTCACCCCGTCACACAGGCAGCCCCACCTGTCACCCCAAGCCATGTGTTCTTCCCACGAAAACGCCATTTCTTTTTCTTCTGGCGGAAGGTTTAAACCACTAAGAAATCCTGGCTTGTTTGGGCAATGAAATATCTAGTTTCAGTTTCCTAGATATTTGCCCTGTCACATCCATGGTGGGGTGGGCGGGCACAATCCTACCACAAGGGAAAATTATTTCTCTGAAAGTTTTGAAATAAAAGTCATTTCCTTTAAAAAAAAAAAAAAAAAAGCTGAGTTTGAATTATCTGTCAATTTCTTTTTGTTTTTTTTTCAGTTATAGAATCAGGGTCCTGTTTGTTTTCAGTGGGGTTGACACAATAGACGACAGTGGAATCCCAGTTCTAGATGCCCTCGGGGAGCTTACAGACCAAGGGCCCAATCCTATCCAACTTTCCAGTGCTGGGGCAAACATAATGCAGCTCCGAGGTTAGGGAACAAATGTTCCCATACCTTGAGGAGACCTCTGTGACTGTTTCCCCACCGCAGAATGCAGTGCATGCCCCATTGGCACAGCTGCACCAGTAATGGAAAATTGGATAGGATTGGGCCCTAAGATAGTAAATGGGCAGCGAGGAAAAAATGTGGCCAAGGGCTATTGAAGATGCCTATCATCCCAGTGGAGGATGAATTGATTGATTGATTAGATTTGTATTCTGCCTTTCTTCCTGAAAGGTACCCAAGGTGGATTAAGGAGATAAACCCAAGGGCAGGTGGGAAAAGTAGACTTTGAAGGAGGGAGCCACATACCTGGTGCCATTCACTCACAGAGGGCAGGAAGGGAGCAAGGGAGAACAATTCCTCCCCTCTCAAACTGCTATCTTGCTACTGCACCACACAATACAGAAAAGAGTGTAACTGCTACTGTATAAGCTACTGTATAAGCAGGGCTGTTTCTTGTACCAGTGGTCCCAATCCAGGCAAAGCTGAACACTGTTATTAGTGGATTTTGAGAATAACAACACACAAATTCTAGTAGCTATTTGTTGATGGATAGAAAGGCCTCTTGCATGACCACAGATTGGGTGAATAAAGTATAACTTATCTAGATTCTAGAATCCTAGGGCTTAGGATTGTCTAGGTCCTTGAGGATATCACTTGGGCCCAACCAGTCACATAGGCTGCTGCTGAATGAAGTAAGGCTGTTTATCAGCTAGCAGCACTAGTAGTGGACAAGAAGTATATGTAAATCTTCTCCCAGCACACTCTGGTTGCATCTGTTTTTCAACTTCTAGCATATTTACCACGGCAGCAACATTTCCTTCGAGCTCGAAGCTAGACATGGCTTAGCCTCCATGCATTTCATGCATCTGAGTTCTTCTGGTAGAAACATGTCAACCTCCATGCATTATGAAAATGCATGACCTCCATGCATTGGAATTCTAATGACTTCTCTACGACTTGACGCCATTTTGTTTTTTATTAATGAATCGAAACAGAAGCATGCTAGAGGCATATTAGTGATGCCACTTCCTGCTAGCTGAAAAAAAACATATGCAGCCTGAAGCTATTCTCTTCCCCTGCTAATTTCACATGGCCTTTTCATCCTGAAGCCTTCTGGGTTTGCCTCTGGAAGAGTTATTACACAGTCACAACCAATGGGTGTCAAGTGAAAATTTACTTTCAACATATGCTGAGCTCTCTCACTTATACGCATAGGTCTTAGAAAGTGGTTAAACAAGACCAGTTCATGTTGATTACTTTTTCTAAACTGTGAACATTGCGGATCACGAAAATGTGAATTCTGTAATATTTGTATGTTTGCAGACAGACGTGCCACATGTGCTGGGTGGGAAAAGAAAGATGGCAGAAAATGCACAGCCCATTCTGGCAGCTTCCCATGTCCCTTGCAGCCACCTGTAAAGTGATTCTAGAAAGCTGGGTAACATCTAGTCTGTGCTGAGATAGTCCAGATTGTGTACCAAGATTCCTGTGTCTTGGTTATAACCACAGGTGACCAAATACAAATAATTTAAAGTGAAAAAACCAACAACACTGAGGGCGCAATCCTAACCCCTTATGTTGGTGCTTTCCAGCACTGGCATAGCGGTGCCAATGGGATGTGTGCTGCATCCTGCAGTTGGGTGTCGCTCATGGAGGCCTCCTCAAAGTAATCCAATGTTTGTTCCCTTACCTCAGAGCTGCATTGCCCTTATGTCAGTGCTGGAAGGCACTGACATAAGGGGTTAGGATTGCGCCCCAAATCACTTGAACATAACAGTAGAAAGAGCAAAGAATATCTCTCCCAGCTAGATTAAAGCATATCAATTAAATCAGATGATTAATTTTAGAAACTAGTGGTGGAATGGTTCTCTCTGCACAGAGAATAGCAACTGATTGGACAGATTTGTACTGAATTCTGAAAGCTGCAAACTGCATTCTGCAACAAGAAGAAATTATGCAAATCAAGGAAATTGATGTATTTTGCACACATTTTGGGATGGAGTCCAGATTTATTCAGGATCTTATCCAGCTCTTACTTCATGACTGCTGGAAATTTTCCCCCCTCTGCCCCGCTGGTATTTTCTAATATTTTACCCAGCATTTGTCATACTGTTTCAATTGTAAGTGTACCTTAAGGATCACAGACTTGTTTTTAAAAAAGAACTGAAAGTGGGTTTACATTTTACATTTTTATTTGTTTGTTTGTTTATTTTATTACACTGTCTTGTGTTTGGCTGGTATTCATGATGATACACACATTTCTTTGTATCATCATTATATTAACATACTGCTTTTCAACAAGAGTAGTTCACAAGGCAGTTTACACAGTAAAATCAATCAATAGTTCCTTGTGTTCCAAAGGGCTCACACTTAAAAAAAAAATAACGTAGAGACATCAGCAACAGCCACTGGCAAAGGCACCATGTTGGGGTGAAGAGGGACAGTTGTTCTTCCCTTGCTAAATATAAGAGGGCCCAACTTTAAAAGGTGCCTCTCTGACCAGTTAGCGGTGGTCATGCATCTTCCAATATAGTGGAAGATATTTCATATAGTGACACACTAGATGCTTCCTTTCAGGCAAGAAAAGTTCTACAAGTGAAGTGATCCTTAAAATTGGTGCTAACATATTGATGGCTGAATGTTCTCCTGCTCACATGTTTTGGTAGGAATGGCCTACCTCAAGAGGTTGTTGTGAAGATAAATGGTACAAACACTGGCAAGTGGCAAAAAGGCTATTTCAACAGTTTGAACTAGAACAATGCAGGAGTCTTTGCAGCAGGCAGACCAAACATGATGTGGATGAGAAGCAAGAGTGATTTCTGAATTGAATTATAAAATACAGTTTATAATTTCCCAGTTGTCATTTGTGTGCTCAAAGTCCTGACAATGTGGGTGGGCTTGAGATTTAATGAACGACATGGAATGTGAACACTTACTAGATCATTTGTTCCTGCTTTCCTTCTGCCTGCCTGGTCTTCAGCCACAACTCTGCTAGCTCATCTGTTGGGTGACTGGCAAAATGGGGCTAATCTTGTTTTTTCCTTTCGGAAGGGGGGGGCGTAGATGGAAATGGGGAGGCTGAGCTCTTCACACTCTGGTATGCTTCACTTTGCATTTAGAAGTAATAAATACTCAAAAGTTGACAACAGCCAAGAATATTTTTATAGGAAAGGAATTACTTAGATCATCTCTTACACATGACAGAGCAGTCTGTGCTTCCTTTACATATCTGAGCTGAGAGCCTGAAAGGTAGGAAAGAAATGGGAGCACCTCATTTCCCCCACACATCCCTTCTTCATTCCTTTATGAACATAATGTAAGAGCCCTGCTAGATCAGACTGATGGTCCATGTAGTCTAGAGTTCTCTTTCATATAGTGACATACCAGGATAGGAAGGCAGTAGCCTTCCCTCACTACTGCCCCTTTATATTCCCATATACCCTGTAACTGAGTATGAAGGTTCCATTACCTCTCAAGCTTAGCAGACCTTGGTAGACCCATTCTTCATGATTAATCTCCTTGTAAAGCAAAAACAAATCATCTCAAAGGCATTTAAAGGCTCAAGTGTATCAACCTATTAGGTGCCACAGTAATTTTTTTTTTAGCATTTTTGCTGCACTAAACCAACATCGGTACCCTTGTGGAAGTTGTTATCGTGGCCAGTGCCCCTTGTAAAGCCAGCTAAGCCGTGGATTGTAAGAGCATCCTCAGTTAGGCAAGACCTCACGCCCAACAGCAGGAGCTGCACAGGAAGTCTTCTCTGACTGCATCCTCCCATGATGCAGCAAGTTCTGTCCAGTAATGCCCCAGGACTCTCCCAAGCAATCTCAGGCCTTACACAGGTGGGCTCAATGATGTCAGCAGGAGCTCGGCCACAACCTGCTTCCAGATCACTTACCCAGCTGGGAAGTGCCAACCCAGTGTTCTTATCCAACTGGCACTGCAGCTGTACTTCCTTCCTCTAGAGCAGGGGTGCCCAAACCCCGGCCCTGGGGCCACATGCGGCCCTCGAGGCCTCTCAATGTGGCCCTCAGGGAGACCCCAGTCTCCAATGAGCCTCTGGCCCTCCAGAGATTTGTTGGAGCCCGCACTGGCCCGATGCAACTGCTCTCCGCGTGAAGGCGACTGTTTGAACCCTCGCGTGAGCTGTGGGATGAGGGGTCCCTCCACTGCTTGCTGTTTCACATCTATGATGCAGTAGCAGCAGCAAAGGCCAGCCTTGCTTTGTGCAAGGCCTTTTATAGGCCTTGAGCTATTGCAAGACCTTCATTCATTCATATAAGTTCATCTTTAATATATTCATTTATGTAAACATATGTAAATGTATTCAAATTTGAAATGTAAATTAATTCTTTTTTCCCCCCCCCGGCCCCCAACAGTGTCAGAGAGATGATGTGGCCCTCCTGCCAAAAACTTTGGACACCCCTGCTCTAGAGAATCTGCTTGAATGTCAGACACTTCCCAGAAACAAGATAGTCAACCTGCTGGCAGACCTGTGATCTTGTTGCCCTTTTAAAATGTGTCCTTCCTCTCCGCAGGAATGTGTGAGTGACAATGACTGTCAAAAAGAACAATTCTGCTTTAGGTCTCCCCTTGCTTCATGGTGCCAGCAGTGTAAAGCCAAGGATATGGTGAGTATCATACATAGGACTCAGCTTTGCTGCTAGAGTGATCACTGGGAAGTATTTCTCACACTAAGAACAGCATTTTTTTAAATTTACCTTTATTGGCATATGAAACAAAAAAAGGAGCAATAAGGGCCCAATCCTATCCAATTTTCCAGCCCCGGTGCAACTACAATGCAGCCCCATGGTAAGGGAACAAATGTTCCCATAACTTAAGGAGGCCTCTGTGACTGCTGCCCCACTGTAAGATACAGTGCATGCCCCATTAGCACAGTTGCACCTGCACTGGAAAATTGGATAGGATTGGGCCCTGAATAGTACAAAAGGTTACATAAGCATTATGCCCATTTTAACATTCGAGGTCACAAGGTCCAAGAATAAAATTTTTAGTTGACAGAAGCATCAGCTTGAGTTAGTATTATCTATGTTAACAGTGCTTACAACACTGGATTTACATTAGTTTATACCAACTGATTAAATGGAGGGAGAGCTCTTCGGTGCTGTATTACCAGTTTTTTAAAGATTGCTAATTGGGTAATAAGCAATTCATCAACTCCATTCAGCAAATGTTGTAGAATGAATTTATCAGGATGTCCTGGAAATTTTGAGAGAATTGGGTCTGAGTGGAGTAAACGAATATTCTTATATAGATTGCAATACAATCATGTGTGGGTCAGGCTCTCTACTGTCTTGCTGTTACATGGGCAAAGTCGTGCTTTGTACGGGACTGCACCGAATCTTCCAATTCAGATGTTAGAGGGGAGCGTGTTGCACCTTGCTAGGGTGAGGGCATGTCGCTCCTGTGGATACTTAAGGAAAGATAGCTAGCCATTCTCAGCACAGTTAGTAGTATACCAATGTATAAAGGAGAACAGGTTTTTCAAACAGCATTTAATGACAAGTCCTGGGGTTCAAGTGGCCAGGAAGTTCACACATTCTGCCCTGAGACTGGGAGTTGTCCTCCCTAAACCTAAATGTGTGCGGGCAACTTGTGGTTCTATAATCTTGTGTTGCTGAAGAAGCAAAGCCATCTTTCACTTATTCCAGACTGACCCCAGACTGAATCTAAACAGGTTGATTTTAACTAAATCTTGAATTTAAAGTTTGCACTTCTCTGCTTGAAGTTCATTGTTAAATCCAACTGAGTTATGACTGAAAGACCCAGTAGTATTACAGAGAATAATGAATTGCTATTAAGAAACAGAGCAGATTGTCCTGGACAAGAGCCATTCTTAGCATGGTGCAATGGTGGTGTGAGTAGCTGAGAGCGTTTTGAAGGAGGAAGTGCTTTGGTATTTATATGGTTACATATCTATATTGTTAGATACATACAGATTGTGTTTGTTTTTCCCAATAAACAGCAGTGACTCCAGTTGGAACTGGCTGGCATCAGACAGCAAATTCTCCTCGGATCTCAGTTCTGGCAAGACAATTTCTGTGTTTGTGTCTTAAGATGGGTGCACAGACTTGTTTTCAAAGAGTGCAAAGCAAGAAGTTGTTCAGTCTCATGGAATTCCCAAATCAGCTATGCAAGCACTTGGTTTGCACCTGGTTTTTCCAGCACAACTGTGTCCTTGGCTTGTGTTTTGTAATTCAATGACAGAAAATGTAACATCAGAATGGGTTTTTGGAGTTGCATATGGGGAAAAAGGAAGCTGGGGTTTTTCACACGCTGGTGGATTCCTCCAGCCCAGTGTCATGAAAGAATCTGATAGTTTTGTAATTCAAAAAATGGGGTATGTGCTAGTGTCATGCTTCACCTGCTTTTTCTCCTAGATATGCCAGAATGATGGGGAATGTTGTCTGGGTTACCTGTGCGTGTGGGGCAAGTGCACAGAAGGTGTTAGCCGTGGTGAGAGTGGAACAAGATGTGACCCACGCCAAGAAGAGTGTGCTCCAGGGCTGTGTTGTACCCCCAGCAACTGTAAGATAGTCTCTCCTTGTGCCTTTTGCATTAAGGTCCTCCTTCTCCCTGCCTTGGACTCAGGGTGATAGCCCTGAATGCATTGTTATTCTTGTTGCAGATACCTGGCACTAGGTGGCACTGTTGTACACTGCATTCTAAAAGTATCCCTGCATAAGATTGAAGTGGAAAAAGGCAATCCCTTGTTTGTTTTTTTAAGCCTCTTTGTTGCAATAGTTCCTTCTTGGTCTGCTCATTCTTCTGTTGCTATTTGCTATGTTGCACTGCAGTACATTTATGCTGAGTGGAACAGAAGAGCAAGGAGGGAACAAGAAAGATCACATATACTTCTAGGCACTCCAGAAAAGTCCAAGAACTGATTTTCTGGTTCAATATTCTAGCAGCAGACAGGGATGAAATACCATACAGGCAAATAGACTAAATCAACAGTGTAACCACAGAACAGCTGACTACATAGGAATAGTATCCTAACAGGTCAGTGAAAATGCCATTATATTCTTGCTGCACTTCCCAGAGTTCTCCTTAGCATTATGTCAGTATTGTCCAGAGCAGAATCTGCCTGCAATATTTCCTGCTCCAGCCCCATTCATTTCAGTTGAGCTAGCATCTCCGTCAGATGTTGTCCTCTGAATGAGCATATAACCTCTCCCAACCTCTGTCATGTCTCTGATGCAGCTCTCCCATTCCCAGTCTGCGCTCCCCATCCAAAAGAAGGAGAGGCATGTCGGAACCGCAGAGGTACCCTCCTTGGACTAATTGGGTGGGGCAGCCTGGCAACGTTTGCCAAACCTGGCCAGTATTGTCCATGCGCCCAGGGATTGAAGTGCAGAACTAAAAGGTAAGAAGAATTCCGTCTGAGCGGCATCATTTTCTTCTTTTTTTCTGTCATTTCTGTCTTTGTCGTAGCTTCAGAACCTCCCAAATGGACAAGAGAGGGATCTCATGAACGTAGGCAGAAACACATGAACAGCAAGTATGGCTGCTGCCATCATATCCTATTTTCTTCTTCAGAAGTGGCTGCTGGAATACACTCTTGAGTATGGTCCAGGATGCTGCTGTTGCACCATAAACACCTCTACCTAATTGTGAGCCATTATAGCTGCTTAAGAACATGTGAAAAGCCCTGCTAGATCAGGTCTAGGGCCCATCTAGTCCAGTTTTCTGCACCTCACAGCAGCCCATCAGATGCCTCATGGAGCACACAAGACAACAAGATATTTGCATCTTGCTGCCACTCCCCTGCATCTGGCATGCTATTTACCCTCGCTCCCCCCAGTGAAGACACCAGATGCTTCAGCAGTGAAGACTGAGAGCACCCACTTAAACAAGACCACATTGCCTCATGTTCCAGTAAGAAAGGAACATAAAGCGATGGGTGGTCTTTGTGGTTGGGAAGTTTACTGAAACCAAAACAAAATCTGATCATCATCTCCCAGAAACAGTATAGGACGACACTGCCAAGTGGGAGATTAGCTTTTGTAAGATTTTACCCCTTAGTTCTTCAATTTGAGATCAAATTTGACTGAAGATCCAGGGTCAGGATCTTCTGCAGTTCTAAGTAGCATTCCCAGGTGATTGCCTTGAAGATCAGAGTAGTGGCACTCTAGGAGAAGAGAGTGTTTTACCCTACTCTTCCATGCCATTTTCACAATATAAATCTTTCAGCTGCAATTAACTCTGAAAAAAGACAGATATTGATGTTGTTTGTCCCTTGTGATCGTCATAGAACTAGCAGCAGCATTAGGGGATGGGGGTTTATGGGGGGGCAGACCATTAATGGGGGGCAGACCATAAAGATCATCTCTCTCTCTCTCTCTCTCTCTCTACATATGTTTCCTGATCTTCAGAGCAGCCACCTGGAGCTGCCAATTAGCAAAAACAAACAATATCTGACAAATTCTCATCACAGATCTCCCACCTGTGCCTAGTTTGACCCTCTGGTGATTCATTCAGCTGAGCCTGCAATCCTAACCACACTTTCCTGAGAGTAAGCCCCATAGGACTTACTTCTGAGTAGACCTGGTTAGAATTGTGCCCAGAATCATACCTTAGTAAACATTTGTATCCTATTTTGTGAGGCTGATTTAAAATATTGCTATTTAACCAATTAATTATTCATTTACATTATTAATAAATACATTTCACATGCATTTATCTTGTCAAAGTACTTCAAGGTGGAAATACTGTAGCCTGTCTTGTGACATGTCTGTCACCCATGCAGCCTTGCCACTATGTTGTTTTTTTCTCCTCCTAGGTATGCAACAATTTCCACATGTGAAAAGCCAGAGGACAGCCTGGCTGGTAACAACCTTGGCCTGCAGCTGTCTTTCTTCCAGCCAGTCCTGATGCGAAGGGACAAAGAAGATTACTATGATGATGCTGGGCAAGATGGACAACTGGCAATAGTCAACCTGCCCAGAGGCTCTTATTCCATGGAAGGCATTGGCCAAGCCAAGGGGTTGAGTGAAGTCTATGATGAAAAGAGACAATCACCATGGGAGGAGGAGATGGAGGAGATGGATGATCCCAACCCATCAGATTTCCAGGAACTCAAACAATTGGCTGACCAAATGGGGCAGTACTTTGGGCCTGGCTTCTACTAATTACATGTGCTCTTTGCCCAAAATTTTCATGGCTTGTTACTCCTTCTTGCTCTTCACCCTGTTCCATATCTTTCTTCTTTGCTTCTTTTGAATTCTTCCTTTCAATCTTCTGATTTATGATTCTGCACAGCAAGCAACACTGAAATGTGTTTTTGTTAATTAAATCTTTCACATCATATTATGAGCCAGGCAAATGTTCTATTCTCATGGGAAACATAATTCCTTTATAGTGAAAAATGGATCATGTTTCATTAAATATCCTCTCTAATAAAATCTTGGGGCTAATTTAGAAAAAAACTGCATTCAAAAAACTGCAAACTGCCCCCCAAAGGGCCTTCCCAGTGCTCCTGTAATTGAGATGGGGGAGGAGGTGCAGTGCCTGGACAGCATCCTCATGATGGGGGGAGCAAGAGTACACCAGCAAGCCCTGCGCCCTCCCACTGATGTGTTCCTGAAGTCCCACCTTCCCTGAAGAAATGTCCTCTATGGGGAGAGATCCTCCCTATACTTCAAAAAGTGGGGCTGATTTAAAGAATGTGAGGGGCTGGAGCATGCTGGGGAGGGGCTTGCTGGCACACTCTGCTCCCTCTCCTTTGCTGGGAAAATGGAGCAGGGAAGAAATCTCAACACCTACTACTTTACTGCACAGGTGTTAAGCCTGCCTCTTGGTGATGGGCTTAGGGCGCAATCCAGAGGAGAGGATGGGCCAGCACAAGTCCCTTACGTTGGCCCACTGGTGTAGCAAAAGTGCTGTAAAGCATTTCCACACCAGTGGGAGTGGAGGGAGGCTGGTGCAAGCCTGCTTTGCTGGACTAAAAGGTGAGTCCAAGCCGGCCAAGCTAGGCCAGTGCAGGGGTCTGTGGGGCATGGGGGAGGGAGGTGTTTTGGGGTGAGGGCAGGCGGGTGGGCAGCAGGTGAAGGGGGAGAACCAAGATCCGGCACTTATGCCAGATCCTATCCCCGTTCCTGGGTAGCTCAGATCTGTGCCAGCTCTTTAGGTGGTGCATATCCGAGTAGACCCATTGGGGCTGCTGTGGCATTACCTGGGGTTGGCTTTCAGCGCCAACCCTGTGTTGGATATGGGGCAGGTCCGCCAGCCTGCCTGCTCCATGGCAGGTTAGGATTGAGCTACCCATGTAACATATACTAGAGAGACCAGGCTATACAACCTTATTTTTGTTCCATGGAGGTCTAACCCTCAGTTTTAGTCCTGTGTCTGGTTATGATGCATGTAAATGGCCACCTGACACAGAGGCTCTGAATTCTGTGTTGAGCTGCATCTCCCAACATTCCCGCTTCTATACAATGGTTAAAGGCATAGGCACTCTGTCCTCCGCCTTTGTATCTGATAACTCTATTTATCACCATGAGGACCAGAAATGTGAGTGGAAAAAACAGAATTCGAGGCTCTCCACAGTCTGTTTCAAGGAGACACTTGTGTGTGTATGAAATGTAAGAGTGGAAGGTTTAAGTTGTGGAGGGGAATGGAGTATCCGTTCTGCCAGGGCTACCAGATGCAGAGGGGGACGGAAAGAGTGCCTCTACCTTTAACAATTGTCTGGAAGAGGGATTTTGGTAGGTGCCACTTTTAAACCCTTCCATGTTGAGCTGCACCTGCACAAATTCCCACTTCTAGATAATGGTTAAAGGTAGAGGCACTCTGTCTGTCTGCCCCCCTTTGCATCTGGTCACCCTACTTATTGCCCTTTATAGTCTCTCATCTGAAGCTAGAGAAATCCCACTGGAATTCAAGAACTCTGAATCCTTCTGAGTAAGCGTCTCAGATCTGACAGTGTGGTGGCTGGGTTTTAGGATAGCTTGACACAGGTTTAGGGGCCAGTCCTATCCAACTTTCCAACGCTGGTGCAGCCACAATGCAATCCCAATGAAAGGGAACAAACATTCCCTTAACTGGAGGAGACCTCTGTGTCTGCCCCCCAACTGCAGGATGCAGCGCATGTCCTGTTGACACAGCAGCACCGATGCTGGAAACTTGGATAGGATTTGGCCCTTAGCCCTTCTGATGACCAACTCCCCCAAGTAGCCACCTCCATCCCAAGGGGCTTAGAGGAGTGGTAGGGTGACCAGGTGCAACGGGGGACAGAGTGCCTCTACCTTGAACCATTGCATAAAAGAGGAAATTTTGGCAGGTGCAGCTTTTTAAACCCTTCCCTGTTGAGCTGCACCTGCCAAAACTCCCTCTTCTAGGCAGTGGTTCAAAGCAGAGACACTCTGCCCCCCTTTGCACCTGGTCACCCTCCTTATATCCCTCCTGTCCTCTCCCCTTCTGTGTCAAGTTTTAGATTGCCATCTCCTCGGGGGCAGAGACCTGGCTTCATGGTTCTTACAGTGCAAGCACTCTGTCCTCCCCCTTTGTAGCAGGTCACCCTGTGCCAAGGGAGTGCAATGGGTGCCAGGAGAAAAGGAGGAGGTGGGAGCGCAGGCAAAGAGCACCGTGGGGTGGAGAGAGGAGCCAAGGAGGGACAATGGGAGAGTCACACTTCTCCCCCACCTAGCAAAATGTCTCCACCTGGGCACACAGAACAGGCGCGCGCCCCTGAGCCTGAGCTGCGCTTTCGGATTTTCCCGCCAAATCAACGCACAACGGCCGCAGCAGGATCCCTCCGCCTACTCATTTGTGCCCTAAAGCGACCGCGCTTTGTTCCCCTCCCCGCCCGTCGCGGAGGGATCTCTCTCCGCCCCTCCTGCTTGACTAGTAAAAGAAGTTCCGGCTCTCCTAACGTCTTCTCTCGCTGTCAGTTAAGTCAGTTCTTCACCTGGGACTGAGGGTGTCCCTCCTCAGCCTCCTCCTCATAGCAGTTTGAAGCATAAACAGAGCTCTGGCACGAAAGAAAACGGCTTCCCACTCAGGCTGGTGCACAAAAACACCCCTCACCCATTAATTAATTAACCATTAATTAATAGTTGAGCTGAGCAAACCACATCACACCTCAAATCTGAGGAAGGCAATTGAGTAACTGACATCAATAATCAATCAGACAATTAACCTTCAATTAATTAACCCATTATTTAATGGTTAAGCCCAAGCAAACTGCCTCAGGCTCCAAATCTAAGGGAGACAATCCTGTAACTGACATCAATTAATTAATCCATTAATTAATGATTAAGCCCAAGTAAACTGCCTCAGGCTCCAAATCTGAGGGAGGCAATGCTGTAACTATCAATCAATTAATCCATTAATTAACGATTAAGCCCAAGCAAACTGCCTCATGCATCAACTCTGAGGAAGGCAATCTTGTAACGGACATCAATAATCAATTAACCATCAATTAATTAAGCAATTAATTAACCCATTAATTAATGGTTAAACCCAAGCAAACTGCCTCACATGCCAAATCTGAGGAAAGCAATCGTGTATAACAGCTTTGGTGTCTTCTCATTAAATTTTTTAACTCCAACTTCCAGTTGAATAATTGGTACCAATTATTCAGATTTGAATCAACATTACTAATTTAATTTTACTATTATGATTAATACAACTATTTATCCAGAATTGATTGCCAAAAGTGCTATAGTGACCCTAGGTCATTATACACTGGGCTTAGCTTGTGGAAGAATGGTGCCGCATCAACACTGACAAACAATAAACAACTGGGGGAAAATATGAAAAAGTGGTGCTCCAATTAATATTCATGCCACTCCAGATCTGTTTGGAGTTTTTAAAATATTAGGTTTATATCCGTTATTGCAGCGGTGTCAAACTAAGACCCATGGGCCAAATGTGGCCCCAGAAGCAATTTATCTGCCCCCCATTAGGTTTTCCCAACTTGATAATTGGGCTCTTTCATATCTTGAAAAACATTCCAGATTTGTTCATTTTCTCTTTTGTCATTTGCAGCTAATGAATTTCTATGTGAGAACAAAGTGCTTATTTCTGACCATCATCTGCCTTATGATGTCTCTTTTTAATAGTGGCATTTCTGGCCCTCACCAGGCACCATGAATGCAAGGTGAACAGATGTCATATTTTTCCAGGACATGTCCTCTTTTTTAGTCTTGTGTCCTGGAAAAGAACTTAAAATGTCCTCCTGTTCCCTGTGAGCAGGCCACTGCAGGCAGCTCATAGCCTTCTTGTAATTAGTAAATTATATGCAATAAATTATATGTGATACAGTTTTAAATTTAATAATAAGTAATATAGTGTTTACATTAACCACACAAAATCAATATACAAGTGTTTTTAGCTTTTATTTCATCATGTCCTACATTTTGAGGTGCTTTGTCCTCTTCTGCAGTTATGACATCTGGTCACCCTGCAATGAAACCTTTGGCCCTTTGTATGAAATGAGTTTGAAATTCTTGAATTACAGTTTAACTTTTAGGCTTATCAGATGACTGATGCATGTTGGACATATGAGATGGTCATGCCTTTGGGTGTGTGTCCAGTTTATAAATGAGTTTAAGTTGTTATAATTCAACTAGGTGTTTTATTACTTTCACACAACCAGAGAAGTGATTATAAAAAGAACCCTTGCTTTGTGCATACTGGATTTGTTGTGTTATTTTGTTTGCTGTAGATAGAGAAGTGACTGAGTTGTCAGGAAAAGCATGCTTTTGTGGAGAAACTTATCTGTGTGCGATGATGGATGATATTTATCGCAAGTCTCTTGAAAATGTAGCAGTTGCAGAATTAACTGCAGTTTTGTCTCCAGAAAGTGAGTACAGTATTGACTATTCCTGAAATTGCTGGTCTTGTCCTAATATATATTTTGTGAGAAACATCTGTTCCTAGAGCCATATTTTTCCTCTTCAAAGTAGTGAAAGAGGACATCTACCTGGTGAAAGAGGGCTTCCTATGAGCTTGGACTACAGTTTGGGTTGCCGTTCTAAGCATACTCACTTGGAAATAAGGGAGCAATCCTGACCTGCGCTAGAGCAGGCAGACCAGCAGGCCTGCGCTACATCCAGAGAAAGTTTGGGCCAGAATTAGTGCAAGGTACAACCTAAGGCAAGGGGAAAACTTTCCCCTTACCTTGTGTCACATTGCACTGGCCCCAATGGATCTACTTGGATCTGAGCCACATCAGGAGGTGGCACAAACAAGTGTGCCAGCCTGGAATGGGATCAGGATCCAGCATAACCACTGGATCCTGGCTCCACCTCCCACTTGCCCGCCCTAGGAACACCCGCCACCTGCCCTCCCCCACCCTGAAACTCCTCCTCCCCACGCCCCCCAGACCCCCTGCCATGCCTGGGTCCGGTGTGAGACCCGTGTCTAGGTCCAGAAACTCCTTGCGCTGGCCTCCCTGACTCTAAAGTTGGCGCTGCGACACCCCCAGGTCAGCACAAGTGACTTGTGCTGGCCTAACCCAGGGGTTAGGATTGTGCTGCATCTCACATTGAAACCAACAGGTTCTAACTTGTGACTTGCAAAGGAAACTCCTTAGTCAACCTAAGATTTGCCCTGGCTACCAGATTTGCCACCATAAGATTTGCCACCATAAGATTTGCCCTGGCCACCAGAGTTAGAAGAAAACACCAGTAAAAAATGGGTAAAAACCCAAGCCATTGTCAAGCTAGGGATGTTTATCAAACCAGGACTTCTTTACACCTTTCAGTTTTATGAAAGATGGACAGCCCAATCCTAACTTGCCCTGGAACAGGCAGGCCAAGTGGTGCTGGTTGGAGAACAACTCAGAATAAGCGGATATATTTCCAGAGTTGTGCCCTAGCCACCCCATGGGGCTACTCAGATCTGTGCCAGCGAATTCACTGGTGCAAATCTGAGCAGCCTACATAAGGTTGCAGGCAGCAGTGGACCTGACATAGACCAAGATGGGGCAAAAGCCCCAGGCACTGGCCGCTAGGACCTCGCAGAAGCCTCGCTGAGGCTCCCGACGGGGCGGAAACCGTGCTTCTGGTTTCCCGGAAGCACAGTTTAAAGCAGCGGTGTCAAACTCGTTTTATACAGAGGGCCGAGGTTAGCATTCAGGGCACCTGCTGAGTGCCGGAAGTGATGTCATTAAGCAGAAAGTGACATCGTTAAGCAGCTGATGGCCAGAAATCAGCACTTTGTTCTCACAAAAAAACTCATTAACTGCAAATGACAGAAGAGAAAATATCAAATCTTAAACATATTTCAAGATATGGGAGTCCCCAATTTTCATGTAGGCTGCTTTTCAGCAGTAACACCTCAGCACTACTCAGCAGCTGAGAGCCTGAGGACCAGATAAAAAGTTTCTGGGGGCTGCATCCAGCCCCCGGGCCTTACGTTTGACACCCCTGGTTTAAAGCGTCGGGGAACCTCACAGAGGTTTTCCTGACACAATTGGAGATTGCACAAGGCTCTGTGAGCCTTAGGTGGGTGGGCGGCTTTTCAAACAAGGGGGTGCGGTGACAGCCCACGGGGGCGCCATCACGGACCTTTGCCCTGGGCATGGGGCTGGAGAGGTCCACTGCTGGTTGCAGGGCCTGGAAGTAGGGATTAGAATTTGACCTGCTCTGCTGTGGCCGATCCTGCCCCCCTCCTGGACCCAATCCCCTTCTCAGACTACTACTGCAAAACAGCATACAGTAGTTCTGTACCCTGTTCTGTCTCTTGTGTTGGTGTCCGTTGCTGGTGTGGCAGCAGTAATGCCTTGACTGCCTGATTTGCCTTGTAGCTCCATTACCAGAGGTTATAATGTTGTGTTTGTGCAACGCTTGTCTAGTCCCATGTTAAACTTTTATTGCTGAAGCAGTGGTTCACTGGATTGATCTATACATTTGCTTAATGTGGAAGGGTGTGAAGTTCTCCTGTTCAAACTACAGACAGTTCATCCAGGAGGCAACTGAAGCAGTCACCTCAGGCAGCGGATTGGTGGGAGGTGCTCTTCCTACTTGCCTCCACTGCTCTTCCTTCTACCACTCCCTGGATTGAAGAAGGAAGATGGGGACAGGAAGGAAGAGGAAGTGGGGAGGGGAGGAGGGTGCTGAGCTAGGATATTGGAGCATGAGAGGACAGAGGTTGGCACATCATGGAATAAAGGGGGGCAGCATTTGACATGCTACATCAGGAGTTCTTGGGCTGGCCTTGCACAGAGGTTACCTATCTTGATATCAGAATATTATATAATGACAGAACATGATTAGTATGGAATGAAGAAGTTAAATTTCAGCATTCTCAGCAGCTTGGTCTATTCAATACTAATTCTTATCAGGACCGGCCTTAGGGCAATTTGGCCAATTAGACTCCTGCCTGGAGGGGTCCCACACTGGGGCATCGAGTGGAGCACCTGCAGCCACAGCCAGCACCTTGCTCTGTAGCTGACACTCCGGCATGGAATCTTCTGGAAGTGGGGTAGAAGTCCTTAGTTTAGTTCAGTGCTTCCCAAACTTTTTAGCACTGGGACCCACTTTTTAAAATGACACTCTAGTCTATTGGGACTCACCTAGCTTTATGAGACAAAAATAGTTTCACTTTACCAGGCACTCAAGCCTCTGTTTTTATCCTTTTTAATATGGTGGGGGGCCCACCATTTGGAACATTTGTTGAGCGCCACATTCATTGGATCAGGACCATTCTGGTGCTGTTGCATTTCCCTCGGCCTGCCCTTCAAAATGGACAGAGGGCGCAATCCTAACCCCTTATGTCAGTGCTCTCCAGCACTGGCATAGTGGTGCCAGTGGGACATGTGCTGCATCCTGCAGTTGGGTGTCACTCACAGAGGCCTCCTCAAAGTAAGGGAATGTTTGTTCCCTTACCTCAGAGCTGCACTGCCCTTATGTCAGTGCTGGAAAGCACTGACATAAGGGGTTAGGATTGCGCCCTGAGGCACATTCACTCATTCACAAGTAAACATGCATGTGCTGCTCATGTTTCAGTTTACATAGACCTCAATATATTTTCCTTGCCAGCTAGCAAAGGAAACCAAAAATTGAGTTGTGACTCACTGATGGGAAACACTAGTCTAGTGAAAAAAGGAACACAAGAAACTTCAAAGAGACTGTTCTTAAAATTGCTAAACTGTTTGTATGAAGAAAAGTTGTTTGGGAATAAAATAAGATAAGATGCATGAGCTAAATGGATACATATGAAGGATATGGTATGAGGAAAAATAATGAATAGGTGAAGAATTATGAATTGAAATAAATGAATAGAATGGTATATTTGTAAGTTCTGTATAGAGTATATTTCCATTCTAGTGAGTGGACAGATCATTTTATGTTAACTTTGTTTTAGGCAAGTTAAGTCTATTCCAGTTTTTCTTTGATACAAACATGCATAGAAAATAGTCATTCTTCTTTTTTAAATAAAAGGGTATAATCTTTATCATTAGGTTAGCATTGATTTTCCTGCAGATAAATTTAGTAAGGAAAAGTCCTTACAGTCTTCCCTCTCAGCTAGATTTTCCCTTTCCCAGATAGGGATAGGCCAAGTTCAAATAGTTCCCCATCAAGGTTTTTTTCAAACAGATTTATTTTGGACATCCTCACCTCAATAATGGGATTGTAAATACATTTCATAACAGCCCCAGAAGGATGCCTTGGTATGCAGATAATCCGGCTTAGAAGAAAAAATCCCATTTATGTTAAATGTTGCTTCCTCATGTTTCTTAGCAATACCATGGGACAGCATTGGCGTCAGCAGCAAGACCATCATCATGAGTACAGCCCAGTGCTCTGAGGAACATGTTTTGAAATACACATTCAATGCCTGTGATCCAGAACAAACAGGTAGAAAGCTTTTTAAAGTCTGTTGGAAATATTCAGTCTTCAAGAGTAATGAGAGATCAGATTTTTGTTTTGTTTTCTTACGATGTGCAAGTGCCTTTCAGAATAACTTTACACCAGAAATCTTGGGTAACAGTCCAACTCCATGCTCATGTCAATACACACTAGCACACTAGGGAAAGTAGTAGCAATCTATGGTATCATTAATGGTAACAAGGCCTAAGAAAAACATGGACATTTTTATTTTTTTTTAATTAATTTTTATTGACTAGGATGTGCACAAATTATCCAATTATCTATAAACACTCCAAAGTTATGTAAATAGATTGTGCATATGGGTAAAGAGCAGAAAAGGTAGAAAAAAATAAGTGATAACAGAAATAAGAAGGGATATGGGGCGGGAAGGGGCAGTAATGGTACAAATCTAGCATTAAGACTTAAGAATAAGACATCTGCCTCATTTTTCTAGAAATTTCAGAACTTGTTTTCCACTCTCTTTGTTTTTAATCAACAGTTTTCATACTAAAATTCTATCTACTGCTTGTCATGTCACTATGGAAGACATTTGAAGGGAGCAGTGGTGTGTGGTCAGTGGACCTAGAATAGTATGCTCTATTAGCAAGTTATACAGCCTGTCCTTACTTGTGTACTTTACATATGAGATGTATGCCACCTGTCATTCATGCTCTAGCTAAGCTCCTCAGCCTAGAGCAGAGGTACAGCTATTTAAACCCTTCCATGTTGAGCTGTACTTGCCAACATTCCCTCTTCTCTACAAAAATTAAAGGTATAGGCACTCTGTCATCCTTTGCATCTGGTCACCCTGCTCCCAAAGGATTTGTCCATAGCTGCTTGAGAGACGCCTAGCAACTAAGGGCCCAATCCTATCCAACTTTCCAGCACCAGTGCAGCAGCAATGCAGTCCTGAGATAAGGGAACAAATGTTCCCATACCTTGAGAAGGCCCCTGTGACTGCCTCCCCACCACAGGATGCAGTGCACACCCTATTGGTACAGCTGCACCGGCACTGGAAAATTGGATAGGATTTGGCCCTAAAGGGTTGTAAAATATTTCTTTGCTTCTTTAACCATCTTTGCTTTTCTTACTATCTTTATTGTAACATAAAATAAACCATAAAATTAAACTAATACGTACTTCATTTCAGTGTGTATTCTTACTTCACAAGAATTCAGAAAGAACCTTTGCCCATGGCAAGACTGCTTTGGGATGTTCCAACTTAGATAATATAGGTGTGTGGAACAGACAGTTTGTATATTGAAGGGGTTTAACAATCAAAACCCAAGAAAGAGTAATTATCTCTTTTTTATAGATGAAAGGAATAAAGGCAAATACAAATTGTATTATGATAGATTGTATGGTTAGATGATGAGAGTGCTAAACCCAGGTTTCAACTCCATGTAAACTTTATGTTCAAGTTTTCTGCCTACCTGTGTTATTTACTCCACTTGTGTTCTGTTATAGGTGAAGTGTCTGTTTTCAGAATCATGGAATACTTACAGGAGATGACAGGGCAAAGCTGTGAAGACTGGAGATTTCAGTCTCTCTATAAAAGATTGGACCCAGAAGAAAGAGGGATCACTGTTGATTTTCCTACCTTCAATGCAGTTATGAAGGACTGGATCACAGACTGTCGACAGGATGGGTTTGTAATTATAGTAACTGGATGTTACTTTACAAACTTGTCTTGGCTTTGGAATGGAGTATTTGTTATGCAGGGTTACTGCTGGAGATGGTAGAGTACATTGCACTGAAGAAGATTAATGTCTTTGGAACTGCTTGAATGTGACAATCTTATGCTTGTGCATATATTTCTAATAAGGTTAGATCTTTTTGTCAAGCTCCTCTGCAGGGATACAACTTACATAGCTGCCTCCTAGCCAGGAAATGGAAATACACAAACTTTGTATCAAGTGCATCTGTCTCTTGCCCCATTTCTCTCTCTAGTCATTGCATGCGTGTAGTTGAGTGTTATAGTCCTGTACTTCTTAAAATATCCCCAGCCCCCATCCTGGCTTCCTGTGCTGCTGTGCTCTTTCTGTGCCCATGTTTCATTTTTTAAAATAGCAGCCTTAATTTTCTCAATTGTTAGTGGAAATGGCAGAAATTGTTGCTGAGTGGCATCTAAAACAGGAAGAACAAGACAGAAAAAAAACAATTTCCAAATCTATATTCATAGGGTCCTCCATTTCACTATATAATTAAGGGTGCAATCCTAACCCACTTTCCAACACTGACATAAGGGCAATGCAGCTCTGATGTAAGAGAACAAACATTCCCTTACTTTGAGGGGGCCTCTGTGAGTTCTAACGAACTGCAGGATGCACCACCCGTCCCATTGACACAGCTATGCCAGTGTTGGAAAGTTGGTTAGGATTTGGGTTTAGAGTAAAAGAGTTATGTGCATTTATATCTCTGGAGAAGATATGCATTATATTTTCTTCCTCTTTAATAAGAAAAAAAATCTTTTGTTTCTTCTCTTACTCTACTGATTAGTCAGGCATCTCTGTGGTGGTGGATAAATATTTCTGTCATTACAGAGTAGGGAAAGCAACTGTAAGAGAGTGGGACAAATAAAGAAAAGTCATCCAGTGTTGATTTACTTTATCAGGCCTATAAGGCAGGAGCGGTGACGGTTAATCTGATGTTTTATCTTGGAGATTAGATGGAACCCAAGAACTAGGCAAGTTTATAGGCCACAATTGCTTGTTGCCATCTGGTAGGTGTCTGTGAAAAGGAACAAATAGAGAAAGAGAAGACATTGTCCTTAACTTTCTAAATACAGAGTACTTAATGACCCAGCAGCTTTTGGTACTGTGTACTTACTGACTTTGCTGGAGTCATGGCTCTTTTGATTTCTTCGCAGCAATGAGGAAACTTGGGCAAGCATATCTATTTTAAAATGCAGTCTGTTTTTCAGAAAAATGCTTCTCTGCATGCACAAAATGGATAAGTTGAGAGCAATCTTTTACCCCAATATGTTGGTGGAATGTGTTGTGCTGAATAGTTCATGAAAAGGGAAAATTGTATTTTGGTTTGGATTCTGTATATCCAAATAAGGTGTTCTGCCATCTGTGCAAAGTATCTAGAAAGTCTTTCTTTTTTGGAGGTCGTGGAATACTGCTAGGTTAGAAAGGGATGTGGCAAATTAAAGTTCATAAGTACAGTACTAGTATTCTTATTACTAAGAATACTAACAATAACAATTGTTAATTGTTAACAATTATATAATGAAAATAATAACAATTAACAATAATAACAATTTAGAAATAGAAAACCTCAAGAAGGGGATAGAAAGACACATGTCTGTAGGAAATATATGTTTGCTATTCAGATATATGGTCAGTTCTTGTTATCTGCTTGGGTTAGGTTCCAGGAAAACCCAGTGGATAGCAGATTCGCAGATAATGAACTATTAATCCTACAGATCAGTGGGTACCTGGGGGGTACCATCAGAAGAATTCAGCAAAGATCTTCAGGACACCAGTAGAGCGCAGCAGAAAGTGCCAAAATATCTCTGAATGCTGCAAGGACTTCTCAGAGGCTGCAGGGACCTTTAGAATGGCACCCGCAACCAGCACAGACTCCTTTAATATGACCAGCGGAAGCTTCCACTGGCCATTTTAAAGGGGTCCATGCTGGTTGCGGGTTCCATGTCAAAGCCTGCAGCCTCCGGAAGGTCTCTGCATAGTGGATAATAAGAATAGAGGTGCAAATAATTATAATGAGAGAAAGTAGCAATTCTACACTGCACAGATAAGCAAATTTGCAGATAGCGAATTCACATATAACGAGAACTGACTGTAATAGTGTGCAAAAGACTGTTTAACAAATTAACCCATTTCTGCCCAGCCCACAGGTGTACACATTTGATCCCAGTTGCGTATATGCAACATTGGGCAGAAATGGTCTTTCTAGCAATGAAGAAAGTCTGAAGATATGCAGAATGCAGAAATTCGCAGTGTCTTGACTTCTCTTAACTCTGATCACCAAATCGAATAAGGGTTATGTCCCCACATGCAGTTATAGGAACAGTTTCAGGAACTGCTTAGGAACAGAAAGGCTGGCACATGTAAGAGATAATTTTGCAGTTTTTCCTCTGGGCCCCAGAAATCTGAATAGCCAGAGGGGAAAAAAGTCTTACTGGTGAGTTATTTTTCTCCCTACCTCTTCCATGAACAGCCTTGGTGAAAGCTGCCGGGGAAGGACAAAATGGAATTAAGATATGTCTCAAATTCTCACTTTTCCAAATATATATATTTTTGTTCACTCCTCTGTTCTAGAAGATCAATGGGCAGTTATATCCAGAGAATGTGGATCCTGATTACTAAGCGCAGTTGAGATCAACAAGACATGTTGGTCATGACTAACTTGATATTGATTTCAGTGATACTTACAGCCCAATTCTAAGGTCCAGGGCCATCGCGAGTAATAGCGGCGTCCAAATAGCCACCACTGTATGCTGCAGAGCCTGGACCAGCCGCCTGTGCCTCCTTGGGGTAAGGGAACAAATGTTCCCTTAACCTGTGTTGAGTTCTGCTGGGGGCAATGGGATGTGTGCCCGCTAAATAGCAGGCACAGAACTGAGGAGGCACATGGTGGGTGGAATGGCTTGGGAAGGGGCATAGGATTCAGCAGCAGCCCAGGCTTGATCTTCCCCTCTTTCTGGCCTTCTTCCACCCAGTTCCATTCTCTCTCCACCCTCCCCCCCCAAAAGCCTCACCAATGGCTGGCAGGAACACCTACTGCTGGCCACTCCAGCATAATGTTCATAATTTTTGCAGAATGGCATTCAAGGTAGCCCATATCATTGTTGCCATAATGTGTGTGGGGGGGGGGGGGGGAGGAGATTTGCAATGATTAGTGATGGCTAGGGCATAATAATAATATTATCATGGAACAGAGTGGTAGCGATGCATCTCAGGCTTACCAGATTTTTTTTGCCTTTTTTTGTAACAAAAGAGAAGATGCAGCAGACCTGATGAATAGCATCCAAGACCTACAGCATGGCAATAAGCAGCTGGAAGTGCAGAACATCAAACTGCAAAGGACTATTGAGGCTGCGGAAGAGCTTAACTCAAAACTCTCTGAGGAGATATTTGAACTGAAGGGGAGGCTGAGAGGGTAAGTGTTGAGAGAGGGACCATTGATTAACACCTACTTATGTTTGAGTTTGGACTGTGAT
Organism: Tiliqua scincoides; assembly: GCF_035046505.1. Taxonomy (NCBI): domain Eukaryota; kingdom Metazoa; phylum Chordata; class Lepidosauria; order Squamata; family Scincidae; genus Tiliqua; species Tiliqua scincoides. The sequence goes on from NC_089825.1 coordinate 119,094,133, forward strand.
TCTCTCATTTTAATTTTAAGCCCCCTTCCCCCATTTGATCTCCCAGTCTTTTATGTCCTTTTCTTATCATCTCCTTTGACTTTTTCTTGCATAGCTTGATAGTAGTGATGGCAGGCGGGTGCATTCCAGATCATTGTAACTGAACATCTTCCATGCTTTATTACAGCGGCCAGCAAGCCCTGGAACAAGCACGGGTTATGGCAAATGAATTGGAGGAGCTGAAGGTTTTTTCAAAAAGTTTGGAAGAGGAGAATAGTAAACTTCACACAGAAGCCCGACAGCTGGTAGGTACTTCTGAAAGTTCCGTTTAGCTAGTACAGTTGATCCATACACCTGTCTCTCGTAATAGTTGTGCACAGTCTGCATTATTTATACAGTAACAGTTGGATTTTATGATTGAAGATGGCTTGTATCCAAGGAAGGTGAATCTTGACGAAGCACCATGGAAATGAATGAAACTTCAATGAATTATATCTAAAATGTCCCATTGATTTCAATGATTCTTAGTCACAAACTCACTTTCTTTGAATACAACCACTTGGATTTTCCTCACAGTCAGTTGCTCTGAAACTAGAAAAGCTCCTGAAGTTTTTCATGTTACTACATACACATGGCAATGTGTTGTGTGTGTGGATCATCTTTCCCTGCAGTTTCCTTGTGGACAATCCTGTGAACTATAGCTGGATTCCCAGTAATTGCTGTTCATAGGATTGTTTATAAGCAGTCATTGTGGATGAAACATTTGCACAACAATTTTTTGTATGTATGCAGACACAATAAACACTCCAGGAATCATTGTTTGGCTACAAACTGCTTTGTTGAATGCTGGATTCATAATGGTCAATCAAATTGTTTTTCCCAAATAACTTTAGGAAAAACAGCAGCAGATCCTCTGTGTTCAAGTGGATAACCTGCATGAGGAGGTGAGCAGCAGCGGTAACAGGGTTTTTTTGTTTGTTTTTTAAAAGATGAAATCAGCCATGTCAACATGTAAATGGGACAACTTGAGGAAATGCAAGAAAATGACGTGTGTGGTTCAGCTGAGGAAGTGTCTGCTTTTTCTGCATTTGTGGCATGAGGCTACAAGAGAGATCTTGCTGCCAAATGCAGAGTGTAATAGAAAGGAATAATCTTCTATTACATAAACAGTCACTTTACACATGATGATGTTTCATACAAGAAGTTGCATGTGTCTGACCACTATACCATCACATGTGAGGAATATACATTGTTTATTTCACTGCACATAGATAGTGCAGGAGCCCTCCCCCATCAGTATCTGTCTCCATTTCCTCATTCAGCTGGAAAATAAACTTGCTAAAAGCCTAGTTGATATAGCTAATTGGTTCAGCATAAAGGGAAACAATAATACTAACAGTTGAATTTTTCTTGTAGAACAAGAAGCTGCTCCTGGAAAAAGAAAGTTCTAAGCGTAAAATCAAAGAGCTATTTACAGAGAAGGCCAAAATGCAGGTACTAGTGAATTGAAGATCACATACCATTTACTTAAAATGTTGGTGTTAAACTAATTTAGCAAATGTTTATTGTATGTTATGTTTGTAATATAAATGTTTATTGTTGTTTGGACTTGTTGCTAAATTTTTGTAATTAGGAGTTATTTGTATTTCTGTTTCTTTGTTGCAGTTCCAACTTTGTGAATATGAAAGTCTTATCTCTTGCAAAGATACAGAACTCAATGAGGTATAAGCTATACAGAAAAAAATGCCCAATTGAAAATGTGAAATTAAAGCTTTGTGATGAAGCTGAGAATCCTGGGAATTCCTGTTTTGGTAGATTTGGTGGCATTGTGAAAGGTAGTAGAAGCAGCTATGACTGTAGGATGACAAGGTCTCAAGTTGTACATAACATCAATCAGAGGTAGATTTCTTGTTACACAACGAGCACCCTGAGTTTAACAAAAGGTTATCTTATAAACTTCCATACTGGTGAGTTCAATTGACAATTTACTGAGGAATAGTTGATGCTATAGCAGTCAGTCATTTGCAACATCTATTCTCTGTAAGGATGACCATTTTTACATTCCATTTTTCAACCTATAGTCCCCCAAATAGCCAACATAAATAAAAACATGAAAACTGAAACAAGAATATAAAAGAGCAGCAATACAAGAATGAAATTACAGCAGGTAATCTCATTTCAATCTGAAAAAGGCTATTTGCATTTGTTGCATATGTACCATGATAAACTACTACATAGTAAATTATGTGTAAGGTTGTCATCCAATTAAAGAAGTTGGTTAATTGTATGAATTTTAGTTGATGAGCCAATTGATTACATTTGCATATGGGTTAAAACAATAGTTCTGAATTAAAAAGTGGATTTCCTTTGTTTTTAGATTATACATGTCCCAGTCATGTGCATCATCTTAGCAGAGCACAATATAGAGAGTGAAAAAATGGGATGAAAATATAAATAAAAGGCATTCCCTCTTATGTGAGAGAAAATGAGAAATACCTCTTCTCAGATAGTGTTTTTGCCACCTGAAGTTTTCATATGTACTTGAATTAAAAATCATTCATATTTTTAAAATCTGCTACCTGCTGCACCCATTGTGGTTGAATAAAATTTTTTTAATTGATAAATGTAATAAATTACTTGATTAAATGTCGCAGCCCTATTTGTGCAAATTTCTGAAGGTTTTTATGTGTAATACATTCTTCCTCCAACAACAGAGAACATGGAGAACAGAAGATAATGATTTTTTTTTTTAAGAAGCTTTGCTTCTGGGATCACTAGGTGTCACTGCAATCTCATGGCTAGGCAAAGCTTGGTTATCAAACAAATCATACATTTAAAAAACATGGGTCAGTGACAGAGGTTTCTATAATTCACTCTTTACTTTGATATGGGACTGAAGCTGCAATCTTATGCATACTTACCTGGAAGTAAGAAGTACAGTACAGTACGTATTAAGAATTCTGAGTGGACAGGTATAGGATTTCAGTGTCAGTTACTCCTTTATTTCCTTAGTTTTGGTAATTTTTTGTTTACAGAAAGTGAAACAAACTAAAGAGTTGACAGTGGCTCTGGATGAGTATCAAATGGTGGTACAGGTAAGGGGAATATATTTGGGACCAGCAGAAGCCTCCCCAGAGTGCCAGATGCATTATAAAGTTTGCATAGGTTGTATCCATAGTCATTACTAGTCATTAGTAATTTCTAATGAAATGAATGTGGCTTTCATAAGTTTCATTGAATTCAGTTGTGCTTAGTAATGACTCACTTTGTATACAACATCATTTGATTTTGCTTGGGGTGTACAAATGTAGTTCTTTCTGTGTTCACAAAATCACATGTCAGAATTGGCAGCACAATATGTAACAACTTCCCACCAGATCAGGGGGTGGGCTCTTAGGATGTACAGCACCCCAAATGTGCTTTCTTCAGTTTATGGGAGGTACCTTAAAGGCCTGTCTCAGGGAGGATGTGTGTACACTTCTGACAAGGGTGGTGGGCTGTCATGCACCAGGTTCTCTTTGTTATCTTCATCTAGGAATTGAAACTGGAAGTTAGCAGACTTCAAGATCAGCTGTGCCAATCCTACAAAGACCGAGAAATGTAAGTGTTAGCCCAATTAGTTGTGCTTTTTCTCTATTGGGGAGGAGACTATCCAGAGTGAGTTATTTATTTATTTATAGAATTTATATCCCCCCTTTCTGTCCCAGTAAAGGGCACTCAAGGTGGCTTACAAAAGAAATCATATAAAAGCATAAAATGAAACATAGTTTCATTTTTAAAATAAAACATTTAAAAACAATAAAACTTGGAACCCAAAATTAAAATAAATAAATAAAAATAATAAAAAAGCATGCCCCCTTGTGTCAGCATTAAGACTTCTTTAAATAAAAAGGTCTTAAGCTTCCACCAAAAGGATTCTAAAGAGGGAGCTGTTCTCAGTTCTAGGGGGAGGGAGTTCCACAGACGGGGAGCCACCACCAAGAAGGTCCTTTTTCTTGCCGCCATCCCCCTCACCTCCACTGGTGGCAGCACAGTCAGAAGGGCCCCCTCTGATGACCTGAGAGGATGGGTCGGGTTGTACGAAAGGGTTGTATGTATTGTATTTGTATGTTCAAATACCCTGAACCTGAGCCATATAGGGCTTTAAAAGTTAAAACTAGCACTTTGAATTTAGCCCAGAAACGAACTGGCAGCCAGCATAGCCACCGAAACAGCAGCCTGACTGAGTCGAACCAGTGAGCCCCAGCAACCACACGGGTGGCTACATTCTGCACTAATTGTATTTTCCAGACCTTCTTCAGAGGCAGCACCACGTACAGCGTGTTGCAGTAGTCTAATCTGGATGTCACTAGGGCATGGGTCACTGTGACCAGGTCTGAACGACTCAGGTATGGTCGCAGCTGTCAAATCAGCCGAAGCTGAGCAAAGGCTCCCCTGGCCACAGCCGACACCTGGGAATTCAGGAGCAGCTGCAGATCCAGGATCATCCCCAAGCTGCAGACTTGCTCCTTCAGAGGAAGTGCAACCACATTCAGAGCAGGACGGTAGTCCAGTATCCGAGTCTTGAACTTCTGGACCAGGAGAAGCTCTATCTTATCAGGATTCAATTTCAGCTTGTTCGCCCACATCCAGCTCCCAACAGTCTCTAGACAGCAGTCCAGAACTTTGACTGCCTCCTTGGAATCAGGAGGAAAGGAGAGAAAGAGCTGGGTGTCATCAGCATATTGATGGCACCCTATCCCTAACCTCCGGATGACCTCTCCCAGTGGCTTCTTGTAGATGTTAAACAGCATGGGGGACAGAATGGAGCCTTGCAGCACCCCAAACCTAAGAGGCCAAGATGCCGAACAAGCATCCCCCAACACCACCTTCTGGGATCTGTCAGCCAGGAAAGAGCGGAACCACTGCAGGACAGTGCCTCTAAAGCCCCAACTCAGCCAACCGACCCAGCAGGACACTATGGTCGATGATGTCGAAGGCCACTGAGAGGTCCAGCAGGACTAACAGGAACACATTCTCCCTGTCCATTCCCCAGTGCAGGTCATCCACTGTTGTGTCACAGCTCCTCCCCACTGGGTATCGTGCCCGCTTAAGGCTAGTTAGTTTCCCTTTGTTAACTCACCAGGGCAGTAAGCACACATCAGAGTCAGGTCCCAGTCCAGTAAATGCAGATTGCCAAATCACAGTCCAAAGTCAATATGCCGGGTCACAGTCCAAGGTCAAAGTCCAGGTAAGCTAGTTAGTCAATGCAAGGTGCCAAATCAGAGTCCAGAAACGATATGCCAGGTCACAGTCCAAGGTCAGATGCCAGTTAGTTATGTCTCCTTCAAACATTCACTCCTCCTACAACCCACAATCCTTTCTATCTCAGGTGCTCCTTATAGCCTGAGGGATCTCCTTGCCTCTAGTGGCTGCAGCTGTGCAGCACATCTCTTGCAGAAAGGCCTGGCCTTAACACTTAAAGGGGCCACTGCAGACACCACACTCTCCTCACCACACCACACTGCAGACACCACACTCCTCACCAGATCTTCCATGGTTCCCATACATCCACCAAGGCAGTCTCTGTCCCAAAACCTGGCCTGAAGCCAGACTGAAAAGGATCCAGATAATCCAGCTTCATCCAAGACCTTCTGGAGCTGGGATCCCACCACCTGCTTGATCACCTTGCCCAGAAATGGAATATTAGAGACTGGCCGGAAGTTGTTCAAGTTAGTAGGATCCAGGGAGAGTTTCTTTAGGAGGGGGCAAACCACCACCTACTTCAAGGTCGGTGGCAGTACTATCTCCCTCAGAGAAGAATTCACCACCCTCCTTGTCCACTTGGCAAGTTCCCCCCCCCCCCCCCCGCAGATCTAATTAGCCATGCTGGACAAGGGTTGAGCAGGCAAAAAGATGATCTCCAGAGAATCCTGTCCACATCCTCAGGTTCTACAAACTGGAGAGAATCCCACAAGATAGGGTAGACAGATGTCCCAGGGACATCACTAGGTACTGCTAACGTGGCGTCCAAGTCGTACAGGATCTGATTGACTTTGTCTGTCTGCGAAGTACTTAGCGAACTCATCACAGCGAGCCTCCGTGTGCTCCTCCCCATCAGTAGGAGGGGTGAGATGGAGTAGGCCACGAACCACATGGAAGAGCTCAGCCAGATGGTTCTCCTCGTATGCGATGGCAGCAGGAAAAATATGATCTTTTAACTGCTGCTGCTGCCCTAGAATAGGCTCCGAGATGGACTCTGGCCTCGTGTGTGGTTAGCCTCAGCACAAGTCTTTCGCCACCATCGTTTCATTGTACACAAGTTCTCAGAAAACCAAGGAGCTGCTCTTACTCTGCGGTTGGGCAGAGGCTGCTCAGAAGTGATCTCATCCAGGGCCCTGGTCATCTCCTCATTCCAGAGATCAACCAGGATGCCAGGTGAGTCGACAGCTCTGGCAACAGGAAAGTCCCCCAGAGCCCTCAGGAATCCATCCGGATCCTCAACCTTCTGGGGCAGACCATACAATGTGGCCTCCTGCTGCTGAAGCAAGTGGCTGCAATAAGCTTAAATTCCACCAGGAAATGATCTGTCCATGACAAAGGAGTTATCTTAATCTCCTCCACACCCAGATCACCATCAACCTGCCCAGCAGTAAACACCAGGTCCAGCATGTGTCCCACATCATGTGTTGGGACAGATAGAGAATATCTGTCTCAGAGAATGACCCATGGTTGCCATGGGCGGCCATGAAGTCCTGAGCCTCAGCCGTCCTGGGGGCCTTAGCATGGATGTTGAAGCCCCCCAGCACTAATAGGCGAGGGCACTCCAACACCACGCTTGAGATCACTCCAGTCTACTCAGGCAGGGAGACTGTTGGGCAGTACGGCCTACTCATCCAGCCAGGTTTCCATGATGCATGCCAGGTCAGTGCCCTCATCCAGGATTAAATCTGTTGTCTTCTCCCACTTGTTCTTGAGGCAGGGCTTAAATAAGTTTGAGAAGTTTTTTTTGCTTTCAGAGGGAAGAAGCCCCCCACCCTTTTCAATCCTGGCTGATTACCAAAACAGAACATCTTTTCAGATCATCTCCCCATTAAACTATTCTTCAGTTACTTTGATCAAGATTTTTTCCCTCCTTTTCCAAGCACTTTCTTAGTTAAACCAGCAAGAGAGTTTGACAATCTCACTCATTTTGTTTTCCATCAGCTTCCTCATCATTCCAAGCAGTCAGGTTCCTCAACTAGGTGGTTTCTGATTTATCATGAGGTTGGGGAAGGTTCAAATATGCTTCCCAACTTTAGTGTCTCCCAACTTCTAGGAGACTTCTGTGCTTCTGCTGCGTTGCACACAGGGTTCCTTAATGATCCAAAAGTCTTCAGAGAGATGCTGTACCTCTGTCTTTCCCAGGATTGTTATAGAGATGGACCTTGGTTTGCAGCTTATTTGCATAACTCTATGGAGTTTAGCACAACTGGTTTTTTCTTAATTGAGCTGGGTCACAAAACGGAACTCAGACTCCACCTGTATAACCTAAGTATCCACAGATTTTTCTATCTCAAAGCTGATGAGAAGGCTCTTTAAATTAAAGGAAAACTGTTGTTTAATGCCAGAGAGGGCATTGATGGCTGACAATCCATCAATCATTCTCTCTGCAGGCTTTACTCCTCCCTTCCCCCTGAGCATGTGAAAGTAGTCTAAATGGCAGCGATTATCACCTCCATTCTTTCCCCCTCATTGATCACCATCTCCTAGTGAAGCTCCTGGAGACAGACTGATTGTGTGATTACAAAAGTCAGCAAGGCTGTTTTTAAATCACCTGAGGAAAGAGACTTTGTTTTTTAAATTGATTTGCTATAGTTTGTTTTTTTTGCCATCCAGTTCTTGGAATCCTCCTGTATAATGAGTCTCAACCTGTATACCCCACATGCAACTACAGTACCCATTGTTTACATTATTTAAATATCTACACTCTGTATTCCTAATATTGGTAATTACATTACATAACTAACATAAGAACATAAGAACAGCCCCACTGGATCAGGCCATAGGCCCATCTAGTCCAGCTTCCTGTATCTCACAGCGGCCCACCAAATGCCCCAGGGAGCACACCAGATAACAAGAGACCTCATCCTGGTGCCCTCCCTTGCATCTGGCATTCTGACATAACCCATTTCTAAAATCAGGAGGTTGCGCATACACATCATGGTTTGTACCCCATAATGGATTTTTCCTCCAGAAACTTGTCCAATCCCCTTTTAAAGGCGTCTAGGCTAGACGCCAGCACCACATCCTGTGGCAAGGAGTTCCACAGACCGACCACATGCTGAGTAACGAAATATTTTCTTTTGTCTGTCCTAACCCGCCCAACACTCAATTTTAGTGGATCTCCCCTGGTTCTGGTATTATGTGAGAGTGTAAAGAGCATCTCCCTATCCACTCTGTCCATCTCCTGCATAATTTTGTATGTCTCAATCATGTCCCCCCTCAGGCGTCTCTTTTCTAGGCTGAAGAGGCCCAAATGCCATAGCCTTTCCTCATAAGGAAAGTGCCCCAGCCCCATAATCATCTTAGTCACTCTCTTTTGCGCCTTTTCCATTTCCACTATGTCCTTTTTGAGATGCGGCGACCAGAACTGGACACAATACTCCAGGTGTGGCCTTACCATCGATTTGTACAACGGCATTATAATATTAGCTGTTTTGTTCTCAATACCTTTTCTAATGATCCCAAGCATAGAACTGGCCTTCTTTACTGCCGCCGCACATTGGGTCGACACTTTCATCACCTGTCCACCACCACCCCAAGATCTCTCTCCTGATCTGTCACAGACAGCTCAGAACCCATCAGCCTACCTGAGTTATGAGCATCCAAGTTATGGATGTCCCAGTTATGGATGGCCACATCAGCACTTTCTCACAGGTGTAATCCATCCGTTGTGGTGGTTTAGTGCATACGCGAAAGTGCTGAGCTGGCTGTTTCGATTTACATTTGGTCTGACTTCCAGAAAACATCTGGTACGTATCTTGGGCAATATCTGTATTGATATTTTCTATCCATAACTGGGTAGAATTCTACATACAATATATGTGTTCATAAAGTTTAGAGAACAATGAAAATATTTCTGTTTTCATTTTCCCCTTCATGTTTTTCTAGTGGTAGTCCTGATTCAGTACCAGTAGCCTATTCTCCCATCTCCACATAACTGAGAACCAGGGATGTTCTAAGACCTCCTAGGTGAGGCCAAATACTGACCCCACCTAGGAATGCACCAGTCTCTGCTTCCCTTCCCCCCATTCCCTGGACTGGAAGAGGTAGTGGTGAAGAATGTTCTCTTCTGCTCTGTCCCCTTCTTCCTTTTCCAGTTCAGGGAGTAGGAAGAGGAGGAGGAGCAGTGGAGGTGGGTGGGAATATAAAGATGGCTGTTCCCTGCCAACCTGCTTCCTGAAGCAATGATTCAGTTGGTCTTAAGGATGGACCGGCCCTGTGGGTAGCCTTATATTAGAGATTGGCCTTTCTATTTTGAAGAAAGCGTGTACAGCACTAATTATAAACGATAGAGGAAACATGCAATTCAGCTCTGGAGAAATAGTATGTATAATATTTAAATACCTTTTTTAAATAAGAAAGAAAGGCATCCTAAAAGGACCATGAAAATAGCTGGCTGTAGAGATGCAGAAAGGGAGTAGATCTGACCATGTTCACCATTCACCATGGTTACAGAAGTGCTTCAGTTTTTCTGTTGTCTAACCAAACTTGCTGTGCTTAAATCTAAGCCTTTTGCATTGGTAGAAACTTGGGGGAATTTTCTGCACATACCTAATGCCTCATGGATCAAAATATTTGTCCTACAATGGAATACTGACAAGTGCCTGGAATCAGTTTCCATGATGGTGTTTCCTAAGAGCAGCAAGTCCTTAATTCTCAAAACTAAAAATTCAAAAAACTAAAAGGGCTGATCCTTTTTAGTTGAACTTTGTGCAGAGGGCACTGCATATTAAAATTCTTTAAGACTTTCATTGTTCAAGGATTCTTTTGACCCCAGGTGCAAGAGGAAAGTGTTAAAATGTGCTAGACCCTCCTTTCACCACACACAGAACACCATTCCCTTGTCTGGAACATGCTATCTTTGACATGGGGTGAAAAGTACAAAGCAGACATTGGGTTACTGAGTCAAAGACCAACTGTTAACTGGTAGATTCCCATCAGCTTTGAATGAAAGAAATGACAATATGTATCTGGCCAAAATGTAGTATTTGGGGAGGGTATCTAGTTCTGATGGGCAGAGTCACAGGACTTCTTTGTGCCTTTTGCAGTAGTTTCTAACATCCTATTGATTTTCTAAACACTTCAATATTTCTGTATGAAGATGACCCATCAAAAAAATAAATGCACTTCTGTTTTTCCCCTCAACTCAATACACTCACTTATTGTGAAAGTTGTGAGAACTGTCTCTTTGATGCAGGTTGCCAACAGATCCTCCAGAAAACACAGACACATGTTTACAAGTCCCTGCACAGTCACTTTGCACGGAGATTGAAGAAACACAGAAAGTAAGAAGCAGCCATAAGTATTGCTTTTTGGGGTGTTATGACATTGTTCAAACCTTAAAGGGGAAGCAGGTCAGGACTCACTACAGATACCCTACATCAGGGGTGCTCAATAGGTGGATCACGATCTACCGGTAGATCGCGAGGCAAAATGAGTAGATCGCGGAGTGCCGACGACCCCCCCCTTCAGGTGCCTCTGGGAGGAAACGCCGGGAGTAAGGCCCATTGTACTCAATGGGGCTTACTCCCAGGTAAGTGTGGCTAGGATTGCAGCCTCACAGCCTAATCCTAGGCATGTCTACTCAGGAGTAAGTCCTGTTATACTCAGTGGGGCTCAAGGTACACCAACATACATTGTACACATAAATGTTATATGTTATGATGGCGCAAACATTGTAAAAAAAACTCTGGTAGATCTCCGGGCCTTGCTGGGTTTCAAAGTAGCTCTCGAGCCAAAAAAGTGTGAGCACCCCTGCCCTACATTCTTGGGTTGGTGCTAACTGTGCAGGGCAACACATTTGTTTTGTCTGAACATAAAATTAATTTTTAATGCAATTTTCACATTAGTTCCAATCAAGCACCAGTGCCAAATCCCCCAGGCCCCCCCCATAGGAATAACTTTGCTGAAAGAAAGAAGTGTTGTTTGCATCCTTTTCCCTGACAATACAATTCAGTGACACCAGGCTAACAAATAAATGCTTAAAAAGCAAATAGAAATTTCTGAAACAGCAGAGCAGTGCAGGGGAAGAGGAATAATTGTACTGCATTTTTTTTTTAAGCTAAAGTTGGGTGGTCACCCCGGTACTGTTAGCGCACACTTATTTTTAATTGTAAAATAGGAATCTATAGAGTGATGTATGCATTGGGAATGTGAATTTTTGCTCATCATGAGTGATATTGTGCAGGCGATATTAAGTACTGGCCCCTGATACTCTCATACAGCCGTCACGATTAACCGCACATGTGCTAGCTGAAAGAAAATAGCTTTTTCCCAGCAACAATATTGCAGTTTGAGGGCTGGGGCTAAACCAATATCTGCAACAGAGAGAAGTCATCTAGACTCCAAACCAGTGGTGTAGCTAAGGAGGTGCAGGGGGTAGCAGTTGCACTGGGCAACAAGCTTTAGAGGAGCAACAAACTGAGCTTGACACTATTGGCCAAAATTGTGAAAAAAATTGGTATGTATGAATAATACCATCATGTTATATATCATTGGAAAGGTAATTTAATGCAGAATGCAATGAAAGAAACCCCACTGGAATATCTGTATGCTATCAAAAGTTATGGCCAATTAACCAGAAAATGAAAACGCAACTGCCTTATGGAACAAAGAGTGCATTTTCTTAACTCAAAACTGACCCATGAGATTGATTGTTCTGAGAACCAATGAGATGTTGTTATGATACAGCATGGAACCAATAAGGTGTTAATATGAGTCAGCTCTCATTTCCATGTATTATTACACAGCTACTCCTGCTAACTGGTAAACAGGCACTTTTTCAAGTGGTGCTCCTCTTATATTTAGCAGGGGGAGAATAACCATCCCTCTTCACCCCAGCACAGTGTCTCTAACCAATAAGGGGCACACTTTTTACTTATTTACTTAATTAAATTTGATTTTGTTGTGGAGCGGGGGGCTACAAAATCTTTGATCCCAGGTAGCATATAGATGCCTTAGCTATGCCACTGGCTGGGGGAGAGGTCACAGTTCAAGTGGGTGGTGAACTGATGGGGGGAGGAGGCAGGAGGAAGAGGTTTTCCCCCAATTTGCACTTTTTAGAAAGCCTGGGTGTGATGTCACTTCTGGTTGGGGACATCACTTCCAGGGCATCATTTTGAGCTCTGCACTGGGCTACACGTTCAATAGCTACGCCACTGCTCCAAACAACATTTATTGAGCTTTGAACTAATAAATCCTTCCTATCTTCAATAGGAATTAGGTGAGGAATTTGGTCTCCCTAGCCCTTTGTGTGGAATGTTGCCTTATTTAATGGCATATCCAGTGGACCCAGGGGAGCTCAGAACTTTGGAAAAAGAACTGGTAAGTGTAGAAAACATAAAGACAAGGTTTTCTTTTCATTCCTGAGAAAATGACTGCTGCATTTGAGCTGCCAATATTGTGTAAAACTAGGCTACATACCAGACTCTATTTTAAACATTGGCTCCTGCTTTCTTTGTAACAATGAAACAGTCCCAACAGCTGATGTGACCAACCTATTCCCTTTCCATTCTGCCCAGCACATACCTTTGCTAGACCTTCTCTAAGAGTGCAATTTTCAGATTGCAATACTCGGGAGCTGGTGCAGGAGACCTGCGCCAGCTCAGTACAAACATGCCTGGAAAGCACATTTGTACCAACTTGGTACAGGCTGCACTGGCTCAAGGACGTGCGCCAGCCTTTCAGCAACATATCCCATCCCTATACTAGCAGAGGCAGGTAGATTTGTGCCAGGCAGCTCAGGTGGTGGAAGAAGGTGGTAGGAGGACATTCTGGGGGTGGGCAGGGGGTGTTTCTGAGCAGGTGAGGACAAAACAGGCGGTGGATCAGGCCTAGGAGAGGGGTGTGGGATTGGTGGCAGAAATGTATCTTAACTCCTGCCCAGGGCAGCCCTATATGGGCTGTTTGGATTTGTGCCAGCTAAATAGTGCAAATGGACAGCCCCATAGAGCAGGTTGGGGTGTTACACAGGCAAGGGGAAAAAAAACCGGAGGTGACCTCCAGCCTGCTTCTAACCTGCGTAGGATACACTGCAGGCTATGCAGCCTGGCTGTTCTGGTGCAGGTTAGGACTGGGCTGTAATTTACTCAACTTCCTATTTATGATCTAAAGGATGTTTCTGATAATCTGAGTATTATCCTCCTCTGAACTCCAGTTTTCATAGTCTTGTCAAGACATATTTGAATACCAAGGACTCAGTATGGGCTCATTGTAACCCCTCCCTCCTTCTCTCAATCCAGGAACTGGGGCGATCAGGGGCAGATAGTACCAGAGCATTACCACAAAGAACATGTAGTTTGTCTCACCCATGCTTTGTGATGGATGCTAAACTAACACTGAAGAATCAGGAATGCAACCAACAGCAACAATATCCTGCTTCAGAGATGATGGGAAGGTATGAACAAATGAGCTCACACTGATAGCTTGCAGGATACCTGGGACCTCCGTCTTCCATTTGCACTGCCTCTCTATGTAATAAAAAGAGTCTTGTGACACCTTAGATATCAACAGATTTAATATGGAATAAGCTTCATGGCCTAGACTAGATCCATGAAAACTTTTGCTACAGTAAATCTTTAGATATCACAAGACTCTTTTCTGCATATGCATAATAGACTTAAAATGGCTTCCCCTCTGGAATTATTTTTCTGTTTGATTTATAACAGGAATATTGCCTACACTAGCAGTGGTTCTCAAACTTTGGGTCTGGGACTTACTAGTGGGTTGTAACCCAATTTTTGGTGGTTTGCAAAACTGACAGGGCAGATATTAACAGTATTTATATACTGCTTTTCTACAAAAAAGTTCACAAAGCAGTTTACAGACAAAATCAAATACCAATTAAATGGCTCCCTGTCTCCAAAAGGCTCACACAGATGCAGGAATACCCTAGCAGCCACTAGAAGACACTCTGCTGGGGGGAAAAGGGATAGTTACTGCCCCCTGCTAAATATAAAAGGAACACTACTTGAAAAAGTGCGTTTTGCCCAGTCAGCAGTGAGTTTGGAATCATCAGTACACTTGGCTCCCTCATGTGTACTGCTAAAACCAGATCATTCAAGAACAAGTTATAAAGTATCAGACCCAATACAGACCCCTTGGGAGACCCTACTTCTGCTTCCCTCTACTGTGAAAATTACTCATTTATTCCAAATCTCTGCTTCCTCTTCTTTAACCAGTCACCAATCCATTAAAGGATAAGTTCTCTAATCCTATTACTGCCAAGTTTACTTAATAGTCTTTTGAGAAGACTTTGGGTGCAAGCCTCTCCTGTGCTGGAACAGGCAAGCCAAGAGACTTGCGCTGTATCCAGTGCAAGACAGTAGCCAGAAGTGGCTTAGCCAGAGGCAAAGGGAAACTTTTCCCCTTGCCCCTGGGTAAGGGCTGCTGGCCCCCATGGGTCTCCTTGGACTTGTGCCACCTCTGGAAGTGGGGAAAGTCCAAAGAGAGTGGAGCTGCTTGAAGCTGGTCCGTTCTCCCCGGGAATGGGGGTTGGGATCTGGCATAACTGCCAGATCCCAGTCCTGCCTTCCACTCCTCACCTGCCCGCACCTGGGGCCACCCACCATCTGCCCTCCCCCCACCCAGAAATGCCTCCCTCCCCTTTCCTCCCTGCTACCTACCTTTGTGGCTTGCGTCAGCCGAGCCTGGCCGATGCAAGCCTCAGAGAGGAAGCTGACGTGGAGAGGTGCGTCAGCTTTCACAGGCCTGCACCTCTTGGCGCAAACGTGCTTCATTTCATTTTTTGGATGCTTTTTGAAAGTCCAAAAATGCAGTGTCAATTGCATCCAGTTGACACTGCATTTTTGGACTTTCAAAAAGTTGGCCCTGAGGCATCTGGTGGGCCACTGAAATGCAGGGAGCTGGATTAGGTAGGTCCTTGGCCTGATCCAGTTGGGCTCTTCTTATGTTCTTGATGTCTATGTACATGCTTGTTGACACTATCATTCTAAAAATTGGGTCCTGGTGTTAAAAAGTTTGAGAAGCACTGTTCTAGAGTTCTTTGACAATCTGTTAGGACCCACCAGAAGTGATGTCATTAACCTGAAAGTGATGTCATGGCTGGAAGCAACACCATCAATTTAGGCTTCAAACCTAAGCCACAATCAGCCAAAGGTCCCATTACACAGCATGCTCATGCTGTTATTTTGCATAGCTCAGAATTAAGACATTCCAGCTCGGAAGTCAAAGCAGACTTGGATTCTTCTCCAACCACAGTGGAGACCTGCCACTTCCAGTGTCCCATCTTCCCACCTATTCAGGGCAAAACACCGTGCCTTTCTCCCACCAGGAGCCTGTCCTGCCCAGCAGCTCTGTATCTTGTATTTTCAGCTCAGCCACCATTGAAAATACAGAGCTAGGTGCTCCATGACCCACCTGAAATTTGCTCATGACCTACTTAGTGGGTCCCAAATCAGTCTGAGAAATGCTGCTTTAGAACAGAGACCCACTAAACAGAGCTCTTGTCCCTTAAGGATGGTAGGCAGGGGGACTGCAGTGGTGCAATCTCCAGGATCTCACTTCTGCCAGGGAAAGAGGGAGTTCTAGCTTACCTGAAGCCAGCACCAGCCTCCTGGAGGTGTGGGGAGCCCCACAGACATCTCCACAGGGCTCCTCAAGCCTAGAAAATAAATAAAAATAATGATCGGAAGCCACGTCTGTTTTCCTATTGCAAAGCCAGAAGCGTCTTCTGATTGCTATTTTTGAGGCAGAGGTGTATGCAGGACTCCCCCCCCCCCCCCAGAGGCCGGCGCTAGCTTCAGGTAAGCCAGAAACCCTCCCTCTTTCCCTGGCAGCAACATGATCCTGGGGTCGCGTTGCTACAATCTTGCCAATCCTGCAGAGACTTAAGTAGTTCTCCTAAGGAGGACTTTAGGAACTACTGCTCCAAGGTTAGCGAGGCAGAACATACCTTTGCAGAAACCATGCTGATTCTCCTTCCACAAGACCAGTTCTTATGTATACTTAATATTGTGTTTAATTATGATGTCCACTGTGGACATTAACTGGCTGACCTGTCATTTCCCAGATTCCTCTTGACTCTTTTTAAATATCTGTGCTACATTGGCTACCTTCTAGTCTTGTGGCACAGAGCCTGATTTAGAGGATATCTAACATTTTTGTTAGATCAACAATTTCACATTTGAGTTCCTTAAGAACTCTCGGATGGATGCCATCTGGATTCAGTGATGTGTTAATTTTTAATTTGTCAAAACATTACAGCCTCATCCCTTGTCATTTCTATGTGACAGTTATTCAGACTCCTTCTCGCCAAAGTCAGTTCAGGCTTGGGTAGCTGCTCTACATCTTCTGTAGCAAAGACAGATACAAAGAATTCACTCCTCTGCAGTATCCATATCCTCTTTAATCTTCCCTTTTAATATCTTGTTATCTAACAGTCCAGTTGTCTCCCTGGCAGGTTTCCTGCTTTTGATGTATTTAGAGAAGTTTTTATTGCTTTCCCTGATGTTTTTAGTCATACACTCATTTTTTTTCACATCCCTTATTGTCAGCTTACACATATTTTGCCAGAGTTTGTTCTTTTTCATTCTCATCGGGCAAGACTTTCATTTCCTGAAGGAAACCTTTTTGCCTTTATAGACAAATAGGCCACCTCCTCAACCCAGTGGTGCCTTTGCTACTTAGTGATAAGCATTCTTGTTGAGTTTTCTCTGATAATGTAGCTTTTAAATATCTATTTGATCCTCCTGACCTTCCCTTTCAGCTTCCTGTTTATTAGTCCCCTCATTTTTGAGAAACCTCTTTTTTTAAAGTCCAAAGCCTGTTGGACTTCCTGAGAAACTTTCCAGTTACATATATACTGAACTATTGGGTGCTGCTCCCTATTGGTTCAACTCCTTTAGCAGGACTCCTATCTGATGGCATACTAGCATAATCCCTCACACAGAGAGTTTAAGTATTAATTTCAATAGACCAGTAAGGCAATTAATTGAAGATGAACTATATGGTACACACTTGGAACAGAAGTTTTTTGCATGGCTTTCAGGGCTGCCTGCAGCTATGGTATATTCATACCACTTTGGCTGCAATCCTATCCACACTTTCCTGAGAGTAAGCCCCACTGAACATAACAGGACTTACTTCTGAGTAGACATGCATAGGCTTGTACCCTTTTCCTAGTTTAGTTCTATCAAATTTTTATGAAAAATGTGTCTTGGGACCTAAATGATACTAGTCCTAGAGTTCTATTTTTGTTATTAAAAGCCAATGGAAGCTTCCTCCCCCCACCCTGAACACCAGTGTAGGGGTGCTGCAGTTGGGACTACAACCATGGCAGGGGCATAGTACTTAAGTCTACCTATCTCCCCACTATTTCCAAAAAATACCCCCAAATCCTGAAGTTAAACATTTTTATTTAACATCTAGTTTGGTCCTATACTGGATATGTTGTAACAGAGTGAAAGCAGCCCTACAGTAATGGGATATTTCATTTTAGGCCTTCAGTTCCCAACTTCTGTACAATAAATGCCAGGTAGCAATGCAAAGATTTGATTATTACTATCACAACATGTGAAAATGCTTGGATGTGGTTGGCTGTTGCAGGAGCCCTGAAGCAGCCTTTCAGGAACATGCTTTAGTTCCAGTACATAGAGAGCTAATCCCAGTTGGTGGAAAAAGGCCGTATGACAACTGGTTTGGAATCCTAATTGAAAGGTGAGCAACCGCTGCAATTTTCTGTCTTATCCCTGCCAAAAACTGAACTGGTGAAGAATGTTAATTGCAGCTCACTGTTACCCAGCAGAACTCCTTGGATGGTAACTTAGAGGCAGTTGAAGAAGTCTTTTACCATATGAATCTTTGGTTTTGTGCCCATATACTCCCAGCTATTGGAATATACCTTAATCTCAGAAATTGTCAGTGCCAAAACTAAAATCTAGAACATGGGAGATCATTTAAGTGCAAGCAGATTGCCTTTCCTGTACTACTGAATAACTGCAACTAGCTCCACCCATTTGGCATTAAGCATAAAGGGTTATACAATAGGGCACCTATAGATTGCCTCATTGAAAGCTTAAACAGTGTTTTGCCTGAGAGGCATAATGTGTTCCTATGCAGAGCTTATGTCCACCTTCCTTGAAGCCCAATCCTGACCGCTCCAGTCCCAGCACCTGTGCTGGGCAGTGTAATAGTGCTGTAGGGCACTCCCATGCTGGCAGGCACCACACAGCGCCAGCAGAGAGGCCAGTGGTGGGCAGTTAGCTCACCCACTGGGCATAGCGGACGATGACCCTAAGGATGGATTGGGTCCTGGAGGGGAGGCAGGGACAGTAGCAGAATCCTATGAACCTGCAGAATCCTATGCCTCCACCCGATGTGGGCCTCCTCATTTCTATGCCCTCTAACATTGGGTGTAGATCTGAGTAGACACATTGGGACTGGCAGCGTTCTACCTGGGGTAAGCAAACCGAGATATACCAAGAACTCCAGAGGTTCAAAAAGCACTTCTATCATCTATTTTGAGTTTTCCAGAAGAAGAAAGACTTTCTCTGCAGTTTATGCAATAGGACTGCAACTTATTTACGCAGACAGAGTATAAGGCTGATATGGCATGCTTGCATTTTGAAGGATGCCTATGTAGATGAGGCACTGTTTCTCCCTGTCAAAGAGTAACAAGTAGGGGCTGGAATCCAGCCATTGCAACCCTTCCTGCTCACATGTATTTTAAAGAGAAAAGTGAAAAATTCTACAAGTGAAAAAATTAAATTCTTAAATTTAATTTAAAGTGAAAAATTAAAGAGAAAAGTGAAAAAGTGAAAAATTCTAGGATGTAGTAAATTCTACATCCTAAGAAACCCTTATTGAAATGTTTTGTAGTCAATTTTCTGTGCTATAACCTACAATGTAGGAGTTATATTGTTGCCTTACTTAAAATTCATAGCTGCTTTCACTGCCCTAATCACTGCCCACATCAGCCTATGCCTGATTTGGCTGTCATTTCCCCAACATCTTCCCGTTTTAAAAGTTGTCTTCATTCCAAAAATAAAAATCTGTTGAATTTAGTTGACACAGAATCTTCCATCAGTACCAAGACTATGGTGTCCTTTCTCCATACAGGTTCCGTGAAGTTTACTCACACTCCCTGTTCCTGCACATCCTTTTGAAACTGGTGCTTTCAGGGCTTCTGGTAGTATTCATTTCACTGCTGGCAATATTCTACTTTGTTCTACCCTTCAGCCAGCAACCTGTCTGGTTTAAACCCAAGGGAACCTCCTGTTCTCTTTTCCAATTGCAGTATTTAAGGCCACCACCTATCTAACCCCTCCCCCACCTTCCAGATTGTAGGTGAAAGAAAGCCAATGGGAAGTCCGCTGCACAATAAATATCCATGAATATAAAACAAATCATTAATCACTTGAACCTCAAGGCTTAATACAGATAATCACATTTTTTAACATGACCTTCAGGCAACTTATGTGAAATGGAACAGTACTGAAAAGCAACAATGCAACCACAAACCATTTTAAAAAGGATGCAAGAGACATCAGGTTTTTTTTTTACTATGTTAGCATTGAATTTAACAGAAGGTACCTTGTGGAGCATTTGACTTCCTGAGAACTTGAACAAAAGAGGATTCTCTCTTCTGTTTACAAAAATAGGATTCTTATAGACATGCCATACAAAAAGTCCTGTGGGTATATCTGGACACCGGTCCCCTCCCTTTACAGCCCTCACCCATCTTTTTCTGAAGCAATTCCTGTTCTCTGAAGTTAGCTGACAGAGATCTGTTTTAGTCTAACCCTGCCAGTATTCATTATACTGCCAATGCAAGATTACCAAACCTACAGTGCCCTGGAAATGGAAGCCCAGTGTATGTGCTTTTCCCTTTTTCTCTAACCAAGCTACAAGATCAGAAATTAATCCAGCAGAAGGAAAAAGTACTCTTTTTCCTTTGCAAGTTCCCCGATCCCTACATTAGCATTACCCAACACTTTTGTCAAGGTGGTAAGCAGGCCCAACCTCACGACATTCTTCTTCAGACATGCTTTTGAAAGGAATTGCTGGCACAGTATTTGTTGGTCTAGTGTTCTACTGCCTCTTTCTGTAAGCCTCAAAGATCTGACAGAAATAAAGAAATTTAAATACCCGAATATACCCAATTTGCCCTCTCTTTAGCCATATCTATTCCACTACAGTTTTTCCCTCTTTTGCAGAAGGTTTGTGGTGCTAACATTTAGATTTATACAATTAGAAAGGATCAGGCATTAGTCTTACTTTGCTTAGTACCACAGGAAATGAACCCTCCTCCAGTCATACTACTTGTTTGCAATGCTGGACTATTTGTAGGCACTCACATGCTCCTACTCCTAATACTCCACTGCCAGTTCTAACATTTTTGGACTCTAATTTACCAAAATTCTAAGTTGTCACTAAATAAGACAGTAGATGACCCACACACCATACCTGCTACCTTAAGCCAACAGCAATACTTTTGAATTGTAAACTCCTGGATTTCCCTTGTTTTCTCAGATAGGTTTTCAGAAGAATCAAAAGCTAGAGCAAGGATCTTCCCTCAGTACCAGCTGAGTTTTTGAAGATAGTAGATCTCATCTCTTCCAACTATTAGGGAAGAAAGGAGCCACTTGATGCATACTAAAGTACATTCCAAAAGCTGAACTCCACTTTCCTCAATCTAAAACAGAAACCTGGGGACCTAAGAGGAGGCCAGGTACATACAGAACAGCCTAATTTCTTCTTGTCCACAATCTCTAGTGAAACTAATCTTAACACCAAAAGGATCAAACCATTCAAAATAGAGAAATGATAAGTAGCAGGTAATCTGTTAAAAATTTAAGGGGTGGGATGGTACCATGAACACACAACCTGAACTCCCAAAGTGACATTTCAACATTTATAGCATTAGAAAGCATTATACCTCAGGAATCTTTAATCGAGTGGACAGATCTAGGAAAACATCCACAACAGATAGATGTGAAATTGAACAAAATTAAGTCTGATGGTAAGAGAACCCAGACTGCGGGGACCAGGCATTCAGGCAAGATCTGCTGATCCTAGTGCTGTTCAGTATTGATCTTTATGCTTTTTCTTAAAAACCTTCACATGTTTTACTCTTTCAAAAGGCAACCTGTTCTTAGGAAGACAATGACAACTGCTGTGACAGGATGCAAATTTAAAAGGGTGGTTCCATTGTTTACTGTTCTAAAACACCCTCTTCAGGAAACAGACTTAAGAGTTCACAGATCAGTTAGCTTATTCACAGGTTTATTCCAAGTTGGTGGCCTTTACTGTACAGTTTTCAGAACTGTGGAAAACAAATCAATTAACACAGGATTATGTTGGGTTGCAGGGGGGAGGACTGAGCACACAATAGGACAGAAACCAAATGTCTTAGAATCACCAACAGGGTCATCTTCAAAGTTAATTCATGCTTCCCCTGCTCTCTCCCTACCAATCCATTTTTAAAAAGTTGTCTAACACCTTCCCCCTCTCCTAAGAACTAGGCAAACTATTAAGAGATGAGGAGAGAGGCCCTTTTGGATCAAATTTCTCATTAAGATCAGCAAACTCACTTTCTTTCAAGCCACAAATGCTCATTTATATGGAGGACAATAGTGGCCAAGTGTATCTGGATATTTCTTTTGGAGGCATGGTCAACCATCTATTAAGAATGTGTATTTTTGCACAGTTATCAAATGCCACAGCCTCTGGATGGAGACAGCTGTTTATATCACCAACCCAAAGATCTCCCTTTCTTTCTCTTCCCTTGTAGACCTCCTCATCACACACTTATGATAAGACCTAGTGAGCAAGAGTGCCTTTGCCCATATCCTTCTGAAGGCAAGGAGCTTTTGCTCAGAAGTTCAACAAAATCATTCCATACAAACAAAACAGAAAGAGAAACCAACTAAATATAGAACTTGACCACCTGGAAGAAAAAGAACTGAGCACCATCAATTTTAATACAGTGGGATGAAATATTCAGCTAGAGAGGGGTTTGGCTTTCCACATTTTCTCTTGGCATTTCCAACTGCCACCTACTTCTCTGTCCAAAGTTACCATTATTCTCTTGCTACCCAAAAAGGTGGCACCAAGTCTATTTGGCTTACTGTTCAATCCCCCAGAGAACCAAAGTAGGGAAAATGCTACAAAAAATGAGAAAGGCCCCTACGGTTCTGACTGAGACAGTGCCTTTGCACTATCACTTCAACCTAGTGTGCAGGATCAGGCTACACCTGATCACTGGTTGAGAAGTGACCTCTATAATTCTAAGGGCTGGAAACACTTGTTTTTAATAAGTGAAAGGACAAGAAGCAACAGGAACATAATGTAGTTATAAATCCTCAGATGCAATGTCCCAGTTTTAAAAAATAGCAGGATAATTGACATTTTAGGAGCTCCATCACCTCTTTCCAGCCAAAGAGGGTGAGGGAACATGGCCATCAGAATTTCATCTTGCAGCTCGGGGAAAAAAACCAAACTCAAAAGGGCTTTTCACACTCCCAACAGTGCAACAGAGTCTCTCTACTTTCAGAGGATAATACACTTCCTTTTGGAAGATTTCTTCTTGCGCCCATTGCTGATCTTTTCCTTGTGTTTCCGGATTTCTCGCACCAGGGTGTAGAACGCATCCTCCACTCCCTTTGAGATACAAGAAAGAGGAAACAAAGAACACAATTCATTCTCCTGTTTAAATATTTAGGTTAGATTTCTATTTAGTTCAGGGTTTTTTCTAGCCCTCAGCAGTGAACAGAAACATGACTGCTTGGCTAAAACAAACATGATATTCACACATATGAGAACCCTTGCCTTTGCTTCATAACACCAACTCACAGCTAATGAAGTGGCAGGTTAACTAAATGAGCGGCAGTACGAGAATTACATCATATTAATACCCTCTGTTACCAGGATGATGCCACTGTAATGCAGAGGACAGTTATGCACTACATCGTAACTCCCAAATGGAAACTGACCCTACTCCACCACCATTCTTAACCCCATACAGTTGTGGGCACACTGCATTGTAGCAAGAATCTCATTGCTGCAGACCCACTAATTTTGGCCTATGTGCAGATAAACAGAGGATGCAGGGTGGAAACTAGATAGAAGAAGACAAAGGAACACACAACAGTTCTGGATAGACAAGACTTACCTTTAGTTTCATCCAAGTCCTGTTAGGGACATTGTCTCAACTGCCAAGCCAGCAAGCTAAGGACCACCCAACTTCTCCCCCTTGCCCCATAATGCACCTGTCTAGTTTTGGCAGAGGTCTCTACGAAGGGGATTCCATAGCTTCTGGCAAGCTCCTGAGCTTGTTTAGTATCCACTGTCCGAGATGGCAGATCACACTTATTGCCAACAAGCACCATAGGAACATCATCAGAGTCCTTCACACGGTTGATCTGTTCCCTAGAATCACAGAAAACGCTGCTGTAGCCAGGGATGAACACCAATAAGGTTAGAACTGCCTAGATCAGGAGTTCCTAGGCTAGTTTGTCCATTTAAGTAAGATTTCTGAGCTTCAGTGGTGTTAATGAAGCATTACCAGAAGTTCAGTTTGTGGTGTGACTGAGGTCTAAACTAGATATAAGATTACACATAATCTCTCCCCTCCCCCCCTTTCTGTTTAAACAAAAAAGCTTTATGAGGCTTAAGTCTGGGTGGAAGAATGGCTGGAGGAGGCTGCATAACACTCTCTCCTCAAGCTGACTTTGAGCTTAAAACTGCATGCCTCACAGCTGCTTTTATACACAGAGCACAAAAGCAGGTAGAAGGGAAACTCCCAAGGCTGGTTCTGTTTTTCCCCCCAACAAAACACACACAAAACACAAATGTTAGAAGACCACTCCACTATACAAGACCACACCACTCTGCCCCAGTCTAATTTGGCTCTAAAGAAAACAAGAGCCATTATTCAATAATGCCCCTTCAGTCCAATTTCTGTATCTCCCTCCCCCCAAAAAATGAACCACCTACATTGCATCTCCAACGCCACAGCAGTCTTTGGTACCATAGCTTCTGGTTTAACATCAGCATAATCCTTGCTGATAGTATAGGATAGAAAATGGAAAATTGGGCAGTGGTCCTAATTCTCCTCTTACCTGTAGTGGTGAACATCTTCAAAAGACTTTGTGTTGTTGATTGCAAAGACACAAAGGAAACCTTCTCCTGTCCTCATGTACTGGTCACGCATGGCACTGTACTCCTCTTGGCCAGCTGTGTCCAGAATATCCAAAAGACAGGTCTCTCCATCAATTACCACCTGCTTCCGGTATGAATCCTGAGTTCAGAAACACCCAGAGGAGAACAGTGAAAAAGCAAATGTAACTGCTGACCTTAGCAAACATGGAGGAAGAAAAATACAGAGAAAGTAATCAAAGGTAGACATAAGGACTTTAACCATGGGTAAAGGGGGAAAAAGGGCATGTCTTGTTGCAAACTATGAAAATGATCTACTGTAGAATTTGCACAAAGAGGACATGGAGGGAGACAGAATGATGGTAGAGGAGCCATAGCTTAGTAGCAGTGTATATGCAGACTGTCTTAGGTTCATTCCTGGTATTTCGAGGCAAGGCTGAGAAAGACTTCTGTGTTCAACCCAAGAGAGCCACCATCAGTGTAAATACTGAATTAAACAAACCAATGGCTTGACTCTGTATGGGTTGACTTTATATATTCATATGAGAAGAATCAAGAAAGATCAGCTTTTAAGAAGCTCGAGATGGAGTGACTGAAAGCATTAAAATCATCAGCAGGTCAAAGAGGAGAAAGACTCAGAAGAAGCATTCAGACTGGGTGAGAAGCAAGTTACTGGCAACACTGGGGACACTACATACCTCTATAGTAGGGTCATACTCATCCACAAAGTGATTCTGGATCAACTGGATGGTCAGGGCACTCTTCCCAACACCACCAGCACCCACCACCACCAGTTTGTATTCGGTCATCTCCACTGAGCACTGGGGCAAGCTGAACCAAAATAGAGAAAGTTGGATGAAGCTAGCAGAAGACATTGCAGCCAACTGCTCAGCTACCCATGTATCTTTCCAAACAACCTTATGAAGCCAGGACATGAGTTGCCTGCCATCCATGCAAGAAATTGTCCAAGACTCGTGCCCAGAACCAGTACTTAGATGGTTTACCCATTTCAGTTCAAATTAGAATTCTTAATTTTTCCATAAAGTAAAATGCATGTCAGACTTTTGCTTGTATTTCTTGGTTCCTTCTCACACAGTACCTCGAACACTCTCAAAATAGCCGAATTTCTAATTCAGGTCTGCCCATTTCTGTATCAGAGCCCTCTAGTAGATTTAGAGCTACAACTTGGGGAAATCTGGCAGGTCAGAGCCAGAACCTGGAAAAGACCTAACCTAACAATTTACAGAGAGAGCCTGACAGAATCAGGGGTTTAACTGGCTTTTCTCAGGCAGTGAGAGCACCCAGTTTTCCTGGTCAACTCAATAAATGCTGACTTGATTGGCACTGCTAAATCTAATTCATCTGACAAGCATAATGTGCATGCTAGTCCCTGTGATGATTGTATTACTTCAAATGGCAGTCCACAAGCTTGCCTGTGGAAGTGGCACAGACCAGTCTGCTACAGTGCAAACCCTGTACTACAGTGCTTCACCATTACTATAGATGAAGTTACATTTATTATGATGTTGGGGAAGGGCCCTTGTGGTTTTACTGCAGATGAATTTTGGGGGTAGAAAGTAGTAGCCAGTGAGGATTCTTACTATCTTGGGCTGCTCAGAGCCCTAGATAGTAAGAATCCTCACTGGCTACTACTTTCTACCCCCCAAATTCATCTGCAGTAAAACCACAAGGGCCCTTCCCCAACACCATCATCAGGATACATTTGTTGGACCCACCACAAAGTAGACCCAGTCATCACATGCCACTCAACAGCTCTTCCTCTGTGGGCCTGGGGAGCGTGGTGGGGAGGGGCAGAACTGTAAGAAAGGAGCATTTGGGGGAGAATCGAGGAAATACTTAAGAGCAGCAGAAGAACTGGGACCTTAAGGAAAAGAAGAGGAAGGAGTGTGCAGTGGTAGGAAGGGGACTCCAGGTGACCCAGGATGGACTGCAACGTCTACCAGTTCCAGCCTTCTTTACAGCTCCATCACTCACGCACTGCTCTTCCACAAGCCCTACCCCAGAGCTGCGCGCGCACCCCAACACTCACCTTGCTGTGTTTATGTACCGCTCTCCCAAACAGGTGCCCCACCCTAGTGTAACCCCTCCACCCGCACTCTCAGGCCGGAGATAGCATGCAGACCGCCCGCCCTCCACCAACAGCACAGCACCCCTGTCCAGTGCACTGCCCTTCCAGGCGTCTCACCCCGTCGGGCTGCTGCCCATCAACGAACCCAATGGAGTCCCCCCTCCCTTTTGCACTCACCTGCCCTACGGGGGAGAGGCGAGGACACCACAGGCTCTTATGCACCCCCCATGGGGGGCCCTGGCAGTGGCAGCGCACGCGCTCCTCTTTCAAGGCCAGGGCCCAGGGCCGGCTACGGAAAATCCCTCCCTCCCCCGACAGCCCTGACAGCTCCTCTCCGCACTCCGCCCGGTGCTTCCGCCCAGCCAATGAGAACATGGCACCGCCCCGGATTAGCCAATAGGAATCGCCGCGGCCATAGAGACGAGGGGAACAGGCGAGGCTAGAGAGGAGCGGTGGCTTGCAGGAGGACTAGGGCGGGGAGCGGAGACGGGAGGGAAGAGTGTCAGCTGGAGCTGGCCTGGGCAGAAAGGGGGGGGAGAGATTAAAGGGCCAGCGAAGCAAAGCGGGAACGCTCAGATGGGGATGTGGGCTTTGCAGAAGCCAGGCTCTCTGAACTGCAGCCCAATCCTGTGCGTGTTTACTCAGAAGTAGGTCCCATTGTAGTCAGTGGGGCTTACTCACGGGAAAGTGAGCCTAGGATTGCTGCCTGATTACCCAGGCTTAGGGTTTTGTGGAACTTTTGGCTGGGAAAATTTGTGTTTCAGGCTGCAATCCTAGCCACACTTACCTGGGAGTAAGCCCCATTGACTATGGTGGGACTTGCTTCTGAGTAGACCTGGTTAGGATTGTGCCTTTGGGTGGTATTTTAGTCCTCTGGCAATGCCCTGCAAACCTAAGGGTGAAACCTTAGGAGGAAGAGCTGAACTTGGTGAATGTGGCCTCAAAGCCTGTAGGAGGAAGTTTTCTTTCCATGTTACTTCTGACTGCAAAAGCCTTGGAGCCCAATTCTATGCAGGTCTACTCAGAAGTTGGTGGCATCCTTCAGTCTCGGAAGACTATGGTGTCACGCTCTGAATGGTGGTTCTGGAACAGTGTCCTCTCCAGTGCGTGAAGCCTGGGTAAAGTAGGTATGGAGGATAGGCTGTTACCCATGCAGCAAATCCCCCTCTCCACGTCGCTGAAATGGCCCAATGGAAAGGCAGAGGCCAATACGGTTGGTTCCAGCGGCGTTGCAGGAGTTGCCAGAACGTGACTGTGTTCAGCCATGAACTGCCACAGGGACTCCGGCTCCGGATTTTGCCTCGAGGTTGTCTCCTGAAGCCTTTTCCATAACTGGATGTAGCCTCAAGGCAGTGGAGGTTTGGGATCAGAGTTTTCCTTCTCTCAGATGAGCTGCCTTCCCAGGCTGACGAGTCCCATCTACCCGGTGGCTGTTTAGTCGCCTCTTACAACAAGTACAGCCAAACTGAGGGCCTAGTCTTATCCCCAGCCCCCAGGGGATTACTCAGAAGTAAATCCCGCTGTATCCAATGGGACCTACTTCCAGGAAAGTATGCATAGGATTGTAGCCTTAGGGCCCAATCCTATCCAACTTTCCAGCACCGGTGCAGCTGCAATGCAGCCCCAGGTAAGGGAACAAATGTCCCCCTACCTTGGGGGGGCCTCTGTGACTGCTTCCCCACCACAGGCCTACTGGCACAGGAAAACTGGATAGGATTGGGCCCTTAGTTCCTACCTCAGAGGGGAAAACTTCCAGTCTGATGGAGCGTTCTGGAGAACTCAAAAGTTTGCTCACCATTTTGTGATCTTATTTTTTTAAACGGCCCTAATAAAGGTGTTCCACTACTTTGGATTTTGTTCTAATGGACCAAGACTTGCCTGTCTTCCTCTTTCAGGATTCTCGGTTGTCACAGGTAGCCTCACTCTCAGTCACCATGTTGATTAGAAAGCAAATCCACGTGGATTTCATTGGGGATAAGGTCTAATCAGTCACTATTAGCCAGATAGCTAAAGAGAGCCTCCACATACAAAGGCAGTATATCTTTTGTACCAGATGCTAGAGGAAGGGCATCAGCTTCATGCTTTTCTTGGTCACAGCTGCTGGAAACAGGATGCTGAGCAAGATGGATCTTAGGATCTGCTCGAAAGATAATTCTACTTTTAAACCACATTTTCCAGATGTCAATCATATTGATTTCAACGGACTTTAGAGAAGTCTCTGCACCTGGCCCATTCTTAACTGTGATTGCAACCTTTCATTTACAACAATTTGGGCACTTCTGACTAAGTCTTTGATCATGGATAGAGATCTTTTCCCCCCAAGGGGAATTTTTTTTTTTTAAACAGAACCAAAGGAAAAGATGAGAGTGTTGTCCTTTTGCAAGTGGAATGCTTCCTCTCATGCCTAAAGACTATCCAAAGGTGCTATGCTGTGTAGAACAGCTTGCTGGGGGCCCTGGGGCAAAGATCTGCACTGGGGCCCCCATAGCACCCCTGGCCCACCTTCCCAATAGTGTATTGGGTATTACCACCAATATTGAGGGGCAACTTGCGCAGAGACTTCTTCTGCACTATGGTTACTCAGTGTGTTGTGTTTCACAGTCATTGTGTCTATCCAGGATGACAGAGATCCCACATGGCCTTAGAAGTGGCCTGGAATGAGGCTGGAGATGTATGACTCGTGTGTGTGTCAACTGGGAGATGCAAACCATGCGCTTGCTGAACTGCTGGCTGTAGCTTGCAAACTGGCACCAGCCATCTGGTACTTCTTATATTGTATTGTTCTTGTATTGTGGTACAATATACTGTACATTTCTTTGCCATCACAGCTCACTTGTGCAACTACTCATACCCCACAAAACAGTGTAGCTTCTAAATGAGCATCTGTGTGCTGTGATAGTGCATCACAAACTGTTAGGATTGGTTGCAGTTTAAATATTTGACTACAGCTGGGGAGATTCAGGTTTGCATCCCCATTCGACCATGCTGTTTACTGGCTGACCTTGAGCCAATCAAACTCAGGGCACAATCCTAACCCCTCATGTCAGTGCTTTCCAGTGCTTTCCAACTTTCATTTTATCCTCACAACTCTATGAGGCAGGTTAGATTGAATGAGGGTGCAATCCTAACCCCTTATGTCAGTGCTTTCCAGCAGTAACATAAGGGCAATGCAGCTCCAAGGTAAGGGAACAAACATTCCCTTACTTTGAGGAGGCCTCCATGAGCGACACCCAACTGCAGGATGCAGCACACATCCCATTGGCACCGCTATGCCAGTGCTGGAAAGCACTGACATAAGGGGTTAGGATTGCACCCTCATTCAATCTAACCTGCCTCATAGAGTTGTGAGGATAAAATGAAAGTTGGGAAGCACTTATAACATCCAAAGGTCCTTTGATGAAGGGCAGGATATGAAAGCAATAAATGTTATTATTAGTTCCTTTCTAGCCTACCTTTCCTCCCACAAGGTAGGGCAGTGTACAACAACCGTGTGAGGTAGGTTAAATTGGGAGATAGTGACTTGCCCAACTTAATAAAAAATGAAAAGAAGTCAGCTGCATTTTTTTTTTTGCCCTACCTTCTCATCTTTCAGCTCTAGCAACTTCATCAGGCCAAGAGGGTAACACCTTGATCTTCCTTCTCCTCCCTTTGAAAACCAATTGCCACAATGAATGTATTTCCCTGAGAACAGTTCTGGCTGCTGACCTCTCCCTGCCATGACTTTTGCCCACTGGACACCCAGAGAACCCTGAAATTCTGAGGGCCCAATCCTGTCCAACTTTCCAGTACTGATGCAGCCACAGTACAGCCCTGAAGTAATGAAGCAAACATCTTGAGGAGGCCTCCATGACACCCCCCCCCCCACCCATGCAGCACATACCCCATTGGGCACAGCTGCATCAGCACTGGAAGGTTGGATAGGACTGGACCCTGAATCATACAGCTCCTTTGAAAATCAGCATAGCTCTGCTTGAAAAGCAGATACACGCAAGTCCACTTTTTTGTGTGTCATAAGAAGAGGCTTCAAGTGCCTCTTATGTCCTAGAGGGCCTATTAGCTTCTGATCTATTGCCTATTTGCCTAATCTGTTGGGTACCACTCCTCACTAAAAGCATCCGGGAATCCTGATTCTTTCCCGAAAGCTCTCAAAGACATCAACGGGGCTTGTAGATTCACAAAGGGGTGCTAATTATGCAGTCCGAGTAAAGAGTCCACCTGCACTTAAGCATCCAGGAGAAGACGAAAGTACTTGTGCTCAAACCGGAGGGACACCAATTAGCTTCCAAGGGTGAATTCTGGGGGGAGAACTAACAGAACTGTGTGAAAATAGGCCCAGGCAGTAGCAGAAATGGTCTTGATTGGATTCATCCTTCAGTTTGTAGAACTGCATGTGCATACATTCATCCCATGTTGAATTAGGCCCTCATCCTCCTTCCTTTCTGTTGTCTCCATGTTGTCAAAAGTTGAGATTGTAAACACTCCTGAGCAGAGACATGTCTTTTTTTATTTATGTAAAGCTGATGGGCACTAAGCATGTATGTATGCATGTTATATGCCATGTATAAATAACAGAGAGCTGAACTCAATCCAGCCTACATCCAAAAAAAAAACAACTCAGACAGGAGTTTTCAGCGAACTGGAACCAAAAACTTCTTGGTGGCCTTGAATCAAACCCCTCTCAAAATGTGGTAACTGGTTCAAGTGGTTTCATATTTAGGGGCCCGGATTTCATTTATACAATTCTGTTCTTTTAATTCCTGTTTATAAAAGCCATTACAAATTATGGGTGGTCTCCTAAATTGTTGCTCACCTAACGGCCTTGTGCATGCAGAAGTGATTGTGTGTGGTTCTTATTTATTTATTTACTTTATTTATACCCGGCCTTTCTCCCCAAAGGGACCCAAGGCAGCTTACAACAATGATTAAAAACACAATTAAAAGTAGAGATCAAGATGGGATCCTGACTTGGCTTTGGACTTGCACAACACATTGCACAAGTTGCAACATGTTGTATGAGATGTTGCACATAAACTTATCAGTTACCAATCGTTCTGCAAATGCACCTGGAACAGCAGAGAATACCACCTTCTTTCCATGTGTGCTCCTTAGCATACAACCTGATGTATTTTAAAAAATCAAGGCTGGTCCACCCATAAAACTGAGTTGCTTGCCTCAGACAGGAGATTATCAGGGGGTGCCCACTTCTGCTTGTCCACTCACTTTCATTGCTCCTACTCCTTGGATTGAAAGAGGAAGACAGGGATAGAGCAGAAGAGTAAGTACGTAGGCAAGGGGAGTGGTGGGCTATAGCATCAGTTGCATAATTGCCATAAAAAAATAAAAGCAAAAACTTTGAGAGGAAATCAGTAATTGCAGACCCTGATTTTAGAAATGGGCTATGTCAGACTGCCAGATGCAAGGGAGGGCACCAGGATTCAGGTCTCCTGCTGTCTTGTGTGCTCCCTGGGGTATTTGGTGGACCACTGTAAGATATAGGAAGCTGGACTAGATGGGACTTTGACCTGATCTAGTGGGGCTGTTCTTATGTTCTTATGACCTCCCCAACAGGAATTGACATGGGACAATTTACAGAGCAGCTATTCAATCGGCAATTACTAATCTGGGATCAATGGAATCAATAAAATGGACTGCATATGCAAACAGGAAGTGCTTAATTAAAGGCACAGAGCCTCAAAAAGCCTTAAAAGGACCTTGTCTACACTGGACAGGCTAGAACTGCAATGTGTTGAGTCCAAAAAATGACCTCAAATCAGATCTGAAAAAAACATTGGAGGGAAATGCAGAAAACACTGAAAATCAGTTGTTTGGAAACGACATCCTCTGAATATCTTGTAAAAAAGTGAATGAACAAAAGATGTCAGTTCTAGAGAAAAGAGCAAATGTGGATGTCGCCATTAAAGTAAGATGGTGTCTTTCAAAATGTTTAACAAAAGCAGACATTTTAAAAGATGCTAATAATGCAAGATGAAAAAACAGAACAGCTGTGGAAGGAAGCAAAAATGAAAATTGAAAACACAGAAAGAGATTCTGTGAATAGGCCCTCATTTCTTGGTACATACATGGAAGTAGAGTATATGTTATGACAGGTAGCTATGCCCTGCCATATTGTGGCTCCCAGGTTAATGTACTTACAGCGGAACACACATGCGCATGAACTTTGTAAGTGCTGGTGTGAAGCAGCCACAAAATCTGGCTTCTCCAGGAGGGTGCTGAGCTTAGCAGGAAGTGATGGGGGGGGGCTTCCAACCCAGACTCTTGAAGCTTCCTGCATCAGAAATATGAAGACAGTCTGGAATGTGTAGACTACTTGCAACAGCCCTCTTCCCATTCACTAATTACCCCCAATTTTCCACTCATTTTCTGACAATGGATATGAATCAATTGTGCATTGAAAGTGATTGCAACATCCCTCTTCCCCTCTAATTGTGTCTCAGGGGGCTATTATAGTCAATTAAACAAATCTGCCTCCCCCCCCTTTTGTCTGTGGAATAATGACTCCCAATCTCACACATCTCCCTCTATAAATCCCAGGACCCTGTTCAATGGGGATCAGACACCCAGTAACTCAAGACAGAGCTGAAGGTAAGGGTTCTTCAGATCTATAACAGAGGTTTGAGATTTGTGGGTATCAGCTAAGAGATGAAGAATTTACTTAGGGGATATTAAACATTAAAATGGGGCTACTAACTTTTTTCCAGGTAGAACTGCTGTGTATTGCAGACAGAAATTCAACAGGTGCAGTATTTATAGCCTAGAAGTGGAGTGATAGAAGAAGCTTCACCTATTGAGTCTGTTCCAGTTGCACAGCTGTTAAAATTATAGGGGGGGCGGCTGCAGAGGCAGTATAAAAATATCCTGGTTGAAGTTGCCTTTTGGGGAAATGGGAATATTTTGGAGGTTGGAACTGATGAAGGTTGGGAGTGAAGATGGTGTGGATTCATTGAGAGAGGAGCATAGTCTGGGGGCTGGTGTTGAGGACCATGAGATTGAAAACCAGGCTATTTGTGGGGAGACAGAAAATATGGGTAAGTTTGTTGATTTGGGCTATCAAAGGGGTATGCTAGGACACAGTTTTGATGTACACATTCACCTTACTATGGTCTGTGGTCAGAAAGGTTTAGAGAATTGATGCTTGAAAAAGCTGCAAAATCTGTTTGAGCAGAGAGGACCACTGGGGGGTACATTTGGTGGGCCACTGTGAGATACAGGAAACTGGACAAGATGGGCCTATGGCCTGATCCAGCAGGGCTGTTCTTATATTCTGACAAAGGGACTAAAGAAACATGCATGTACACCAAAGGCAAGAACCTCTCTTTTATACCACTTTCAACCCCATCAAAAAAAAGAAAAGTCAGTTTCCATTGTATAGCTTTCTGGGTGAAGAATATGGGACTAGAGCAAGCTGGAAACAGGGCCTCTGCTTTGAGTTCTCTTCCCTCTTGCCCACAGATGTGTTCTCCGTCAAAGTTCTGCCTTTCTCTGCTCCTCTGTGGGCTCCTTGGTGAATGTGTTGGAATTGCTCTTGTGGTGAGTTCATTTATTACATTTTTATCCAGCTTTTCCCTCCAATGGGTGCCTCCTGTTTTTATCCTCCCGACAACCCTGTGAGGTAGGTTTGCTGAAGAGAGAGTGACTAGGTCAAGGTCAGCCAGGGAGCTGTTTGGCTGAATGGGGGGTTCAAACCAGGGGTCTTCCAGTCTAACATTCTGGCCACTATGCTGCAGTGTCTCTCTAGGGCCCCAAATCTTCATTCCACCTCCCCATCAGCCATACTGGAGCCCATCAAGGCCCTGGGTTCAGTTCAGGCATTTATACTATAGTTTTCCACCTGACACTCCACTATGTTGTGCTGAATGGCTCTGTCTGTGGATATGTGCTGGGTAATTTCTTTTCTTAGAGAATCATCCCTTTCTTGATGCAAGATTGTGCAGATTCTGTTTTACTGTTGTTACCTGTTGAGAAAGGTTCCCCTCCGCCCCTTCCCATCGGTTTTCTCATCTAGGATATCTTTCCCTTCGCTTCAAGATATGGAAACTGGGACAGTGTGGTGGTTGAATGCATGAGCTATGAGCTGGATTTTCCTTCCGTGAACTTCCAACTCAGTCATGAACTCCTTTGGCTCCCAACAGGCCACTGTTCATAGTCTTTGTTCCTATCCTCCGTTACTACCATGGGGGGATCAGGATGTCCTAATACTGGCCTACCTTACAGGGTTGTTGGAAGGGTTACTGAAATAACCTGTGTGGAGTGCATTTACTTTGCTACTAACTTGCACTCTCTCTACTTCAGGGTAACCCAGAAGTAGACACATTTCAGGCTTGCAGGATCTATGATGCTTTGCTTTCCACTGGAACCCCAAAAGGTTCACCAACCAGAGCAAGGTGCAAAACAGTAGCTTGGAGGGCAGATATGTGCCTAAAGCTGCAATCTTATAATGTTTTCCTGGGAGTAAGCCCCATTGAACACAATGGGACTTACTTGTGAGTAGACATGCAAAGGATTGCACTGTAATTTTAACAACCAGGGTGTCTCTGAACACATGCTTAGCCCTGGAATCTGTTTTAAGAACCAGATCTAGGCTGATAGTTCCTTAATCCATTCCTGTCCACCCCCCACAATTTCCTTCATTTCAACAGCCAAATTGGGAGGGGGAGGCAGGGAGATCCCTTTAGTTATTGTTAAAAAATTGGGAATCTGAAGCCTTTGCAGATCACCCACAGATCCTAATCCTATCTTTTCCAGCGGCTACTATGATCAGTGAGGGTCTGCCTTAGGCCCAAGCCACATGTGCAGAAATCCGGGGGGCATTTTCCATGAAATGAGTGCATGTTAGGATGCAGAACTCACATGGGTTTTGTGCCATGGAATGTCCAGGTATCTCTTGGTGACATGTTGACCTCCTAATCCGTGAGTTTGGGTTCTTCCACGTGGGCTCTGGAATGTGTGGTTGCAAAATCCATGTGGTTCTTGATATCTGTGATTTTGGTAGGTGAGAGGGTGTGTTAGACTGGTCACCTGCAGAGCCCTTCCTTGCTACAGCTTCTCCTCTCCATGTGTTTTCAACTTTAAAGGACAGCCATTTCTCCCCCTTGCTTTTTGCAGTAGGAAGGACAGCAGCGAACACAGCTTTTGCTTGATCTTTTGCTCTGCTTGGGGGGGGCGGAGGGAGAAAGAGCCAACCATGCCTTGCTTCTCTCCCCACTGGGGGGTAAGGAGGTGCCATCTATTTATATTACCCTGTGTATTCCTTCTCAGAAATAAGTACCATTGTGTTCAATGGGACTTACGCCTGGGAACGGATGTATAGGATTGCAGCCCATGTTGTGTCACGTGTGAATGAGAGTGAGGCAGGCGAAGATGCACTGAAATAACTTTGTCTGCTTGTCTGAGTGTGATGTGAACGGTGCTGTTTGGGTGACCATCCCCATGGCACCATCCTATGTCTGATTGCTTGGAAGCCCCAAAGAATAGCCAGCAGCTTTTATTTACTTGACCTTGTAGAGGTGAGGAGGGGTGTGTGAGTGGGCAAACCGGTATACATATAGAGGCCTGCATGACACAGGGTTGGCAGCCATTGCTACCCCCCCTGCCTACCCACACCTGTAGTTCTTTCATGAATACATTTCTACGGTGATATCACAGTAGGAACTAGTTTAATGGGACTCTTCTGATCCCTTACTCCTATAGCCCAAGGACAAACGTGGCTGGACTCTGAACAGTGCCGGATACCTTTTGGGACCCCGTAAGTCAATTTACTGTTGGTTGGCATGAGAAAGAAAGGTTGCCATCCTATATGTCAGGAGTTGCCAATCTATGGACATGCAGCTCTTTGACATATAATGTGCAGCTCTCAGAAATACGTTGGCTGAGCTGCTTTTTGCATCACAATTAATAGAAAAGAATTTTTTTCAAACTTTCTAATTTTCCGCATATAAACTTAAAGTCCACAGGATTAAAACATGTTTGGTGTTCATGGTGAGTAAACATATTTAAGAATGTAAATGCTTCTTAAATATTGAGGCTCTCGAACATCTGAAGTTTATTGTATGTGGCTCTTAGATTAAGCATGTTTGGCCACCTGACCCCCCTGCTACAGGACATGTGGACAGGGGAGACAAAGCCCAGTGGCATAGCTAAGGGGGGGGCCAAGGTGTACAGGGTGGCACATCATGAAGGGTGTCAGGGTACCCCCCCCATGGGCACTTGGAATGGTTGCACTCCACTCTGAGTGGCCAACTGCTTTTTTTTTGTGGGGAAAAAGCCCCCCCCAAAAGGTGGTCGGCGTGCAACTGCTCCGAGCACCTGTGACTCAGAAGTAATTGGTGGTGAACGTCATTGCATCACCACAATAAGTTCTACGTCAGGCACTGGGGGGGGGGTGATGTCTAGCGTCACAGCCCCTGGTGCCAGAGGGACCAATTATGCCAGTGGCAAAGCCTCCCTTATTCTGTCTAAGATATTCTATCTATTCAAGTTCAAAGATGCCTTGCAGTTTGCCAAGCCCATCTGTGTTTTCCCCATTGGAACTTTACAGCTTTGCAAATGAATCTACGCAGCTTGTGTATCCATATGCCTATCTATAGCCATATTTGTGGCACAGTCATGGTCTGAAAGAACTAATATTCCACTAATATACAAATGTTGCCCTGCTTGATCGCCTAGGGGTGATCGCTCCAAAACTATTGGGCAAGTGGCTATTTACAAACATGGTAGTAGTGAATTTCTCTTTTCTATGTAAACCACATCGCTTCTCCCCTTTCACTCTCCTCTTCCCAAAGCAGATGCTCACCAGACGCTGTCAGATAAAGGAGGCCTAGCTGGAAAGCGGGAGGCTGTGGAGGACCTATATTCACTAGGGCAGGATTCGCTGGGTGAGTACACATGATTGACTCTTCCATTCTCTCCCTATTCTTCTGTTGTGTCATCACTGCCCCTCAACTCCCTTTCCTCTGTCTTGCAGCACGTGTTGTGCTCCCCTCTGATGACAGCATCCTCCAAACCCTAATGGATTTTCTTTCCTACCTGCACCTCCAAGGTGAGAACAAATGCTAGATTACCTGGGAGGAGAATGAGGAGTTTGGAGTGAGAGAGCAAAGAACCCTTGGTTACTGACTTTCCTGGGAGAGGAATAGATCCTCATGATTAAGGTGTATGTGAGCCAGGAAATTTTAATATGATCTAATTTGTGTGTTGTCTGTCGAACTGTACTCGGGCTCCATGCAGATGTAACAGACTTATTAAACAGGGACTATGCAGTGCCTTGCACTGCATAAATACAGGCTTGCAGCATGGCTTCTCCTAGGCCAGTGTTCTTCAAACTTATTATTATTATTATTATTATTATTATTATTATTATTATTATTAATACAGGTATTTCTATACCGCCTTTCTTAGATTTCTCCTCGGACTTTATTCAAGGCGGTTTACATAGGCAGGCAATTTAAATCCCTGTAGGGATTTTTACAATTTGAAAGAAGGTTCTATCTTTCAAGAAACAACAACATTCAGATGTTTCTTTCTTGATCTGGTCGCACAGTCTGGCCTCCATCCTCCCACGCTCAGAGCAGATGGAATAGCTCGGCTCAGCTTGTCAGCTGCTTCAAGGTCGCACGGTGCCGGTGGCCTCGAACTGGTGACCTTCGGCTGTTGTCTTCAGGCAAACGGAGGTTCAACCCTCTAGACCAGACCTCCTGCCCAACTTGGGGTTGGGACCCCAATAGGGTTGCAAAACCACGTTGTGGGGTCATAGCAACTTATGGGAATGTGAAAGGTGGAAGACCACGAGGCTACGGCACCACCAGGTGAAAGGGGAGGCATCTGGTGTATCCCTTCAGGAACCAGGAGATTGAGTCCCAATCCTGCTCAGGGTCTTAACAATTGGGCTAAAATAGTTTTCACTAGTGCCAGCCTTCATGGTGAGTTTTTCCGCTCTCTCTAATAAGAATTTTTGATTACAGTGAACAGTGCAGAGAGGGCATTACAGGGGTGGAGAGTGGGTGGCAAGGGGGATGGGGTGGATAGGTTCCAGGAAGGACCTGGAATTGACTCTGGGGTCCCCAGTCTCATACTTTATATATTGGGGTCATGGCATGAAAAAGATTGAAGATCATTCTCCTAGGCCAGAGGTGTCCAAACCTTTTGGCAGGAGGGCCACATAATCTTTCTGACCCAGTGTTGAGGGCTGGGGAAAAAACTTACAGTTAAAATTTAAATAAATTTGTATAAATGAATACATTAGAGATGGAACTTCGGACAATCGGGGATGTGCTTTCAGCAGACATACAGACCAAACCAGAAATGGGTGGGGGGTGTTGAATAATGCCCAGCTCACATTGGGCAGTCGCGGGCCAGTGTGAGCTTCAGCAAGTCTCTGGCAGGCCAGAGGCTTGTTGGAGACTGGGGGCTCCCAGTGGGCTGCACTGGGGATCCCTGAGAGCTGCAAATGGCCCGCGGGCTGGGCTTTGGGAACCCCGTCCCAGGGCCAAAGCAACATGGGGCAGGTGTGCAGAAGGGGACAAGACAGTTACCTCTCTGTGCCTGAATATAGCACATTTGTAGTGTCCTTGTGTAATCCTGTGCCTTATCCCAAACGGAGCTTTTCTTTCTAGGTGTTAAACAGTGATAATTTTATCACAAACAACTCTGGCGCTAACTCATTTGGAGGACTGGGAACTGTTTCCACAGTTGTTTATGTGTCCATGTTAGTATTAACATAAGAACAGCCCCACTGGATCAGGCCATAGGCCCATCTAGTCCAGCTTCCTGTATCTCACAGCGGCCCACCAAATGCCCCGGGAGCACACCAGATAACAAGAGACTTGCATCCTGGTGCCCTCCCTTGCATCTGGCATTCTGACATAACCCATTTCTAAAATCAGGAGGTTGCGCGTACACATCATGGCTTGTACCCCGTAATGGATTTTTCCTCCAGAAACTTGTCCAATCCCCTTTTAAAGGCATCCAGGCCAGTCGCCATCACCACATCCTGTGGCAAAGAGTTCCACAGACCAACCACATAAAAGAAAACTGCCAATTCTTTGTTATAAATTGTTGCAAATATAAAAGACATTTTGGGGAAAAATAAAGTGCCTGCCCCTCCCACCTTCCCCCAAAGGCAGAATGATCCACTCCTTGTGAGAAGAGAAAGCATGCACAGCAACCCATGCTCAAAGTGCTTCTCAGAGGCAGAGGAACTGAGGGCTAGTTGATACTATATTAAACATGCCATTGGGTCTTTGCATGCTTGGTGGGTGTTAAATATAAGCCACAAGGGGCCCAATCGAGATCTCCCCCCACAGCCACTCTTTCCCCTAGGAAGAACATTTCCATTGCCCTGGGAAAGGAAATGTGAAGTTGTGTTTCAGGTATGGCTCAGTTTGCATACACGTATTTTCAACGTTTTTCTTCTCGTGGCATACTGACCTCTGTGGTCTTTGCTTCTTGTGATGTCACTTCCAGGAGATTCTTCCCAGTTCTGCAGGTCTGTTTCTAGGGCAACTATCTATAGTAACAAATTGTCAAACAATTTGTTACTACAGTCACTTGCCCTAGAAACTGCACCACAGAACCCAGAAGAGTTTTCAGTGATTTTTTTTCAGCTGCTACGCACCAAACTCCCATGATTCACCTGAGGACCTTCTGCGGCACACCAATGTCCCATGGCACACCATCACTGCTTTTGATATTGTCTGATCTTAGAAGCTAAACAGGGTCAGGCCTGGTTGGTACTTGGATGGGAGACTGCCTGGGAATACCGGGTGCTGTAGGCTTATACCATAGTCTTTCGAGACTGAAGGTTGCCAACCGGAAGCCTGAGTTCTGACTCTATGTGGGAATTTTTGCCTGAATTTATATGAGAAGCAAATGGGGCAGGTTGAGAGCAGAAGTGAGGCTGGGAGAGGACGGAACTCGGTGTGGAGCCTGTCCGTTGCATGCAGAAGTCCCAGGTTCAATCTCTGCAGGACAGAGCTAGGAAAGAAATTCTGAGGAGCCAATGCCAGTACTGAGCTCGGTGGACTAAGAGTTTGGTTTAAGTGAAGCAACTTCCTATTTCCAACGCTGTTGTGCTTTTTTGTTTTGTTTTAAAGCAGATCAAGGAGGTGTTTCCCGTCTGCCCTTCCCACTCTCAGAAGAGACCATGCAACAGAAGTAGCTGCCCACTCGATGCCTTACAAAACTGCTTAATGGTGTTGCAGCCCCCTTCTCCCTTCTCTTCCCCCCCCACACCCACATTTGCAGAATCTGGTTATATTCTGATGTCAGCATATTCTCCTTTGCAATCTACTGGTGGACACTTATAAAGGCACACACATGTACGCATTTCACTTCTTGGAAAGGAGCACTGGAGTTTGTAAAATACACTGATACGCATACACTGATAAGGAGTGCATATTGGGACCAGCACACACACACACACACACACACACACACACACACACACACACACAAATATATCACACTTGACTAATCATGCTTGCATCCCTCAAAGCTTGCACCCATAGATGGGCATAGAATCAATGTCAACCGGCTGACTGTGGCTGTGTCCTCTGTGGCATTTTCACCTTGAACAAACCAGTTT
Source organism: Tiliqua scincoides (assembly GCF_035046505.1). Taxonomy (NCBI): domain Eukaryota; kingdom Metazoa; phylum Chordata; class Lepidosauria; order Squamata; family Scincidae; genus Tiliqua; species Tiliqua scincoides. The sequence goes on from NC_089825.1 coordinate 119,135,160, forward strand.
CATCCTGCTTACTGGAATAGAAAGTCCAGAACTGTGGTCTGGGGTTGTGCAGCAGGGACTGGAGAGTAAAAGAGGCCGTACAAAATGGATTGGCTAAATAAACTTCTCTCTTCTAAGTGGCTTGTCTCCAGCATCAATGTGTTTGGCCGTTGCAATTTTCGGGGAGAAGAGAATCAGGACTGGCAGGAGCAGTAATGTGGTTGCTTGGATTCTCTGAGACAGAAATGGGTTGTAGGATGGTTTCCCAACTGAGCAGGAACAAAGTTGATTCCCACTCCTTATCCCCAAGGTTGCTCTTTAGAAAGTAGTGGGTGAAGCTTTTTAATGGCTTGAAATTCACCTGATTGCTGCAGAACAAACTGCTGTTAAAGGTCCAGCTACAGGTACCCATTCTGAACAGCCCTGCTTAAAGGTTTAGCTTCCTGCACTGACCAATCAGATTCCTCAAGGAAAGGAACAAGAAATGCATAAGGGTGATGGTCTTCTACCACTGTTGCTCCCCAGCAACTGTTAGCTAGTACCAAACAGCCTCTGAACATAGCTCTATCATTGTCTACAGCCAACAACAGACCTGATCGTTCAAAAGTTGGTGGTGAGATCTTTACAAAGCTATGTGTGATGGCAAAATGGGAAGGACCTTTAAATAAAAGTCCAAAGGCACTTCCTTGACCTCCTATTAGTTTTGGACATTTTTCCTCTGTTAATAACACCATAAAGATATGAAGATGGGAGTCAAGAAAATGGTGCTGCCTCTGGAATGCTTCATTTGATACAACTGCTTCATAATAAAGCCACCCTAGTTTCCATGCTCATGATTTGGGAGTCTGTAAACATTAGCCCCATCTCCTGGAAGCCCTATATCCTGCTGCTCCTATAATATACCACCACAATACATGCCTTGTATTCAACTGGCTCTAATCTGGCATCTGTCACATTGCTGAAAATGAAATGCAAATTATGTTAATGATATGTTAATCAAAAATCTATAAGGGAGACCTGCATCTGCAGCATACGATACAGTCTCTGGCTCCATACTGAGAAAGCTGCTCAGTCACACCATCCTTTCTAGCTTCCATGTACGTTTCTGAGTCTGTTCCTTCTTGAGTTTTTACACTCACCCCTTCCTATGATGCTTTCTCTTTTAGTTTTGCACCTCCAACTTTGCTAATAAAACACATTCATACTAAAGTATTTTTGCTGTATTTGTTCTGATTGAGAAACCCCCCCCCCCCCAAAAAAAAAAAAAAAATCATGCACAGTAACCTGAGAATTTCCTTCTTTCTTCAGTCCTACGACTCTGGCCAGTGGCCCCTTGACATGTGAGGTAGGAACCCACTTAAAGAAAAGCCAAGCTCAGCTGCTGTCTCAGATGAATTTAATGAATGACATTTCTGCTCTACAATCTTGATACTTGTCATGGGATGACTTTTGTTATCAAGAAAGAGACAATAACAGAGTTTTTTTTGTACATTTCATCTCTGAAGGACCAAAACAGACATGACATGAGGAATTCATGACTGGATCTCTTTTAGTTTGAGACTTGTCTTCCTTTCTCCCAATTTTAAATACGCCACAGGGAGCTCTTAATTGAAGAAACTAAGAAAAGCCTTGCTCATAGCTCAGACCAAAGCTTCTGTTTCAAGCTGTAGTCAGCTACAAGCAAGGTTTCAAGCAGAAGACCCAGCAACAGGTATTTGTGACTTTCAGACACCTTGTGTTTAAACATGGAGATTCTACTTAGCTATCCTGACTAGTAGTTAGCCAGTAGTAGACTTCTGTCCTCCAAGAAATTGGAGCAATCTAAGCTACTGGCTGTCATTGATCCCCATGGCAATGAATTCTATAAATAAATGATGCAATTTTGAGTGGAACAGCAATGCTGGGGATTCTGCCTGCAATGGCTTTTCCAATGTAAACTACACCCAAAGCTGGTATATGTGCCCTGCAAGCAAAAAAACAAGAGAGATGCATAGTACAGGTATCTCTCTGTCTTTGGGATGGGGTGGGGCAATTTAGATTGGGACAGTGATGGGGGGGGAGAATTAAGCAGTTCTTCCCCCAGCACTTCTTTTGCAACATAAACCAGGGCTTCCTTTATCTGTTGGGGGGGGGGGGAATTGAGGATCAGATCACAGATCTCCATCATGTGTGCTTTAGCCCTGATTATACCATTTGGCTCACACCAGCCTTTTCACCCCGTCTCCCAGAGCAGACAGCAAGAGAGACTTTGGCCTCTCTTTTAGGAACCTCAGGTTATCACTACCATTTTCCTTGGTATTGTTTGTGCATAAGGGGGAAGAGGCAGAATAAGGGCGTGCCTAAACCTCTTCTTTGGGCACTGCAGGAATGGGGGTTCAAGAGTCCTTTGCCTTCATCAGAACTGGAATAAAAGTCACTGAGGTGCATGAGGGAGAGGGAGAGGAGACATACAGGTGTGCCCTGCAATCAGGTGGAGGCCCAGTGGGGAGAGGATTCATCTTCCAGGCCTCCAATTGCCAGTCCTTATTCTAGGTGTCAGTTGATACTGCAAGACAATTCTTGGTGGGTTCCTGTGACTGTCATAATACAGCTCCCTTGACCCTTATTGCACCTTCCCCCTCATCCTGGTCCATGCTCTGCTTCATCTTAGTCAGAGTTCACTACCAACAATTTTTGCATGTAGGAGTTGAGCCATTTCTGCCTCTCCATGGCTGTCAGCAGCTTGCTTTTCTCCCGGAAGGCTGCATCATCTGCCACCACAATACTTCGCTTTCCACCCCACCTTGGCAACCAGCTAGCTGGGTATAGCAGCATCTTTTGACTCTCAGAAGGTAGAGCTTCCTGTCTCACTGGGCTCCAGAGGTGGGATTTTCTGTTTTGGCCTTCACTGCCTTCATCCTGCGGAGTTATGACATCTGATGACATCCACTTCAGGCTCCAGTCACGCAGGGTGATGAAAGGAATGCGGATGTCCCAGGGAACAAGGGCAGCTTTGAGGTCAACACTGTGCTCTTGTGGAGTAAACTGGGATGCTTCAGGCTTCCGAAGTCTGCTGGGAGAGAAAAGAAATAGTGCAGACTCCAGGTTGCTGGGAACTCTGGAGCAATGCTCTGCATCGGGTGCCCCATGGTGCTCCCCATCCAACCCCAATGTGCAATGGATGATACTAATGCCACTGATACGGAAGGTTCAGGGGTCTGTCTGGCCAGGCGGACTGAGTTCTCACCCAGTGCCAGAACCACTTGAACCCTGATGCCGCTCCTATAAAGAGGACTTTGAATTTCCAAAGGGGCAAGATGTCCTGAGCAGAAGCGAGACTCCTGTGCTCCTTTCTGAGAGAACCAAAGCAAAAGGTTTTCCATACTTGGTCCAAATAAGCATCCTTAAGGGCTTGGCCAGACAATATCTGATACATTTACGCAATATTTGTTGAAATCATGCTTTTTGGTCATACAAAGTGATGGGATAGCACTCTCTCACACATGCACAGGTTTGACATGGACTGATTATTGCTATTTCAAACCCATCAGAATGCACCTAGACAATGGCATCACTAGGAGGGTGTGTGTGTGTGGGGGGGGTGAGGGCCTCACCAGGTGATACGCATGGCGGGGGGAGGGGTGACACCACTACTGGCCAAAATTTCTAAAATCTGGTTATTTTTGAATAACACCATCATGTTATATATCAATTGATGTGTAATTTCATGCAGAATTCAATGAAACAACGCACACTGAAATATCTCTATTCTATAAAATGTTAAAACCAAAAAAACCAGTGGGGGCAGGGCAAGGTATTGCCCCACCCTGCCCAGCGAATGGGAGGAGGTCCACCATGAGGGTGACACAAACCCACAAACTGCACCTGGGAGCCATACTTGTGGGAGGCAGATGCTGAAAAGAACCACAAAACTCCAAACCAGCCTCTGGCACGGATGGGTCGAAACTTGGATGACTTGGACTCGAGTTGTGAAAACACACATTTTTCATGACTCATACAACTTGAGTCACATGTGTCAAGAACATGGGCACTGACTCAGGGGTTTTACCCTAAAAATGAAAAGACTTGAATAGACTCGAGTCAAGACTCCCTTTGTGTGTGCCTGTGACTGTTTTGTGTGTGTGCTGGCTTGTTATCTTTTTTTCACTGCTCCTGGGGCTTGACTCACTTTTCGAAAAGACTCAGACTTGAGTCCAAATGACTTGAAAAACGGCTCTGGCCACAGAGGAGACAAGTCTTGATGGCCACAACTATGACTCAGGGGTGACATAAGTCAAGCAGGACAGAGACTCGGGATTCAACTCAAGTCTCAGCTCAGCACATCCCTGGTCTCTGGTCAACTGAAACATTAGTTTGCATTAGTCCCCAGCTTTTGCCTTAATAGAGGGGAAAGTCATAAGCAGGACAACAGCCATTCCCTGCTATTCTCCAGCAGAGGGAGACTGCTTCTGAATATATAGATTTCACTCCCAGCTGACAGTTCAACCAGCCACTGACGCTCTACTGTTCATGTGCATTTGTCTATCAGTTTAAAGCCACCTCAGCAATTAGCCATCACCACATCTGGTTGCAATGAGCTCCAGGACTAAATTATGGAATAGTGATAGAGGAGCGCCTTAAGTTAAGGAGTCAGTAAGTTTAAGTTAAGTTTTAACTGTGGAATTATGCAACTCCAGTGTCTCCCTTTGTACATGTCATCCCTGCCCCTCCCACATTCTGCACAAGCCTTTCCAGCCAGCTTCCCATCACAAATGCCCAACTTCTCTCAGATAGTGATAAAGAAAATAGAGAAGAGTCTTCTTCCCCAAGTGTAGCTACTTTCAGATGAAGAAGTAGCTACAACTGATTCAGGAAGAGACGTTGAAAGAATGTGTGTGTGAAAGAAGTTGGAAAAAAGGAGGTGGATGGTATTCCCATACTTAAAATCCCAACACATTATTTTAAAGGCTGCTCAAGTGGAGAGACTTTTTCTCATTGCTTTCTTTGCCACAAACGCTTTCAAAGGACCTTGGTCATATTTCTGAACTTGCATTACACTCACACTCTCTCTCTCTTTCTCTGTTCCCTAGGAATCAAGGATGTAATTGAGGGGAAGAGGGGGAGTGGAACTCTGGGACTTCTACAGCAGAAGTGGTGATATCATCAGCAGGAGTACTCAGGTGCTATCTTTGCAACGTTATTTTTTTCAAAAGGACCTGAGCATACAGGAAGAAGCAGGCTCAGAAGGAGTAAGCCGAGAAATTTGCTTAGGGGCATATGCTGATAATCAAACCATCATTTGTCCCAAGGACTAAGGGAGAGACAGTAAGTAGCTCATGTTACACAAAGGCTAAAATCCTATGCAAATTGTCTTGGAAGTAAACCTTGTTGAACAAAGTGGGATTTACTTCTGAGTAAACATGCACAAGCTAGTACTCTATCTTTTATATAATTATTCGGGATAGTTTTTAATCCCATTTTTTCAATATGTATACATTTGTTTCTAAATTATAGCAATTTGCTCCAAGAGTTCTGGATGAAAAGATCTAGATCAGTGGTTCTCAAACTTTTTTTTTTTGGTCTCTGAAGCCCTTTAAACTTCTAAAAGGAGTCTTGGGGCGTCCCAGAGCGCCAGCACACATGCAGAGTGCCAAGCTTAATGGCAAATACCAATTAAAAGCTGGAACTGGAGGAGTGAATGAGGAAGGAGATCCACCAACAGGGAAGGTGGACAGAAAGACTAGCAAACTAGGTAGGGGGCAGACTGTGGTGTGCCACACACTTATGGTTTCCTTGTGGAGCCCCTGAAGGAGTCTCAGTGAGCCCCAGAGCTCCTAGAAGCACACTTTGAGAAAAGCTGGTCTAGATCTTTAAATGAAGCACAATATGTTTCCAAATAGGAATAAGTGGCAGGAAGAAGAAAACAGTCTAATAAAGAAGTTAAAAATTGATCTTTTTGGGTGTATTATAGTCTTTAAGAGACTATGGGGGGTGTCATGACAAGCTCCTGCACTTTAAATGTACTTCTACACCACTGCTAAGCAGAATGGGTAAGCTGAATAGGAAAATCCTTCCACCTACCTGCCTGAATTCTGCAGCGAGAGCCCTGAGGACACCAGCAAACATGAACTGAGAAAGACAATGATGGGCAAGAGGCCTTTGCGAGCTCCAGCCACCGGCTCCATTGACAAAGAACTAGGAAGAAGAAGCAGAGAAGGAGTCAGTGCTGAAAAGGACCCAGTGTGCTGCCTTTGGGCAGCTCTACTTACAGCATGGCCTCATCCTGCAATGGCACTGGATCCTTACCTATGTTTGGTTGTTTGTGCAGCAAGGATTTCTCCAAGCCAGATCCCATGTCCCTCTCCAGCCACCTCCTTTATATCCCTCTGTCTCTGTTTGTGACGCAAATGGCCAGATCAGTCGTGGGGGCAGATGGAGGCGTGGGGGTCCAGATCAAGACATTGATCTTGAAGACAAGACATTGTCTTGAAGCGGGAAAGGAGGAATGGATTAGATTGGAATGAACTGTCCCATGTCACTCGGATAAAGAAAATAATGAGGCAGAGCAAAGGCGGAGTTGCAACCTGGAGCGTGGGAGGGAACGTAAGATGGGACTGTGAAAGTGCAGAAGAACATAACTCTTGAAAGTGCAAATACGAGGGGAAGAAAGGCCAGTTGACCAAAGAAGCAGGGAAATGAACAAATGGACAAACATGGCTGCATTTACAGACAGGTGGACATTAGTAGGTAAGTTGATAGATATGTTACATGTATAAGATAGCGTAAGAGGAAGGCAGGCAGGCAGGCACACTAATTATTTGCGGAAGGCCACAGATACATGTAAAGAGGAGCCCATGTAACAAAATCAAGTGGTTCCTTAAAGACTAACAAAACTTACAGTGGCATCAGCTTTCCTGAGCCAGTGTTGTGAGAAATGATGACATGGGCGCTGGTCCACTACCGTTTACTCCATGATACATTTGTGAATCGTTAAGTAGCCACAAAACTTTGTTGTTTCTGTCACAATAGATGGGATAGGATTCACTATGAGGCCTGTGTACAGAAGATAAAATAATTCCAGAGTGAGCTCTGTGTCGGGTAAGGAAGAGTGGGACATGGTAAGGAAGATTTTACCTCACGACAAACACAACTGTATGGCAGAATGATTGCCTGTATGGGCTCAAGCTGGCCCATGATGCACAAATGAATCCAGTAAGCACCCTACCCTTGCTGAAAATACACAGAAATTCAGAAGGAAAAAATTCTCCTACATAAGCTCCACTGTGATGAACAGGAGCTGTGCAAGAATACGGCAGGCATGTGCCTCTCACCCTGTCGCCTTTAACGGCACCACCATTTTGCCACTGGATGTGCCGTCTCACCTAGCATCGGGGTGGGGGGGCACCTCTTGGAAAGGACCCATGAGGAAAAGAGGCGAGAGGTAAATGAAGGGCAGAAAGAATTTGAGTTGGCAACCTTCAGTCTCGGAAAACTATGGTATCGCGCTCTGAAAGGTGGTTCTGGCACAGCGTCTAGTGTGGCTGAAAAGGCCGATTCGGGAGTGACAATACCTTCCACACTGGGAGCAAGCGCAGTCTGTCCCTGGTCTGTCTCCCTGGCTATGGGCCTTCCTTCTTTGCCTCTTAGCCTCAGAATGTTGGCCAAGTGTCTCTTCAAACTGGGAAAGGCCATGCTGCACAGCCTGCCTCCAAGCGGGCTGCTCAGAGGCCAGGGTTTCTCACTTGTTGAGGTCCACTCCTAAGGCCTTCAGATCCCTCTTGCAGATGTCCTTGTATCGCAGCTGTGGTCTACCTGTAGGGCGCTTTCCTTGCACGAGTTCTCCATAGAGGAGAGCCTTTGGGATCCGGCCATCATCCATTCTCACGACATGACCGAGCCAACGCAGGCGTCTCTGTTTAAGCCAGGTGATTAAGAGCAGAAAGAATAAGAAAGAAGAAACGCCAAGAAACTGAACACCCATGGGGAAGTGGAAGAGAAACAAGCTGCTCTTAAAAAACCAACAGAGGGATAGGCAGGCAGATGAGTGTGGAAGTCAGATGTGAAATCTAAAGGGGGAGAGGACCTGAATGTTAACAAGACAGAGAAATCAGACTGCCCCCTTTCCCCCTTGTTTTTCATTATTAAGCCATCTCTATTGGATTCCATCGACCCTTCTTGAAAGGTCTTGCTTAACACGGCAGCTAATGAAACCCTCTCCCACACTATGGCATGACTCACGGCTTGGTTATCGATGGAGGGTGGGCGGCTGGGTGGTCTCGCTTCTCTCTGGGTCTCATTATTTAACGTGGGTTCATTAGCAGGCACACTAACTAGCCACAGTGGATACAGCTGGGAATTTGTTGGGGGGTGGGGGCGGCGGCAGCTGGGCCTCCATCTCAGACAATGAGAACAGTTCCTCCTGAGTTGTACCCATTGCCCAAGAGCAAGGGCAGCCGAAGACCTCCTGTGCCCAAGTCTGTGGGCCAAATGCTGCCCCCTCACCTGGTGATGTGCCAGCCTCTATTCCTGCCGCTCCCTAAGTTGGAAAAGAAGGAAGGAACCAGAGCAAGAGAGGAAGTGTGAATGAAAGGAGAGTGACATTTCCTCCTCTACTCTGTCCTCTTCCTTTTCCAATCCAGGTAGGGATAGGAGGAACAGCAGTGGAGGAAAGTAAATAGATGGAGGTGGACACCCCCTGCTAATCCAGTGCCTGAGGCAACAACCTCAGTCAGCTTCATAGGGGGGCCAGCTAGCCCTGCCCAAGAACGCCTGTAGCTAAATCTTGAGTTGAAGAGCAACCCCAAGACACAAATGGCCTTTGATATCCACCACCAGATCCACTGCATTTGTCTGTTTGTCTTCATGTGTGAACTCTGGAACACAATTACAGCTGATGGAGACAAGGAGGTCCCACAGCCTTGGCTTGGGTGGGAGCAGCCACTTGGCTCCTTCCTACCCAGAACTACCTCCATTTATAGCCATTTCACATGAGGAGGAAACTTGCTACCAAATACCCTGCCTCAGCTTCTACCACTTCATAGGAACCGAATGCCCAGAGCTGGCCTAATAAGTGTAGGAAGAAAAAAGCAGGACAAAAATACTGGAAGTATGTGCTACCTTTGCCTCGAAAGTATGGCTTCCAGATTATGCAGAAGTAGATTGTGCAGGTGGGGCCGGCCCAACCATGAGGCCGACTGAGGTGACTGCCTCAGGCAGCAGAATGGAACCCACCCACTCACTTCCACTGCTCCTCCTTTCCTTCCTATGTCCTTGAAAAAAAGAAGAAGGAGGCACAGCAAAAGTGTTGAGGAGAGGGAAGAATTTGAGCCCATCACTCTCCTCCACATGTTCCACTTTTTCCTTTGCCAATAGCAGCCATGGTGGGGGGGGGGCTGATTTGGGTCAGAGCTGTGGCACTTTGGCACCTAACTTTTCATCTCCCTGTCAACTCCCTGATTCAGCTAGTCGCTGAAGGTACTTTACCCAACGTGAAGAGATGCAACCGTTGTTGCAGGGTGTGCTACAGCTGTGTCTGTGTTTCATTTGTGTCTTTTTCGGATGTTTAGACTTCCTCACCTCTAAAAGTTGAGACAGATGGAGCATTTGCATATGTGTATATGAGCTGGACTAATGAGCAAGCAGCCACGCTCTGAGTGCCGGCTATGTCTGAGGGCACTGCACATCCGGAGGTGGTGCTCAACCAGTTCCTTTAATTTATAAAAGTGATTTAGCATCTGGCTCTCCATCTCTGATCCCGAAAGCCAATTAGCCACATTGGGGTCAGCGCTAGAAGTCAAGTTGCTATTGATAACTTCAGAGCTGACGATGCTTTACTGCCTCTAGCAAAGTCGCTATTGGGATGTCTAATTAAGAGATTAGCTGAAACATACTGACATTTCAGAAAAAAAAAAACACACAGGCATGGCGCTACCTGTCTCAGCTCCCTCGCCCTGCCCTTGTTCCCATTTGACAAACTACCAGATCCTATCCGCCAGTTTTCATATTACTTGGTTTAGCATATGTCAGTGGTAGGAGGGGGCCATAGCTCAGTGTTAGGCTATATACTTGTCATGCAGGTTAGATCCTTCCTTGGCGTTTCCAGCTGAAAGGATGCCGGGTGTCAGGGATGGAAAAGAATCTCCCTGCAGCAGCCAGTAACAGCAAACAGCCCAGGGCCAGATAAGGTATTCTTTTTCTGTGAAGAGCACTCTGCACATGTTCTAAGGCACAAGAGCAGCTTATACAGTCTGGCCATCAAGAACTGTTTGGATATCGATGTGTGGTACTTTTTCCACAAGGGCTCTGAAAACAGCATTACAGATTCACAGAGGTGTGGTACCAGTGAGAGGTTTCATAACATAAACACACATGGAAATGTTTGCTTTGCAGTGTAGCCCCTGCTTTGCATGAGGAAGGCCCTCAGTTCAATCCTCAACAACTCCAGTTAGAGGATCTCAGAAAATAGAGTGGATCTCAGACTAACACCCATGCCTGAGACCCTGGAGAGCTGCTGTCATTCATAGTAGACCAAGAGTCACCAACTGGCAGCCCCTGTGCCTTAATTGGCACCATTAATATGCTTTTTGGCTTACATGTTCCCAAGGCAACACAGAGGCAAAAGGAGGGTGTGAGTAAGCTGCATTTGGAGCTATCAGATGTAGGAACAAGCCATTTGAGGTTGGACACTGGCCTTCTCCCCTCTAGACCCCTGTGAAAATAACCATTTATCAGAACTAGTTGCTGATCAGTAATGTTGGGCTAGATGGACCAATGAACTGTCTCAGGAAAAGGCAGCTTCATACATTCAAAGGGATTCTCGTGGCATAATTGAGGTGCTAAAAATTCTCTATTAGAAATAACTGTACCCTCCCCACTGACCATATGCCCTGGTGCAAAGAGGATGATTATTCAGTCATTTAAATACAGTCCAAACTGGGAATCAGCTGGAGTTCCATTCCTGGAACCAGTGAATGCTGAAAAGCATGGATAACAGTATCTGCGGTGGGTCTGTTAGAGGATCTCTGGACGTGACTAAAGGAAAAACCAGAAGTGCACCTTAGACAGGCCTTCTAAGTCAAATCCATGGGTTCCAAATTCGTGGATAAAGAGGACTGACCTGTAAATTAGAGGTGTTTGTTTCTGGTGAGTAAGACAGGATTACAGGCTAAGGCTTACTGAACTCAATGTGTTTAATTCTGAGTAAAAAAATAAAACACTGTTTTCAAACACCTCCATTCCATGTATAGATAAGTCCACACTGCAGCACAGTGATAGTAGTTTGTTGTCTGCTATTCTAGGCTACCTTATGCCACAGTATTATAAACATCCTGCTGGAAATTGATGAAATGTTTTTGGGATTATATTTGACATAGTTGCCAGAATGGCTCTTAGCATCAGCATCAATGTCAAAGTCAGAGCTGTTGTCACCATCAACATTGGTGACTGTCTTGATGTCAAGATTATCAATACAAACTTACAGCAAAGCTAATGCAGAAGTGGTTGTTGCACTCTCCACAAGTAGCACTGACACTGCAGCTGATGGAGGGCCCAGTACTATCCAATTTTCCAGTGCTGGTGCAGCTGTGCCAATGGAGGGACAGTCACAGAGGCCTCCTCAAGGTATGGGAACACTTGTTCCCTAAGGCTGCAATCCTACTGTCACAAACCTAGGGGGGTTTGGGGTGCTCAGAGTTCTTGGTTCTTGAACCCTAAAGCCCTCAAGGCCAGTGTCAGTGCCTCAGTCCAGGGACACTGAGACCCTTTAGGCTTAACTCTGTCCCTTGCAGGCACTGAGCTCTTTCTCCAATTAAAGCTTCAGTCTTCAAGTTACTTGACCTCAATGAGTACTTGGTAGCTTGCTGAAGGGCTAGGCAGGATTCTGAAACTTTGTCCCCAACAGGCAATGAAACAACTTAGTAAAAGAAATTTTAGTTTATTAAGTACATAAGGTTACAGTAAGGCAGCCAATGCTAGAGGCATAAACATCTAGGAAACATATCAGCAATAAAATAATAAAGCTAGCTGGCTATCTCTATTAATCCCTATCTCTCACCTGGGTCAGTTACTCTTGTAGATCTCTTAGCTCTAGGCTACCTGTGAGGCCAGGTGCCCATGGTGGACAATTGGAGCTCCCAAGCGTGTGGGATGTTGCACCCAAAAACACTGTCCAAGAAGGAACACGCACACCCCTTGGGGCACTCATTATTGTACTTATGCTAATAGTGCTGAGGTGACTTCATACTTATTTAGACTGTCCAATCAGAAACTTTTGAGGACAGAACCTTCTTAAAGTTGGCCTGGTTGCTAGCCCCTCATAGTTCTTTACCCCTCCCAACTGGAGATCCATAGCTGCATTCCATCACGCTTAATCAGGTGCATCTCTGTCTACTAAGGTGTTAAGCATTCCAATGGGTTGTAATTCTTGTTATCTGTCCTTTCTGGCTAGCAAAGGAGAGACAATAATCTTTTTATTTACTCACATTCTTGCAGCTAGGAACTGCTAGCAACTTCTCTGTTACTGACTTAGTTTGGTTCAGGCTTCTACTGTCCACCTAGGCCTAACATGTACATGACACCTACATGACATTCATGACACCTACACACACTTACCTGGAAGTAAATCCCACTGAATTTAATGGGAGTTGCTTCTGAGCAGACATGCCTAAGCTTGGGCTGTAAGCCCTCAGGTTGCTGGGCAAGAATAGTGACTGGAGGCTGAGAAACAGCAATGGTCCTTTTCTCTGTAATGAACCAGACTGTCCTGTGGTGAATACCTATGATGGTATGGGTGCAACGACGGGTGTAGTTGGGCAACTTTGAACTTGTCTCCCAATTGGAGAGGCATGACATTCTTGGGGTCCTATATGGCAATACACATGACTTCTTGGAGACACATCTTGTTCTCAAGATGTCTTCATCTTTCATCCCAGCATCAGATGTCAAGGTCTGCGTTCAAGACAGGGAAGATGATCATCTAGATGTCTCTATGATCTGTCCCTGAGATGACAGCCACCCTTACAATGTCTGAGCCCAAGGGCAAACTGAAGTGTTTTGGGGACTGATGTGGGCATAGAAGATGCCTCCTTAGCCTGGCCATTCATGCCTACAGCCTTTGAGGCCAAAGGGAATGTCAGTGTTTACAACTTTGCTACTGAAGGAGCTTGCACCAACTTTGTGGTCTTGACTGCCTTGCTTTTTTCTTAGGGGGACATCTGGTTTTGGCTGCATGCCCAGAATGGAATTCATGACTTTTGCCATTCCTATTGAAGGTCTTTGCTCTTGGCAGATGGCTGAAGATAATTTATGCACTATCTGTCCCATCTGCCTCAATGACATTGTGTTGTGGTGGAGCCAGAGGTACAGAGGCAGGCAGTGCTGCCATGGCTTGCACTGAAATGAGGGCAGATCTGAGGCAGAATTCTTGGTTCTTCCTTGCCTGCCTGGAGACCTTCTTAGAGTGGGTTCAGGAGTCCAAGTCTTCCTCCCCCACCCAGCAGTGACCCTTTTAAAATGTGACCTACCCAATGAAACAGGATCAATTAACATATTAAACAAACATTATTTTAATTTTTTTGTTGTAAGAGGTAAACTATATTATCTATCAATAAATACTGTGTACTGTACATCATAAAGGTGTTAAATATGAAGAAGATTGGCCACAGCATATAATCACTGGGGCTGACTCAGCAGTGGGCAAAAAGGAATTGAGAGACTGGCCTTTCTTTCTCCACTGGGGGTATACAACCATACACAGTCTTTCCCCACTCAAGATCAAGGACAGAATACATGCCAAAGCTGTGGAAGCTTCCAAGGTCAGCTGTGCACTGAGCATGTGACCACACACAGACCATGATTGTATAGAGGTTACAATCCTACATACTTACCTGGGAGAAAACCCCACTGAACACAGTGGGACTTACCTCTGAGTAGTAATACACTGGATTGGACCATTAGATTCAGCATCAATCAGATTGTACTTTCTGGAAAATAGCTGTACCTTCAGATACCACCTGTCATCATTACAAAGATGTGAAGCCCTTCTCCTTTAAATAACCATTCCATCTTCCCCCACCCCATCAATTGTATTGTTGAGAGAGGAGCCTATATAACAAGGAGATGCACAACTTCTGCTTGGGGTTGACTGACCTCTTTTAAAGATGAGGAGGGGTGTGTTGTTTGGGGTAGTCCTGGAGTTATCATTTGGGTTGGCTTCTCTTTTGATACTGGGTGAGTAAGGTGCATCTTTAGGATTAAGGATGGGAATAGCTGCCCTTCATTTTCCTGATTGTGTAGTGCCTTTTGTAGAGCTCTGATCTTTGTTGTTTAATTGACTAAAGTTATCCCTGTCTAATCAAGCAGCCCAATTTTAAAATGAATTATTTTTCAATTGGAGCACATGTTAAAGTGCCTGTTTAGGAGAAGCATTCCCCCTTTGCTCTAAAGTACTTGAAAATGTTCCAGCAGGTACCATCTAAAAATAGTAGAGTTTTTTTCTCCTTTCAAAGTTATTGCTTTGTAAACTCATGCAGACTTCATTAAAGCTGGATTTATTAATTAGTATCTCTTCTTAAATTGAAGGACAGCCCTAATTGGTAGCCATTTTCAATGTATAGTCAGGTTTGCTGTTTTGCTGCTGGTAAATATCTGCTTTAATAGCTGTGGGGGCTGAAATTCTATTGGCAATGACTTTCCCATTCCTGTTATCTTCATGCTTGGAAATTTATATCTGCTGAATTTTTGGTGCTTCAGTGGTATGTAGGGTTGCCAAATGAGTGAAATTATTTTTGGAGGCCCCCCCCATGTCATTAAATGAGGGAGGCCCTATTCAAATTTCCAGAACTGCATCAAAAGCCACTGAAGGGTAGATGCTGATTTCTGGAGACTCTAGGGTGGTGAACATAAGGCCTGGAGGCCAGATATAGCCCCTGGAAGCTCTATATTGGTTCATGTGATAACTGGTTTCTCCCATTGCTGCCCTTTCAGCAGTGCTGCTTCTGCCAAGGCTCTGGGAGGGAGGGATGAGGCCTAAGAAGGCAAGGAAAGCTATGGGGAAAGGGGCAGACCAAGAGTTGTCTGAAGTGCTGGGAGAGCATATGAGCCACCCTTTTAGCAATGTTACTTCTGTCAAGGTGTCACTTTGCAGACCACCTCTCAACTACTGAATTGTGAAGTGATGCCTCAGCAGAAGGGAAACTGCTGAAAGAGTAGCCTGTCTGATAATTTGGCTCTCCTATAGCTTGAAAATATGATCAAGATTTGCATATTTTTTCTTCTGTTTTTTGCAGCTAATGAGTTTCTATGTGAGAAAAAGGTGCCCATTTCTAACTATCTGCTTAATGATTCTGCTTTCTGCTTAATGGTGTCATTTCAGCATCCCTGCAACCCAAGTGTTTGAAAGTTCTCTAGACCAGGGGTCTCCAAACCCTGGCCTGGGGGCCAGGTGCAGCCCACAGCGAGCCTCTATTGGGCCCGCGGCCAGCCTCTTGTCCCCTGAAAGCCTCTGGCCCACTCGACTGAACAGGACCGGAGCTGTGCTCTGATTGCATCTGGAGGGTGTTCTGAGGACCAGAGAGGCTGAGTGAATGAGCCCACTCATTCATTTATTCATTCATCTAAGTTCCATCTCTTATTTATTTAAATTTTATATTTAAATTTGTTTCTGGCCCTCAGCACTGCACCAGATACTTCATGTGGCCCTCTGGCCAAAAAGTTTGGAGACCCCTGCTCTAGACCATGGGTCCTAAGTGCAAGATCTCATCATGACACCTCCATAGCCATGCCCTACTGAGACCATATAAAACCTTCCCCAAATTCCTTGGAGTGTTCTCTTGCCATTTAGACCTGCTTTGAAACTTATTATTCATTTAAATATATTTATTAGTCATTAAAAACATACTTCTCAGATTGATGGAATGGGTTTTAATATTTTTAAAGAGTGTAACAATGAAATGGAATATCCCAAATATGAAAGGCATATTGGCGTGCTAGATGCTGCATATTTTACTCAGAAATAGGTTTTGCTGTGCTCAGTAGGACTTAACGCCTGGAAAATGTGCATCAGGTTACAGCCAGTGTAAAATGAACTACGGACTGGTGAGCAGCCTGTGAGAAAGAAGATGGTTTAGGCATTATCATTTGGTTAAGCCTGATTCTACTTTTTGGCTAAGGCTCTCTGAAACAAGTTTGAAAGGCAGCATCCCCACTGCTGTTGTAGGAGAAGTCTCTGAGCTCCTTTCCCTGTTTGGACACAATGTTTGAATAGGCACCTGTGCATGAATATTCACAGTGTGTGTGTGAATTAAGAGATTTCTATGCTTCAATATTATAGCATGAAGATTGCATAATTTGTGATGTCCAGTGTGTGTACATCATCAGAGGTACAGAGGAGCAAAGCTGGCAGGTGTGATCATGATATCTTTCTTCCCCACCCAGCGTATTTTGTGTGTCCACAAAGGACTACAAATGAGCATTTAAAGTGGTTCTATTAAACGCCAGAGTAAAATTAACCACTTGTGCCTAAATTTAAGTTTATCTAACCAAGGTTTGCCAGTGCAGAGGCATATGAGAAGGGGTTGCAGCCAATTGCTGTTCCTCCTCGACAAGTGTTTCTGTATAACACCCGCAGAGACTGCTGCATTCTGTGAAGGCAGTGGGGTGAGGCCAAAGTATGTGTATGTGGAGGGGCTATGCTAGTAGCTGATAGAAAGCTAGCATGGGAACCATAATTCTAAGCATCGCTGCTCCTCATTGCTTGATTTTTTGCCATCTGGTATTTCTCTCCTATCCACTAGATTATCCTGTCTCATTGTTGTATGCGGATTCCCGACTCTCAACCCTCATTTGGTTCCGTCCTGCTTATTGCCTGTACGAGCAATGGAGGACGGAGGCCTTGGATCCTAGCCAGGCCTCTCAGAAGACTGCTACCATAGAGGTGGAGGTTAAAATGGCAGGTACTGAAAGTTGGTGAGGGATCAGGGAGAGCATGTGAAAACCTGCCCAAGGTTTTTGTCTACATATTGATCTTGTTCAGATGATCCAACAAACCATGAACACAAGTCTAAGGAGTGCCAAACCTACATGCTTCATGTGTCTGGCTGTGAGGGACAAATTCTGGTTTAGCTACAGCTCTATATGTTGACCAAACTTGGGAGCTGAGGCTTACAAACCCGAATATGAAAACAAGATCTTAGCCTGACTTGTAACTTGAAGTTAAATTGCAGCTCCTGTGTTCAGGTGATGCACACAGCTGTGGTTTAACTAACTAGGATGCTTTTATCACATGATGCGGGAAGGAAGAAAGGAAGGAGATTAGAGGCTTTCTACTCAAATTTGTGTTCATAATCCAACACACTGTGGTTTGTATGGATCATCTGAGCAGGACCATTGACCAATGTAGGCTTTCTTGCACAACTACTCCTGTTAAAGCTATGGATGTATTCTGGAATCATGTCCCCCTTCTACTTTTCAGCAGCTGTATACAATTGTATTAAGTAGGGCAGGAGGTCTGGTCTAGAGGGTAGAGCCTCTGTTAGCCTGAAGATAACATCAGAAGGTCACCAGTTTGAGGACACCAGCAGCTCCTTAAACAGCTGAGAATGGCGAGACTTTGAAGCTGACAAGCTGAGCTGAGTGATTCCACCTGCTCTTGGTGTGAGCAAGAAGCACCTTGGCTGCCTTCCACGTGAGAGATGGAGCTGCTTGTCAGCCTGCATGGGAGAACTGGAGGCCAGAAGTGAGACCAAACCAGGAAGATCCATTCTGAAATGTGGTTGGTTCTTGAAAGAGAGAACCTCTATGATGGTAAAAATCCCCTTGAGGGATTTAGAAACGCCTGCCTATGTAAACCGCCTTGAATAAAGTCAGAGGAGTAATCCGATGACCAGAAAGGCGGTATATAAATACCTGGTTGTTGTTGTTGTTGTTGTTATTAATAAGTAGAGCTGAGTTGCTTTTCTGCAGTGCTCTGCTACAATGGGAGAAGCTGTATCCCGGAAACTCTCTTTTCTGGTCAGCTGTTAAAGGCAGCTGTTAATCTCTGTATTAAAGCAACCTTAACTTGTTCATGATAATTCATACATGAAATGCACCCATGTGTGCTCTCCCATTCCCCTTTCTCTTGGCAGAGGCCACAGGCAAGGTAAGGATTGAGCCTTCCTGTCTCCAGGGATTGGATCATGGGGAGGAGGAACTAAGGTTGTTTGGGGGAGGAGGAGGGTTTCTGTGACTCGCAATGTGAAAAGGCAAAACTAATCTATATTTAGCATCATCCACAAACATGGTGCTTTACATATTTAGACCACAGTCTTATGAACACTTACATGGGAATAAATCTCACTGAATTCAATGAGATTTACTTCTGAGTTCATAAATGTGCAAGACTGCCCTATTAATTTGAAGAGGGAATCCTTAAGGAGGTGCCCCTGAGGGAGAAAAAGGAACAGATAGAGTTGCCCAGTAGTTCTGGAAGGCTGCATTTGGTCTGCAGCCTGCCAAGGTACTAACTGTTGTTCTGTGCTATAAAAATGTATAGCTTAATATTGGTTTAAAGGAGTCTTCCACAGCTCCTGGATTCTCTATAAGCCAATAGTAGACTACTAAAGTGCACTTTCCCTTCTAGGGGACAATGATACATACAAGATTCCCCACCAGTTCCCCGTCCCTGCTTGTGGACCATTAGTGGATGAGTACTTGCATGGAAAAGATCTTGTTTATGAGATGGGTCCCACCCTAGCCTGCCTCAATGACACTTGCACAAAAACTGTCCTACCTGACGAGGGATACAGGTGAGAGGATTTTGTTACACTGTGTTTAAGCCCATTTTTTATTCATGGGAAATACATTTGAGTCTTGGTACACTGAATGCCATTTAATGTTGGGTTTGGTGAGTTCTTTATTGAGATTGATTTAATTGTGGTGATGTACAGCAGTGATACTCAAAGTGCTGGTCCATGGTGGATTTCCAGGAAAGAAAAACAAATAGTAGTAATATGGCCAGTAATAGAAGTAGTAATACCATACAGATATAGTAGTGGTCTCTGCCACAATGGGGAAAAAAATATCCAGTCTGCTGCATCAGATTGTTTGAGAACCATCTGTATAGTACCTGACCTAGGCAGAGACAGAAAATGGCTTGGTATGTTGGTGTAGTCAGGGCCATGTCTTGGTACATGGTACATACCAAGTTTGCGCAAAAGCCTGGCTTCTATTCCTAATGATGGTTGTATCTGCCTCAAGCCACCTTGTTCTTCTGAAATGCTCTGGCAAATAGTATACAACCCATGTACAGAAATAACTATGTGGATGATGTGCAAATCTGCACAAGTGAGGCTCCAGTTTGATACATGCTTGCTTGGAAGCATGTCTCTTGAAATACATGGGCTGCTGTGCTCACTCGAAACCTCTTGAGGCAACATGCCAAATGCAGGCCTCTTCATCAGATGTGCTAGCCTCTTCTCCTCCCACTCTCCACTGTTCCAGCAAAGTACTCTTCTCCCTTCCATATTTCTTCTTTCTCTCTGTCCTCTTCCAATCCAGGAAGGAAAAAGAAGGGCAGTGGAGGCAAGGAGGTGGCTAGAGATGCTTTGGCCTCATGGATGGGACTACTTCAGGATGCAAACAGATTCACGTTGCAATCACATCCATCATGGAAACTTGTATTTAGGTTATTTGAGAGTGATTCATTGGGTTTTGTGGAAAATGCAACCTAAAGCAGAAGGGGTCCTTCCTAGAATGGATATCCAGGAATGAGGAAATGTCTTGGGTATATGAAAGCATGTTGAATGAATCAGGAATTGTTCCTTTAAACTCGCCAAGATGAGTGTTCAGTCTCCTTTTGCTTGCTTCCCTTGGACTAGGGGAAAAAACCCTTATGGAGGCTTCAAGCTCCCTATCAAGGCTGTCTATAATTCTCTTTTATAAATCTGTCACACCATTGATGCATGTGTGGAGCCTGACACTACCCTGGAGGTTGGCCTGTGGAAGGCAAGAACTATAACAGAAATACTGAAGTATAACAACTGACCTGAAGTTGCCCAGTTTGTTTTATGGTTGAGTGGAGATTTGAACACGGGTTTTGTACTACTTTGACATACTAACCACTGCACCTTTTTGTCTCAAATGTGTCATTCCCACATCTGTTCTTCTTATCCCCCCAATTGAAGTGTCCGATATTGTCTCTACAATCAAGCCCAGAGCCTACTTGCTGTAACAAACTGGTCCAGACCTTTCTACACACGAGGTAAGATGAGGGGTAGGAGGATTACTTTGCCTTCCAGGGGGTCTGCAGGCTCTGGTTTGGAACTGGATGGTTCAGGAAGGCAGTGGAGAATGGGGGCTTTTTAAAATTAGAGTGCCTCTTCTGGTAATCCCCCCCCCACACCTAATCTGCAGGCTTGTTTATGTGATTGGGTTGTCCTTCTTTCAATCCTTATTTATGTAGCTTTGGATGTGCTTAAACTTTTATTCCTGTTGATGGTGACTATGCTGTATTCATAAGGTGACTTAACTTATTTCATCTCTAGTTGGATCAAGAGCCCCTGATCATTCTGGGGCTCTCAACACTTTTTAGATTCCTCTTGACTGGAGATTGAAACAAAGGGGTTTTTTGTTCTGAATAACTGTTGCAAAGAATCTTTTGCAGAACAAATGACTTTTCATGTGTATCTCTGTCATTTCCTCCATGTTAGGAATGCCTCTCAGCTTTCGCTCCATAAATACTGACTCAAGAAGTCCTTCGGGTGGACTAGTGGTGGTTATAGTGCTATTGAGCATTACAGTGTTCCTTCTTTTGACAGCTGCTTGGGCAGCCCGATCCAGTCGGCAACAATGAGCCTTTTCAAACTGCTGGAAACCCAGCCTAACACCTGCAATGGAACCCTGACTTGGAATAGATGTCTCCTGTATAGCTAGATTTCCCTCTTCCCCCCACCCCCAATTTGTTAATATTTTTGTTGTAGCCTAATAAACTTGCCTTTCCAGCTTCTGGAGTGAGGTGTGTGTTTTGTTTTGTTTTGGCAATCCATAACCTTGCATGGTGAGATGAATTTTATCTGCCTGCCTGCAAAGTTTGCCATATTTTCAGGAATTAATGCTGGCTGCCAGCTAAGCAGCTTAAGTTCTTGGGGGATCCTGGCTTATTTGGGAGAGGGGAAGGAAACAGGACATTAATTCTGGACCTTTGGACTACTGCCCAAAATTGGTGGTCTGTCTTTGACCTTTCCACACTGTGCTGTTTGAGAAGTTATGGTAATCGGCAAGGCTGCTGCAGCTCATGGAATGGAAGTGGGGAAGAAATGAGGAACACAGTCTGTGTATCTGTCCCTTCCTAGATGGTCTTATGGGGTGACTGAATGGCACCCTGGCACACAGACCCACAAGGGGTATGTTGGTAGTACAATGAAGAGAAAAACTCCAGGGGGGTGCACTTCTGCATTCTCTTTTGTGTCTGAGGAAAGCCCAATTGCCTAGGGTTCCTTTGGTATGGAACCTGGTCATTGAGGATGTGTCTGGGGAGCCTAGTGAGCCAACTCCTTGGAAGCCAACTCTTCTGTACATACCTACCAATCAATAAGAGCGAAGGGCATTAACTTTCTGTTTTGGACTGAATGAAACACAACAGTGTTATCAAAAGCAGAAATAGTTTATTGCAACACAGTAAAAAGCAAAAAGCAGGCACATGAAATTGGAGGCAAAAGGAAATAAAATCCTAAGGCAAGCTGCCTAAACCTGCCATTGCCTACCATCTCTTATAAGGATCCTCTATTTGTCTTTGCTGCACAACCCTCCAGACTTGATCTGCAATTAACTCGGCAAGTGCTGGAACAAAATGCCCACCATCTCAATTAAGCGATCCCTTTTTATGGGGTTTTAGGGAGTGAGATTCTTCTTTTCCTAGTCGCAACAAGAATGGCAGCAAATGCAAGTTGACCCTCCTGGACCTCTCCTTGGTCACGGTAAGGTGAATTGACTTGGCCAGTGGATAAGTGTGAGCAAAACACAGTGGAATGACGGTGTTCTCTTCTGCCTAGCCAAAGTGTCTGCTGCACTGGTGTTTTCATATGTGTCCCAGGCTAGGCCCCTCCAGTGGATGTACAAGGTTACAGAGATCATGACTGCAGGGTTGCCCAACCTAAAGAAACAAAGTCAGATTCATGTTGCATACAACCAGGGGCTTCTAATCAGAGTGAAGGGGCCCATTTCATCATGGAACTAAAAAAACCACATCTGATATATTTATAGCTCATTGTTACCATTTGTTTGTGATAGCAGTTATCTGGGGCTGGTGCATTTGTGGAGGGCTTATTTATCCCAGAATTAAGTAAGTTTAACAGCCAGTTACTGACAGGGGTGTGTATTGCAGCAAGCAGCCACTTTGGGGGATTGTGATGCAGTCAAGGGTTAGCAATACAACTCCTTTCCACCTGCTTTCATTCAGTTAAATTCCAGTTTTCAGCTATCTGTTGTGCTCTCCTGCACATCAGTACATGTCTGTAGATTAGTGGCAGAACACATAACTTACATGCACAAAGTTCCAGATCTAATCCCCAGCATTTCCAGCTAAGAGAATTTGGTGATGGAGGAGACTATTGCTGGAGACATTGGAGAGCTGTTAGGTAGATGAGCAGGGCCTAGGAGAGGAGGGCAAAGAGGGTAATTTGTACCCAGGTCCAAGGTCAAAAGGGGGGCCCAGAAGCCAAGGGAGGGGGCCCAGAAATTTCCTGGTCTTATGTTTTCCTATCTACTCAGACTTGTTGCCTGCAAGGGATGCTGGGGTCACTACTGATGCCACATGGGTTGGTAGACCTGGGCTCCAAAGACTTTTCCAGCTGTCTTTACCCTCCCCCTACCCTGTTTCGCCCCTCCCTACCCATGTTCTGCTTGCGCTTCACCACCCTCCCCAGCTCTGTTTCACCGCTCCCTCTTTGCAAAGGGGCCCAAAAGAAACTTTGTACCCCCTGATAAAATTCTCTCAGATGCCCTGTAGATGAGCATGGGGGCTAGATGGATCAGTGGTCTGATTCAGCGTACATGTACTTAGGGAGTATGCACTCAGTAGGATTAGACACACCTGTGCCTAAATAGTGTAGTTAGTCACCAACTATGATCTGCAAGAAAACTTGGTTTTCCAGCAAACTGGATATGGTTGCTCTCATCACACTTTAAACTCCAAAATGTGCATTATTCTTCTGCTTCTAAAAGAAGGTTTGAAACTCTAAACTGGAAATCTACTTACAGCCCACAGCAAAATGAACACTAATGTTGCTAAGCAGGTATTCAGTCTCTCTCAGGGCTTCTGTTTTGTTTGCTGCTGCTTTCCCTTGGGGAGAGGGTGTAAGGATGTTCAGGGTGGGGCCTTTCCTGCACTTCCACATTTGGCTTCAAGCTGTTCCTTTCAGCGTTCCCTGGCTTTGTCCCTATTCTTTGGGTAAGTGTCCAATTTTCTCCAAATTAGATATGCCAGTTTGTATTGCACAGTATATACTCTTATCACAAAGATTAGAGGCTCCTTTTGGTTGTACCCTTTTCAATCACCTTGGCAGATGGATCTAAAAATCCTATATTGGCGTTTGTGGACTCTAATTTTTCTAGTGAACTGATTGTCTCTTACCTTCTTTTTGTAATGTAAATTAAACCTCTAGCCAACCATTTGATTAAAAAATGTTGCATGTAACCTGGTTAAACTTCTCAGAAGATCTGAAATTGGCTAGTGACATTAGCCCCACTCTCCTCCCCCACACTTACCCATCCACACAAATATTTATTTATACATTTGCTACCTCTGGAAATTCTCTAGTGCCTTGGTTCACAAAGCAGAGCATGAAAGTGTATGATTTTAGGCTCATGAAGTATCATAGACAGTTATCTCACAAAGTGACTGTAGAGCAACCTGTTTCCAGTTAGAGCAGACTTCAGGTTTTCCAGAAGAGACAACCATGAGGTCCACCAGCCAGTGCCAAGTGACAAATAGTAGGGTAGGTATGAGTATGGAGATATACACAGGGAATTAAAGAACAAGGTTTCATCAATGAATGTGGTTCTTTCGTCTTACTGAACTTCTGGGATATTCTGTTTTGCTCTGTTTAAATGTCATTAATTTTAACCCCTGCTAATTGAATAAGGTAAGAGGCACTTTTTCAAGTGGGTGCTCCTTTTTTTAGCAGGGGGAGAGTAACTGGCCCACCTCACCCCAGCACTGTCTGTTCTAGTGGCTGTCTGCGGGTATTCATTTGCATATTTTTAGATTGTGAGCCCTTTTGGGACAGGGAGCCATTTAGTAATTTGATTTTTCTCTGTAAACCGCTTTGTGAACTTTTAGTTGAAAAGCAGTATGTATATAAATACTGTTAATAATAAGAACAATAATTTTGTGCTCCTTTTTAACCTGTTCCAATAGCTGTCCAAAATTCACTGAAGGTTAAGTACAAGATAATTTGTGCCTCTTTGGAAGATAGCACATAGTCTTGGCCAACTTGGACATGACAGAGCCCTGTTCTGTTGTTGGATGATGGCTTGTTGCATGCAAGATAGAAACTAGGACCTGTACTCTGCTAAACAGGGACCAGCAGCTACAAAAAGGAAAGGGGCTAGAACTAGAGAAATAGTTCACAGAAGTTCTTTGAGTGTCTTCAGTTTCCCTTTTGTGATTGCTCTGTATTCTCAGAATAGCACCCACCAAAAGTCCAGGTCTCCAAACCTGCTTAACTTGTGAAATTGCTTTTAGAAGCAGAACTGATCTCTCTTGCTAGCAGCAGAGAAGCACAGGTACAGCAACACTGTAAACAAGAGCCCTCTGTGGCCTCTGTTGATACCCAGGAGAGTTTGCCTCCTGTTTTGTATCTAGGATTGTGCCACAGCTTCATGTTAGCTGCCTCCGAAAGGAAATAGTTGACCATCGGTGTCATTTTGGATGCTGGAAGGTAGAGCTTAACTTGAGCAAGTCCTCAGCCCTGGAACCTGTTCTGAATTCAGGTGCTCGGCATGTTAAATGGTAAACAGCGTCTCTGAGAATGGGTAAAGTGCCTTAACCAGTGAGCAGCCACAATTTTGGGGATTGGAGGACATGAATAGCTAAACTGCCTAAAAATCCAGTACTTTTTTTTTCTTTTTTAAAGGAACTGCATATTGCTTGTGGGACCCCTGAGTGTTTGGCTTGACTGAGGTTCAGCCTTTTTCACACTTTTTTGGGGGGCATTTTTTGCTTACCACTGACATCCCTGTACAAGGACTACAGTGGGATTCTGAAATACAGCATGTGGTATGCTAAGAATCTCAGCTTGTTTTGTTCTCAAGCAAGTTTTGAGTCCTCATGGGGCTGAAAAGTGGTTAAGCAACTATATAGATTGCATTTGCTGGGATCCCGAAGATCAGTATTTGCAGTGGAATAAGTGGGAGCCTCAGGGCCCAATCCTGTGGCCCTCCAGCGCTGGCGTTGGGGATTGTAAACATGCCATAAAGCGTGTTTATGGCACACTGTTAGGAGGGAACACCCCAATGCTGGATGGATGCCACTTGGAGTTCTGGGTAGTGGTAAGGGCCTTTGGGGCAGGGGGGGAGGTGGCATTCTCGGGTGGGGGGCGAGACCGGCCTGTGTACGGGGTGGGACTGGCAGAGCCCTACGCCCCTGGATCCTATCCTACAAAGCCCAATACAGAGATTCTCTTGTCTGCGACAGCAAAATAGCTTGTACAGACTTGAGAAGCCCCGTTTTGGGGCGTTGGGCTTTCCTTGGAAAGTCCCCTTCTCCCAAGGTGACCTCTGGCAGCCCCAGCAAGGCCGCTGGATACAGCAGTTACCATTTTGGTGCTGCTGCACCTGGCAGTGGCACTGGGGATAGGATTGGGCTGACCGTGTCCCACACAGTTCCATGTACCTCTCACTATGTACTTGCAATTTTTAATCTTTCCACCAATACATAACCTTGTATAAGTTACATATGTCTAATTAATGCCTAGATTAGGACTTGCATCAAAGGCAATGCATTCTTTCCCATGAAATACTGTACTCAACGGGCTGGCATTCTTAAGTACATGTAAATAAATATTAAGTAAACATTACAGTGTGCATATTGGACAACAGGGTAATAAACTCATCTTTTATAGTCCAGAGTCCATGGAAAGACTGGCTTTTCATGTTGTAAACACTGGAATGGAGGCCAAGTTAAGACCCTGTTTTTTCCCTTTTGAAAGTCAATATGTATTCATTGTGTGACTAAATACAGTAGGAGATCTGGCCTATTGCTGGTCAACCCCCCCGGACAGTCATCCCACCTTCTGCGCAGACCCCCTCTTTTTACACATGGTATCCATCTCCTATATTATTGCAAGCCAGAAATTGCATGGGGTGAGCCTACATGTGTATATAGTCTGTATGCTCCTAGACTCTGTAGTCAGAAGATTGAAGGAACAGGTCTGATCGCTCCCTATAGTTATATCCAGTTGGCAACCTTCAGTCTTGAAAGACTATGGTATTGCACTCTGAAAGGTGGTTCTGGAACAGCATCTAGTGTGGCTGAAAAGGTCAATTCGGGAGTGACAATCCCTTCTACACTGGGAGCAAGTGCAGTCTGTCCCTGGTCTGTCTCCCTGGCTATGGGCCTTCCTTCTTTGCCTCTTAGCCTCAGACTGTTGGCCAAGTGTCTCTTCAAACTGGGAAAGGCCATGCTACACAGCCTGCCTCCAAGCGGCTCACAAAGAGAGTCTGGTCCAACAAGAAGCTGACGGAACATACCAAGATCCAGGTCTACAGAGCTTGCGTCCTGAGTACACTTCTGTACTGCAGCGGGTCATGGACTCTTCACTCACAACAGGAGAGGAAACTGAACGCTTTCCACATGCGCTGCCTCCGATGCATCCTCGGCATCACCTGGCAGGACAAAGTTCCAAACAACACAGTCCTGGAATGAGCTGGAATCCCTAGCATGTATGCACTGCTGAAACAGACGCCTGCGTTGGCTCGGTCATGTTGTGAGAATGGATGATGGCCGGATCCCAAAGGATCTCCTTTATGGAGAACTCGTGCAAGGAAAGCACCCTACAGGTAGACCACAGCTGCAATACAAGGACATCTGCAAGAGGGATCTGAAGGCCTTAGGAGTGGACCTCAACAAATGGGAAACCCTGGCCTCTGAGCGGCCCACTTGGAGACAGGCTGTGCAGCATGGCCTTTCCCAGTTTGAAGAGACACTTGGCCAACAGTCTGAGGCTATAGTTATATATGCATTGCTTTTACATGATATAGTTCTGGGTCCATCAAGTGCTACAGAAATCTTCCCTTGTCAATGGCTTCCCTCGGAACAACTTTTCTTACTGTTGTCCTTAGAAGGTGGAACCTGTTGGACACCACTGCATTTCCTCGTTCCTCCTCCTCGAAATTTGAAAAGCACTCATTTTTGTCTTGTTTAGCAACTGGGTGACAGAGACAGTACCCTCCAGGAGATACACCACAGAACTAGCTGCCTATCTTGGCTTCCAGGCTGATTCCTAGAATGCTACCAGAAACTATTCCAAAAACAGGAATACTATTCCAGCTGGGCCTTGGATTCAAGATTCAAAAGATGCCTGTAGTGCAAAGGGAGGAGTTCCTTATTTAGCAGAAGTGACTTTACTCTTCTTTAAAATCCACCTTTTGCACAACCTTTAGCTTGCAATCCTACACATACTTTCCCTGGAGTAAGTCCCATTGCACACAATGGCATTTACTCTGGAGTAAAGCACTGCACTGTATAGGATTGTGCTGTAATTCCCCACAGACAAGATACGTATACCTTTAACCATTGTATAGAAGAGGGAATTTTGGCAGGTGCAGTTTTTTAAATTTTGGCAGGTGCAGTTGAGTTGCACCTGCAAAAGGCCCTCTTCTATACAGTAGTTAGGAATAGGCATTCTTGTCCTCTATTGTGTCTGGTCACCCTGTCCATACCCTATTGAAAGTAAGTTGAAGGACTGGGAAAGTAAAGCTAAGTGTTAGCCAGATTTTGCGGGGTGGGTGCTCTCGGATAGCTCAAAGTGGGATTGGACTGGTGGTGGCAGGCAAAATGAGATGACAGGAGTAAAATCAACTCAACAAGAATTTATTTAAAAGGAAACAAAGAAAAGGAAACTATTTGCACAATAAGAGGATTAAATGCCCTGAACATCTGCCCAAGCAACCAGAGTAGTCCTCTAATATACTGTGTCTGCTGACAGGGTGACCAGATACAATGGAGGACAGAGTGCCTATACCTTTAACCATTGTATAGAAGAGGAAATTTTGGCAGGTGCAGCTCAACATGGAAGGTTTAAAAAGCTGCACCTGCCAAAATTCCCTTTTCTATACAATGGTTAAAGGTATAGGCACTCTGTCCTCCATTGTATATGTTCACCCTGTGTCTGCAGAATGTTCTAGCTGCCTGACAGTATAAGGCAGCACTGTCAGTTGACACAGGTGTTCACTCAGCTTCAACAGTTATAACTGTCACTTTGTAACTTTTGGCGGGAAAGCATACACACCTTCATAAACCTTTTAACATTAGCTGCACTGTAATACATTAAGATTTCATAGAGGTATTCAAATACATAGTGGCCATTTTCAATCTGACATTAAGTACCTGCCTTTCCAAAGCCAGGTGTTAACAGTTTTCATGTTACATTAGTTTATGAGAGAAAAAACACTTTATTAACATATGTAACTAACTGCAATAATTTCATAATATCTGTTTCAACTTCTTGTCCCTATCCCTGTTTAACTCTTATGTTGGTATCTTAATGGCAAGCCCCTCAGGGCAGTTCCTATTATTTCATTCTTTATTAAATGCTGCATAATCCAGCGACAGTGTCAGTCAGTGGTTCGGTATCAGATTAGGTGCCGGATCCTATCCAATCTTCTAGTGCCAGTGCAGCCGTGCCAACGGGGTGTGCACTACATCCTGTGGTGGTGGGGCAGTCACAGAGACCTCCTCAAAGTATGGAATTTGTTCCCTTACCTCAAGGCTGCACCGGTACTGGAAAGTTGGATAGGATTGGACCCTAGGACTAGAAAGATCTAGGTTCAAATAGTGATAAAGCTCACTGGGTGACCTTGATGATGAAATAATAATGAAACTCACTGGGTGACTCTATTTTCTCCTCCTCTCAGCATGGCCTACTTTACAGGATTGTTGTGAGGAATAAACAGAGGGCAGCAGAGAATCAAGTATGTCACCCTGAACTTCTTGGAGAGTGAACTATAAATGAAAAAAGTCATCAAGTATTGAACATGCAAGTGAAAACTAGCTAATGACCAGCTGAGACTGGCTATTGAGTGTACCTGGGTTTGCTCCTGTGTAGTGGGTGAAAGGCTCTTGGTGGGTTGATGTGTTTAATAGAAGATGCTAAAATGCAGTTCTTTGATATTTATTATATTTCTATGTGTTGTATCTTTTTCTACAGAAATTCCTTGCTGTGGCTGATTGAAAATGAATCTACGCCTCCTTATGGTTTCCCCACTGATGGCCCTGGGCATAAGCTATGCTATTGCTGATACAGCGTCTAACACATCCCTTCCCTCTATCCCATCTTCTTTCCCCACCACCTGGTCTGCCACCCCGCAAATGTCTTCTGAATCCACACAAGCTCCCGAGATTGCTCCTGAGTTAGACACCACATCTCTGCCTAACTTTTCCCAGCTCCAGAAGAATCAGACCGAACTCTTGGTCTCCATCCAGCAAACACAAAGGCCTAGACTGTCACAGAAAAAGATAGATGGTGCTTCCTTCAAGGTTCCTAGTGTTGATACAGGTGGTTCTCCAGGAAACCAGCAATGGGAAGCTTCAGCTGGGGGAGTGGCATTTGTGCTGATGAAACCCAAAGGTAAAAGCATTTGGAAGCCAGGTTGTCTGTGGAGGGAGGGCTGCTGGGGTTTCCATGAGCTGAACACATGCCTGGATGCACCATTGTTGAGCTCTGAAGAGCAGTGGGGCTGAATGGCCTGTAGGTTGTGTAATTTATTTTATATCTACTTACAATGAAAATGTGTGCAAAGTTACCATTATAACAGGGATATATGGAGGAATGTATGGTAAAGTCTTCTGGTCAGTGGCATTTGATAATATGGGATACTTCCATACTAGAGTTCTTTAACACTGCTAAGGTGTTGCTTTTACAGAAACAACTGCAAGAGGAATTAAAATGGAGGTTCCACATAGCATTTTACACTGTACAATACTAACCAGCAATATCCTGTCTTCAGGCAAGATCCTTCAATAATGTCTACTCACAAGGCAGCTTCCTATGTTTCCTATGCAATCTGATAAAAGGTTGGCAACCCCAAGTCAATGCTTTCTGTAAAAAAGACTGATAATGAAGTAGACAGTGCCCTTGGTTTTCTTGCCATGAAGAACCAAAAACCAGGTTTCTTGGCTTCTCTAGCTGATTGCAATAAATGTTCATTTTTAAGGTGCCATTGGGTTAGGATAGGGGCAGATCAACAACAACAACAACAGTATTTATATACCGCTTTTCAACAAAAAGTTCACAAAGCGGTTTACAGAGAAAATCAAATATCTAATGGCTTTGATTTGATATTCATGGATTCTTGGGAATGTGAGTGGAGGATTGGGACTTCTGGTTTCTTTGAAAGAGGAGTGCAGTCTTGGAGGGAGTGAAATCAGTCAACTTGGTTAGGCAGGGAATTGAGCTAGAGTTCCTGGGGTAATTTTGGAAGAAGAGGAATGGTGTTTTAATATGCTTGGTTTCTGTTGGATTCCAGAAAAGAGAGCAGATTTGGGTTGAATAGGGTGTAGCAGATGGGAATGGGAGCTTGGACTCATGAAGTTATTTGACACCTTTCTTTTCTTTGTACACAGGCCAACTGGCATTGGGAGAACCTCATGGGGCAGCCAGTCATGCCATGGGGCTGTTCCTAGGGGGCTGTGTTTTGTTACTGTGCCTTTTCATTGGGGTCTACTGTGCTTATAGCCGGGGATCCAAGAAGGAACCATTTTCCCACCATCGCCTGTATGAAGATGGATTCGATGACCCTGGTAAGTCTGGTCTCCTTGGCTTTTGGGAAAAGAACTATCATATGCCCTAATGAGCTAGATTTGAAGAATGTCCTTTGACACCAACTACCTGCACAAACCACTAAAAAGGGGAAGATCATGCCTTACTTAATTTTTTAGCAATTAAAATTCTTTATGGTGGAATACTTGCCAGTACTACTGAGCGGTTTTGCAGCACTTAAAGTAATATATACACTGCTTTCAGGCCGTAGCCAGAGCTGCATCATCATTTCAAGCACTGTAGAATAAGCAATATTGAATTTCTTCAGCTTCCAGCCTGGAAATCAAGTTGCAGTCCTTGCAGCAAATGTCCATCTAGGTAGCAAGCCATTAGTAATCTTAAAGGGAAGTAGAGATTAATAGGCAGGGAAATGCCTGCTGGTTAAAGCTGTTTGCTTTTTGTTTCTTTTCTACCTGGTCAGTGAGAGTTTAGCTCAGCCTCAATGTTAGGTGTCACCTTATGAAATGGATTGGAAGTAGTCAGGGCAGACAAAGTAAAGCATTTCTTCATTCAATATCTA
Organism: Tiliqua scincoides; assembly: GCF_035046505.1. Taxonomy (NCBI): domain Eukaryota; kingdom Metazoa; phylum Chordata; class Lepidosauria; order Squamata; family Scincidae; genus Tiliqua; species Tiliqua scincoides. The sequence continues at coordinate 119,166,651 of NC_089825.1, forward strand.
GTCCTAGAATACATTTCAACACACTGTAGTGGTTGCCACTTGCTTAGATTATTGTCTTCACGCTCAGTTTGTCATCTTCCTGGAAGCATCTGATTAATCACTGTGAGAAACAAGTTGCTGAATAAGAGATGGACCCATAGTCTGATTCAGCAGGCTCTTTTGGGGAGTAGACAAATTCTTAATTTATCAAGGGCTGTTATTTGTTCTAGCTAGCTATTTCTAGGCACAGTATGCCACAGAATACCATTTTCTAGGGGACAATATTGGAGGAGGGCTGTCCTCTTCCTATCCTGCTTGTGGGCTTCCTGAAAGTATCTGACTGGCCACTGTTGTAGTAGATGACCTCTTGGTCTGATTCCTCCAGAAAATTTTTATGCTTCTTCAAAATAGAGCCATTTAAAATTTGCAGGCACTTCAGTTAATTTTGCTAGAGGCATGGGGGAGGGGAGGATTTTGATGGGGGGGGGGTTGGTTGGTTGTATAACCTGCATGTTATTTAGGGTCAAAGCTACATAGTCACCCTTTATCACTTTTTATCCACCGTGTTGTACTCGGTCAGGATGTCTGGGGAGTGATAAAAAGGTGGTTCCTCCCCCCCCCATGTACTCTCAGTACATGCTTGTGGGAGAACAGAATGTTCTACTGTGTCAAGATTAATCTGCCACAATGTGGGATAATCATGGAGAGTTGGAGTAGCCAATCTGGATTAAGTGATTGTGCTTCTGCATCATGGAAGGCTATGGAAACAGGTGGACTAACCATGGAACATACAGGATTGTATACATTGGGAGATAGCTCAATGGTAGAGGATTTATTTTGTATGCAGTATGTCTTGGGTTCAATCCTTGCCCTCTCCAGTTATTAAAAAAAAACAAAAACTCAGGTACTCAGGGAGGCTCCCTGGAACCCTAGAGAGCCACAGCCACTCAGAGTTGATAGCACGGCTTGGTGGACCAAGGGCTTGACGTTGCCATATAAGATAGCTTCCTGTGCTAGAGGGCCGAGTGGCACCATGTTCAGGGTGGAAATGATCCACAGACTGGTTTATTATTATTATTTTCTCCTTTTCTTCCCAGCCCTCTTCCTGGACAGTCCAAAGGATTATGACTGGTTCTTTTATGAAACTGATGGTTATGTCTACCCAACACCCTCCCAAAGCCATCCTCAGCCAATCCAGACCCTCTCGATTCCAGCTCTCAAACAACCTCTCCCTGTCCTTGAAACATCACCAGGGAAAGTTATAACTTCAGAGGCAGCGCAAGACTCCAAGCAGCCCCAACCCAACTCCATGAAGCTAGAGTGCCTGTCTCCAGCTAACCTACACACTGGGAATTTCATCTGAGGCTCCAACAGACCCCAGAAGTTTGGGCAATGTGAAAGCCCTTTTGCCACAAGTCTTACATTGTAAAATGGAGACCTATCTTTGGGGACCCCCACTTTGAGAGGTAAAGTGGGTGGCTACCAGAGATAGGACCTCCTTAATAGCAGCACATTGTCTTCCCTTTTCTAGCCTGGTACCAAATAGAATGGGTTTTAGGTGTGATGCAGAAATAGATTTCTTTTTCTGGACCTTGTGGTTTTTAGCATGACTGGTTTTACTACTGCTTGCTGTGTTTTATCACAATCTGTTGTGTTTTTTAATATTGTGTGGTATATATATTTAATGTGATGTGATCTCCAGTTGCTCTCTCATCTGTGGTGGATGCATTCAGTGCTCGGCACAAACACCAGATGGCAGTGTGTGGTTGGTGATTCACCCTTCTAACTTGGTGGTAGAGAAAGCTGAGGTCTAGAGGAGCCTCAAGAGGGGTGGGTGCTGTTGAAAAGCTGAACTGGATGTTTAGGAGGAAGAATGTGGAGTGCAACAGTTCCTTAATTTTAACCACTGATTAATTAACTAAGTGGCAAGGGCTTTGGTTTCTTGAGTGTGGCTTGAATGGATTGTGTGATCTCTTGTAACTTCAGTCTGATATAAAGAAATACACGCACAAAATATATTTCTCAGCTAGTTGTGTACATACATGCACGCACACAATCTGTCTTTCCTTTCACCAGACTGCTTTCAGTGAGAGAGCCTAGCATCAGCCATTGTCCTGGATTATGCCAGCTGGTTGAATCCATACTGGCGAGGCTATCCTTTGCGTCATTACCTCCTGCCTGTCCTCAGACATTGATTAAATTCCTGGCTTTCTGCTTCTTAAGTCTGACAGTGTCTCCTTTCCGTCTCCCCCTCCCTGTCTCCCGTCAATCTGTTCTGTGTCTCTTTCACCTCCCCATAGCTGGGTGCAACAGCCTCCCCTCACACGCAAAACCAGTGTGCTAAAGCTGTTTCTGACCCCTGTCCTGAACAATCCCATGAGCCTGGTTGCCTTGCAGTAGTGAGATGTGCAAATAGTTTACCAGGCTCTTTCCAGTTACTGCAGTGAAGAGATGGGAGCAAAGAAGTGCACATTCCAACCCATGGGTGCATTTGTCACAGCACTTCTCTATTATTTTACTACTGGAACTTTTACTACCAGTAGTTGGGGGGCGTTACACAATGATAGTGTGTTTTTTTTTCTTTCTCATGCAGAAGGTCCAAAGTTCAATCCCTGGTATCCCCAGTTACAGAATTTCAGGAACAAGAATGGGAAAGGCCCCTGCCTGAGACAGTGGAAAGTCACAAAGCAGGGGCCACAACCTAGTGGTACAGCCCATATTATGCACACAAAAAGTCCTTGGTTTAGCAGAATTCCTAGTTCATTCCCACTTAGCTTCATAGCTAAGCAGGAGACACCTAAATTTGAATTAACGCATTGAGTAAAACAGGTCATCAACAGAACATCAAGAATTACATATCTTTGGAGACAGAAATTTGGCCATTAGCAAATCAGGAGCTCAGGCTTTTGAGGCAGTGGAAGACTGAAGAATACCTGAACTAAATACTTAATAGAAAACATTTCCTAATTATCAAACAACAATGGTGGGATAAGTCCAAGGAGCACATGGCCTGTATTTCACTGGATGTGTTCAAGAAAAGGTTGAACAGATATCTCTGAGTTACTACATTATAAACTGCCCTGTAATGGGACAAGATTGGATTAGAATTGATCATCCAGGGCTGTTCCACTCTAACAGCACAATTCTATGCATGTCTACTCAGAAATACGTTTCACTGAATTCAGTAGTACTTACATGGGAGTAAGTGTGGATAGGATTGCAGCCTTTGGCTATACACACACACAGCCTTTGGCTAGGGAATAAGTTCCATTAATCTCATGGGGTTTAGTGCTGATAAGACATGCACAGGATTGTGCTGTTAAATTCTAAAAATCATTTGACTGTGTGTGGATACAGATGGATATGCATGACAAGGATAACAAATCTTTAGTATTTATATTTTTTTTTTCAAAGTGCTCAAAGCGTTTCACGTACATTCTCTCCATTCAAGCTTACAATAACCCTGTAAGTTTGGCCAGAATTATTATGTCCATATCACAGATGGCAGAGGGCCAAGACAGAGATTTGCTTTGCTTTGTGGAAGAGCTGAGAGGCTCATTGCACATACTGCAACTCTGCAGATGACGTGATGAATGGATATGTGCAAGTGAATGGAGATGGATGAATTGATGGTTCAAATACAGATTCTGTTAGGACTCTTGGAACCTGGAGCATAGATAGATAAAAAGAGACAATAGTGTTTGGTTCGTTAGATAGATGGACGTATTAAAAAGAACAATGCAAATTGTCCACTGGAATACATTGGTTCCTTCTGAATTGCCATTTGGAAATGAATTGCATTCCTATGGCCATTTAGAAGGGACTAGTAAGTCATTCCAGCTGCTGTTTGGTGGTATTCTTCTGGTATGCCCCAGCATAGAGAGACTTCTAGACAGCCAGACTGATAACCACAGCAGGAGAGTGAATGCAGACAACCCATTACCCAAAGTGTGGATTACCACAGTGCACATGTGACCACCTGGTAAGCAGTACCATTCCTGTGAAATGATAAGAACTGACCGTGCATCTTGTGTCTGCAGATTTGGCCTGGTCTGCACATGCAGCAGAATGAGATTTTAAAAATCTGAAGTGGTAGAGTGGATTGTATCATTGCAGACTGTAGATAGGGGGGTGCCCATCCTTGGAGGCTCCCCCATGTTAAAAAAAAAAAGAACCAACTCCAGGCAAGTGAAAAAACTTAGCACATCCAGGAAAGATGTCCTGTCCCAGAAAGTTCCCTGCTATGGTAGCTTTCTACTTGCAAGTCCGTTTTCCACATGCAGAGAAACATTAAAACAATGTAATCACACAGCTACGGTCAGAAACAGGACAGTCCGTTCTTCTGCCTCAGAACTCCACCACCTCTTTCCTACCTCAGCCTGCTGTACATGTCTATGAACTTGTCTACTACGCTCGACTAGGCACCGCTATGTAGACTAGTTAACCACATGGTTACAAGCACATAGTGCTTAAGGTCCCCACTTGGCAATTGCCCATCTGTCTTCACCTGAAGAGAGCAGGACAAGTCTGTGCTAGGCAGATGTTTAGACCTTGGGTTCAGCACCTGGCAACTGAACAGTTGTGCTTTGTAGCAGCAGAGATAGAGATATTTAAAAAGAATTCCTACCTCCTCACTCCCACCTAGAAAGATGGTGAGATAGCTCCTGGGATTTAGATTACCAGTGTGATTCCTGGAGGAAATCCCATGGACCTGAGGGGCAGGTGATGAATCTCAAGAATACATCCCTCCTGCCCCAAACTACCCACAAAAGGTGTAAGCAAGAAGAATAAGTATGTATGTATGTATACGCACATATAGGGTAGCATGTAGGTGTAGATGCAGCTACCTCTGGGGTGGGAGGCTGTGGTAGTTTATCCAGGGTCCTCTCACCCAGTCCTGAGGTGCTACTGGAGCAGAGTTTAGATGCGAAAGTCACAGACAAAATAATGAGATTGAGATGAATGCTTCTCCTCCCCCCCATGCTTCCCACCCCTCTGCAACTACTGTGAGGAGGGAGAAGCAGCCAGGGTATTTATTCTTCCTCTTTCTTCTTTTCTCCTTCTTCATCCTCTGTGGGTTCATCTTCATCCTTCTCACTGTATTGTGATGCTGCATCCATTTTCTCTGGGAGCTAAAAGCAGAAACACTGTATATTACTATGTAGGGTAGGGGTGTGTGATGTGTGTCTCCTGAGCCAAAGGGAGGGGCCTAATCTCAGTGGTACATGCATACTGTCCATGCAAACTGTGCCCCCTCCTTGAGTCTCTGGCATCTCCACTTGGATTGCACTTAGTAGAGACCTGGAAAACCGTTTCCTCAGAGTAAAAAGTACTAGCTAGAGGGACCAATAGCTTGACACCGTAAGGCTGCTTCAGAAGCTCAAATGTGTTTGTGTCTTGTCTTCTGTGCTAAAACCTCACTAAATCCTATGATTAAAAAATGAGGATGCCAGAGCCTTTCCCTGATAAAGATTTCTGTACCTTTAACAGCTGCAACAAAAAGCAAAATTCAAGAAATGCAAGGTAAGTGAAGGGGGGGAAAGCTGCACCTGTTGAATTCTCCACTTCCCTGCACCTGTTAAAGGACACAGAAGCTTCTGCCTGGAAAAGGGCTGGCAACCCTACCCAGAACTCAAATGCAGTGATTGAAATTCTGTACATGGAATAAAATATGTCAATTAGAAAATCTTTGCCTAAGTAGATCCATTATTTTCATATAATCTTGCTAAACATATGAGGGGGGAATGTATTGGTAGATAAAGAATGAAGGGACTACTGTGGGACATTAGTGAGTGTAGGAACAGAAGAGAACAGGAGCTGGGGGGCAGTGCTTAATTTCTAATAAGACCTTGCAAGTCTGGCCAGAATTATTATATATTACACCTAAGCTCTGGCTCCAATCAAATCCTTCCCAGCTCCAGTTTGCAATCTGAATGTTCAAAGTGTTCTCCTCACCTCTTCCTCATCCTGAGTAGGCAGGACAGTGTATCCTGACCCAATGGAGCCCTCCAGTGGACCCTGGTGGTTACCCAGAGCTTGCAGTTTGAGGGCAGTGGGGTCTAGCTCACGCCCTTCAGCCCTGGCGTCAATGAGTGCAAGCTCTTCCTGTGAGAGGTGATGGATTATGCCAGCACCAAAAGAGTCACCCACCACATTAATAGAGGTTCGCATGCGGTCCCTATAGGCAGGAAGAAGAACAGTATTAGAGTGATGTTGGAAAGGCCTTTCATTGCTCCCCTTTCTGGTTTAATGTGGGGATCATTAATTCAGTCTCATACCATGTTTATTTTCCACTCTTCTTCCAAAAAGTTCAGTCATCTCTTTCTTGTTGCAAGAGCCACCTGCAAACTGCCCTTTTGCAAGACTTTTTGGAAAAGAAAACCAATTTTGACATAGCTCGTTTGCACATGTATGCCCAATGTTTCAATGTGTGAATAAACCATCAGGCACTACCGAAAGAATTTTTTTGTGTCACCTCAAATGTCCTCAAACACAATTTTTTTTTTCAGTTGAGTCATCTGCACCACTGAGAAATCAAGAATTTTACTAACTTACATATGCATGTGAACTGGCCCTTAGAAATGTTGCTATGACCATGACCGATTTTTAAACCTGGCTTGATGTCTTATGGTATGCAAATTACTGTCTCATATTTTGTTGTCATCCTAAACTAATTATGATGGTTACTAACTTGACAGCAGTTCCATTGCAGTCTTTTTCTTTCCCTATCTACCAATTACATTTACAAAGCCACTATGATGTTTGAGCTCTCCTTTGTGTGTGTGTGTGTGTGTGTGTGTGTGTGTCCATATATTTCTCTTAAGGAAAGACTAAGTTAAAGCAATACCTGAGATATTTTTGAAATCAGTGCAATTGCACAAAGACCATGTGGCCAAGCAAATAGGTTACTTTGTGGGTTCACTAATTTCTGTGTCTGAGTCCAGCCAGGCCAATTGCTCTAGCTAGCCCATTTACTGCGACTGGCATACAGCAGCTGACCACCAGGTTCTCAGGGCAGGAAAGACATGGTCAGTGTCTTATGGCACATTAAAATACAGTGGAGGCCCATGCCCACTTCATGATGGTAAGCTGTTCTGAAGACATCACTGTATTGTGAAAATATTGTAAGGTGAACTCAGCATTGCATAGTGTTTTGGTAGTTCATTCTAAGACCTCAGAAGCTGACGTTTCTGCCACATAACATTTTCTCTCTAAAACAGTAGTTCCCAAACTTCCTAGCACCGGGACCCACTTTTTAAAATGACACTCTCTCGGGACCCACCAAGCTTTATGAGACTAAAAAAAGTTTCACTTTACAGAGGCTCAAGCCTCTGTTTTTATTCTTTTTTTCTTATGGTAGGGGAAAAATGCTTTTTCTGGAGAATTTGTTAGCTCCATGTTCATCAGATCAGAACCATTCTGATGGCCTTGCAGTTCCCTTTGCCTAGCCTTTGATAAGAGCCAAGGCACATTTGCCAGCTCACGAGTAAACACCCACATCAGGTCCAGTTTCTCTTTCCATAGGGCTCAATATATTTTCCTTGTCAGCTATCAGCTTGTCAGTTTCACAACCCTCCAAAAATCAGGTCGTGACCCACTGGTGGGTCCCAACCCACAGTTTGGGAATCACTGCTCTAAAAGATTATTTAAAAGGTGCCTACTGTGCTCTTTAGGGGCCACAGTTATCAGTTGATGCACAATGTTGTGAATACAAAACACAAATTACAAGGCTGCATCCTTCCCTCAATACACACAGCCGCAATGTTAAAAATGTGAATATCAGCTCATATTGAACCTATTGTAAAGCAGGGTTCCACTGTATTCATTCCAGAGATATATGGTATATTTCAAAACAGGATGGTCAAAAGCATAGCCTGGAAAAACAAACGAGAGGTTGTGTTCCTTTCTGCATGCGGTTCAAGACATGCAATTCGGATGTGGGAAAATTCTGTGCCAGTTAAGGGTGTGTGCAGAGGCGCAATGTCGTGGTTACTTTTGGGTTCTCCCTGAAGGAGGGAGTGCACACTGCAGCAGCTTTGTGCCCCTCCCACTCTTTCTCCTGTGGAAGCTCCCCTTTGAAGGAGAAGGAAGAGGGGGAGGCCGCCAGCAACTCCTCCAAAACTAGAACAGAGCCTGAGTGCCAATCATGTGCCCACCTTTTGTGTAGCACCCAGGGCAGATGCCCGAGACTCCACCCTAGTTAGGCCTCTAGGTATGTGTATGTTTTAGTAATGAGTTTCATGTGTAATCATTCTGAAGAGATATTGATAACCTACGTATCTGTAAAACGAATGCTACTCATTTTGCTTAGCCTCGAGGACATGCAGTGAGTATAAGATTGGGCTCCAAGCCTTTAGTGAGCATATTAGATCTGTTTTATCATTTCAGTTTTTAAGTACTTTGAATGACTTTGCAAATTGTGAAAGTAAACTAAAAAAAAAAAAAAAAAAAGAGCATCAAATTCAAATTTTGGCCATGTCCTCCTTCCCAGAGCAGACCCCTCACTTCCTCCCCTTGTTATTTATTACTCACAGTAGCCAATCCACAGCAATGAGGAGGCTGATGTCCTGGGTGGGGAGTCCAACAGCCGTCAGGATGAGAAGCATGGTGACTAATCCTGCACTGGGTATACTGGCAGCCCCTACGCTAGCCAATGTGGCTGTCAGGCTATGGGAAGAGAGGGAGAAAGTGAATGTTGGGATACAGGAACTTCCCACCTCTATGCTTGTAGGCCAAGCATACAAGGTATTGATCCAAGCCCAGCTGCGTGTCCCCCCCCCCCCCCAAAGTACTGGATCTCACCTGACTGTCGCAATCTGTCCTCCATCCAAGTTTATGTTGTTCATCTGTGCAATGAAAATGGCGGCCACAGCCTCATAGAGAGCAGTGCCATCCATGTTGATGGTGGCACCGATGGGCAACACGAAACGCGTCACCCGTTTGTCAATTTTCAGGTTCTCTTCAAGGCAGCGGAAGGTGACAGGCAGCGTCCCTGCACTAGCAGTAGGTGGGGGGAAATGCAGGAGAAAGAGATTAAAGTGGTGGCTGTGCATCCATGTGTAACTTCTCCAAATTATCCAAGGAACAACCTCCCATTCCCTCATGTGCACATTCTTGGACATAACGTGGAACTGCATCATTTGGACATCATTGAACTGATAGTGACAGACCTGAGCTCAAAATACTGTATGTGCATAGTGTTATGAGCTTCTTATGTCTGCCTTTTTCCTTACATCCTCTCTCAAGTCCAGACAGACAAAACTGGTTTAATAGTCGTTATTGCTTCCTGAGGAACCCTGGAAATGTACTTGTGAGTGAGGGCTATGCATCAGTTTCAGCACCCACCCTCCCTCCCTTAACTGCAATTCCCAGGTTCCTTTGAAGGAAACCAGGACAATTAAAGTGCACAAGAATATAATTCTGAGTTTGTGGTATAGACATAACCCCTCTTTCTCTCTCCCCCCCTCCCCTGTTCAGTTCTCAAAGTTGATTCAGACAGACCTGCATAATTAGGTGGGAAAGGTACTCAAGGCAACACTTTAAAGGGCTGACTGGAGAGGTGTTGGTTGAAAGGTTCCCCCTACCTATGCAAACAATACCTTCAGGCCAACTTTGTCAGTGGAAAGAAAAGAAAAAGTTGGCCACACCTGGAGGCAGTACCAAGGGCTGTGATCCAGGCCTGGAAGATGCCCGCAGTGAAGATAAAAGGGTTCTGGCGAGTGATGACAAAGAAGATGAGAGGCAGCACTATAGCACCATGGATAACCAATCCCACGACAACAGTCACCATATACATGCCCAGCTGCCGGGCCACCACTTCCAGGTCTTTGATAGCTGCAATTTTGCCACAGATCAGCGACGCAATGCCGAATGGTGAGTACCTACAGGAAGGAAGCGTCCAACAAGCAGCTTGTAAATGTTGTTACAATTGATTCACGCAGAGATAACCTACTCCCTAGTCAGCTGTTAACTGTACAGCTAACAGCTAAAGATATTTCTTCAATAGATACTAACAGCCAGGTGATGATTGCTCAATGGCTTACCTGATAGCTGGTGGCTACTGTTTTCTGCCCACTTACCTACAACACTGGGGTGGAGACTGTTTCCATGAATGACTAGGGAGAAATAGCTGCTGAGGAAGGTTGAAGTCTGAGAGTTCGCTGTCAGCTGGAACAAACTGCCTTTTTGAGGGGTAGGGCTTCTAAGGCGCCCTGTTTGCTTTGGAGGGACAATGATGGAGCCTGTGATCAGAGTCAATAAGGGCCATTGTTGCCCATGCAAAGTCCCAGCCTGAACAGGAAGCCTTTATAGCCCTTCCTGTTCAGAAAAGCCAAGGACCAGCTTGGTTGAGTCACTCCAGTGTCTAGGAACCCTTCACTGCTCAGGGAGATACTCCAGCCTGTAGGTTTAGTGGCTTATCATACAGGGCAGCTATATGGAAACCTCTGACTTGCTGCCGTTCACTCACTTTTTCCCCATGGCCAGAACAAGAATGTAACTGACTCTCCTCCCCACCGCTGCTTGCTCCTGCTCCCACTCCTTTTGAGCTAGAATACAGCAAAAGGACCAATTGGTGCTGCTGCTCACAAATACCATCTTTGCTTGTTTACCACGGCTTCTCCCTTTGGGAAGTGGTGAGGATGTGCTCCATTTGGGGCCCAATGCAACCCAGGCTTAGTTGGTGAGAAAGCAGGTGTCTGCTGCCCCTGCTCCTAACTCCCATCACAGTTTGCTTGCTCACTCTCCCACTCTTTCCCTTGTGGAGAGGGTGGGCGAGAAGGCAGTGACTCTGGGGTGGAACAGAAGGAGCAAACCTCAGCCTCAGGATTGGCAAGGAACCTTGGCAGGTGCCCCATGACACCAACCCTACCTTCTGACAAGCTTCAGTTCTGGCACTTATCATTTTAAGACATTAATCACTGGGTGGAATATCTGTGTCCCTCTCACCACATGATCATAGAGACAAGCTTCATGATGATCTCATTGAGGATGTTGAAGAAATCTGCCATGGGCTTGGCCTGCTCCCCCATTTTCCCCATGGCAATGCCAAAGGCAATGAAGAACCCGATCAAACCTGGAGGGCAAGGAAAAAGAGGAAACTCAGAGATGGATGGCATCTTTTTCCTGGCAAACTTCCCCAGAGTACTCCTGCCCTTCACTCTAAGATGTAAACAGCAAGCCAGCCTTCATCATGTAGATCACACACAAACACAAGGGCACAAAAGTGAAAAAATGAAAGGCAAAATTTAATTTTGCTCAAATATTTTTGTGGCATTATTATTAAAAAATTTAACTTTGCACAATTTAAGTGAATTTTCAAAATTCAAATCTGGAGTAATTTAGGGCAAACTTCTAACTAATTGATGGACTAAAATGTATTTAATCAGTTGACAGCGCTAATTTTAAGGTGATAATGTTAGATCTTAATTTGCTAAATTCAGCATTGTATTCCCTGCATTGCTACCCAGTGGCAGATTTACCCATCCCTGCCCCTGGGGCAAAGGTTCACAAAGCCATGCCCCCGTGAGATGTCACCCCCTTGTGCAAAGCCGCCCCCTACCTTTGGAGCATGGTGGAGCCTCACGTGGCTGTAGGACCAACTGCGGAAGGCTTCTGAGGCTTCCCTGCGGTCTTAAATGGCACTTCCAGAAAACCATAAGTGTCGTTTCTGATCGCTTCGGGAGTCTCAGTGAGGCTTCCTGCATGGTCCTATGGTTGCGCTGACTCAGCGCCCGGGGCATTTGCCCAGTGCTAGGTCGCTACTGTCCAGGGCTGCTACCCATCATATCTAAAATCATTTGGAATGGGGAACGTTGTACAAAAAAGAGAAGAGGAATCAAAATGGTGTCATGCAGCGGTCATTACTGTGGACTGCAATCATTTCTCCCACCGAAGCTTATGATGAGGGGGGACATGATTGAGACATACAAAACTATGCAGGGGATGGACAGAGTGGATAGGGAGATGCTCTTTACACTCTCACATAACACCAGAACCAGGGGACATCCACTAAAATTGAGTGTTGGGAGAGTTAGAACAGACAAGAGAAAATATTTCTTTGCTCAGCGTGTGGTTGGTCTGTGGAGCTCCTTGCCACAGAATTTGGTGACAGCATCTGGCCTGGACACCTTTAAAAGGGGATTGGACAGGTTTCTGGAGGAAATATCCATTATGGGGTACAAGCCATGATGTGTAAGCGCAACCTCCTGATTTTAGAAATGGGCTATGTCAGAAGGCCAGATGCAAGGGAGGGCATCAGGATGAGGTCTCTTGTTATCTGGTGTGCTCCCTGGGGCATTTGGTGGGCCGCTGTGAGATACAGGAAGCTGGACTACATCGGCCTATGGCCTGATCCAGTGGGGCTGTTCTTATGATGCTGGCTGAGGGTATTCTTCTTGCCATGGCCACCTTTTCTGCCTGCCTTCTGTAATATGTCACAGGGTACATCAAGACTCACCCAAAACATTCATTCCGTCCTTGAACTCTAGCTCTTTCTGGGTCACGGTGCTGGGGCCCACATTGACTTCTGTGATGGTCGCGTTGAGCACAGACCCGTTGGCATGGACGATCTGACTGATATTTTCCTTACGGACCACCACTGGTGGTACAGGCACTTTTGTTGAGACTGTTTGGACCTGGGTGTGAAAGAGGTCAGAGAGTGGGTATAGAGGCCAGTTTGGAAGACAGTACCCTCTGCTAAGCCTTCCCAGGCCTTCTCCCTGGCACGAGTTGCGTTACCTGCTGGAAACAGGCCTGAACCAGGTTTTCAGGGAACAGGTTCCTGATCAAGTCCAGAAAAGCATCCAAGCTGGAGACCTCTTCATTTCTGGCCCCCGTGGTGGGTGATTTCTTGAGTTTGGGGTTGCCAGGGTGGATGGACAGGACCAGAATGACACCCAATATGGCTGCCAACACGGTTGTTGATATATAATAGACCATGGCACGAGTGCCCATGCGCCCACTGGATTTGGCATCAAGGCCAGCCAGACCTGCCCACAGAGCACATACAGGAGTTACAGGAGCATAGAGTTGAAAAGGACAGAGAGGCTCCATCCATTTATGCATTCATTTATTTTTACACTTACGAGTATTATTGAGCCAAGAGGCAGCCAAAAATATGAAGAATCAAATGCATGTTAAAATGTTGGGAAACATAATGCAATCAAATCAAGCAAAAACTAGTTAATCAACTAAGGGCGCAATCCTAACCCCTTATGTCAGTGCTTTCCAGCACTGGCACAGCGGTGCCAATAGGAGGTGTGCTGCATCTTGCAGTTGGGTGTCACTCACAGAGGCCTCCTCAAAGTAAGGGAATGTTTGTTCCCTTCCCTCAGAGCTGCACTCCCCTCACGTCAGTGCCTATGGCCTGATCCAGTGGGGCTGTTCTTCATGTTGCACCTTCATGAAGTCTATTGGTTCTTTTTCCAGGTGGGTCTCACCTGAAATGAGGCTGGAGATCACAAGAGGCAGGATCAACATTTTTAACATGCGCATAAGGATGTCTCCAGGAAAAGAAATCAGCATGAGCATGTCGCTATCCAGTGGCGGGAGCAGTCTCAGGAGACTTCCAAAGACAGAGCCCAAAATCACCCCTGGAATGAAGAGAAAAATACCAGGTCAGGTCAGAGGCAAACTGACTCTGGAGTAGGGCATGAAGTGGCCTTTATGCAGAGCTCCCTTACCCTCTTCCTGGGCCTCCCTTGGGGTCTCTGCCACCTCTTCCACTTTCCCAAATTGTTTCCTGGCTTGGCTTACACATGTAATAAGGTGATAAAAAGTTGTGGTTGGAGAAGGGACGGTACCACTTCCTTGAGGTAGGAGCCATCACAGTTAAAGGGATTTACAGGGTAAGCCTATGCATGCCTGGTTGGCAACCTTCAGTCTCGAAAGGCTATGGTAATAAGCCTACAGCATCCGCTATTCCCAGGTGGTCTCCCATCCAAGTACTAACCAGGCATGACCCTGCTTAGCTTCCCAGATCAGATGAGAATGCATGCCTACCCAGATGTAAAGCCTAGAGGACTTACTTCCAGGAAAGTGTGTATAGGATTGCAGCTTGAGTTGCGCGCTGACCAGATAAATACCAGCTTCCCTACTTCTAAGATTTAACAGCAGCTTGGTTTGCAAGATTCAGCAGGCAGGGAGATCAAAACTGTCACCTGCTTGTGTCTGCACGTCAGACTTCTACAAAGGGCACAGAAGCCAGTATGCTGGAAAATCTCTTTGAAACATATGTGTATAATATTTGTAATACCTGCACAAATCTTGTAGAATCTAACCTTGGAGGGCAGGGTCATGATGTTACTGCTTTCTAAACTGTTCAGTGGACACAGCATCTTTGCAAGGGATCGGTTCAGAAAGGCAGTGTCCTACTTGGAGGACGGCCAGGTTACAGGGGTTCATGCCCCCGTATCCTCAGTGGGAAAAGATCCAGGATAAAAACGATTGGATGCAACTAGGACAAATTGCATAGTCAGAATGTCCAGTCAGCTGAGAAAGAGGAGAAGGAAGGGCAGAAAGCGATCTTCTTCTGAGCCCTCTTTACATTCACTGCCTTTTATTAAACTTATGAAAGGTCTGTACTTATTTTGCACTGAAATCCCTAATTCTCTGCGATTAAAACAAATTATGGATTCAAATCGGGAAAAGCTGTGGAAACTTGTAGGTTTTATAATATATGAATATGGGAGGAACAGTAGCAAACACCAGATGTCTTCTAATAATTCAGCTATTCATTGTTTACAACTTACTGAAGAAAAGTCCCACTACATACACTTAAATTGGTCTCTGCAAAGGGTTCCTAATTTCTCATCCATCTTGGCCTTGGACTGTTCAGGCTGTGGAGAAGATCATGCAGGCCCAACCACTTACACAGGCTTCCACTGTAAAACTGGAACATTTTTTTTAGTTCTTTCACATGTCCTTTTCACCTTGCCTCTTAAAGAGCAAGTACATAAGTGTCTGAACTCTGCTTCTGAATAATTTGAGAGTTGGCAGCAACAAGTTGTGTGATGGCAAGATGGCAAATAGCAGTAGGGAAACAAGTTAAAGAGGGATGTAGCCAAGTAGATTTGGATGTTCTTTCGTCAAACACTATTCTAGAATCTAAATTCTAAAATCTGCAATTTTCCAATTTTTTAATCAAGAACAGTGAGAGCTAGATGTGTGCTAAAAGAATGGCAACAGCCAGGGAAACTGAGATTCTTAAGAATTTGAATTCTGAGTCATGATATGATATAGAATTACACATATAGACTTATGGAAAATGAATGGTGGGAGCTGAATACATTGAGCAGAAAATATAGCTTTGTCAGGAACATACTATTTGTGACTGCCATAAGAGTGTATAATGTTTAAGAACTCTCCCCTGCCAAGAACTCTTTGTGCATAGAAAACCAGTATGAGAAAGATTCTCTTACTTGGTTCTCAGATGTCCTAGTTTTCAATATATAGAGATTCCCCTCCCCCCAGCTTGCAACCTCCCACCTACAGTCCGAAATGGTACACTCCAGAAGGAGCTATACCACTTGTTTCTGCTGTTTAAATTAGTCCAACCTGTCTGACCAACCTGATGGCTTGTGTTCGACATAAAATTAGGGGAAATAGATGGATTTTTTAAAAAACCATTTGAAATCTCTCAAAGAAATAATTTATGAGGCTTTGTACACAGAGGGCTGGGAACTGGGCTTCGTGCAATCTATAGTGGAATTGAGTTAATAAAATGGGCTCGAATCTGGAGATGTGTCCTAGACAAATGCAACCGATTCTGTAGTCTATGTTTGAACCTTTGGTGTTGGGGGCTACCTCAAAGTGGCTTTTAATTAGCTCCACCCAGACCAAGCTGTCCTCCCTATAGGCTTCCTTCCTGAGACATGTAATATTTGTAGCTGCAAACCTTCTAAATGATACAGACAGGAATATGAAATTAATTTTTTTTTTACTTAAAGATGGTGCGATTCTTACAGGGCCATGACTACAGGGTGCCTGTGGGAGAGGCCTGGCTTCTCAGGAACCTCCCAGACCCCCTCCCTGCATCTTCAGCTGTCAACAAATAATGGTAAGTAAAATGTACCTTTTACTTGTGGAGACATAAGGGGAAGTGCACAGGACAGTTCTACCCTCACTGAGTAAAACTGCAATTCAATGCACACTTACCTGGGAGTATGTCCCATTGAGCTCAATGGGATTTGAGTAGATATGCATAGGATTGTGCTGTAATATGCTAACAGTATAGTGATTGTCTGCATAATGGCCAGCAGGGTTAATGTTCTGTTTCCTCTACTCTGGTTTCCTGCCCCTGTACTAAAAGAACCTCTGGCATTGGACCTGCATCCTGAACACGGGTGCTTTCCATAGTTTTCTTTTCCAGTCAAGACATTCTTCAAACATCCTCCTGCTATACAGCCACTTAGAGAACATTCTGGTTCCTGTCTTTTCACTCAGGATGAGTGACCCTATAGGTCTGCTCACATCCCACCCCCTGGCATATCATCGCCTGCTCATCACGTGAAATGACAATGTCCTCTAGACCCCTCCAGGCCTCCTGTTCAAGCTGATTAGGAGCGGGCAGTGGGGAGGGGGAGAAACTGCAGGGATTAACCATGTTTAATTTTCTTTCTCCCAGGCAATGACGTAAGAAGACTAATGAAATCCTGGCCTTTCCCCTTCTCAGTCTGTGGTTCTGCCAGCCCCTGGGAGACTGGGTAACTATGTTGGAACTTCCATATGTGTATGGGTGCGTGCGTACACACACATGTGTATACAGGAGGCTATAGGTTAAAACCCATATACTACAACGTGAGAAGGAACAGTCTGCAGCAATAGATGTAGATAACACGTCATGTGTGATGCAGGGGAATATGTTCAGCTCCTAAATAAGTGTCCCCATTTTGTTCCTCTTTTTGCCCTTTGAAGGTACCTGGCTAAACATTTGTTAGTGTGTTATGCTAGAATTACCATCTGTGTGGGGGGGGGGGCACTTTCCCCGGGAAGTTGAACCTTTGAGGGCCAGATGACATATTAGGGCAAGTGTATCATTAAAGCTGATGTACAGTACTTACAGAGTTTTGGACAGGGGGAGAGATCCAAAGGGGTGGGAGTTAGCTATTTGACCCCAGTCAAAGTGTCTCCACCTCTGCACTTGCCATTGGCCCCAGGATAAAAGCACCCTTGGATTATAGTGATTTATATTAAAAGAGGATATATGCGGCATATAGGCAAGCTTGACTGGGGCATGCTTCAAAATCCTTTTTGGCAATTCTTGCCATGCTGGTTTCCCCCTAAATCCCATCCCTTTCTTCCTCCACATGGAAGAAATCGATGTTCCTTCTTTAGCTACTCTGCTTTCTCAAGCCACCCTCTGCCTAAAGAGGTCACCAGAGACCAAGAACCCAAGACATTTTGCAGGGCAATGAGTGACAGCTTAAGAGTGTATAAGGCCAGAAGGAATGGCTGATTGCCCAGAGCTGGAAGATTAGGAGAGAGAAATGGGGGGTTATGTAGGCAGGCTGACCTTTACACAAAATTTGGTCTCACTGATAGTCTCCTTTTTCTTTTTTTTCAACTTGTGCGTTCCCTCTTTCTCTTCTCTCTGTCTGTTTCAGGGTGTATTTATGCTGCAGATTTAATGGTTTTACTGATGTTCTTTCTCCCTTGGGAACTCTGGGAATTGTAGATCTAGGGGAAGACTTGAGATCTCAAATGGAGCATTCTGACGAAATTAGAATTCTCAAGATTATTTGTTGTGAGGTGCAGGAGCCATGATAGACAAACAAGTACAGAATAGATAGAAATGTGTAGACATGCATTTATTTTTAAAATGCATACCCCACTTTTCTCCTAGAATTCAAGATCAGTGATGGCAGAGATGGTCCAGTAGCTATAGGACCAGAGCCACAACCCTCATAAACCCTGCTGGATCAGGCCAAAGGCCCATCTAGTCCAGTTTCCTTTAGCTCACAGTGTCCCACTAGATGTCTGAGGGAGCACATAAGACAGCAAGACACCTGCATTCTGTTAACAGAATGCATTCTGCCCAATTCCCTTTTAACCCATTGCTGCCCAGCCCACAGGTGTACACATTTGATCCCTGTTGCTTATAAGCAACATTGGGCAGAAATGGCTTTAAAGCATCAAGCCAGGTGCTATCACCACATCTGGTGGCAAGGTGTACCTCAACATATCTGCATTGTTCAACTGCATTGATATCAAAGGGGCTTACTTCCAATGTGAACACGGTTAGAATTTTTCTTGAACAAATTTGAAAGGAAAACATATTTCAAGCGACTTTCATTTATTCTCTAATTTGCCATTTCTTCCAAAGTTTGCAATTATAGATGGATGTACAGGTAAAAAGCATAGGCTGCAATCCTATTCACAGTTACATGGGAATAAGCCTAACTGAGTATAATAGGACCTACTTCTGAGTAGGCATGCGTAACTTGGGTTCTCAGACTGCTGATTGAGCATTGATAACTCTACGTTCAAATTAATCAATAAGATATAAGTTTTTTTTTAAGTATTATAATATATTTAAGGTGTCAAAACCTGGATTATAAAATGCTTGCCAAATTTCAGATTTTGTTGTAACTCTGTCAGGCTTGGATTTGGAAAATATGATTCATTGTGGTCTTGGGTAAGACACTGTTACTTTTTTTACAGCAGTGGTTCTGAAACTGTGTGGTTATGCCCTAGGATGCCACAAGGCACTTACCATCTGCTGTCCTGGCAGGGAGACTGCACTGCGCTACTCCAAACACCGGTTTGAGGCTCAGTGTGGTCGGAAGAGCTCCACACACATGCAAAAACCTTCCCACTCGCCCTGGCCCACTTACTACTGCTTGTGGAGGAGTTTTGATTCTCCGAACCCAGAAGTAACTGGCAATGACATCATCACCAGTCACTCCTGGGAGCTGTGCACTATGTATGCACAGGTATCGCAGGTCCCAACAATTTGGGAACCTCTGTATTCCAGTACAGTTTGCCACTGGTAAAAAAGGAATAATAGTGACTTCGTTCATTTAGTTGTTGTGACGTTAAGTGCCATAAATTAATAATTAATTGGGGACAGTGGTTAACAAGTGCAGGGCCTAAGAGAGGGGGTAATTTGTACCCAGGTCCAGGGTCAAAAAGGGGGCCCAGGAGCCAAAGAAATTTCCTGGGATCTTACATTTTCCTATCTACTCAGGCTTGTTGCATGCATGGGATGCTGGGGACACCACCACGAGCGTGTGGCTGCAGCTACTGCAGCTACTGGCAAGCCATATACGCTGGGCCAAAGAATGCATGCATGACACTCCTTGACACCGTGTCAAATCTGGGAGGAAACTGACCTGCTACGGTAGCTATTTGGCTTGTGGATCTGCTTACCATGAAGGAGTGTATAGGAGCTTAGGGACACAGGTGCTGCAGAAGCAAGTTCATAGGACACTTTCCATTCTAGTGTGAGCCTAAATTTAATGATGCTAATTTTCTAGATTTAAAAGAGTTTCGAGAGACTTAGGAGTGTGTTTGGTTTTCCATATTACTGTATCTAGTTGCTGATGCAACATGGGTGGGTAGAAGGTTGGCAACCTTCAGTCTCGAAAGACTATGGTGTAAACCTACAGCACCTGGTATTCCCAGGCGGTCTCCCATCCAAGTACTAACCAGGGCTGACCCTGCTTAGCTTCTGAGATCAGACGAGATAGGGCATGTGCAGGGTAACAGTTGACCTGGGCTCCAAAGCCTTTTCCAGTTCTCTCCATCCTCCTCCTACCCTGTTTTGCCCCTCCCTGCCCCCATTCTGCTTACGCTTCACCACCCTCCCCTGCTCTGTTTCACCCCTCCCTCTTTGCAAAGGGTCCCAAAAGAAACTTAAATAAAATACCCCTAAATAAAATTCCTCTCAGAGGCACTGAACAAGTGGTCATGTCCCAACCCCTTGTTCATCTTGCCATGACTGTCACCAAAAACCTCACTGAAAGCAGACATAAAGAGCAGCATGGCCAGGAGGCAGACGGGGACGATGGCCGCCATTTTGTGGGTGTATTGCAGTGTGTCTTACCAATGATGGTGAGGGTGAGCAGTGCATTTCGCATCAGCCAGCCACAGTGTTTATCCAGGCAAGGTTTCGGTAACTCTTCCAGGCTGATGTGAGGACCATCCGCCAAGGGGACCGCCACATGGTTAGTCATTTCCGGGGCCGGTCCCAAAGCCCCTTGTTTTGTCTCAAGAGAAAGGAAAAGCAAAAATAAAGTTAATTTTGGAAGAAAGAGAAACTCCAAGCCTGGAGTTCAGGTTTGACTGGAAGGCATTTTTCTTGACTCCATCCTCGTCGTCATCTTGCTACAAGATGACGACGAGGATGAAAGTAATAGGACACTTGCAATAATAATTATAATAAGAACGGGACTGGTCTTGTAGATCAATGTTTCTCAATGTTTGTCTTCCACTGCACCATTTCACATGGTCCACCTATTCAAAGTACCACCAGAACTAACTGGTGTCAAGTTCATTATCAGTTACTTCTGGGTTGCGAGGACAGATGCAATGCAACAAATTCCATTAAGAGGCTCAGGGTGGACAGGAGGGTTTTTTCAAGTGTAGAAAATCATACTTTGGAGCCTCCTACCGCTGCTTGTGGTGTCAGATTCCTGGTCTCACTGCTGGGTAGTAGATATCCAGGGGTCCTGTGAGTACCACCAGACACTACCTCAGGTACCACTGGTGGTACCCCTACCACTGGTTGAGAAACACTGACTGGTTGAAAAACCACCGGTTGAGAAACACTGACAATAACAAAACCTTTGAATGAATTAAAAAGGTCCCCCAATTAATCAGTACAATATTACATTGTCTATAGAAAGTGGAATGCCTCTTCTAGGATGCTATGATATGGGAATGCATCATCCAAACAAAGAATGCTTCCTGCTTTCCTTGCTTCTTCTTTTACTGGTGCTACCCACACGCAAATTTTATCACAAGACGAATCAATTAATTTTTTTCTAGTTGGGTGTCAATAAAATCATCATCATTATTTATACCATTTCAGGAGTTCAAAGCACTTCATATAATTTATCTGAGACAACAAATGGGATCTGTGACTGGCAACCGGTAGGCCTACTGAAAGCGGCACCTGCTGGCCTTCTGGTTACTTTACTAGCTTGCTCTGTTTCTTCTTCTTGCCCAAAACAGACATCTCATGCATTAGGGAGGAGGAAAGGAGGAGTAAATAACAAAACAGATACTCCAGAGAGGAGTCTGTACGTGGGTGGTCCTTACAAGCAAGCTACTTTGCAAATATAAGACAGGAATTTCGCCCATCTCTCTTCCACTGCTTCCTCAAAAGGTTCTTCCCCATCCCATACTTTAGGTACTAAACATTTATTCTCTTTCCAGAGTGAATAGATTATGAGATATTGCATGGGTTCTCTTTGAAAATGTCCCGACTTTGAATGTGGATAAGGCTGTATAACGGGTGGCCAGACTGTGGCTTGCGAACCACATGTGACTCTTCAACAAATAATGTGCAGCTCACAGAAATATGTTGGCTGAGCTCCTTTTTGCATCACAGTTCATATAAAAGGTAAACAAACATTTTCCATCTTTATAATTATTAAC
Source organism: Tiliqua scincoides (assembly GCF_035046505.1). Lineage (NCBI taxonomy): Eukaryota > Metazoa > Chordata > Lepidosauria > Squamata > Scincidae > Tiliqua > Tiliqua scincoides. Next base: position 119,188,230 of record NC_089825.1, read on the forward strand.
TGAATATAAAAGGAAAGTCCACTGGATTAAAACATGTTGAATGTTCATGATGACTAAATATATTTAAAGAATTCAAATGCTTGTCAAATATTGCGGCTCTCAAACATCTCTCTTGCAGCTCTCAAACATCTCTATTGTGTGTGGCTCTTACGTTATGCAAGTTTGGCCACCCCAAGCCAGCCCAGATCTTTCCATTCAAGTGAGGGTTAAACTAAATTTGGGACTGCCTGGCTGGGAACCAAGACAAATCTAGGCCCTGGCTGATGAGACTGGAATGAGCCTTCCCAAGGAACATGTTAATCAGCTAAAGGATAATCAAATGAGTGTATTGGATTTTGGCAGTGCTACATCTGACCAGCTCATGAAACTCTGTCCTGTTAAGCTAGTGGGTGTTATCTGCTCTACAACTTTAAATCGGTTTAAGATTTTATTGGTTGTTAGTTATTAATATGCACACACATTTAATCAGCATTCCCCCAACCCTGGCATCCTCCCTCATTCATAGATGTTCTTCTCCCCATCAAATTTCTCTCTATGTGCACAATGATTTCCAAAAAAAATTTCCCTCCTGATTTGGTGGTAAAATCATCAGAATAAATCTGGTGTATAAACATGGAAAATAGAAACAAGCATGACATAGGCAACCCTCAGCACAGGCCAGTAATTAAACATAGCTACAGCAGCAACTTCAGGATTGAGTTGGGGCAAGACAACCTCATTGGGTCCCTTCCCTTAAGATGCAAGGCAGGCAAAATGACACTTCTCTCATGTTTCCTCTGAGCCTCACCTTCTTGAGTTCTCCATACAAAGCACCAAAAGAGATGCTTTGAGGGAGGGGCACCAGGTGGGTCTTTCTGGCCTTGGAACCCTGGTCAGTGCATAACCTCCAATGTTTCTCGGATGAAAATGGGGGGGGGGGGAGAAGAGGAAAAAGTCATGGCTTGGAATTGGGAACTAACTTCCAAAATACATCTTTGAAGAAATAGGAAAAGGGAAGCCCAGCTGTGCTTGGAATGGTGCAGCTAGGCGGCAGCCTTGTTTTCTGAGAAAGTTGCATTTTTCAGTTCCTCTCCCTTCTTCCTCTACCAAAACTTCTCTATGCTGACGCAAATTTCCCTCCGTTTCCTTTCCAGGAACCTGTAGTTCTCTGCATGTGCACAGAATTCTCAGCATGCTCTCCAAAGTACAATTCCCAGGAGTCTGCTTTGTTGCAAATTAGACACCAGTTCAGCTAATTTGAAACAAATACAGCAGTGCAATCCAGTGCAGTTCACTGGAAGGTGAATGCCACTGAGCTCAATGGGACTTGCAGTCCAATCCCAAGCACTGCCCCTAGAGACAGCCCCTGTGCACAGGTGTGGATGGCCTGCCCCACAGTTCTCCCTATAGCAAGAAAGAGACTTCTCTGGTTGTTGCAGTCTCCTGATCTCACGTCTGCTCTGCACCCGCTTTGCCCAGCCTGTGCCTCCTTTCAAGGGATGGGCTTCTCCACAGTCACACCTTACCCCTGATGCACTGCTTCCCCAGCCATCTCCATTCAAGCAAGGTCAGGCCAGGCAGAGCAAGTCCCTGTGGCTATGGGGCCAACGTGCCTGACACCAAAAGATATATCCAACTCGTTCAATGGATGAATACTGCAGTATGAGTACAAGTCACTAGAGGAAAAATCCAGAAAGGCTGAGGATTAAATTGATCACACAATGACAGGAGAGAGTGTGAAGAGCTACTGTTCTAAAGAAGTTTCTACTTCTTCCTTGTGGCTAAAGTCCTCCTGCGTGTGTGTTGTCTGTTGACCAGCAGCTAGCTCCAAGCAGCGCACCCCCTGATCCATATTAACACAGGATTTGGAACCTCCAAACGGTTCAGTGATTTCAGCCATGAGAATAAATATGGAAAAAGAATAAAAAAGGGCATATTCCTTTTCTTAGATTCCCTGTTAAATCACAGTCTCTTTTCAACACAGGAGCCATGTATATTTACACAGATAATTTTTTTGTTTTAAAAATGCACTCAGGTTGTGCTGAAAATAGGATTCTAGATTTCCATTAAGCAAGTCAACCTAGGAGCAAAGCCAGCATCTCCTACAGGAGAAAGCCCCACGTCCTTTTCCAAATTCCCCATCCTCCCTGCGGAAAAGCATAGAGACTCTGAAGACTGAAAGCAGATGAAAGAGTATGTTCTACTGGGTTACAACTATGCAGGTTTTCATTTCTCACAGGCCCCCTTACTAGACAATTGGATTAAAAGTCCTGTGGAGCTGAAGAGCTTGCATAATCCTATGGCAGCCTACGTTGGCCAGTGAAAGAAATGTTTTATTTGCTTTCTGTCTTCAAACTATTGCAGTTATTAAATTACCACCACCATGCACTGAAGAATTATAAACACAGCAACCTCTACCCATGAAAGAGCTCTGGGTTGCCTGTCCCTCCATCCAGAAGCTCCATCTCCAATATCCTTTTAGCAGCCAGTCCAAACTGAACCCAACACTCCCTAAAGAGAAAAGGCCTCATTTTCTTCTGCTGTGTCATTTATTAGAGCCCCTCCAGTTCTAAGTTGGTATGGGGCTGCCAGATTTTTCATACTGGCTTCACTACTCTACCTTTAACATGAGCACAATATTTAGAATTTAAGCAGGTGAAAATTTTCTATGCCAGGGCAAACATCATCTGCTAAATTTCTGCATGCCAACTAGTAAGGCAGTTTAGAAGGTGGCAGCACTGTATTAGAAGCACACACACACACACACAAGGGCAAGACAATTCTACGATCTGATCCCCTTCCCCAATCAGAGCCCCCCCCCCAAGACCACCTGTTCCCCATTCTTTCCTGGAACAAGGTTTATCTAATAAGGGAGGCAGCACCCCCTAGAGGGGAGATTCATAACCCTTAACCTGTGCTTCATCTCTCCCCCAACTAGAAAGATCAGCTTCTCAATGCACGTGTTGAGTCCAGCACAGACCCAAACACCTACCCATCTACAACCTTCCTCTCCCCCACCATTTTTCACCCTCCCCGCGTTGCTCCTTACCCCAAAGGAGGGAGGGGGGGACAGTGTGTCTCCGTGGGAGGCGAAGGGGGATCTGAAGCCTTCAGGCAGCAAAGGGGAGACTCCCGCAGCTTAGTGCCCCCGTCATTCAAGGACGTCAAAGAAGAAGTATGGAGGGGGGAGGTAAAGAAAGATTACAAGCCAGAAAAAAAAGGAGCAGAGGAATGAAACATACAAAATAAATGAACATGAGGATAATACCCCTAACTGGAGCTGAGCAGACGGCTCTGTTTAATCAGCAGCCTTAAAATAGGGGGCATGGGGTGAGATAACTAAATTTCAAGAATATAGGAGGAGGGGGGTGTCACTGGGAGATGGCCGGCTGGGTGGAGGGCTTTGGCGCTGAAATATAGGATATATTTGGTCCGTCTGCAGGTTCACATGTGAGTATTCAGGAAATTGTTTTGAGAGCACCATCTGTCCTGGGGGATTTACAAGCTTTCGCATCACCATTTTCTTTTTTTACTTACTCCCAAACTCTCCCTAAAACTTGTTGTTGTTGTTTCAAATTTAAACCGCAGGTGTATCCTTAAAGCCTGATGCTAATTTGCAATAGCTAGATAATTCTGCCTTGGACCCATAGACACTCATAAAGATGTTATAGCTGACCAGCATAATCATAGGCATGCTGTACAGGTGGAATCAAAAGGTGCCATTTTCAGAAGGCGAGAATACAGTGGCATTACTGTATATGTGGGTATTACGCTTGTGCATTAACTGCACAGTTTATTTCAGTGCGTTTTTGACGCCATATTAATGATGGTTATTGGCATTTTTATCCAGGCCCTCTACCAAAGAGTTCAGGTGGTATATGTGGCTCTCCCATACCCTGTTTTGTCCTCACAACAACCCAGTGAGGTAGACTAGACCAAGGCACAGTTTCATAACTGAGTGGGGATTTGATGCTAGGCCTCTTGGATTCTTTTTTCACATTCCAGCCACCTCATCACATGGAAGCCATTTGAGCAAGGGGCATGATATTGATGCTCTTTATTGCTTTGCAATGCTAAGGTTGCTTCACACCATCGGGCCCAAAGACAGGAGTCCCCCCAGAGTAGGTGCACACCAAGGAGCGCTGCTGTCCATCCGGAGCTCCCGGTGGTGTGTTCCTGGATGGCTCCACAGTCTGGGCTGTATCACACACAACAACTAGTGACCCCAGTTAGGGATTCCTCTCACCCTAGTGGAGTTTGATTGTCTGTATTGCCCTGCCAAGTGGCAAGGTGGCTTTTACCAGTCAGGTGCAGGCATGACATCTGAGATTGGCATCACTGGCAGCTACTGTGGGCCCAGGGCCCTCCAAAGGGGCGCCCCTGCTGATTCCTGTATGCAGCCCTGTGCCTACAGCCTCCATGTGGTGGTGATGGAACAGCTCCCTCAGGAGCTGTTGAAGTAATAAGGGGTCTCGGAAGGGTGGTTTGCTCACACCCCACCCTGAGCCAGCTGTGGTGAGGCGAGATGGAGGACGTCATAGACTGAGATTTAGTGTAGTCTGTTACACAGAATTCACTGTTTTTGCTGAGAAACATCACTGGGGTGGCTTGCTACCTATTACGGCAAACAGAAAAAGGATGCTGGTGGCAATTTAAAGAGAAATAAATCCGTAAGCCTATGGTGCAGCAGGACTCTTTGTTGCTCACGTGAGGCGAGGCTGGGCCAGTTCTAGTTACTCCCCTTTGCATAATGCCATTTCAACGACACATTCACATGGCTATCAAGCATTGTTTTATTTATACAAAATAAAAATATATATTAAAAAAAGAAACTTTCTCTATATAAAAAGGTGGCACAGCACCACCCGGTGGGCACAATCCAGAACTGCACCCCACGCCTCCCCTCACAGACATTCTTCAGCTTCCTGCTCTTCACCGCTACCCCATACCCTGGAGGCAGCCTTTGTGGACTGCAAGTTTGGTCCACCAGGGGAAAATAAAGCAGGAGCAGGAGGAGCTGTGTAGATTCTGAAGAGTGCTGAAGAAGGCCATCGTCTCAAATCTGCTGCACCCAGAGAACCGAAGCTGGAAAAAAGAAGGCAGGAAATGAGAGTTAGGAAAGGAACATGAATTCAGGTGTGGGGGATATGTTGCAAAATTGAACTTTGGGTCCAGTGAGCTTTCCCCATGAGGCAACACCCTCGAACCTGTAGTGAGACCCAGTTCTCACTGTAGCAGTAAGATTGTGTCTGGATCTGACCGCAGGTGGGGAATGACAAGATTGAATGTTCCTCCATCACCTGCCCCCCTAATCCCTGCACATGGGAAACTAGCATGAGAAGAGTTTCGAGAAGAGCCTTCTCCCTACCTAGTTTTCTAGGTGTAAGGATTTGTGTGTGTGTGTGTGTGTGTGTGTGTGTGTGGGTGGGTGGAAACATTAAATTACAGTACGTGAGCCTGCCCTTGCAGTCTGTACAGCCCAGACACTGATTTACTACCTCAAGACCTTCTGAGTGCTGACAGTGCAGAACCAAGAAATTTTTTTAAAGTAGAAACAAAGCCACTGAGACCATAATTGCTTCCTGTTGGCGATAGTGTTTTTCCTAATCAGTAGGAAACCTGCAGCTGAAAGTTACTTTTGCTTTTTGTCATTTTGTTCCACCGGTCTCATATGGGAATGTGCAAACATGCCTTAGAACAGGGGTGTCCAAAGTTTTTGGCAGGAGGGCCACATCGTCTCTCAAACACTGTTTGGGGGGGGCGGGGAAAAAAGAATGAATTTACATTTAAAATTTGAATAAATTTACATAAGTTTACATAAATGAATATATTAAAGATGAACTTATATGAATGAATGAAGGTCTTGCAATAGCTCAAGGTCTATAAAAGGCCTTGCACAAAGCAAGGCTGGCCTTTCCTTTGCTGCCTTTGCTGCATCACAGACGTGAAACAACAAGCAGTGGAGGAAGACCTCATTCCACAGCTCACGTGAGAGGTCAAACTGTCTGCCTCAAGCTGAGAGCAGTTGCGTTGGGCCAGTGTGGGCTCCAACAAATCTCCGGAGGGCCAGAGACTCATTGGAGACTGGGGGCTCCCTGAGGGCCGCATTGAGAGGCCTCGAGGGCCGCAAGTGGCCCCAGGGCCGGGGTTTGGGCACCCCAGCCTTAGAATGAGGCATTTTATTCTAGTTGGATTAGATTCTTCCAATCCTTGATCCACTCAGCTCAGTGCTCAGTCCACATTGCCTGACTGGCTCTGGACTGCAGGGTTCCAGGTAGGGACTTGCCCAGCCCCTACCTGGAGATGCCAGGAATTGAACCTGGGATCTTGTGCATGCAAAATGGGTACTCTGCTTTGAACTACAGGCAGTCCCCAAGGAGCTTAGGGACCCAATCCTATCCAACTTTTCAGCACTGATGCAGCTGCAATGCAACCCTGAGGTAAGGGAGCAAATGTTCCCCTACCTTAAGGAGGCCTCTGTGACTGCCCCCCCCCCACATTGCAGGATGCAGTGCACGCCCCATTGGCATGGCTGCATCAGTGCTGAATAGGATTGGGCCCTAGGGCAGTAGACATTGTTCCTTCCCCTTTTTATGCACACAACATCCCTGTAAGGTAGGTAACCCCGAGAGATGGTGACTGGCCCAAGGTCACGCAGTAAGCTTCAGGGAGATTTTAACCCAGCTCCCTCTAGTCGTAGCCCAGCATCCTAACCTGTATATTATCTTGGCCTAGATTTTTCCACGGAACCAGATTCTAAACAATCATTAGATTTGTAATCACTGTTTTACTGGCCCTGTTCCCGTGTCTTTCACAGCAGAGTGACATGCAGCAATTTAAACTGATGAAACATTTCTGGGTTTGAAAATGATGTGAGAAGCTTCATCAGCTTAATTCCTGCATGTAATTCCTGCTGCTAAAGGTACAGGAGCAGAGGCAATTAAAAAGTTGGCAACTCTGCTTCCCTCTTCCTTCCTCTGTACCTGATCCAGTAGACAGCAGCTGCTGGAGTGGGGAGAGAGGAGAAAAAGTGGTTCCCTTTTCCTGTCTCGAGCAGCAGGCTGCCTCTCTGCCAAACCACTAGGGCTGGAAGGCTTTGGGTTCTGGTGCAACCTGGAATGCTCCCTTTCCTTTCAGGATTTCCTAATAACAGAGAGGATCCAAGCCAACCACCCATTTTGCCAGACGGCATTTTTAGGAAGCGTGCTTCGAACCTGAAATGCCTCACAAAGGGGATGAGCTTGACTGAGACTGTGGCCCATGGGTAAGAGGGAGGGGTTCAAGTCGCTGTTGCCCCTCTACAAAGCTACAGTATTTGTGGCAAACAGCCATGGGGGGGGGGGGATTTTGAACAGGAAAACAATTCAAAGAAAAAAAAAAAGTGGTCTCTTGCTTCCTGCAGTCCGTCAGTGGTTTTTTGTGAAGAAAGGCACGACTCCAGTTTTAAGCACAATTACAAACGCATTTAGGTGACCGTGCAATTTGAGACCAATTTCACAGACTACACTGTCAGCTTGAGGCCTGCCGTACCACCGTCGGGGAGCATTTGTGCTTGTATAAACTATCACGTTCCCCCTTCAAGCACAGGGAAGCCGCAAACTTGGAACCTGGCTGGTGGAATTGTGCTGCCATTGATATATTTTGGAAGAGCGTTTCTTCATTAAATATTTGAGAACAAGATGTTGAGAAAGCACTAGCCACAAGAGCACGACTGTTAGGTGGTTTGTCTGAAGTTCCTGGTGGTCGGTCAACTGGATCATTTGCAATTCATGACTGCCTGTTTCTATTTTGGTGCCTGCCAAGCACAAAACCGCAGGAATGCCCACTAACATAAGGTTTGCTTTCGTGATGAAACTAGAAAAACTAATATTAAGGATGAAGCACAGAGAAAAGAAAGACAAATTTAATCTCCCGTGGGGACCCTTTATAAGATGATGGACAAGCTATCACTGACTAAGGGCCCAATCCTATCCAACTTTCCGGCGCCGGTGCAGCTGCAGTGCAGCCCCAAGGCAAGGGAACAAATGTTCCCTTACCTTGTGGAGGCCTCCGTATCTACCCTCTTGCCACAGGATGCAATGCACACCCCATTGGCATAGCTACACCAGGGCTGGAAAGTTGGATAGGATTTGGCCTTAAGCAAGCTAGCATCATATTCGTTGCAAATTAGTCTGACAAGATGTTCGTATGCATTAAGAATATAAGAACATAAGAACAGCCCCACTAGATCAGGCCATAGGCCCATCTAGTCCAGCTTCCTGTATCTCACAGCGGCCCCACCAAATGCCCCAGGGAGCACACCAGATAACAAGAGACCTGCATTCTGGTGCCCTCCCTTGCATTGGCATTCTGACATAGCCCATTTCTAAAATCAGGAGGTTGCACATACACATCATGGCTTGTAACCCATAATGGATTTTTCCTCCAGAAACCTGTCCAATCCCCTTTTTAAGGCATCCAGGCCAGATGCCGTCACCACATCCTGCGGCAAGGAGTTCCACAGACCAACCACATGCTGAAAGAAATATTTTCTTTTGTCTGTCCTAACCCTCCCAACACTCAATTTTAGTGGATGCCCCCTGGTTCTGGTGTTATGTGAGAGTGTAATGAGCATATCTCGATCCACTTTATCCTTCCCGTGCATAATTTTCTTGATTCTATGTTATTTCATTCTTCCCTAATTAAATGTATTAATCAAATAACATTCTTGGAAGCACACACACACACGCACGCACGCACGCACACACGAACACACACAGGATCCCACTTCTGATATCATGCCGGCATTTTTGGCCATGCTGTTAACAGCAGTTTGAACTGCCCAAATCTATCTTATTTTTAAAACATTTCTACTCTTTCTTTTCCCAGTGGAAAAAAGAGCACACAATAGTTAACAACCCTAAACCAAATCCAGTGAGAAAACAGCAGCAAAAACCTGATGGGCAGCCAAACACAGGGGATGGAAACTTAGCTCTTTAAACCAGCACAGAGAACCAACAGTGCTAGTTTCAACCCAGGCATGTCTGCTCACACTGAGTTCTAGGGATCGCACCGCTTCCTTCCCCCCACCCCGTTGCCTCCCCCGCCAGAACTTACTGCGGCTTTCAAACTCCCTGGGAGTTTGAAAACTGCAGGTGTGTTGGCTTGCAGCCAGCGCTAGCAACAGACTTGTTGAAAAAAAAATCCCATAGAAGGAGCAGTCCTGTTTGCATAGAGAAGGGAATTTCACGGCTTGGGTGCCACGGTGAGAAGGCCCTGCCGCATGTTGCCACCAGTTGAGCCTCCAAGGGCAATGGTACATACAACAGAGCTTCCTTGGGTGGCCTCAGGGCAGATTTGTTTGGGGAGATGCAGCTGTTTGAGTATCCAAGCCTCAAGCTGTCAGCGGCTCTTAGATCATAAAAACCATCACTCTGAACTGTGCCCAGAAACAAACATGAGCAAGTAATTGACAGGCCAATGGCGTAGCTGTAGGAGGGATGGCGCGGTAAGTACTGCAAGCTCTGGAGTGAACTGTGTAAGCGGTGCACCTGCATGTTGCCATCACTGCCCAGAATGGCTCTGATGGTGAGTGGGAGGGGCCGCTGTAGTTACGCCACCCCCTGTAGCTACGCCACTGTGTTAGGTTCACATTATTGCTTGCTAATGATTGTAAATCAAGCAGGTGATAAAGATTTTCCTGGCAAGTCTTATCTCAGAGAAGTTTGAGAACCTCTTACCTTATTGTTCTGCATTTCCTAAAGTAGCTCTGGGGGCTCAAATTGCAGATTCTGGGGGATAAAAATATGGAGCCAGGATTATTTTCTCCAATGCATTGAGGGAAATGACTGGGGGAGATTAAGGGACAATGACTCTTGGCCAAAGTGGGAATGGAAAGGCGATCTTCTGCTGACAGCATTTCTCAAAAACCTCTGCAATGTTGGAAGTGACCCAAGGGATCCTTATGGTAACAGGGCACATGATAAGGCACATGATTTTTCATAGATTTTGCAAGTGCCAGCGTGTGAATCTTGTGCCATCATCAGCATTCGGTGCCGACAAGCAAAATGATTCAGCTGCAAACTGGCCTAACGTATTTTGTTCCCACCTTACATGTTTCATTCCCTGGTTGAATGGTGGAAGAATTTTAATTGCTTTGGCAAGGAACTCTTGATGCAGTGAGGAGCTAAGTACCCTTTGGTTAAAAACAAACAAACCAAAAAAAAAAAAGTATATTTATATTAGGGTTGCAACATCTAATTGATTTGTTGCTTACATTCCATTTATTTATATGGTTTATATGAGGTTTTTTCTCTCTTGGCACATATTCCAAGCAGTTTGTGAATGATTTTCAAACCCTTGAACAACAAAAGCAACCGATGGAACTCCACAGATAATTTAAACAACGGTTTGAATAGTCACTATAGGGTCAAATGCACTTAGAGCTATTAGCTTGAGAAATGCCTGCTGAACTGTCTTCAGTGCCTGTTGAAAAATGGACAACGAAGCATCGCTCCCTTTGGAGACACAAGGATAAAGAGAGAAGGGCCTCAAAACAAGAGCAAAATATTTGGATTGATTCCCATAGTTTTACGGGCTAAGAAGGAGCCCCCCTGATTAATCAGTCAACAAGCACCAAGACACATTATTTCCTGTGCATGAAAAATGGGGGATGTGTCTTCTGAGATGATGTGACACACATGGCTGTATCATTTAATTGAAAGAAGAAGAAAAAATAGGCTTAACTGTTACCCTGCACATGCCTGATCTCGGAAGCTAAGCAGGGTCAGGCCTGGTTAGTACCTGGATGGGAGACTGCTTGGGAATAGCGGGTGCTGTAGGCTTATACCATAGTCTTTTGAGACTGAAGGTTGCCAACCAACCAATTGAAAAAAGAAAAACTAAACTTTTTTCTCATAAGCAAAAGTATGCAGGTTGAATCAAGTGCAGAGCAATCCTAACTTGCGCTGGAACGGGCAGGCTAGCATGCTTGCGCTATATCCAGCGCAAGTTTCAGTCAGCCAGCAGCTCGCCCTGAGGCAAGGGGAAACTTTTCCCCTTTCCCTGACGAGAGCCACTGCAGTCCCAATGGGGCTACTCAGATCTGTGCCACCTCAATAGGCGGCACAAATCCGAGCAGCCTGGGACTTCCCTGGGCTGCCTGGGACTTCCCTGGGCTGCCTGGGACTTCCCTGGGCTGCCTGGGACTTCCCTGGGCTACCTGGGAATGGGGCTAGGATCTGGCATAATTGCTGAGTCATGGCCCTGCCTCCTGCTCCCTGCCCCCCTGCCCCTGGGAATGCTCACTGCCTGCCCACCCCCCACCCTGGAACACATCCCACTCCCATCCTCCCCACCCTCTCCACACCCCCTCCAGATCCCTGCACCAGCCGAGCTTGGCTGGTGCAAACTCACCCTCCCAGGGGCCCAGAGGCCAGTGCAAGTCTCTTGTGCTGGCCGAAGTGCAGTTGCATTGGCGTGAAAGTGCTTTGCGACAATGTTGGGCCGCTGCAGGGTACTTGCGCTGGCCCAACTGCATCTTGGGATTGTGCCCTTAATGAATCGATGAATGTATGCATGGGAGAGAGCAAAAATAACCAGATGACTTGTAGCCCACTAGCATAACTAGAGGGGTCACAGCGCTGTTTTGCAGGCACCTGAACGTGCTGTACAAGTGGCCCCTCCCTCTCCCCTTCGGAGCTATTCCGGGCAGCTAGGACAAAATGGTGGCATCTCCTCTCTTTTGCTCTATCTGCCCAGAATGGTTCTGAAGGCGAGGGGCCACTTGCACGGCAGGTTCAGGTGCCTGCAAAACTTAGCGCTGTGACCCCCCTCTAGCTATGCCACTGGGCTACAAGTCATCTGGCTTTTTGCTTTCTCCCATGCATAAATTCATTGAGTTTTGCCCTACAAACAAACAAACAGCTGGAACTGGCAGCTGGACTCTAGGGCAAGCGGTCACAACTTCTAGGTAGGTTTGAGCGTTGGCTCCTCTCATTTAAAGACTAAAATGATGTTAGACAGGACAAGACAAAAGATCAGGCTATAACAAGCAGCAAAACATAATTTCCCAATAGCACACCCAGGTCTTTTTCTCTCACTCTTCCTCGCTCCCAGCTGGCCAAGTTGGTGAAAAATTGTTTGCAATTTTTTTTTTGACACTTCTGTCCCCACCCAACTTCCCATATGCAATCACAATGAGAGAAGGCATAGAAAATCTTCCTGCCACCCACTAATTGATCTAAAAGGATGCTATAGAATGCTCACAAAAACCCCAACTGCAGAGAGGAAACCTCATTCATGCAATATTGACTTCGTACCCATACAGCTGCTATGAGGCGTGTGGAAGGTTATCTTGGATGGGAAAAAATGCACAGTGTTACGGAGCACTAGGGCTTAAGAAGTAAAGGAGGCAGGGAACTTGAGAATTAGGGCTGAGGGTAGGCTGTGCCAGGCTCATGAACTCTATGATCCTGAGAGATGGGCAACATTTTATTATTTTTTCCTGGGGTATATAATGGCCTGTAAAGACAGTTGTCAGTATTTTCACTGGACGTTGCCAATGGTCCATGTTGCTTAGACTTGCTAAGGCTTGGCAGAGACTCTCCAAGGTTTCAATCATTCCTTCTATCTGGAATCTCATTCCAAGAGCTGCAAGGGATCACACTTAGGATCTTCTGCATGCAAATATCCTCTCTGCCACTGAGCTATGGCCACAGAACATAACCATTTGAAAGGTCTTTTCACTTACCTGAGATCGTTGCCTACGCCGAAGTCTTGTTCCAACTACAAAGGCAGTGAGCAGAAGGCCAGGTGGCAGCAGAATCAGCCACCAGTAATGTTTTCTAGAGGCAGCTGCTTGAGAAGACTGGCTGTCTTCTGTCTTCTGTTCAGTCTGTCTGGGGTCTGGGGCAGTAAAAAACTGGCTCTGTTCTGTCGTCTGTTCAGCCTGTTTGGGGTCTGGGGTAGTAAAAAACTGGCTCTGTTCTGTCTTCCATTCAGCCTGTTTGGTGTCTGGAGTAGAAAAATAGTCTGTAGCACTGGGAGAGACTGATCGCAATGCCCAGGATGTTGACAGAACAATGTCTTCTGGTAGTAAGGTGCATAAATTTCAGAGATAATCAGATAATGCATAATACAGGTTAATAAACTATATTTTTGACATGGCAGCCGATATACCATAGCTGCATTGGTTTTCAGCTAGAGGGCCTGACCTAAGGTGAGTGGCACCACATTTGCTGAGAGAGACAGACAGACAGATGTGGAAATACTGGAAGAGCACATGTGCACTACATGCTTATATCAGCTGTATATTAGTTAATTGGATATTAGTTTAATTGTCATGGCTTCCCAGCCATGTAGTTGGAACTATAGTTGAATGAAGGTGCTGAAAATTCTGTTGGAGAGCTCTGCATTCTCACCACCTGAGCTATGATTCCCAGTCAGAAGGAATGATTTGGACAAGCCTTTTCTCGATATTATTATTATTTACATTTCTAGCCTACCCTTCCTCCAAGGAGACAGCGCAGTGAACAAGACTCCCCTCCACAGTTTTATCCACACAACAACCCTGTGAGGAAGGTTAGACTGCGAGACAGGGATTGGCCCAAGATCAACTTCATAGTAGAGTTGACATTTGCGCCCGGGCTTCCCCATTCCTAGTCTAACCACCACACTGGTTCACAATAGGCCTTGACAAAGACAGGAGAGATAAAGGGAAAATGAGGACATATGTATTAAAAAAAATTAACCAGGTTCCATAAAATGCAAGTACCAGACCTTATGACTATCAGCTAAAATCCAAGCCATACACTGTTGAGTTCCAATGTGACTTCAGTTGCACTACTCACTAAGTACGCCTAGGCTGCAAAGCTATACAAACTTTCCTGGGAGTATGCCCCATTTAACACAGTGGAACTTCTGAGCAGACATGCACAGGATTGTGCTCTTATATCTGCGGTTCTCAAACGCTCAGTGAGTTTGAGGACCGTAGTAAGTCCTTGCAGGGGAGGGGGGAGGCAGTGGGGGGGCACTGACACAATCACTAAGAGGGCTGCAGGGACTGGCATGCACTTACCAGTCCCTACAGCAGCCTTGCACAACCCTCCGCAGGGCTCCCTGAAGCTTAAGAAGTGAAAGCACAGCAATCGCGCTCCGCTTCTGGTTTTGTGGAAGTGCAGCGTGATCGCCCCACTTTCCACAGGAATCGCCCCACAGGAATGCCAGTTCCTGCAGCCCCCTTAGTGACATGATCCTGGGGATCGCGTCGCTACCTACCCCCTGCCCCTGCCCCTTAAGGGGAAAGTGACCAGGGCTGTCAGGTTGGGGCGTTGTGACGCCCCAGTTTGAATAGCTCTGTCTTATATGATTTCTTATTCTCTCTGCCTCAGCTCCGTCACCTGCAATACGGAGAGATAATCTTGTTGACTGAGACAGTATATATGAAAGTGCTTTGAACCTCCTAGTGCAGCCATTTTCAACCAGTGAGCCATGAATGGTCTGTAAGTGTGCCGTGGGAGGGTCATTTATTAGTAGGGCCATTGGAGGGTGTGAGCCCCCCACAAATAACATGCCTTGTGCCTTGTCAATTGTAAAAAAAACTGATGAGTGCACCATATGAATGCTAAATATCATCGTGACCGAAAACGAACCTGTAGGAAGTGCTTGACCACTTGATAAACTGGTGATCTGTCTGCTTTTTCCAAGCTGAAAGGAGATTTTTACTCCTTCCATTGCATCTTCAAATTTCTGAACAGGTTTGGATGGGGGAGGGAGAAATAATCTTATCTTCACAGCCTCAGCTTATCACATGGTTACACATACATGTTACATTCACATCCCAGTAAGTTTCTCCTTGGCAAAAGGCCATCGGTATCTATCCCTTCCCCACACCATCAGCTGGGAAAGTTACCTAATTGGCACTGAACAACTGTGCAGTTACTGAAGTCTATTTGTTCCTCGGATATTTCCATATGTTGCTTCCATGCTGTGATGAGGGGAAGAATTGAATCCAGGAACTGTGTGACATTCCTCCGCTCAAATTGGATACAATCACTCTCCTGTGGGGTGCGAGAGAAAAACGAGGCAACCTTACTCAAATCCAGTAGGCCACTGATTTCCAAACTTCTTAACACTGGGAACCACTTTTTAAAAATGACACTGTATCAGGACCCACACTGGTCTACGAGACGAGACATCATTGATTTATTTACAAGTAATAAACCCCAAAAAGATGTTCATACATTTATATTACTATATTTACATGTGCTTGCAAACTGCAGGAGCTCAGTTTGCAAGGAGCTGAGCTCTTTGCAGGGCAATTAGCAGCTATATGACTTTTGAATAGGCTGCTATGGGACCCACCAAAAATCAGATCGTGACCCACCATTGGGTCCCGATCCACTGTTTGGGAACCACTGCTGTAGGCTCATCCAGGCTTGTAACCCAGCCCAGGCAGAATCGGGCAGTCTAGACACTGACATATCACAGAGAGATGATCTGTTTTGGAAGCCTGTTTGGAAATAAGCGTTTGCAAATTGATTTCAAGCATGCTAAACAAGAGTCTCTACTAATGTAGAGCCTCCATGATTTTTCTGCAAGCATAGAGGGTCTCTACCAGTGCGGAAACTCTTGATTTCTGCAGGAAAACCCATAGAGGGCTGGAACAAAGCCCAGATCCTCTATACTGCAGTGTTTCTCAAACCGTGGGTCAGGACCCACTAGATGGGTCGTGAGCCCATTTCAGGTGGGTCCCCATTCATTTCAATATTTTATTTTTAATCTACTAGACTTGATGCTCCCATGGTCTGTGACTGTATGTGGGGAAATGTTACACATCTGAATTTTTAACAGATTACTATTTATATGCTTTTAACAATGATAGTGAATGGGACTTTCTCCTGGGTAAGTGTGTGTAGGATTGCAGCCTAGGATTATTAAAAATGTTCCTGCTTGATGATGTCACTTCCAGTCATGACATCACTTCCGGTGGGTCCAGGCAGATTCTAAAAAGTGGGTCCTGGTGCAAAAGGTTTGAGAACCACTGCTCTATAGCCCTCCCCACCTATTGCAGCAGACCTGGATTGTGCCTGCATATTTTCCTGATGCAAGATGCAAGGGAGGGACAATAGTATATGGGTATCCTGTTGTCTTGACTGCACCCTGAGGCATCTGGTGGGCCAACTTCACATTGATTCATGTCTTAAAGGTAAACTGATTCACCAGAACATAAGCATTGGGTCAAGGTTAGCAACTACAATATCCAACAGTGTTCCTCACTGAGGGAAGGAGCTGCAATGTCTCTGGTATACCTTTCATTCAAATACCGTATTTTTCGCTCCATAAGACGCACTTCCCCCCCCCCAAAAGTGGGGGGAGAAGTGTGTGCGTCTTATGGAGCGAATACTGCAAAGCTGCAGGCGTTCTCAGGGCAGCAGAGCCTCCTTGGCAGATGCTTCTGCCCCTGACCAGGGTCCTGCCTGCGCTCAATGGTAATGCAAATGCAATGGTAATGCAAATGCAAATTGTAATGCAAATGCCGGCACTCAACGGTAATGCAAATGTTCAGCGCTTAGTGACAATGCACTTGCAGAAAAATACTACAGTACCTCATTCTACCAGTGCAAGGATGATAAAGCAGAAAAGGCTAGCATATAAAATTCCTTTTAAACTAGAGGTAGTAAAATATGCTACGGAGCATGGAAACAGAGCAGCGGAGAGACATATTTTATTACACTATTTGGTGCAGAATATTTTTTTTCCTGTTTTCCTCCTCTAAAAACTAGGTGCGTCTTATGGTCAGGTGCGTCTTATAGAGCAAAAAATATGGTAATCATTTGCAAATTCTGAGCATGCCCGGAAAATTGAAGGAAAACTTTAGGATGCAATCCTATATCTGGGAGTAAGACCCATTGAACTCAGTGGGGCTTCCTTCTGAGTAGACATGCGTGGGATTGTGCTGTTAGAGGTCTAAAGTGGAAAGAGTAGACTGAGTGGGAGAATGCAGAGGCAACATGAATCATTCTTGTGGAATTGTTCAGTCTTCTCTCCCTCACCAAAATCCTAGCCTGAGTATCTTCCAGGAGCATTATGTGATCAGCTTGGGCTGGTGCTTGGGGAGAATCTGGGCTGTGTGTGCTTGCTCATTGTTTTTCTAATTACATTTTAATTTGGTTCGAATGGGTCTTAGATATGCCCCCACCTTTCATTCATTGTTATCATCCCTGAGCTTTCCTAAGGGGAGTGGGTTCAAAATGGCTTCAAATAAATAAATAAATAAATAAATAAGATGGTTGCATGACTTCTGCTGCATTCCAAAAGCCATCCTTTGAAGAAGAAAGAAAGAAAAACCCAACCCAACCTGCAACTTACTTTAATTGTGCAATTTTCAACAAACTTGGTGATCTCCTCTAATTTCTTGATCACTCCAGTTAGATTGTCCCCTGAGACGCTGATCATGCGAACCAGCTCTCTGTTGACAAAGTACAGATCCCATAATTTCTGGCAAAATTCATCCTGGGGGAAAAGGGGCAGGGGGAGTGGAAGAGGGAAACATGTGGGTCAGAAGAAGACAGGATTGCATTTACGTAAACCCATTTCCCAACAGGTGGCAGGCAGAGTGAGGTGGATAGATTATGCTTTTGCTGTCGGGAGCCCAGTTACTTTAAGTTAGCATTGAAATGGTGCAGGGAGCAAAGAGATGAGTTTGTGAGAGAGCTGGTGAGTGGTGGTGAAGTGATACACGCATAAGAGGGGATGAAGGAGGAAAAAAAAGAAGTAGTGCATATGGAAGGCAGAACAGGAGGACTGAAAAGTTTGTATAAAAGAGTCATATCAAAAAACAAGAACCCAGCAGATGATAGTGAAAAAGAAATAAATACTGGCACACATAAGGCTGTTTTGTTTTTTTAAGATAATAAAAGGGAATACAATTCATAATACTAAAAACACATCAGGGTGAACACTAGCCTGAGAAGGACAACTGTGGAGCAGCACTTCTCAAACTGTGGGTTGCAGCCCACTTGGTGGGTTGTGACCTGAGGCCTGGTGGGTTGTGAGTTGGTCCCATTCTCTGGACGCAACTGGAGGTCACTTCTGGGGTGAGATCCACCTCTGGATGCCACCACCGCATTGCGCCGGGCCTGGGACGGCCTTGAGAGGCCTCTCCGGGCCTCGCAATGCCTCTCAAAGTGACCTCCAGGTCACTTCCAGCTTCGCAAATGCAACTTCTGGTTGCGTTCAGACGCTTCCCTGAGGCCCATGATGGGTTGCAGTGGCAGCGCCCAATGTAGAGGTGGGTCACTGGCCAGAGAACTGCTTTGAGATCTGCTGTTGTAGTGTGTTACAAAGTGTATCTGTTCCTCAATACATCTGCTGTGCAATCCAATACATGTTTACTTGGAAGCAAGTCTCACTATGTTCAGTGGGACTTACTCCCTTGCAACTGTGTTTAGGAGTGCAACCTTGCTTGTGGACCAGAACGATTTCCCAAACAAACAAGCTTTTTAATGAGTACAACTGACATGAGTGCAGTTGCCTAAGGTCTTCAATGCCATTCTGCTAATGACCTCGGCTTGCCTTGCCCTGCCCAACCAAAGGTGGTGCACATTTTCACCACTGTGCAAAAAGTCACCGCAAAATTAAAATCACCATTAATTGACAAAATCCCTTTCAAATAACGTAGTCGAACTTTTTGCGTCTAAAAGTTGCGTCACTAGTTAACAGGCAGTTTTTAAAGACTTTACCGGTTTCAGGTTGGTTGGCACAGAGACTTGGTAATCCGAAAGCATCCACCCTTTCTGGAAAGAGAGGAAGACAGATAAAGGCCAGTGTTGAATGTGGGAAGAGGAAGGACTAGAGATCAAGAAATGCACCTGTGGAGAGCGTTCACGTTTTGAATTACAGCATTTCAAAGCCTTCAAGGTCCATCCTGCTCAATCCTATACTGTATCCTTCCTCAGGCCCAGCCCATCTGAGGCAGGAAACTTCATCTTGGCAGTGTACTTCCCTTGCCCCACCAACTCTTTCTCTCACCCTCTGCTATTCCCCGCCAGCGCACTGCATTAGTCACTCTGTCCATGCCTGTGGTGCTCTTCTCCTGTATCCCGCCCACGAGCCTTCTGTTTGACGCTCCTGCTCTCGAAAAAGAGTTGCCGCAAGGAAAATTGCCATGTGTTGAAAGTGACCCTAAGCCTTTCGACAGATGTTGCTTAACGTTTATTCCCTTGCTGTGAGAGCCAGGCACCATTCTTCAAAAATAACTATTCGTGGGAAGCCTAATTCTTCACCCTACTCTGGCATCGTGGGGTGTAGCAACGGCCGCTGCCTTAGGCGGCTTAAAAACTTTAAAAAAGGATTAGAGAAGTTGTGAGCTAGTCAGCCAGAATAGCTAAATGGAACCTCCAGATGTACCTCAGGACACTTCCGAGAAGCAACAGAGCAGGCCACTGCCAGAAACAGGATGCTGACCTTGGTTTGTATAATCAAAAGGGCGTGTTGCACTGCACAAATGCTGTTACAGCTGCTGGTTGAACATTTGTTTGTTAGGTGGACTGCTGGTTGTTACATCACTGGGAGAGGAAATGATCTCTTGATATCTGGGACAAAAAAATGGTTGGCAACCTTCAGTCTCGAAAGACTATGGTATAAGCCAGGGGTGCTCAATAGGTGGATCGCGATCTACTGGTAGATCGCGAGGCAAAATGAGTAGATCGCGGAGTGCCGACCCCCCCCTTCAGGTGCCTCTGGGAGGAAACGCCGGGAGTAAGGCCCATTGTACTCAATGGGGCTTACTCCCAGGTAAGTGTGGCTAGGATTGCAGCCTCACAGCCTAATCCTAGGCATGTCTATTCAGGAGTAAGTCCTGTTATACTCAGTGGGGCTCAAGGTACACCAACATACATTGTACACATAAATGTTATATGTTATGATGGCGCGAACATTGTAAAAAAAAACTCTGGTAGATCTCCGGGCCTTGCTGGGTTTCAAAGTAGCTCTCGAGCCAAAAAAGTGTGAGCACCCCTGGTATAAGCCTACAGCACCCAGTATTCCCAGGTGGTGTCCCATCCAAGTACTAACCAGGCCTGACCCTGCTTAGCTTCCAAGATCAGTATCTGGGACACTGATATTTTGGAATACTCATCAGAGCTAGGAGCAGATGACCCCTCCTCAACTGAAGAGAAGGGGCAGAGAGACAGTGAGAAACCAGTTGGAAGCTTTGAATGGACAGAGACAATAGTGGAGTTAGAAAATAAGAGTTGAGAGTAAATGGCTGGATTTAGCCGAATTAGGGGTACAGTTTAGGAAAGGCTGCATATGTTGCCTTCTGGGGACCTGCGGCCTCCTGAAAATGTCTATTTTCAATGTGCTCTGTGTGTATACAACTGGACCTCAGTATATGTGGGGGATCTGTTCGCAGACCTCCCGTGGATACCAAAACTCACAGACAGGGTGACCAGATGCTGCACCTGCCAACATTTAATCCTCTGGTTGCTGACCAATAGGGCCTCCGGACACAACTAAAACCTTGGTCTGGTTGTGTCCGGAGCTGTTTTGAGGCCCATAAAGTCCTGATGCAGCCTCCACAGGCCTCAGAAAGGCTCCTGGAGGTGTTTAATGGGTACTTTCGGTTTTTGCAAAAACCAGAAGTGCCCTTTAAACACAATTGGGCGGGGTGTTCTGAAGCCTGTAGAGGCCGTGTGTGGCCTCCACAGGCTTCAGAAAGGCTCCCAAACATGATCAGAGAACACTTCTGGTTGCGTCTGGGAGCTCAGGTTCGGCCTTCCTCTGTGGGTTCAGAAACCACGGTAAGTTAAATCTGCAGGCCCCAAATCCATGGATTAGGAAGTTGGACCTGTATTTGTCAATAAAACAAAAATTGCTAAAAACAATGTAAGTCTCCAGTGGTCTTGCATCCTAAGGCTGCAATCCTGTGCGCACTTTCCTAGGAATAGCCATCGGTGAACACAGAAGGACCCCTGCTGATTTTGAACATCAGAACATTTTCTGATTCAAAACTTTGCTGGAAAACCCACATCACCTGAAACAAATCAGAACTACACATTAGGGGGGATGCAGGGCAGAGCTATGAGCCAAGAGATATTGGCTCATATCGCTTCTCTGTATCTCTCCAGTAATGACCAGTGATAGGAAATTGGTGATATAATGTCATTCCAGGTGCATTTCCCTGTCCTGATGTCACTCCACTGGTTGCCACTTGCTGGGGAGTGGGGTGATGCAATTATATCACATCATGAGTCCTCTTTCACTGGACTTACCTGGTCCAGCAGCTGTGCTGTGGGCCAGAAGCTGCCATTCATCCCAGTAATGTCTAGTTCGAGCCAGAGGAGATTAAAGGCCCAATGCAATCCAATTTTCCAGCACCGGTGCAGCCACAATGCAGCCCCAAGGTAAAGGAACAAGTGCTCCCATACCTTAAGGAGGCCTCTGTGACTGCCTCCCTACCACAGGATGCAGTGCATGCCCCTTTGGCACAGCTACACTGGCATTGGAAGATTGGATAGGACTGGGCTCTCTGGCTAAAAAGAAGTCAAACTGTTGTAGTCTAACCTGCTCACAGGAGTGCCACATACTCACCAGTATTTTGACCCTGCCTGATTGGTCAGTTGTAGGAAAAGGACGGTATTCCCAGAAGCAATCCTTGCCCAGTCCAGATGGAGTGATAAACAGCAGCAGCAGGAAGACCTGGGAATACAAGGTCAGGTGCTTTAATTAACTGCAAGTTTCGCTCCAAACCTTCCCAACTAGGCGAAGGCAACTTTGGCAACTTTAGTGGAAAACTGGACATGCCTTTCCGAAGTGTTTAGGAGGCCTTCTGCAAATGCAACAGGGCCATGTGCGACCTCCCTGTGCCTCAGAACAGTTCCTGAATGCAACCAGAAGGCACTTCCAGGTGCAGCCAGTAGGTCCTTGAGATCCTCCAGACGTGGGCTTGGCACCTGCGTCAAGTCAAACCCGTGAGTTCTGAACCGGTGGATAAGGAGGGCCTACCATACGTTACACCATGTTGGGGTAAAAAAAAAAAAAAATCCAGAAATAGCTTCAGTCAAAATTGGCAAACTACTTGGGGTTTGCTGCTGCACGGAAACAGCTGCTGCGGCATCCTACACGCAACAGGGCAGCTACCAGCCGCTCCTTGGGGGGAAGGGGACTTACATCCCCTTCCCCTGGGTAAGACAAGTAGCCCCACAATGGGGCTACTCGATTCTGTGGCAGCCCTTGAGCTACTGGAGTATCAAGAGCCTCCTTATTGGGCCACACAGTCTGACACAGAGCTCAGGTTCCGATGGAGCTGAGCTCCACTGGTCCCGCCCCGCTCCCTTCCTCAGAACACCTCCTCCTTGCCCTCTCCCCCACCTTCTCTCCGCCTCCCCTCGCCCCGGAACGCCTCCTCCCCACATCCCCTCATGCTCCCACCTACCGCTTTGCTGTCCAGCAGTTCAGGCGATTATGGAGCGGCAGAGCAGCGGTAGTCCACTGGTGCTAGCCCATGCCAACCAGCACTGAGCTAGCACCAATGTTGGACCGGCACTGGACTGGTGCTGAGGGCTACAGACGTGCCTCACGTGTCACGTTTGTGACACTCAATGCTTGTGGTGGACCAGTGCTAAGAGTTCAGGGTAGAGATCTAAGAGCCAATCCTGAGTCCGCCAGCAGTGAATGTCGCAAACATGCCGTAAAGCAGGTTCGTAGCCCTCAGTGCCAGTCCAGTGCTGGTCCTAGCTCAGTCCTGGCTGGCACTGGGCTAACACTGGTGGATCTTGGCGGTCACGTGGACCGTCGAGTGGTAGAGAGGTGAGTGGAGGCATGGGGGAAGGTGGGGAGGAGGAGTTTCAGGGGGAAGTGGGGAGAGGGCGGGGAGGAGGTGTGCTGGAGGAGGGAATGGGGTGGGAGGGAGGCAGGACTGGCAAAGCTGAGCCATATGTAGAGCCTCTGTGTTGGGCCATGGGCCTGATATGGATGTTCCCAATTCCAAGGCAGCCCAAGGACTGCTGCAGAATCCGGTAGCCCCATTGTGGGCTACTTGCCTTACCTGGGGGGAGGGGACAAAAGTCCCCTTCTCCCAAGGTGCCACCAGTGCTTCCTGGTTAGCATTTAGCATGCCGCGGCAGCCATTTTTAGCACCGCGGCAACCCCGCGCTCCCAGCAGCTTAGACTGTAAGTCTCCCTTCACTGCTGCTGGCTATGGTGATATTGGGAGACCAGGAGATCCTGTTTTGGGGTTTTCGGAAAGAAGCAAAGACCAAGTTCAGGCAATTCACACTGACTTACCACAGAAGCATCTGGGATTCCATGGTGCCAAATCATCTCCACGGGGCTTGGCAGGTGGCCAGCATGCTGAGGATTACCCCTCTAAAAAGAGGGGAAGCTGAGGGGGGAAGAGAAAGCAAAGTGAGGGGGTGAAGAAGCCAAGGAGAGGAAGACAGAGCACTCTCCATGAGTGGCATCGCTAGGGTTTGAACACCCAGGACTGGAGGCCAGCGTGTCACCCCCTGTGATGGACCTTCTCCCTTTCAGTGGGCAGGGCAACAGCCCAGATGGTGGGTGTGGTGATGCACCATTGCCCCACACCCAGTGGTTTTTTGGCTATAACATTTAATAGAATAGAGACATTTCAACGTGGTTTGTTTCACTGCATTCTGCATGAAGTTATCCATCGAATACCAAAACATCATGGTATTATACGAAAGTACAAAGATTTTAAAACATTTGGCCAGTAGTGGTGCCACGCCCTGTGCAGGTCGCCTGATGTGGCCTGGTCACCTGGTGTCACCTGATGTGCACACACCCCCCCAGCAACGCCACCGCTCCCCCTAGAGGAGAGAGGATAATGCTATATACACCAAAACGACGGCACCACCAGCTGTAACATGCCTTTCTCTAACAGCACTGGCCAGATTTTGGCCTGGTTTACGCATGATGAAGAATGAGATGGAGTAGATTGTACCACTTTAGACTGTAGGTGGAGGACACTATTTTTATTGCTCTTCCATGAATAAAACTACCAACAAGTGGGGGAAAAAAACTAGCATACAAGGGGGAATTCCTGTCACAACTCACTCCTTGTGCATCTCATCTCCAGAACAGAGAGCATTTTTTTTAATGAAATTGTGTTGGCAACCTTCAGTCTCGAAAGACTATGGTATCGCGCTCTGAATGGTGGTTCTGGCACAGCGTCTAGTGTAGCTGAAAAGGCCGATTCGGGAGTGACAATCCCTTCCACACCGGGAGCAAGTGCAGTCTGTCCCTGGTCTGTCTCCCTGGCTAAGGGCCTTCCTTCTTTGCCTCTTAGCCTCAGACTGTTGGCAAAGTGTCTCTTCAAACTGGGAAAGGCCATGCTGCACAGCCTGCCTCCAAGCGGGCCGCTCAGAGGCCAGGGTTTCCCACCTGTTGAGGTCCACTCCTAAGGCCTTCAGATCCCTCTTGCAGATGTCCTTGTATCACATTAATGAAAGGGAGGGTTTAAAAATGTGGTCCCCTCCCATTCAGTCTGAAAGAAAGTAGTTTGTTCAGGACACAGCCACCTAATTACCACTAGATTGTTTCCGTCTACTAGGGAGCTAGTTAGGCCAGCATGAAGGACTATGTCAGCCCGGTGGCACCGGATCCCATCCCTGTGCTGGCTGGCACAGGTAATTTGTGCCAGGTGGCTTAGAGGCATGGGGAGGGTGAAGGTAGGGCAGTCTGAAGGTGGCGTTTTTGGGTGGGGAAGGGCAGAACATGGAGAGAATTGGGCCCGGGAGGGGGGTGGGATCAGTTGCAGTGGCACACTTCATATCCTAATCCCCCTCCTGAACCCACAAGGTATTACACCAGGCTTCCCGGATCTGTGCCAGCTAAATAGCTGGCTCAGATCCAAGAAGCCCCATAGGGGGGCTGGGCATTTCTCGGGGTAAGGGTAACCTGAGGAGACCGCCACCTAGCTCCTAAACTGTACTGGATGCAGCATAGGCCATGTGGCTGCACCAGGGCAGTTTAGGATTGGGCTTCCCAATAAATAAAATCACACACACCAAGAAATCTGGATTGGCCTTCTAGCCAGCCTTCCAGTCCTGGTTCCAGTTCTCCAACAGCTTTATAAATTTCTTACTTAAAGCAAAGATTTTAATTAGACTTCATACGTAAAACAAAACAATAAGGAATCACAAAGACTTTGGAGGAATAAGATGGCGTTTGGGGATAACTTTAAACCTTAGTTCTGAGCTTCCAGGTTCATGGAGGGCAAATTCATGAAGGACAGCTCAATGATACCATGACTTTTAGTCACGGTAACTAAATGAAACCTCAGAATCAAAGGCAGCATGAAGATTTGAAAGCATTACTAACTGTAGTGTGTGTTTTTTTTAATGCAGATCTGGGAATATGTCTCAGAGGTCTGTTCAAAGAATTGATTTTAAACACTTGTTTTGAGGTGAATGTCTCTTGACTTCTTGGGAGTAACCTGAGGGTTCCAAGGTGAACAATCTTCTGACAAAGACATCTTCTAACCCAGTGATGAGGACCTCATGAGGACCTCATCACAGGGTGAGTAACTGTTCTAAAGCCCTTTGAATTGTCTATATCAGAGGCTGTGTAAGACAGAGGCCGTTGATAAAGCAGCAGGGGCAACATTAGATCTTAATCTCTGAAATAAAAAAAATGGTTGGTTGGCCAGTCTTGAAAGACTATGGTATAAGCCTACAGCACCCGGTATTCCCAGGCGGTCTCCCATCCAAGTACTAACCAGGCCTGACCCTGCTTAGCTTCCAAGATCAGACAAGATTAGGCATGTGCAGAGTAACAGTTGCTACCAAGATATCACAAATTGACCTGTGGTTAAAGCCTGGGAGCTCCAGAAGCTGGAGCCTGAAGAGTTCAAATATGAGTGTCCTCAGAATCTCTGGAATTACAGGAAATGAATGCAGTGGCGGATTTTGTGATTGCATTGTTTAATGAAATGTTGCCAAGCTGTGGCTTGCAATGAGATGATATAGAATGAGCTCATAGGGCTTCAGTCTCAAAGGTACCTCCCAAAGGTACCTCCCTTTAATATCACAAGACCTGGCTGTGGAGACCTAGAAGCACCTTCAGCCGTTCACAGGGAAGTTGCATAATTGCTGGGGATTCCCCTGTAAGTTGGTATCCACAAAAACGAGGAAACTCTCCTTGCCATCTTCAGAGAGGAGCAAGAAATATGTTAATTGACCGCAATTGCTGGTAATTTCTCATGCATGGAACCTAGGAAGATGGCAGTGATTAAAGCTGGCCACAAGGTGTGCCAGAATTTTGGACTCATTGATCCAGAAAAGCCACCAAGGGTTAGAAAGTATCACAGAGAAAGTACAGGCAGGCTTTTTGCCCCAGAGCAGTGTTTCTCAACCAGTGGTACGGGTAACGCCAGTGGTACTTGAGGTGGTGTCTGGTGGCACTTGCAGGAGCTCTGGACACCTGCTGGCTGGCAGCGGGACCGGGATCATGACACGGCAGCAGTCGGAGGCTCCAAAGCATGCTTTTCCACACTCTGAAAAGCCCTCTTGCCCCTCCTGAGCCTCTTACTAGTGCTTGCCGCATCTTAGCTGGCCTCCCAACTCAGAAGTAACTGGCAACGATGTCATCACCAGTGGTGGTTCTTCGAACAGGTGGACCATGTGAAGTGGTATGGTGGAGGGCTGAGAAACACTGCCCCAGAGGAACTGGCAATTGAACTCCCATCAGCAATAAGACCATTTTTCCCCTTGAAAACTTCCAAGTCTCCGATCACGACTGGGTCATTTGCTCCTTCTGTGTTTCGTCTACTGCTGACCGAGCAAACGATTCTGACTTTTCCTGCAATTTTTTGTTTTGGGGTATTATACTGTTTGGTTTCATTGTTCATTTGCTTTGCAAGATGGCAACAAGAGATTATTTGCAGATTTTTTTCTTTTAGGCCACTACTCTTGTCACACCAAACCTGCAAGGTCGCTGTACAGCTCTTAACGGCATTGTTAAGCTATTTACTTTGAACCGTACACTTTAAATGTTAAGGGGCTGGACAGAATCGTGAGCAACGTTAAGAAGTTGTGGGTAAAATTTGGAGTGCTATCAACGCAATGCAGCAAGTCCAATATCATTTTCCTGCAAGCAATTCATCCTGGGAAAAGGGACCCAAGGCTCTTAAATCATCCATGCTTTGGAGATCATTTTATTATTCCCTTCTCTTTCAAATTCAAGTGGGTTGCTGTCATCCTTGCCCACAGTATCAAAACTGTCCTTTCTGGAGCTGGAAGTCTTGAAAGAATCTAGGGGGCAAGTATTTTTATTAAAGGCAAGCATAATGGGAAAATAGTTACGTCTCTCTCTCTCTCTCTCTCTCTCTCTCTCTCTCTCTCTCTCTCTGCCCCTAATGCTGATCAGTAACATTTCATTAGGGAGACATTCCAGCAGCTCACCATGTTTCAAATGGGTTCCGTACTGATTGGGGGAGACCTTGATATAGTTGTAACTGCTCACTTGAACAAAAACAGAAAAAAGTACTCCATTCCTTTAAACTCAAGGTTGGGTGAGTTATTGCACAATCATTTGCTAACATCTCCTGGATGTCTGGTGGGAGAAAATTCCAGGACATCCTCTTCTTTTTTATGTCCAACCATTACAAATTGTAATTCCAGATTGACTCCGTGCTGGCTTCCGCAGACATAAATCTGGTCTAATGGCCACAACTAGTGTCTCCGTGTGTTTTTTTTAGATTGTCAGTCCTGCTAGGACCCACCTTCTTATTTCTTTGCTTGATAACTGCTTGGGGAATGTTGTTGTTGTTGTTGAGAAGATCAAACAATATCAAGACCTGCGAGTAGAACTTAGGCATCTCTGGGAGAAGGTACCAATTGTCTTTGGAGCTCCCGGAGCAGTCTGAAGAAGTCTGAGGAAACATCTCGACATTCTCCTCAACATTCACGTAAAATTGCCATTGAAGAGTATATGATCCATTGGGAAATATGCAGCTGAGAGGATGTTACATACCCTCGTACAAGGTTGAACTAATGTTCAACAGTGGCATTAGAGCCATAACATGTATTATGCATGGAGCTGTTTCTAAAGATGAGCTGTTAAAGAAAAACCTTTTGGATTAGGCATTCTTGAAAATAATGTATGCATATAAACTGCTTATACATTTTAACAAATTAATTAACAAATTAATTTGGCAGGCTTTGAGTGTGATATGCCAGGGAGCACAGCCTTGAACTCTTTGAAGAAAGAGCGAGATTAAAATGTCATTCCTCACCGTTGTCTGCCAACAGCACCTCTGGACCCATTTTTATTAGTTATAAGGTTGAGCCTGTATCTGTGGATTTTTTATCCTTGGATCTGACTCAGTGCAGATCCCCTAGACCCATGTTGAGCCAGACTTGGCCCAACTTGAACCTTCTGAAGACGACTGGAACTGTGCTCCAGTCACCTCTGGAGGGCTTTCTGAAGCCCGCAGAGGCTGAGCGCATCCACCTGCGGCCTCTGCGGTCTTCAGAATGGCCCTTACGAGCCAAAAACGCGACTTCCAGTTTCCCTTGGGAAAACGGAAATGACGTTTTAATGCCTTTTAAGTTATTCTGAGGGCCAAGAAGGGTTTCCCTCGGACTCAGAATGCCTAAAAGGCATTAAAACCTCATTTCTGTTTTCCCTTGGGAAACCCTTGGGAAACCAGAAAAAGCAGGGGGTTTTTTTGGCCATAAGGGCCATTCAGAAGCCTGCAGAGAATGCAGACAGACCCGAGTGGCCTCTGCAGAAAGTCCTCCAGAGACAACTGGATCACAGCTCCGGTTGCCTTCGGATGGTTTAAAGGTACTGAAACCACAGATTTGGTCATCCACTGTTTTTGGTATCCCCAGGGGGTCTGAGAACACATCACTTGCAGATACCGAGGCGCCACCTGTACACTGAATTTTGAAGCCAAGTAATAAATGGTTTGTTTGTATGTGTAAGTGTGCCTTCCAAATATTAGTTTTGTTTGAAGATTTACTGGAAATGTTCAACAGGAAGCAATAAAGCAATAAGCCTTTGCTAACTGGGCAAAGGGGCACTTTTTAAAGTGATGCTCCTCTTGGTTTATGTGCAAGCTCTTGGTTTTAGAGGCAAGCTGCCTCTGATTGCCAGATGCAGGGGAGGGCACCAGGATGCAGGTTGTGCCTGTTGTCTTGTGTGCTCCCTGGGGCATTTGGTGGGCCACTGTGAAATACAGGAAGCTGGACTAGATGGGCCCTTGGCCTGATCCAGAGGGGCTCTTCTGATGTTCTTATGTTTAACAGGAAAAAAGCAACTGTTCCTATTCACCCCAGCATTGTTTTGTGGCTGTTTGTGGTTGTCTCTTCTGCATCTTTTTAGATTGTGAGCCCTTTGAGGAAAGGGGACAGTTTATTTAGCTATTTAAACCACTTTGTGAACATTTTTGTTGAAATGGGATATATAAATATTCATAACATTCATACCAGTAACAATGATAAAGGAGTCAAAACTGCAATGAGGAAGCTTTCAATTAAAAGCACAGTAGCCCTGAAAAGCCTCAAGTCTGCTTTCACAGTTGGCTACAGTCAGGCTGGTGCTGCACTTGTGTCTGGACCACAGGGCTTGCTCCTGCCTCATCAAAGATAGGATCTCAAAACACATAGACGAACAGGCCTTGCTGAGGGAGAGTCAGCATGACTTCTGTAAGGGTAAGTCTTGCCTCACGAACCTTATAGAATTCTTTGAAAAGGTCAACAGGCATGTGGATTTGGGAGAACCCGTGGACATTATATATCTGGACTTTCAGAAGGCGTTTGACACGGTCCCTCACCAAAGGCTACTGAAAAAACTCCACAGTCAGGGAAGTAGAGGACAGGTCCTCTCCTGGATTGAGAACTGGTTGGAGGCCAGGAAGCAGAGAGTGGGTGTCAATGGGCAATTTTCACAATGGAGAGAGGTGAAAAGCGGTGTGCCCCAAGGATCTGTCCTGGGACCGGTGCTTTTCAACCTCTTCATAAATGACCTGGAGACAGGGGTGAGCAGTGAGGTTGCAAAGTTTGCGGACAACACCAAACTTTTCTGAGTGGTGAAGACCAGAAGTGATTGTGAGGAGCTCCAGAAGGATCTCTCCAGATTGGCAGAATGGGCAGCAAAATGGCAGATGCGCTTCAGTGTCAGTAAGTGTAAGGTCATGCACATTGGGGCAAAAAATCAAAACTTTAGATATAAGCTGATGGGTTCTGAGCTGTCTGTGACAGATCAGGAGAGAGATCTTGGGGTGGTGGTGGACAGGTCGGTGAAAGTATCGACCCAATGTGCGGCAGCAGTGAAGAAGGTCAATTCTATGCTTGGGATCATTAGGAAGGGTATTGAGAACAAAACAGCTAATATTATAATGCCGTTGTACAAATCGATGGTAAGGCCACACCTAGAGTCTTGTGTCCAGTTCTGGTTGCCGCATCTCAAAAAAGACATAGTGGAAATGGAAAAAGTGCAAAAGAGAGTGACTAGGATGATTACGGGGCTGGGGCACCTTCCTTATGAGGAAAGGGTACAGCGTTTGGGCCTCTTCAGCCTAGAAAAGAGACGCCTGAGGGGGGACATGATTGAGACATACAAAATTATGCAGGGGATGGACAGCGTGGATAGGGAGATGCTCTTTACACTCTCACATAACACCAGAACCAGGGGACATCCACTAAAATTGAGTGTTGGGAGAGTTAGAACAGACAAGAGAAAATATTTCTTTACTCAGCGTGTGGTTGGTCTGTGGAACTCCTTGCCACAGCATGTGGTGATGGCGTCTAGCCTAGACGTCTTTAAAAGGGGATTGGACAAGTTTCTGGAGGAAAATTCCATTACGGCGTACAAGTCATGATGTGTATGCGCAACCTCCTGTTTTTAGAAATGGGCTATGTCAGAAGGCCAGATGCAAGGGAGGGCACCAGGATGAGGTCTCTTGTTATCTGGTGTGCTTCCTGGGGCATTTGGTGGGCTGCTGTGAGATATAGGAAACTGGACTAGATGGGCCTATGGCCTGATCCAGTGAGGCAGTTCTTATGTTCTTATGTTCCTCAGTCTGTGTCGCTTGTCTGTGGTTTAAGGACATTGCCCAGATGCCAGTTCCCTTTGCCTGATTGCAACTTCGATATTCCTGTTATTTTCCTTTCAATCAGACACCCATTTATCAACTTGAAAACCATGCTATGAACCGTTTTTCTTTACATCTCAGGTTACGAAGAATGTGAAAATGTCCCAGATCAGTCGTGAATCAGAATCCTGAGTCATAAAGAGGGAGGGTACATTTGACAATATTTTGCATCATATACAAACACGCACAGTTTGATACTGTTTTTACACTACAAAATAAATATGTTACAAAATATGCATTGGATTAAGGTGATGTGATCATTTGTGCATTGTTTAGATGGAGCACACGCTACTTTAGACTTTGACCTTTGTCTGGCTTTTAACTCTGCACCTGTCTCTGACCCTCTCTGGTCTTGTATGCTGCTCTGGAGTTCAACCCACACCTATTTTGGACCATGAACCAGCCCACCTGGTGTGGCAGCTTCCCCCCCCCCCCAGTCCTGGAACCCACCTATTTGGCTCTTGACCCTTGCAGGGGCATAACAGAGTAGAAAGCAAAGCAGAAATGTCATTTCTGAGTTGAATATCAGCACAAGTGTCACATTTATTGTCTATGGCAGTGTTTCTCAAACTGTGGGTCAGCGAGCCAATTTCAGGTGGGTCCCCATTCATTTCGGTATTTTATTTTTATTAGACTTGATGCTACCATGTACGTGACTGCACTTGGGGAAAATGTTACAGACCTGTACTTTTAACAAGCTACTATGTAAATCTTTTAACAATGATAGGAAATGGGACTTACTCCTGGGTAAGTGTGGGTAGAATTGTAGCCTAGGACTGTTAAAAATTTCCTGCTTGATGATGTCACTTCTGGCCATGACATCACTTCCGGTGGGTCCTGTCAGATTCTCCTTCTAAAAAATGGGTCCCGGTGTTAAATGTGTGGGAACCACTGGTCTATGGAATGGGTAGGGAAAAGGAGCTGAAAGCAGAGGGGCACCCATGTCACAATGTCATGTAGATGAAGCTGTGCAACTGCCACTGAGAACATATTGAGGGTAATTTCAGTCTTAAAAAAAGAGAAGGAGACTGAAAGAGTCCACACTTAGTACTAGACCTGGGGTGGGGGGTCATTCACCTCTTCCAAGACAGAAACCACCAAAATATACAGAACAGGATTAACTAGGCAGGAGTACACTGTACAGAAAAGGGCTTCCTCTCACTCAGTAACCATCTCAGAGTCATGTCTCTTTTCTTTCTGAATCCATTAATTTAAACAATATCCTGTCTTCCTTTTCAGAATCCCAGCGGATGAACACACCTTTGTACCAGAGGACGTCATCTGCAAAGGATGAAGCATTTGATTTATGGCGAGAGGGTGCAGCCATAATCCATGACTGTACCGCTGTCATGTACATAATCCATGTACATAATCCATGACAGCATCCGCTGTGTAATGGGAATTCCCCCCATGACACCCTTCATAGCTGCACCCCCGTAGTCACATTCCATTAACCCTCTAACCACCACAACAGTCACAGTTACAAAAATCAACTTTTGTAAACATCAAGTAAAGATCTAGCTCATTTTATTGCAAACTCTTTGAGCTGGCTGCAATAGTAGGTATAAAATGTATAAAAACTGAAAAGTGGGATCAAAAAAATATCTCAAATAAATATGTCAGACTTTTATATAGCCTGTATATGTTTATTCAGAAATAAGCCCCAATATATTCACTAGGACTTACTCCCAGGTAAAATTGCATCGGATTATAGCCTGTTTCTCAAGTCACCCTGGGGAAAGATGCTGGCCTAAACATTACCACATGCCCCTAGGCAAATGTCTCAGTTTGTCTCCTGCTGAGCCTACTTTTTCAGGTCCTTTGAATAACATTTCAAAGGCATCACCTGAGCACTCCTGCTTATTACATTCCCACTTATGCAGTAGGAAACGTCCTGGATCCCTACTCCCCCAACTAGCAATCCTTAACAGTTCCGATTACAGTCTCCCATGACTCCTCTCTTTGTGCATGGAAATGATGGGGAAGAGAAATTCACCCCTTGGGCAGACCAATGCTCAGCTCCTCATGTTCTGGGGCACTCACTTGGCTGCCAAGAGGCATGTCATGTCTTCATCTAAACGAGCTCACAAAGTTGTTGCCAAGGCCCAGTGGAACAGTGACAACCCCACATGCACTGCGAGGGATGGATGAGAAGAAATAAATGTACAGGGAGAGACTTGCCAGCATCCTGCCCTCTATGTAAGCAGTCTGTCACACTTGAGCGTCACCAAGGCTGCAATTCTTAACTCCCTTTCCTAAAGAGTCTGTCCCGTTGAACTCAGTGTGGCACTTCTGAGCAAACATGCACAGGACTGTGCTTTTGGTAGCAGAATTCAGGATGGGGCTAAAGTGGCATAGCTAGAAGGGGTGCAAAGCACCAAGTTTTGCAGGGAGCCTCACCACGGTGTGCAGGCGGCCCCTCCCCCCACCCTCTGGAGCATTCCATTTGGCTTGCCTCTGTTTTGCACCCACTGCCTGGAATGGCTCCAAAGGGCAGGGGTAGGGGCCACCTGCACATCGTGGTGCGGTGCTTTGCACCCCCTCTAGCTATGCTACTGATGGGGCTGTTCAGTTGGTAGCAGATGCCATTCATAATTGTGGCATTTTGGGTGACAGCATCAGGCAAGGACCTGGGTTCAAGTCCTTCCTCAGCCATAAATGTTACTGGTGGAGCAATCCTATGCATGTCTACTGAGAAATTAATTCTGTTAAGTTCGGTGGGGCTTCCTCCCAAATAACTGGATATTGGATTACAACTTAGGGGATCCCGGACTGGTCAGTCTTCCGCAGCCTAAGCTATTTTACAGGGTTGTCATGGGGGTGGGGGAGTGCGGGAGAGAACCACTACTGTGGGCTTCTTGGAGGAAGCATGGGCTTAAAATGCAATGAGGGAAGGGCAGCAATCCCTCTCAGTCAGGACTGACTCAAGACCTCCTGATGTCTGAGGCAGCAGGCCAAACACTGCCCCTCTTACCCGGTGATGTGCCAGCCGCGGCTCCTCCTCTAATGTTCTAGCTCAGCACTCTCCTCCCCTCCGCGCTTCTTCTTCCTCTCTGTCCCTCTCTTTCTTTTCCAGACCAGGGAGAAGACTGAGAAGTGGAAGCAAGTCGGTAGACAAAGATGAGTCCCCCTGGGACCATTCTGCTACCTGAGGCAACCACTTCAGTTGGTCTCATGTATGAGCCAGCCTAGCACCCAATCCAATATTTGATGCAGATGGTCATTCTAAAGCAGGGGTGCCCAAACCCCAGCCCTGGGGCCATATGTGGCCCTCAAGGCTTCTCAGTGTGGCCCTCAGGGAGCCCCCAGTCTCCAATGAGCCTCTGGCCCACTGGAGATTTGCTGGAGCCTGCACTGGCCCGACACAACTGCTCTCAGAGTGAGGGCGACTGTTTGACCTCTCAGTGAGCTGTGGGAGGGCTCCCTCTAACGCTTGCTGTTTCACGTCTGTGATGCAGCAGAGGCAGCAAAGGAAAGGTCAGCCTTGCTTTGTGCAAGGCTTTTTATAGGCCTTGAGCTATTGCAAGACCTTCATTCATTCATATCAGTTCATCTTTAATATCTTCATTTATATAAACTTATGCAAATTTATTTAAATTTTAAATGTAAATTAATTCTTTTTTCCCCCCCAGACACAGTATCAGAGAGATGACGTGGCCCTCCAGCCAAAAACTCTGGACACCCCTGTTCTAAAGCAGGGTGCAAATCTGGTGTGACAATTCATTCGGCAGCCCTCCTGACCCAGTGCACTCCTGCCATTTTCTCCCATGTCAGAGAATGCGCAAGTTATAGAGTGCTTGACTGAAGTCCTAGCAAAACCTCCTGGGGGAGGAGGGGGGGGATGACACTACCCATTTGCTACCCACCATGTTTTGCCAGCACAGGCTCCCACCTGTGACCCCTGCCACCTCCAGCTGCCTCGGGAAACTCTCCCCTAGCCCTCTGCCCCAGATCCTGGAGTGTGTGTGTGTCCCCACCCCAGGCTCCCCCCATCTGTCTCTGCACCCCTGTTGTGACTAAGGAACCCACTTCAGGCTCATTGAGCCCGATGGTCTGGCTGGGGTCAGGGCAACCCTGCTCCCTTCCCAGGTGAGCGAGCCAGTCCCAGCACAGGTGACGAAGCGATCTGTGGCACCCCCGAAAGGCGGCGAACTCACCGATGGCAGCGCAAGCCGGTGCGCGGCCGCAGGTCACGGCAGTGGCGTAGCCAGAGGGGGGGGCAAAGCACTAAGTTCTGCAGGGAGGCTCGCCGCGGCGTGCAAGCGGCTCCTTCCCCTTCCAGTGCCTCGGTTTTGCTCCCCCTGCCTGGAATGGCTCCGAGGGATGGGGGAGGGGGGTCCACTTGCACGCTGCGGAGAGGCAAACTGCGAAACTTCGTTCTCCGCCCCCCCTCTGGCTATGCCACTGATCCGAGGAGGGGAGCGTGCCAAAGCCCCTGCCCTCGTGTTCATCATCCAGACTCCGCAGGACCCCTCGACAGTGGGCTCCGCTCCCCCCCCCCCCAACTTCCCGGTGGCTTCCCGGGCAAAGCACGACTCCTGCCGCTTGGGCAGCCGGCCTCTCTTACCTGGAGGGATCGCGGCGTGGCCCGGGGCGGAGGGTCCGGGAAGCCTGGTCCCCGCGTCCTCCCCCCTCCCCACGCAGGCTGCAGCTGCTTCTGGGGCGCGTCACATGCGGGCGATCCCCGGAGCGAGACTGGGCAGCCTGATCGCCCGCCAGCCTCTTTTGACAACCATGGCGAAAGTGAAAGTAGGTAGGGGCGCGGGGGAGGGACCAGCTCCGCTGGGCTCGATTCGCAGCTCTCCCCCCCCCCCCAAGGTTTCCACTCTCTGGCCCCTGGCACGGATGACACACCAGTGCGTGTCAGAGCCAGGATGGTTGGACTTAGAGGACCCAGGTTCAAATCCCCACTCAGCCTTGGATCAGGCACTCTCTCTCTCTCTCTCTCTCAGCCTCGCCTACCTTGCAGGGTTGTTGTGCGGGCAAAAGAAGGGCTTGCTCGCCACCCTGGAGGAAGGGCGGTCTAGAAATGTGAAAAGTCAGAAGGCAGCCTGAGCTAAGAGAGGACTCAAGGGTCCCAACCCACCCAGGAAGCGCCAGCAACCCACCACAGCTTCCCAAGCCTCGGAGGCCTCCTTCCCACGACCTGAACAGTCACCATTGTTCTGCCTTCCTCCTGCTTTCTGGTTTGATTGCAATGTCACTCACTCCCAATTCCCCACGACTGTCTAAAACTAAGTAAACTTTAAGAAAGGACTGAAGGAAATCTCTTCCCTTCCTTGTCCCCCAGGCTCTGACACTCCCTCCCCCATCCAACTCTTCTTGCAAAGGGACCCAGATGTCAGGAGTCTTCCAGACCAGTAGACCCCCACATCCCATTACAGTCGAGCTCCCCTCCCCACCGCCATCCCACAGAGAACTCAAGAGAGAGTCCCAGTTTCCTTCTCAATCCCCCCTCCCAGTAATGAACCCCCTGCTTCCTTCATTCCATTCACTCCAAGCCAGGAGGGGCTCCGAATGTGGGGTGATCCCCTACTGCAGAAAGAACCATGTTGCGCCCTAGAGACCTCTCCCCATTTCCACCAACCGAGGTCCAACCAGGTCACCAGCCTTGGACCCTTTCCACCTCTGGCTCCAGTCCTTTCCCCAAAGGCTAACAGCCAACCTCAACACAGTTGAATCCCTAAGTCATCGCCAGGCAGTGTCGCAAAGCAGACCCCCCTCTGTCCACTCTCCCCACAGGGCCCCTGTGGAGTCTGGGGTCAGGAGAGGCATCCAGAAGGTTAAGGCATCTGGGAGAAAGATGGGGGTCAAGTGGTCAGGATGGAGGGCTCTTGGCAGCAGGAGTAGCTGCAAAGCCAGCAGGGGACTAGCGCCAGCCTGGTTCAGTGTTAGACACTGGAGGGGTGTTCAGTTCTGTTCACTGGGGCTGGTGTAGTGCAGCAGCAAAGAGACTGAGACTTGTCTGGCTCGCAGCTCACATCTGCCATGAACTCACTTGGTGGGCTTAGACCAGTGGTGTAGCTTTGCAGGGAGTCTCACAGCAGCATGCAAGTGGCCCTTTGCGCTCCTCATCAAGAATTGCTCCCAAGGGGAGGGAAAGGGGCAGCTTCTGCACTGCGGGGGAGGCTCCCTGCAAAACTTTTCACTT
Organism: Tiliqua scincoides; assembly: GCF_035046505.1. Taxonomy (NCBI): domain Eukaryota; kingdom Metazoa; phylum Chordata; class Lepidosauria; order Squamata; family Scincidae; genus Tiliqua; species Tiliqua scincoides. The sequence continues at coordinate 119,225,462 of NC_089825.1, forward strand.
CCTCTAACTACGCCACTTGCTCTCAGCTGATCTCAGGGGATGGTGATAGCAATACTGGTGTTACAGGATCTTTGTAAGGATTGCATCCAGCAAACGCATGTGGAATCCTCTAGAAATGTGAAGTCTTCTTGGTTACACCAGACATTAAACCTGCTAAATGACAGATCTGACTCCTATTGAAAAGCACAGTGATGCAAAAGAAAATGCATTATATCTGTGATAGTCCATTCATACATGCAAATAAACACAAGAGGCTGTAGTTCTCAGGCTCCTCAGCATCATCAGATCTTTCCACAAGGACATGAAGGGCACTGTTGTCTTCGATGGCTCCACATCAGACCTCTTTGACATCCGAAGTGGAGTGAAGCAGGGCTGTGTTCTTGCGCCAACCTTGTTTGGGATTTTCTTCGCTGTCCTGCTGAAGCAGGCCTTTGGAACTGCAACAGAAGGCATCTATCTCCGGACCAGATCAGACGGAAAGCTCTTCAACCTCTCCAGACTGAGAGCAAAGTCCAAAGTCCAGCTGAAATGTCTGTGTGACTTCCTCTTTGCCAACGATGCAGCTGTCACTACCCACTCTGCCAAAGATCTCCAGCAGCTCATGGATCGTTTTAGCAAGGCCTGCCAAGATTTTGGCCTGACAATCAGCCTGAAGAAAACACAGGTCATAGTTCAAGATGTGGACTCACCTCCCTGCATTACAATCTCTGAGCATGAACTGGAGGTTGTCCATGATTTTGTGTACCTTGGCTTAACAATCTCCGACACTCTTTGTCTCGATACCGAGCTAAACAAGCGCATTGGTAAAGCAGCTACCACGTTTTCCAGACTCACAAAGAGTCTGGTCCAACAAGAAGCTGACGGAACATACCAAGATCCAAGTCTACAGAGCTTGCGTCCTGAGTACACTTCTGTACTGCAGCGAGTCATGGACTCTTCACTCACAACAGGAGAGGAAACTGAACGCATTCTACATGCGCTGCCTCCGACGCATCCTCAGCATCACCTGGCAAGACAAAGTTCCAAACAACACAGTCCTGGAACGAGCTGGAATCCCTAGCATATATGCACTGCTAAAACAGAGACGCCTGCGTTGGCTCGGTCATGTCGTGAGAATGGATGATGGCCGGATCCCAAAGGATCTCCTCTATGGAGAACTCGTGCAAGGAAAGCGCCCTACAGGTAGACCACAGCTGCGATACAAGGACATCTGCAAGAGGGATCTGAAGGCCTTAGGAGTGGACCTCAAAAAGTGGGAAACCCTGGCCTCTGAGCGGCCCGCTTGGAGGCAGGCTGTGCAGCATGGCCTTTCCCAGTTTGAAGAGACACTTGGCCAACAGGCTGAGGCAAAGAGACAAAGAAGGAAGGCCCACAGCCAGGGAGACAGACCAGGAACACACTACACTTGCTCCCAGTGTGGAAGGGATTGTCACTCCCGAATCGGCCTTTTCAGCCACACTAGACGCTGTGCCAGAACCACCATCCAGAGTGCAATACCATTGTCTTTCAAGACTGAAGGTTGCCAACAGGGGGTTAGTTCTCAAGTGCCAAATAGGCACTTGTGAACCAAGCACTGGCCTGGACGCCTTTAAAAGGGAATTGGACACATTTCTGGAGGAAAAATCCATTACGGGGTACAAGCCATGATGTGTATGCACAACCTCCTGATTTTAGAAATGGGCTATGTCAGAAGGCCAGATGCAAGGGAGGGCACTAGGATGAGGTCTCTTGTTATCTGGTGTGCTCCCTGGGGCATTTTGTGGGCCACTGTGAGATACAGGAAGCTGGAATAGACGGGCCTATGGCCTGATCCAGTGGGGCTGTTCTTATGTTCTTATGTTCAAATCTATGCTCTGCCACTGAGTGGTGTGGGGCAAGTCATTTCTCAAATAGTCAATAAAAATTAAAGTTTTTAAAAAATAAATTTATCAGTTTGTCAATTGGTTATGTTTACATATATTTGCATATCACAAAACATATTTGCATATCACAAAACAGGTTCCTATTTTTTGAATATAACAATGGCATTAAGTGTGAGATACAACAGCCAAACACTACCATTGTCAGAAAAGGAGCTGACTTTCATATTTTCCTTATTTATCAATGTGGAAATCTGAACTATAGATCATTCAGTGTTGACTGTTGCGCAGTAAAGTCAAAACAGCCTATAAACAAGTTCAATTCACATCAGCATTAAGAAAGACTTAAAATCTGTAATGGCATTTGTTACAGCTGAACAACATTTGTTTCCGTTGCCTGCGGCCACAGAAAACCACAGTACTTTCAATTGAAATGCTTCATATCTGCTGGTTTTGGATACAAACTAGATTTTTTTAAAAAAACAAAAAAACAACAGTTTCCAAATTTCTCTTTCAGGAAGGTGTCATGGCACCATCTGGACAGTCTGCATGGCTTTCTGCCAATGGTGTTCTTAAGGTGGTGAGAGCCTCTTTAGCGGGTGAAAGGCAGAGTGTAAATCCTTGGATGGAGCAGAAGAGGAAGTGGAGAGGAGAGTGACGCTCTAGACCACTCCTCTCCTCTCCACACTTCCTCCTCAGCTCCATCTCCCTCTTCCTTCAGCTCTTCATCCTCCATCTCCCTCTTCCTAATCCAAAGAGTAAGAAGAGCAGCAGCAGAGCTGAGTGGGTGGGCAGAGATGGGCGTCCCCCCTCCACCAAACTGCTGCCTGAGCTGTCAGCCTCAGTTGACCTCATGGGTAGGCTGGCCCTGTCTGAAACCCTGGAGAGCTACAACCAGTCAGAGTAGCCAGGACCTGTACTAGCTGAGATAGCTTAAAGGACTGACTCCGTACAAGGCTTATTCATCAGGTGCAATCTGATGAAGTGGGCATCTGATCCATAAATGTCTGTTATGCCACAATAAATATTATGCCACAGGTTCCACAACTGCCTTTTGTGTTTACTGCAGTTAGGTAACAGGCCTATCTCTCTGGATATGTCAATCTGCAATTAATTATCCCTCTGAATATTTCAATCTGCAGGTGGTTGGAGGAAAGCCAGTGTTAGATTAGTGTATATTAAATTTAGATCTGGGTTTTATCCTTGCCGGGGTGTAGTGGAGGCAAGTCAAGCTTCGGGATTTGTCTTACAACAGGAGTACTCTTTGATACTCTTTTCATATGATTTTAGCTGAGAAGGGACCGGCTCAGCAGGAGGCAAGCTGAGAAATGTGCCAAAGGCATGAATGCCAACCTGCCCTGCTCCCCGTAGGAAGGGACCAATGGAGGAAAAGAAGGAAGAAAGTACAACTGGATTGTGCCGCCCTAGAGAGGTGTGTGGGACTTGTTTCATTTCATCAAATGAGGGCTCCTGAAGAGAAACAGATGATGGAAGTAAGTATACCTAGGATTGCTGTCTAATAGGGAGAGAGCTGAACCCTGGAGAATGGCCAGTCTCACAATATGAACTGATCACATTTAAGCAGGGCATTCTCCAAAGACAAAAACAGGGACAGCGAGTTACAGGGATCGGAACAGGAACAGGAAATCAGGAATAGTGCAGGAAAAGAGGGGCGGTCAGAGACTGCAGCAATTGTTGTTATTGGCCCACACTGATGTGCGGGGCCAGACCTGGCTGGCTCCCAGCCTTGAAATAGACACATTCATTGCAGCCTCTTCCTATTTCATGTACCTGCACTTTGCAGTCAGACAAAGGGACCAGGAGTATGTGCTTCTCTGAGGAGAGCTTCAAAGGAAATGATTCTCTCACCTCAGAGTACCCACAATCTGTCTGCTCCCATCCCTAGATACACAGTGTGAGGATTGAGGGATGGCTTTCTGGGTCAAGGTGCAACCCCCAGACAGACTTGTGTCCCCTCACATGCCCCCCTCCTCTCTGTCTTCTTCTTCCTGTAAATCAAATGAATCCCTCAAAGCTGGGACTGTGGAATTTCCCATGGTGGGGGTGGATGAGTGCCAGGTGGGGTCATCTGGGGAAAGAGTGGGCTGATGGGATCATGGAAGGAGAATTGGGGGTCAGATCTCAGAGCAACCGCCAAGCCTGGGACAGACACAGCTCACGGTAAGAGAGCTGCCTACAACCCCATGGAAATTTGGATGTCAATATTTGCACTGTGTGGGTGTGCGGAGGAGTGAAAGCCTGGACAGGGAAAAATCCTCGGGGAGTCCCCTGGGCCGGAAGGGTGGGTCTTGCACTGGCGTGGGTGCAAAGTTATTAGCCCTTTCTGTTCTCTGATAACCTTGGGCTAAGCAACTCATTCTCCCTTACCCAGAGATGGTACTGATCTGGTGCAGGGAGCAAGGGAAAGTCTCTCCTCTTGCATTACCCCACACCGATTACTATAAACCCTGAGGGAAAAACAGTTGCTGTAAAAACACAAATGCATTTCTAGTCCCTGTCAAACTAATCTGCTTCACAGGTTGGTTGTGGGGAAAAAATAGCAGAGGGAACCATGTACATCCTCCTGAGTTCCTCGGAGGAGAGAGTGAGACATCTGAGAGATAACAAACAAAACAGCTCTATTTATTGCCCCACCACATCGCAGGGCTGTTATATATTGCAGCAGTGGTTCTTACCCATTTAGCACTGGGACCCACTTTTTAGAACGAGAATCTGTAAGACCCACCAGAAGTGATGTCATGACCAGAAGTGACATCATCAAGCAGGAAAGTTTTTCACAATGCTAGGCTGCAATCCTACCCACACTTACCCAGGAGTAATTCCCATTTACTGTCATTGTTAAAAGAATATACACGGTAGCCGGTTAAAAGTACAGGTCTGTAACATTTCCCCAAACGCAGTCACATACCACGGTAGCATCAAATCTAATATATTAAAAATAAAATATTGAAATGAATGGGAACCCACCTGAAATTGGCTTGCAGCCCACCTAGTGGATCCTGACCCACAGTTTGAGAAGTACTGTATTACAGTATATTGATATATTAACATAGCAGCATTTCTCAAACTTGATGACATTGTACCCCTTCTTTTCAAGCTCACTGGGGCACACTGGGCTATCTTCTGCTTCCTTCTTTCTCCCTCACTCTGCCCCATGCGCTAGGGTCATTTTTTACCTTGCCTGACTACATCTTCTCCCTATCTTCTTCCCTGGGGCTATCCGAAATGAGCAAGGAGCCAGAAAGACAGTGCTTTGAATGCAGAGTTCAATCCTGGTGTAAGGTTCTCAAGTGACTGGGCCGGAGAAAGGTGATAACAAGATTCTACCAGTCGGAGTACAGAGTACTGAGGGAGTTGGGCTAATGGTCAGATTCAGCATTCACATGCACCATTTGCATCAGTGGCTGGTCCATGCATGACTGCTTTTGGGAGGTACACCTTAAGACAGTGTTTTGCAAACTGTGGGTTGTAAATAGGCTTTTTTTCCTCTCTCTTTCTGATTCACTTTGCTATTGGAAAATGGCTGAGAAACATCCCAAATTATTGCTGCATTCTCAGGAAAGCAGCAGGCTCTGGTGCCACAATGACAACACTTCCTGCTTGATGATGTCACTTCCAGTCACGACATCACTCCCAAGTTAATGACATCACTTCCGGCGGGTCCTGGACAGATTGTCATTCTAAAAAGTGGGTCCTGGTACTAAAGAATTTGAGAACTACTGCCTTAAGATGTTTCAGATGCACATGTAATGGAGGAAAGTGTATATGGTACAGCCTCATTCACCTCATCAGGTGTGAAACCCTTGCTACTCAGGAACCGACAGACCCCAATGCTCCTCTTCCAGCCATCCCAGTTGGGAGTCTCAACACAAAACTAGGGTGGTATGGGGCTAGGAAAGTGGATGGGCCAAACTACATGTGAAATTAGATGCATAGTTAATTAATAAAATTAAATATTTGCCACTGTGGGGTCTTGTTGTGAGGTCAGAACGATGACAAGGTTTTAATCCTTTCTCCATGCACTACTGCTGAACGCCCCCCAAAAACCGATAACAGTATTTGGGGTAAGCAACCGCTAGGAATGATCTTCATCAGGACTGCAGTGTAGGAGAAAAGAATGAGGGCCCAATCCTATCTGACGTTCTAGTGAAGGTTCAGCTATGCCAGGGGTGCTCACACTTTTTTGGATGGAGAGCTACTTTGAAACCCAGCAAGGCCCGGAGATCTACCAGAGTTTTTTTTACAATGTCCGCGCCATCATAACATATAACATTTATGTGTACAATGTATGTTGGTGTACCTTGAGCCCCACTGAGTATAACAGGATTTACTCCTGAGTAGACATGCCTAGGATTAGGCTGTGAGGCTGCAATCCTAGCCACACTTACCTGGGAGTAAGCCCCATTGAGTACAATGGGCCTTACTCCCGGCGTTTCCTCCCAGAGGCACCTGAAAGGGGGGGTCGGCACTCCGCGATCTACTCATTTTGCCTCGCGATCTACCAGTAGATCGCGATCCACCTATTGAGCACCCCTGAGCTATGCCAACGGGGCATGCGCTGAATCCTGTGGCGGGGAGGCAGTCACAGATGCGTCGTCAAGGTTTGGGAACATTTGTTCCCTTATCTCAGGGCTGCATTGTGGCTGCAGCAGTGCTGAAAAGTTGGATAGGATTGGGCCCTCAATCAGCAACGTTTGTGGCATGTCTGTGCAACAGTAACATCACTGGTTTTTCAAAATATGGTTAAAAGGAATAAATAAATGCTTGTAATCTATCCAACCCTTCACTCAAGGAGATCAGGATAGTATATACCAGTTCTCCCCTTCTATCTGCACAACAGCCCAGCAAGGTTGGTTAGGCTGAGAGAGGCAGGGTGGCCAAAAGTCACGCAGGCAGCTTTGTAGCAGAGTGTGGATTTGAATCTGATGGATAATCTGATCTAGCTAGAGCCTATTCATGTTTACTCTGAAGTATGTCCCACTGTGTTCAGTGGGGCTTACTCCCACATAAGTGTGCCTAAAAAGGCAGCCTCAGTCTCCCATCTAAGAGCCAGACAGCACATTATATTAAATATGCCTTTAGCTTATTTTTTGTGAATAAATGCCACTGGAAAAGGGGCAAGAGGAGGGTTGACCCAGCCTCCACTGAGGCCCCACCTCTGGTGTGCAAAGTGATTCTGTAATGTCTTTATTCATCCCTAGTCACTCAGCTGATAAAATGCTGGGCTGATCCAAGACAGAAATCTCCTGCTACCTCTGTTAAGTATAGCAAGAGATGGATTGCAGGAGTTGTAGTGGCAGTAGGGTGCAATCCTGTACACATTTGTCTGGGAGTACATTCCATTGAATTCAAGGGGAGGATATCTCAAAAAGGACATAGCGGAAATGGAAAAGGTGCAAAAGAGAGCAACTAAGTTGATTACTGGGCTGGGGCACCTTCCTTATGAGGAAAGGCTACAGTGTTTGGGCCGCTTCAGCCTAGAAAAGAGGCGCCTGAGGTGGGACATGATTGAGACATACAAAATTATGCACGGGAAGGATAAAGTGGATGGAGAGATGCTCTTTACACTCTCACATAACACCAGAACAGGGGACAGCCACTAAAATTGAGTGTTGGGAGAGTTAGGACAGACAAAAGAAAGTATTTCTTTACTCAGCGTGTGGTTGGTCTGTGGAACTCCTTGCCACAGGATGTGGTGAGGGCATCTGACCTGGATGCCTTTAAAAGGGGATTGGACAAGTTTCTGGAGGAAAAATCCATTACGGGTTACAAGCCATGATGTGTATGTGCAACCTCCTGATTTTAGAAATGGCTTATGTCAGATGCAAGGGAGGGCACCAGGATGAGGTCTCTTGTTATCTGGTGTGCTCCCTGGGGCATTTGGTGGGCCGCTGTGAGATATAGGAAACTGGACTAGATGGGCCTATGGCCTGATCCAGTGGGGCTGTTCTTATAAGTCTTATGTTTATGTTAAAGGGACTCGCTTCTGAATAGACATGCATCAGATTGGGCAGTCAGACTACTATCTGTAGTTTTCATTTTGACTTTGAAAATTCAGCCACCCATAATTTTTGAAAACCGCCTTGAGGCCATTTTATGGCAAAAAAACAGGCTAACAATGTCACATTCAATACCTGCACATTTGTGCATGCATTTGTGCAACTGGATGCACAAAAAAGAAAACTGAATGGACCATTACTGTAAAGCAGCATTGGGAAAGGAGAAAATTAGAATGGAAATGCAATTGGGATGCTAACCCCCATCTGCCACCAATGTACATAACAGACACCTGATTTGGTGAACTGGAAAATGGCAAGTCTTCTCTTAATGCACCCACCACAGCCCTGAAACAATTGTGGTTCCGAGGAAGAGCTTTAAGGTCACAGGACATGGCTTCCATTCCTGGTAGGCTTCAGGTTCTGGCACTTCCCTTCTTAGAAAATAACCTCTGGTAACAGCACAATCTTTTGAGCCTCAGCTTACCAGACAGCTGACACAGAAACAAAATTAAATATTAGCATATTTGTGGTTGGGGCAAAAGATTTCTCCATTCGATGCCGGAAGTTGAAACCTCTCAAGAAGAAGAAGATAAAGAAAACACACAAACCCAAGGAGCGACAATGGGGCCCACAGTTAGTGCGCTAGTTCTGAAATGCAGGCTGTGGAACAAGATTTGTGACTATGGCTTTAACGCTTCAATAATCAGATCCGTATCTACAAGACCCAGAGGCAGAATGGTGGAGAGGTAGCTTAGTGCACTGAAAGTTGTTTTATTTTATATCCTGCCTTTCTAAAAACAGAGTCAAGGTGGCTCACAGATGTTAAAAAACAACAAATAACAATGATATACAAAAAAACAAAACAGACCTTAATCCATGTAAAACACAAGTAAACTAACCCTCTGGAAAAGCCAGTTCAGACCTGATCACAGTGGTCCTTGTCTTGTTCACATCAAGACTTGATTACTGCAACACACTCTATGTGGCATTGTCCTTGAAGGTTGTCTGGAAATGGCAATTAGGGCAGAACATGACAGCCCTTGTGGTCGCAGGGTTCTTGGCACTCGAAGTCTGTCAGCCTGATGCTCCAGTGGCTACATCGGTGTAGTGGAAATGCGCAAGATCCCTCGAGGAGACAGGGTGTGGTGTCAACAGTGCTCCCTTGCTCTGGTGAATCTAGGAAACATAGCGTTAAAGTCTAGACTTAACGGTAAGGGTGCTGCACAGCTGCAGCCACTAAAGGCAACAAGGTCCTCAGGGATATAAGAAGCACCTGGAGAAGGTATGGGTGTATGTGTAGAAGGAAGGAGCTTGGGGAGGCCAAGAGAGCATGAGACTTGGAGGAAAGCTGGAAGCTGTGGAAGACTGCTGGAGACTAGTGTGTGGTTGCTGTGCTCAAGAGCTACTGATAACCAAGGTGTTGCTGTGGTGGCCAGAGAAGCTGCTGATGGGAGAGGGAAGGAAGGAGGACCTCTGCAGGTTGAACAGGTGGTACCACTCTGGTGGCACCACTCTCTACTCAGTGGTGCAAAATCAGAGCTAATTTGAGTGAAGAGGGGAACTAATTAGCTTAAAGTGGGCATGAGTTCTCTAGGCCAAGTTTGGAAAGGGAATTTGGCAAGACAATTGGCTGCTGGTTCATTTCTAAGCACACTTTAAGATGCTGGTTTTGACCTTTGAAGCCCTTGTGGCTTGGGACTGGGGAATTTGAAGTCCTACCTTCTTCCATACATACAGGCTCACCCCCAAGATAATCTGAGGGGGCCCTCCTATGTGGGGCAAAGCACTGTGGTGCATGTATGTTCACACACATCATTCCACAGGTGTGCATGCATCTGTATGCACTGCTCTCAAATTCTGCTGCGAAGGTAACAAGAAGGAAGCAAGTCAGTCCTGCCTCACTTGGAACAAAGGAGGGGTCCAGAGGCTCCTGTCTCCAGAGCCCACCAGCATGGCCAGAGACCATTGCCCTTCACCTTCCTGAGCTACAATCCATGGAAACTTATGAGGAAATCATGGCTCAATCCTCTGGGCTGCCCATGTGTTCTGGCAGTGCGACCTGCTTTACAGAAGCATGAAAACTGACTGCTGTTGGACACTGGCCAGCCATTGCCACAAATGGTGAGGTGTGTGTGGCTCTGGGGTGTGTGTGGCTGCAGCTCTGGGGACTGTGATGAGATGGTGGGAGTGGCATGCTGTGGGCAGGGAGGGAGAGCTTCAGGGTGGATTGGGATGGGTGGGGGGAGCAAACTAGGGGCGGATCCTAGTGGCAGCAGTATGCACCAGGATCCTATCACTGTCCCTTCATCTATCCCCTGTCCTTTTTTTCTCTTTGAACTTCTCCAGCTCCAGAGCTGTTGTAGGTCCAAGGACACCCATTGGGCATCATTAGGTAACTTACCCAGAGCAAAAGGGGAACTTTTGTTCCCTTACCTTAAGAGAGAGTCTGATTACTCCCCCCTCTTCGCCATAGGATAAAGCATGCTCAGGGATAGAACTGGGGAATCAATGTGCTAATCTTTAAAGTGCTACAAGACTCTTCATTTTTTTTTCCCCCTGAAAGTTGAACATTGAGGAAATGTTGGGCTTATCCAAGTGGCCAAAGGTCACCCTTTCTTGTGGTTACAGCAGTGGAGTGCAACCCATTGTTCTGCATGTGGAGAAAATATTATTACTATATGTTGGCTCCCTTTCCCATTCAGCCACATAGCAACTTTGCGGTGGGATAGCTGGAGCAGAGAGAGAGAGTGACTAGTCCCCTGGGTTTCATGGCTGCTGAGTCAGGCCTGGAACTTTGCTCTCTTAGCCCTGGCCTGACATTTGGTCTCACTTTACCTTCTTTCCCCCCTCACTTTCTCCTTTCTTTGCTATTTATTTCCTGTTGACACTTGCAGAAAGCTGTTTGAGTGACATTTCTTTTCTACAATGTACATTTGTTCAAAAAAAAGGATACCCCCCAAAAAACAACCAGTTGACATTTTGCATGGAAACTGGCAAAGAAATAAGTGAACTTATTTATAAGTTGTTGGTCTTTTATATATTATAACTTAAGAATGTAATATTCTAATGTTGCCAGAAGGGATCCTTTGCAATCTCTTTGTCCAACAGGGACAACCTCATTACATGGTTTAAACCTAATTGCATAGTTTAAAAAGTTGGCTACTACTTCCCTTGGGCGGCATCATCTTTTCAGGTATGCATGGGGGAAAAGCAAAGCATGGAATTTGTGATTGGCATTGGAAGCCAGCATTATAGAAAACTTCCTTTTCATGTTTCTATATAAGAAATGCAAGTTTTGGCAGCAAAGATCTGCTTGGGTGAGTGTAAACACATTACGGTAAACTCTAGGGATTTTCCAGTCTGGGAGGAGAGTGAGCGATGAAACTGGCCGGACCTTTTCATTAGAGATTTGGTATGCAGAAATCAACATGAAGCATTATAGGGTAGGGAGGTCAACACGATCCCCTGCCAAGTGCTATAAATCAAACTATTGCTAAATGGATGAGATTGGAGCCCAGTTTAAAAGTTGACAATCTTAGCATCAAAGTCACTAACCTCTATGGTAGTCAGTGAACCAACTGGTACAGCCAGCCTTTACTGGCGCCAGTTACTTGGCTGCCTGTTGGATAACTTGCAATTGCACAATTGCCTTGGTGGAAGGAGACAGTTGGCAACCCAACTTGTGTGTTGCTCTTTCAGATGCTGCTCTATCTGTTCAATAAAAACCTTGACTGAATCTCACTTGTTCTTACTTTGTTGGCAGATAGGAATCCCTTCTTCCCACCCTGGTTGTTCCTGACCTCAGCAAACCTCCAGGTTGGGCTCTGTAGGGAGTGAGGCCTCACTGCTCCCAGAGTCTACAGCATCCTCACGCCATGACCTCTTGGGCTCTGAGGTGGGACGGGATACCTCTTGGTGATTATGAACCCTCTGCTCTATTGTATATGGTGTGTAGTGGAAAGTGGATGAGAGGCAGCATACCGAAAGCCACATCAGCAGATGCCTGCAATGAAGCAAAGGGCAGGAGTGTGTGTGGGCACGGCTGCCTGGGTGGATTGCTACAGTAGGTGCCCTGTGTCACATGCCAGCCCAACCATTAACCCATGCAGTGCTCCCGCTGATAGGTCAATGTGCTATAGCTTCCCAGCCAGAAGTGCCTATTAACAAAGTCTTAAATGGGGGATGAAGTGATCCTTGCCTCTCTCTTGCTGTGGTGGTGGTGTAGCTGTGTGGAGTATCTGGTGTGGGTTCTAGACCTGCCTCCATCTCTTTGTGTTTCCTGATCAGTCATGTAAAAAAAACTGAGTGTCTTGCTGGTGAGGACAAGTCCTTTGGCTGGGCTCCAATCTGTCTTGCCTGGTCTAGTGGGTCCCAACCCACAGTTTGAGAAACACTGGTCTAATCTGCTCTGCTCAAAGCAAGCAATTGCATCATCTCTGCCAAGCAGACATCCAGCCTCTGAAAACCTCTAACAAGGGAGAGCCCAGTACAGTAAGAGGCAGGCTGTTCCAGTGCTGGACAGCTCTTGCAGTTAGGAAATGCTTTGTCAAGTCTAGCCTGCACCTTCTTCCCTGTAGTTTCAATGCATTGGTTCTAATGTTGCCCCTGAAATCTAGAGAGATTTCACTCCAGATTCAGCTTCATCAAGTGGGGAAAGTAAGCCCAAGTGGAAGATGAAAGGAAATGGGGGAGAAAACCGCCCTCTTTTCCTTCCTGGCAATGCTCCTGTGCCTTTAACAACTGCAGGACAGACTAATGTTCAATAGTGTCACTGTTCTCAATCCTACCATAACAAAAAGTGATCCTCTGTATTCTCTCCTTGTTGGCACCCCTCCCTGTAATGAACACCTAGCAGTGATCTTGTTGCAGTAATGACCACCACTTTGTCACAGTTATTATCCTCACATTTCAAAGGGAGAGGCTGAGGCAGAGACTCATGACTTGCAAACGGCCACTCAGTGAGTTTGCGAAGTGGAAGATAAGTTTTGAATGGGGCTTCCTGAGTTGGGGCTCAGTGTCTTAGCAACTCCACAGCACTAGTTCTCTGCAGTGCTTAAATGAGAGAAACTCCTGTATCAGGTGACAGCCCCACCGAGAGTAAATCAGAGATATATACAAGCCAGGACCCCAGGGTTAGTGGATTAAACAAAGCAGTTGGGAATGGAGAGTCCTGACATGCGACAGATCACTTAGCAGAAAGGGCAGCCTGTCATGAATATGTGCAGTTTAGGCCTAGTAGCATTGCAAAGCCTGAACCAAAGTAACCCAGTAACACAGAAGTGGCTTGAATCCTAGCTGCAAGGAATTTACAACTCAATGGAAGGTGACGATGTAGCACCTCAGCAGACAGAGAGGCACCATGAATCCCCAGTGGGGAGGGGGAGACTTAGAGGACTAGCATCCAGCCCCAATTCGAGAAGATTCTGTCCCCAAGAGTTCTGATTGGTCAGTTCAAATAAGTATAGAGTCACCTCATCCTGTAGCATGAGAAGTATAAGAACAAAGCCCAAAGGGGTGTCTTGGCTCTTTGTCTTTGGGTTTTGTCTCTTGGTGGGAAAGGTGGTGGGTTCACATCCTGACCCGCCAGGACCATGTGGCCTCATAGGTAACTGGGGCTGAAGATCTACAACAGAAGCTGACCCAGCTGAGAGTTAGGGAATAATAGAGGTAGCCAGTTAGCTTTATTATTTTAATGCTGAGATATTTCCTAGAAGTTTCATGCCTCAAGTATTTGCTGCCTTTTGTAACTTTTTGTAACACTACGTACTTAATAAAGTAAAAATCCTTTTACCATGTTGTTTCATCGTCTGTTGGGAACAAAGGTTCAGAATCCTGCCTAGCCGTTCAGCAAGCTACCAAATCCTCATTGAGGACTAGTGACTTGAGGACAGAGGCTTTAAGTTAACAACAACAACAACAACAAGTATTTATATACCGCCTTTCTTGGTCTTTATTCAAGATTTTATTCAAGGTGGTTTACATAGGCAGGCTTTATTTAAATCCCTTATTAAATAGGGATTTTTACAATTTGAAAGAAGGTTCTTTCTTTCAAGAACCACTACATTCAGGTGTTTCATTCCGATCTGGCTTCACACTCTGGCCTCCATCCTCCCACACTCAGAGCAGATGGAATAGCTTGGCTTCAGCTTGTCAGCTGCTTCAAGGTCGCACGGTGCCGGTGGCCTCGAACTGGCGACCTTGTGGATGTTATCTTCAGGCAGACGGAGGCTCTACCCTCTAGACCAGACCTCCTGCTCTACCCTCTAGACCAGACCTCCTGTCCCGCTCCTGCTCCTGCCCTGCCCTGCTCCTCCTGCCCTGCTCCTGAGTTAAAGAATGCTCAGTGCCTGCAAGGGGTAGAATTAAGCCTAGAGGGTCTCAGTGTCCCTGGACTGAGACATTGGCATATACAGGGTGGTGGCAGTACTACCGAACAGGGGTCCTTGAGGCTCTAGGGTTCAAGAATCAAGAACTCTGAGCACCCAAAACCCTGGGAGTGTACCACAAGTATACGACACAGCCCTGCACAGGCAAAGTGCAGGGTCAGAGGGCCCCCGATGCCTGGACAAGTGCTGCTTGCCAAGGAAAGTGGAGGGGCAAAGGGCTGCTTCAGACCGCAGTACGACCACTGCCAAGCATTCTCTCTTCATGTGCAATGCCTGTCTGGGTGTCCCGAGAAAGGTCACAAGTTGGGCATGACGGAGATGAGGTACTCCTTGGGCATTTTCCCTTGTAGCAGCTTGTTGTCCATAGTGTATGCCTTTCCCAAACAGTCTTCTAGTCTTAGTTGCCTGTTATCATTAGCGATGCTCCTATGATGGTATGACATCATTTACAGTGGTCTTCTTTCTGTGTAGATGCATCCACCTGCTTTTGGGGTCCTGCTCTGACTTGCTGATTAGGCTGGACAGCATTAAAAATAAAATCCAATAATCATGATGGCATATCCAGTACTCCGACTATCCCCAGCTGCACATACTACTTACCTCCATCAAAGCTCAGCCTGTAAATGAATAAGTCAAATATGACAAAGACCAGCATCAGCCTCCAGTTATCTCTCTTCCAACTGAAGTCAAAACTCAAATGGTCCTGTACAGTAGAACAGACCAATGCTATGCATGTCCTATTTTTGTCAATGGGGCTTACTTGCAGGTAAGTGTGGATAGGATTGCAGCCATTGGTGTCATTAGAGGGGTGTGGGCTGCATTGGGGGGGGGGCTGACACCACTACTGGCCAAAATTTTTAAAATCTTGCTATTTTCAAATAATACCATCATGCCATACATCAATTGATGTGTAATTTCATGCAGAATGCAGGGAAATGAACCTTGTTGAAATATCTATATTCTATCAAAAGTTATAGCCAAAAAACCCATGGGGTGGGGCAATGGAACATCACCACACCCACTGTCTGGGGCATTGCCCTGCCCACTGCATTGGAGAAAGTTTGTCATAGGGGGTGTCATGAATATGTACAGTTTAGGCCTAGTAGCATCACAAGCCTGAACCAAAGTAACCCAGTAACACAGAAGGGGCTTGCAAGGATTTACAATTCAATGGAAGGTGATAATGTAGCACCTAGGCAACCAGAAAGGCGCCCATCAAGGATGGAATGCAGCTGTAGATCTGGGGGGGAGGGGAAGAGCTGAGAGGGGAGCATCCAGCCCCACTTCCATAAGACAGGGTCTTTTGGTCTTGGTCTCTGAGTGAGAGGGGTGGTGGGTGTACATCCTGCCCCACCAGGACCATGTGGCCTCTTAGGTAACTGAGGATCTACAAAAGAAGCTGACCCAGGTGAGAGTCAGGGATTAATAGAATTAGCCAGTTAGCTTTGTTGTTTTATGCTGATATGTTCCTAGAAGTTTTATGCCTCTAGCATTTGCTGCCTTTTGTAACTTTTTGTAACCTTTAGTACTTAATAAAGTAAAAATCTTTTTACCATGTTCGTTCATTGTCTGTTGGGGACAAAGGTTCAGAATCCTGCCTAGCCGTTCAGCAAGCTACCAAAAAATCCCCATTGTGGACTAGTAACTTGAGGACTGAGACTTTAAGTAAAGAAAGTGCTCAGTGCCTACAAGGGATATAGTTAAGCCTAGAGGGACTCAGAATCCCTGGACTGAGACACTGGCTGTTACAGGGTGGTGGCAGTACTACTGAACAGGGATCTTTGCAGGCTCTAGGGTTCAGAACCAACAACTCTGAGCACCCCAAAACCCTGAGAGTGTGAGACCAAGTCTACAACAGGGGGTGACGCGCTGGCCTCCTGCACCGGGTGACGTAAACTCTAGTGATGCCACTGTTTGCTGCCTCGGGGAACTGGAGGCCTGGGAGCGAGCATAACACTATGTTTTTGTATATAAATAGAGCCACCACCTTAAAAGGTGCCTATCTGCCCAGTTAGCAGGGGGCAAGGTGATATTTTTATTAAGAATATTTATATATCACTTTTCAACAATTACAGCACAATCGTATACAGTTACTTAGAAATAAGGCCCACTGTGTTCAGTGAGGCTTGTCCTCAAGTGTGCGCATAGGGGACAAACATCTCAGCAAACTTCTGTGGATAACCTTGCATATCTCTGCCATATCTTTGTGATATCCACAGCTATGTGAGCCTGGGAATCCCCGGCCTTTTTCATTGTTCACTTTGTTATTCTTTTTAATCACTCAAGGGAATAGCAGCTGATTGCTCAGTGATGTTTGGACTCGCGTTTACGCAGAGGGGAAAAATCCCTTGCGTTGTATTCAGTGAGGTGGAAAACATGGGCTGGAGCAGAATGAGTGACCCTCCCCCCCTTTTCTGAAAATAAGCAGACTTAGAATAAGTCCAATCATCAGTGACATTGAGTGGAAGGGGTGTATTAAAAAGATAAATCTAATAAACAAGCAAGAGCTGGTGTAATTGGCAAGAAAAACTCTGCAAGGAATGACAGGAACTGGTTGTGAATGCAAAAACGTTTTCTGTGTTGGTCTCCATCCAGAGCACCTGATTTCTTTGGAAGGGTGGTCAAATCTCAGAGAGAGGATAACAGCTGCTTTAATTGCACACAAGAAACCCCCTGCTTTTCCCGGTTTGTATAGGAATAGTTATTGCCTGATCTCATGGAAATTCTGACAAGCATATACTGTTCTTTAAGAAGTGGGGGGGGGGAGGTTGGGGAAATACAGACCCACTGAGTGGTGGGGAAAATAGATTGCTTCCTGCTTCCTTAAGAGGGCTGAGTAATGCACGGACAGGTCAGCCTTGAACTTCTTTAGGCTTCTCAAGTCTGCATGAAGCTGTAGCATGGTATTTCTTTTCCAATCCGATGTAGCATTGGAAATTCCTAGATGCCCAGTTCAAATCGGCAGGCTTGTTTTCAAGGAGGCACCTGGAAAGAATACAAACTCCAGGTTACCCCTGAAGAGTTGGCAGCTCCACTTGTTAGAAGTGGCTTTTTTTTCTCTGCCATCACCACTTTTGCATTGGTACAGCTGGTAGCTGCCATTTTTATTTGGTGGGAGGGAAGACCCCTGGCAGCCCATTAATTTAAAACCATCTCAGATCAATCCCCAGTTTCTGTAATATGAAGACTACCCTAGCTCTCTTTTACTTCTGTTATCTAAGGCACCCATGGCCTCCAGTTAAAGCTTAAGGTAGAATAGAATTGATGCTTGATTTCAGATTTGCTTAAGCCGTTTCTGCCCAATGTCGCATATATGCAACAGGGATCAAATGTATACACCTGTGGGCAGGGCAGAAATGGGTTTAAATGGGGGCGGGAAAGTGTCATCACAACATCTATTGTTTTTCTCCCTACTTGCATCCTGGTGATGGAGAAATTTTATGTCAAAATGTTACTTCAGAGACATGTTTGTGTACCTTAAGAACCAGAGAAATAAACAAAGGGGTAGGTAGAGCACAGCAAGGGTTATTGCAGGAAACCTCTTTGAGTGAAGACTGCTTTGCTGTATAAGGACAAGAGCCTAGAAGGTTCCTTGAGCGGAGGTTGAGGCCAGAAGCTATCAACCTTTGGGGACGGGGCCTTCATACAACCCAGTAGCCTTCAGGGATCCTAAGCAGAAAACAACATCTTATTGCACTTGAAGATTGAACTTATTAGGTAATTTAAACCCAAACTGATCAAGAAATACGCCACACAGATGGTAGCCCAGCACGACCATTTGTTTGGGGTATTACCTAGATCCATTTGGGCTTTATTTACCTGTCTTACTCCTCTCCCTCTCCTTTCTGGGTTTAAATAAACTGTCTTGTTAATTGTTCTCCAGATTGTATCACTTCTTCTTAGTGCTAACAGCTTTTGCCTCCACAAAATCCCACAGGAGATCTTTCAGGGATCTCGGTAATTCGGCTAATATTAGCAACACTGACACCCATGTTTAGTACCTAGTGAATTCAAGTAACTGCCTCATTCCTGCTGGAGATTCTTACAAATGGCAGACTTTGAGCCTTTGCCACCATGTCTAGCTCCCCCTACTCTTCCCCCTTTCTTTTTGCTTTATCACCATCAAAAGCAAGCTCAAAAGTTTACTATTTACACACTTGTTATTTTGGCTAATTCTAATAAGAATGTGACTTGACTTCTCTCTCAATTCATACAAGTGAGTAGAATTAAGTTCCTTCCCTTTAAAACAGAAGAAAACTGTGAAGGATTGATCTCTCTTTCTCTAGGGGTACCCAAATGGTTGGAGCTAGCCACTACTGATGACAAGCAGCTTTGATTTTTAGGTTTGTCTCTTCCGATAAAATTATCTCACGTTCCCCTGTGCCTGGAATTGGGACCTTTGTGGCTTCCAAAAGCAGGATTACGCTGTGTACTCTACATCATACACTCTGCCTTCCAAACTGGATGCTCCTTTGACTTTAAGCATCCAAGCTTTTTGGCAGCCGGCTTTTGCTGATTGCTGTGCAAACCAAACAGACTCCATGCTTTGCTATTAGCCAGAGATCCAAAGTCTGCTGGATTTTTTTTGTACTGTTATCTGTTGCAAGCTGCCCTTGGGGACAGATCATTCTGATCAAATCTGAGGAAGCCATACATCTTCCAAATGAACACATGATTACATTTTAGTCTCCATGGATCCTCATAGCATCCTAGTGTTCAGAGCCCATGACTGGCCCAAGGTCACCCAATGGCTTCATGGCTAAGCAGGAATTTGACCCCATGTCAAAATTCAGACTTCAACACTGCACTGGCTCACTTTGTTGTTGACCCAATTAAACATTTGCGTGAGCCTCTGACAGAGAAGACTTTGCAAGAGGCCCAAGAGATCCATCATGAAGGCCCACAACAGATGTTGCCTTTCCATTTCTGAGTCATCGTGAATTCTAGAACTCAACTCAGACTTGTTTTTTCCTACCCGCCTCCCACCTGCATTCTGACCAATATCTTTAATAAGCAAGCGTTTACAAATGCCACCACCTCCAGCAAGTCCACCTTCCTCCAGCAAGTCCACCTTCAGAGGCCAAGGGCAGGAAGGAGTAGGAAGGAAACCTCAAACTCAGTGTGGGGGATTTCTAACTGGACTCCAAAATTTAGCAGAGACTTCGATGAGAAGGTGAGTGGGATGGGTTCAACCACCTGAAACTGTCCAACCAACAGCTAATGTTGCCCACAAAAATAAGGGAAGACTAGAGAAAGCTTTGACCTTTAATGAACAGTGGAGAGAGGTGGGGGAGGGCTATAGGGAAATGTTCCTCAGTTTCTTGCAACAAAGGTCACCCACTGAAAATGAACTGGCACTAGATTCAGAACTGAGAAAAGAATGCAGTGTTGCTGCAAAATAATTACACAGCACTTCCAAGTACAGGTGCAGTATACCTTGCAAATACCAAATGCTGGGGGCAAACCACAGCGAAGGGCTACCCCTATCATAAGCAGATGGTGAGCTTTCAGAGGCCGCTGGATGGTTGTTATTGCAAACAGAACACTGCCCACCAAAGACCTCTTCCCGGGATGCCCACTTCAGTTTGTTGCCAAGGCCCTACAATATCCACTCTATATTGGATCACTCTATATTGGACTCTTTTTTCATAGAGATAGTTGCATGGGGATGATCAGGACAAGGCACTCTTAGCTAAAAGACACAAGTGGCACAGGAGATGCTGGGGGATGGAGCTGCACCTGGTAACAAGAGGGTTCGGTTGAGTCCTTGGAGTCATCCCATCTGGCTCAAGCATGGTTTCCCTTTTACCATGTACCTCAACCACTTTCTCTCATGTGAACTGCAATGTGCGATATGCCACCGCGTAGCAGTAGGCTCAGGATTTCAGATAGGGGTCCTTCCCAACCCTATCTAGAGACCTTGGAGATTGAACCCAGAATCATTTGCTTGTAAGACATATCCTTAACACCACTGAGAGATACCCCCTCCCTAAAGCTGCTTTCACAGGAGCAGGTGAAGCTGACAACACTGCCCTTCTGGCAATTCTGCAATCCTATGCATGCCAACCTGGGAATGAGCCCCACTGAATCCTGGGAGACTTACTTCTGAGTAAACATGTACAGGATTGTGGTGTGAATTTGACCCTGCTGTTAGACATAGAGCATTTCAGGTAGAATATAAAGTGACTGAAAACACACATGCATGCATGCACAGACATTAAACCATTATGTTTAAAATCACCACATTTCCCCTTTCACAAAAGGTTCTCTCCCTTCCAGCTCTCTCTCTGCCAACATTTATATTGTGTGTCTCCTTCCTGCTCCATTTATATAACACATGTCCTTAGATAGCCAGTTTCCAGCATTATCTTTGGTGACCCCCACAGCTCAGCACACATTTAAGAAAACAGCTCTCTGGACCCTCTTCCCCCATAAGCATCCCTTGCTTTTCGAGTGAAGGCCATATTATAATCTTCTGCCACCCCATCTAATTCAGCCCCTTTTCAACAAGCCTTTTTCTTACATAACAGACACATCCAAAGCCCTCTCACATATTGACCCCCAGCTCAGAACAACCCCACATTCATGTTTTAAGAACGTAAGAAAAGCCCTGCTGGATCTGGCAAGGGCCCATCTAGTCCAGCTTCCTGTATCTCCTGAGTGGCCCACCAGGTGCCTCAGGGAGCATTCAAAACAACAATACCTGTATCCTGCTGCATTGTATACCCCTTGTATCTGGCATTTAGAGACGGGCTACCTCTAAAACCTGGAGGTTGCATTGTCATCATGATTTGTAACTTGTGATGCACAGTTTCTCCATAAATCTGTCCACTCTCCTTTTGAAAGCATATAGGCCAGGTGCTAGCACAACATCCTGGGCAAGGAGATCCACAGATTAATTACACCCGGATAAAGAAATTTCCTTTTGTCTCTTCTGACTCTCCCACCCAGAAAAGTTTAGCATTATCCACAAACTTGTCCACCTCGCTGCTTAATTTAATTTTTCCCCAGACTTAAGAGCTACCCCTTCAACCCACGTCAGTATAGCAGAGACGAGAGGCTACAGAGGCCTTTTTTCTCTGTGGGGCCAACAGTAATTGAATAAGAACTGAAAAGCAAACAGTAAACAGAAATGCTCAAACTGACTGGGGGGGTACTAGGGAGGGTGTATGCGTTGTAAATTAGAGAACAGGATATCCATGTTTCTTTGATTCTCCTCAACTGCGTGCATACATGCGTGTGTGGAAAAGCACAACTTCAGCAAGAAAATAAGGAAGCATTCCACAACAAAGATTTTTTTTTTTAAAAAAACCTACCAGTCTTTATTCTCAGCACCCAAGGGGTATCCCCCACCCTGATTGCCTTGCAGTTTTGCTCACCAACCCAGCGCCTCAGTTCGCAAATATGTCACCCATGGGCATCCAGACACTTTTGCACTGTGTGGCCTGGTAGAGAAACTCTTCCCCAGCTCCCTGCTGGATGTCAGTCCAGCAACGCTGATCTGCTCCGTAGTTCACCCATGTCCTCTTCAGGTTGCCAGCGGAAGCCCATTCCACAAGTGCAGAACCCTGCAGGATGGGGAGGAAAAAAAAACCAAACACAAAATGGGGGTTCTTTAGATCTATTGAGCACCTTCTTAGCAACATCAAGCCTTCTACCTTCAGGGAAATCTTTTTGTATTGGCTTGTCTGCTGCACAACTCCTGTCTATATGCTCTAGATTGCTGTTGTAGCAGATTCTGAGAAGTATCCTCAGGTCTTGAGATGGTAGAATGGAAGGTACCATTGTGAGGGAGATATCATTTGTCTCAATGCTCTCAAGTTTAAGAACTCCTTCCAAGGAGAAAACTAGGGCAGTCAGGAGAGAGGCTTATGTAACCTCTTACTCTAATGTGGTTGATTTAATTTGGGTGGAGGTTTTTCCTTATGTGAGGAAAATTCAAAAACTATATATCCCCCATGTGCATTCCAAAGTGATACAGTCCATGCTATCATCTAACTTCCCTGCAGGTGTGGATCAGGCCTTAGTTCAGCCATGCTGACGAAACCTCTGCAGCACCCTGTGACCCAAGAGCGAGCCCTAGATCGCTGGTCTTCAACTAGTGGAACCACAAGTGGGTCACAATCTAATGCGTGGCCACCTTTCTTCTTGCTGATCATCAGAAAGAGCCACAAAGACCAGAAGTTTATCTTGTCACTCTATCAAACTGTTCAGGGATGGTCAATAGTAATAAAAGTCAGTGCCACCGCCTAAAAAGGGCTTCATGGTCACCGAGTGGGAAGGAAGCTGTTTTACTGAAAAAGACAGGATATGAATGTTTTAAATGAATGAAAAAATATCAAGTATTTTTAAATTCATAAGCCCCACTAACCTGGAGGCGGTAAAACCCTTGGTACACATTCTCTGTCTCTACTTCCCCCCAGCACTCTTCCTCTCCCTTGCAATTACCCTAGCCTCTCTCCATGAGCTTCTCCTTTCCTACAATTGCCCACCCCTATGTCTGTGACCCCCCCCCCCAAGTCAGCTTCATTCTCTCCTATCTTGCAGTGCTGCTGCTGCCAACAACTGGTCCTGCTCCCTGCCTTTTCGAACAGCAGAGAGCAGTGAAGTCAGTGAGGAGGTCAAGAATGATGAGCTCGAACAGCAGTGGCTGCAGTAGTGCTTTGGCAGTAATGGAGATGCAGAGAGGCAGCTGGCAAGCATGGAATTCCATCTCCACCCGTCCACCACCTGACATGCTTGCATCACCAGGCCTCAATAGCAGGCCAGCTGTGTACCAGGCTGTGGTTGAGTCATTAATAACATGTAATATGTTATTTAATAATATGTTAATAATTAATAACATGTATGTAAAAATATCTCAGAGACATGATGCAACACCGAGATATGCCACAGCCCCTATCTCACAAATTTTGAAAATATTTCCTTTTTCAAGCAGCAACTGTTAACCTGCACATGCCCGATCTCGTCTGATCTTGGAAGCTAAGCAGGGTCAGGCCTGGTTAGTACTTGGATGGGAGACCGCTTGGGAATCCCAGGTGCTGTAAGCTTATACCATAGTCTTTCGAGACTGAAGACAAACATTTCAAGCAAGCTGTGGGCAGGCATTTTCACCACACCCAGATTAAAAGCAGGCAGACCCATTCAAAATGTTTTGGAGGCCAGGCTTGGCCTTCTCCGCCCATTAGCCGTCTCTGATTTCTTGGACCTCCAACTCTTGAGACAGCAGCTCCCCCCCCCCCCCGTTTTAGGTTTCTTCACAGCCTGCTAAATTCTGCTAAATTCTCTTTTGAGGAGTGAATGGGGAGGAGGTAGATTTCTTGGGAGAAATGATGGATCCTCAAGGGCAAGGCCTTTTAACAGACTGGTGATATTTGGAGAAAGCATGCTCAGGCATTTTTTAGTAAAAGTTAGCAAACAGATAAGCTTTTCTAGATTATAAAAGCTATTGAACCCCAGAATGAGATTCCGTGGCCACTGTGACTAAGCACCAGACCATGGTTTGGACACCTGGCAAGCCTGTCAGGGTTAGAAAATTTGGTCTGGATAAGGTAGAGCCTAAGCTATGTAAAATGCTGAATCACCAAGCATCAGGTGAACAAGCTCACTATTTGTAACAGGTGCTGAGTCAGCATCAGGAGGAGGAGACACCACCCTTCCTAATTCACGCTCAGTGCTTTAAAAAGCCTGCAAGAGCACTCACATGCAGGACGAGGGAAAGGGGGAATGGCTGGGAAGGCCGGAAAAGCAGGGAAGGCTGATTTATCCTGTGTATGGCAAGCTATGCCGTTTTATGTTTCCTTGCTACGCTGCTATTATTTTCTGTTATCTTGTAAATACTGACTGAACTAATGAAAGACTTGTGTCTGAAAGTACTCTTTGTGTGGGCTGAGTCTTTGAAGCCGCATTCCGTTCCGCGGAGAGCAGCAGATAAGAAAGCTGCTCCTTCTTCGACAAAGCCCATTTGAGATAGCCTAAGATTGGGGGGCAGGGCCCACACACTTCTGTCTGCCCACCTCTTCCACTGCTTCTCTTCCCACTTCCTGGATTAGAAAAGGAGATGGAAACAAAGTGGAAAGGAAATGCAGAGGAGAGAAGGGTGGTGGGTTACAGCAGTTGTCTTCAACGTTTTTTGTGCCATGACCCGAATGAATGAATGAATGAATGGAGACTGGGGACCCACCATTTGTCCTGCCCCCCTCCTGGGATCCTTTCTGCCCCTCCCTGCCCATGTCATTGCCCAGTCTCCACCCGTTATGCCCTCCTAAGACTCACTGTTCACTGTAACCAAATATTCTTATTACAGAGAGCAGAAAAAGTTAGCATGAAGCCTGGCACTCATGAAAGCAATTTCAGCACAACTGTTAAGAACCTGAGCAGGTCTGGGACACCATCTCCTGGTAGCTGAAGGGATATACCAGATGCTTCCCCCTTTACTTGATGATGCTCAAGTCCAGTGGACTTCAACCTTTTTCATTCCTGTAAGTTGTCGCAACCCCACAACTGAGGCTTTGTGACCTCATTGGGGTCCTAATCCGAAGGTTGAAGAAACTCTGTTTGGCTCCCACTGACCTGAATGGCTTCGAAGGGGAGAGGGAGGGGTCTTTTGCATGGCACATTCAGGGGCCTGCAAAACTTAGTGCTTTGCACCCCCCTCTAACTATGCCACTGGTTCCCTGCTGAACTCAGAAGAAATGCTCACCTCTTCAGAACCGAAGTACCACATGGCTTGTATGTCTTGGTGCTCAGCTAAGGCTCGGCTCAGATGGTCCCGGTTTCCAGAGATGATGTTCACCACTCCACCAGGGACATCCGAGGTGTCCAGTACCTGATGGAGACAGACAGAGAGAAATTTGTGTCATTATTTAAAACAATTGCTGCTACAATTTTGGGAAGGAAGTTCAGTCTGGGTGTTATGAAAGAGGTCTTGGAAGGAAGACACCTAGATCGTCAAGGACAGGACAGAACCTATCTGCAGATTTTTCTCTCTAAATTACTGGGGATTTTAAATTATATCTCCATGATGTCAGTAAACCAGACCTAGCTTCTTACCAGCAAAAGTTGATGAGTTTTCCTTTTGCGGCAATATTATATCTAAATCTGGATTTGATTCCCTACCGCAGTGGCCATCACTGTGTTTCACTGGGACTCCTCAACCACCAGATCAGCATGTGTTGGACAAGCCTCCATGAAATACACTTTCCTGCCACTACTGATTTTGTCTGTAGGTTCAGTTATAGGGAAGAATGTTCTAGGGCAGAGGACATAGATCTAAGGATGTATGATTCAGTTATTTTGCTGAAGCTAAGCAGTCTAGATTTGGTCAGTGTGACCACCTGGGAACCCCATGAATACCTGATTTGAGTTCCAAAATGGAAGAATTGAGGACTATAAATGCAATCAATACCTAGGTGGCTCAGAGTGTACTGATGGACCACTGGCTGATTTTTGATAGACCACATGATGGCTGTTGGGATTCTTGCACGGAATGCTTGACTAGGTGGATCCTTATTTTCTCAGGCAACTGTGAAGAGATCCTGAGGTGTACCCACTAAGGGCCCAAGCCTATCCAATATTCCAGTGCTGGTACAGCTGTGCCAATGGGGCATGCACTGGGCAGGAGGTCTGCTCTAGAGGGTAGAGCCTCCGTTTGCCTGAAGGTAACATCCGAAGGTCGCCAGTTCGAGGCTACCGGCACCGTGAATGGCGAGACCTTGAAGCAGCTGACAAGCCAAGCTGAGTTATTCCACCTGCTCTTTGGCTGCCCTTCAAGTGAGAGATGAAGGAGCTGCTTGTTAGCCTGGGAGGAAACTGGAGGCCAGAATGTGATACCAGATCATAAAAGATCCATCTGAAATGTTGTGGTTCTTGAAAGATAGAACCTTTCTTCAATTGTAAAAATCCCTACGGGGATTTAGAATATCCTGCCTATGTAAACCGCCTTGAATTAAAGTCTGAGGAGAAATCTGACGACCAAGAAAGGCGGTATATAAATACCTGTATTATTATTTATTTATTTATCCTGTAATGGTGGGGCAGTCACAGAGCCCTCCTCACGGTATGGGAACATTTGTTCCCTTATCTCAAGGCCGTATTGTGGCTGCACTGGTGCTGGAAAGTTGGATAGGATTGGGCCCTAAGTAATTTAAATTACAGTGAATGGACCACAGAGATTCATTGTACTTTAAAAAAAGAAAGTAGACCATGCATAATTGAAATTTGTTCTGGCACTACTGCCCTAGGTCACACTTTCAACCTGCCTGGAGTTATAGTAAGGCCCAACAGAATGTGGCCAGCACCTTGTAAAAACATTCAGCCCAGAACATGGCCCAGAAATTCCAGCAAAAGGCAGGGTTCCACAGCAGACAAATGGATGCCTGAAAAAAGTTGTATCTGCTTCAGCAAGTATCTCCAGTTCTTGCATAAATAATAAACTTTAAAAAAATCTTGATAAGTATGCGGTTTTCTGATCTAACTCCTGCAAAGAGAGGCAGACTTTGGGAGCTCCTCCAGTTTCTAGCAACAGTTTTTTTGGCAACAAGTAAACCGGTTTCTGCAAGACTAGTCTCAGCGGGTTACAACATCCTTACAATCAGTGCCAAACAGTTTTATGAACAATTTCACATCGCATCTAACAAAATGGGTTATGACGATTTTGTAACCTGTGGTTTGAAATTATGTATTGCTAGAGATTCTCGCCAGCTGCAATCCTAAGCACACTTTTCCTGTGAGTATTCGTCACTTACTTCTGAGTAGACATGAATAGACTTGTTCTGTAAACCTCTGACAGTACATAACACTTGACATAGGCAATCCACCCTTATATCTGAAGTACCTTCAACAAGCTAAGGCTGGTATGCCAGGTATAATCCTCTGCTGGACAGAAATAAAATGGCCATGCTTATTCATGCTCTGGTAGTATGAATGGACTTGTCTGGACTGCTGCCATGTGTAACACACGGAGCTGCCTTTGAAGACTGCTCTGAAACTAGTACAAAGTACAAGAGGGAGGAGGTCTGGTCTAGAGGGTAGAGCCTCCGTCTGCCTGGAGATAACATCCACAAGGTCGCCAGTTTGAGGCCACTGGCACCACGCGACCTTGAAACAGCTGACAAGCTGAAGCCAAGCTATTCCATCTGCTCTGAGCGTGGGAAGATGGAGGCCAGAATGTGAAGCCAGATCGGAATGAAACACCTGAATGTAGTGGTTCTTGAAAGAAAGAACCTTCTTTCAAATTGTAAAAATCCCTATTTAATAAGGGATTTAAATAAAGCCTGCCTATGTAAACCGCCGTGGGGGCAGGGGAAGTCTTGAATAAAGACCAAGAAAGGTGGTATATAAATACCTGTTATTATTATTATTATTACAACCACTAGGCTATTGACTGGACCGGTTCCCTGGAACAGTTCTGAAATTCTTGCCATGGCACCTTGCCTTTAAAGCCCTAAACAACCAGAAGGACTGCTGTCTCCTACATGAACCTGCCCAAGTACTGAAATCATTCTCCAAAGTCCTACTCCGAACCTCAGCTTTGGAAGTGAGGCAGGTGGTAAGCAAATGCTGCCCCCCAATTTCTTTTCAATGCCAATCAAAGCTCAGAAGATAATTTGCTCAGAAGATTTACCATCTTATAGCCCAATCCTGAGGAATGCAGAATTCCTCAGAAGTTGAGGTCATGACAATCCTGGTGCATCAAATTACTCTGGAATCCAGTTTGACAGCTTTTTTTGTGTTGGAACATCATGTTCCAATGAAAATATTATTATAACTAATACCACAGTATCAGGTTTGTGCAGAACAAGAGCAGATTCTTTAGGACACGGACTTTGGCAAAATCAATTCTGACAGATAAAAACTGGCAGGCAAGCAAGTTTTAAATTATCCAATGAACAAACTAGCCAGGGCTTGATGAATTCCTTCTGCGGTTACAATAAAAGCTTTATCATCTGGTACCTGTGGGGAATGGGGATTGCTGATTAACCAAATATAAGGGTTACAAAGCTTTTACTTAACAAAGCTCAGTCCCGCCTATCAGCCCTCCCCCCCCAACACTGACTGGATAGGGCATGGCTCTGTGGTGTCACCTCCCTTCTGCCCTCTTCCAGTCCTCATAAAGAATAGGGAGTCTCCCTCAAGATGAGGGATGCAAAAAGGCTCATTTCCAGAAGGCCCCTCTGAGGAAGGAAGGAAGGAAGTGGGGGAAGCAACACCTCAGAGCTGAGCTCTGCCCAGTAAGACAGTGGGGGCAGGGGAAGAGACAGGAGGAGATGTTTGTTAACTGGTGCATTCTCTGCCCACTGCCCCGTCCACCTCACTAGGAGGATGGAGATATCGGTTAATCAAGTTTAACGTAAGAACATCTGGATCAGACCAAAGGGGGGTCCATCTAATCCAGCTTCCTGTATCTCACAGTGGCCCACTAGTTGTCTCAGGAAGCACACAAGGCAACAAAACACTTGCATCTTATTGCCTCTCCCTTGCACCTGTCCTTCTGAGGTAACCTATTTCTAAAACAAGGAGGTGGCACATACCCATCATGGCTTGTAACCTGTGATGGAACTTTCTTCTATAAATTTGTGCAATCCCCTTTTAAAGACATCTAGGCCAGATGCCATCACCACATCCTGTGGCAAGGAGTTCCACAGACTAATCACATGCTGGGTAAAGAAATCTTATCTTTTGTCTGAACAAATTCTCCCAACACTCAATTTTAGTGAATGTCCTCTGGTTCTGGTGTAGTGTGAGAGGGAAAAGAATATCCTTCTATTCATTCTATCCATCCCCTGCATAATTTTATATTTCTTAATAATGTCCACCCTCAGGCACCTTTTTTCAAGGCTAAAGTGTAGCCTTTCCTCATAAGGGAGGTGCCCCAGACCAGAAATATTTTTGGTCGCTCTCTTCTGCACCTTTTCTAGTTCTATTCCACTATGTCCTTTGTGAGATGTGGCGACCAGAACAGGACACAATACAGTTTACCAGTTAGCAAAGTGCCAGTCAGCAACATTTATGCTGTCCTCTGGCAGCCATGCTTCTTTGGAACTTTCTAGTTTAATGGCATGAAGAAGTTGGCCCAGCTGCGTCATCGGGGGCAGGATTTAGTTTGTTCAAAAAGAACTTGTATGCAACAGACTGCTGGTTCCAAAGCAATGCTGCTTTTTAAGATTACTGTTCTAATTGGGTGTGATACGGCAAGTCATAATTAGCAATGTGAGGATAACCTCGACCTCTTGCTTCCTGTTTTTGTTTAATTTCCTGGCAGGATTTCAGTCTTACCTTTGAAGTTAAACGAGCAGATAAATATATATATATCTATGGCTTTCTTGCCAGCCTAATGGCTGATGTCCTCAGATGGAGGAAAGGTACAAAAGGTCTAAATGCTTCAACCCTACACACCAGTACATCTCTACACAAACACACACACTGGGACAGTGACAGCCACCACCAGTCAATAGACACACCAGGAACGCCAGCACATCAGACAAATGCTCTGCCAACATAGCTTGGAGGTCACTCAGGTGCCAATGCAACTCCATTGGAAGACAGGTCAAAACAGGGTGGAGAGTGGGATGTGGGAGGAGAAGGATGCACTCTACATCCTAACCCCTCTACAGACACTTGTTGTGCCCCACACTGGAAAAATGATACATCAACAACATCTACCACAGGTAGGAGTAACCCCATAAGGAAGAATGGAGAAGGGAAAAATAGTAGAAAACTGCCATGTCTTTGCCCCACCCACTTTCCTATGATGGAGCATAGGATACAGACTATGTTTGGCATCCAATCACATGCCACCGTGCTGGGGCAAAAGGGACAGCTGTTCTCCTGCTAAATATAAGAGGACAAAACTTTAAAAGGTGCCTCTTTGCCCAGTTAGCAGGGGTGATACAATGAGCAACACAAGGAACACGCAGGGATTTGATAGACTGGATGCCAAATTTAAGCCATTCCTGCCCAATGATGCATATTACACAACAGGGACCAAATGTGTACACCTGTGGGCTGGGCAGAAATGGTTAAAGGAAGCACAATATGAAAGGAGGAAACAAGATCTAACATTTGGAGCAGTGGTTCCCAATTTTTAGGCGCTCAAGCACCACTCAATCATCATGGACCATATGCAAGCCCCCCCCCACCCGTACACAAAAAAATACAATTAAATTTGGCTGTCCATGAGGAAGAGACGCTCTGCCAGCTGCCAGCTGCTCTGCCAGCTCTGCCTGTTCTCTGCCCTCTCTGATAGCTGATGGGGAAGCATCTCAAGTGAGTGCTTCCTCATGGATTATCAGAGGGGGTAGAGAAAGGACCACCCACAGCTGCAGCCAACATTTCAGTGCCAGCTGAAGGTGGTCTGTTCTCCACCCTCTCTGTAGACCGTGGGGAAGCGTTTGCTTGGCGAGATGCTAGAAGTGACAGAAGGTGATAAACTCCCCCCTCCCAAAACCCCAAGACCTTGTGAACCACTTCTCAGGGTCTTGCAGACCACCTGTCGACTGCAGACCACAGGTTGAGAACCACCGATTTAGAGGGACACCAGAGAAAACTGAGAAAGGTAATTTAGTAGAATCACTGGTGGCAAGTTATATTAAAACAGATTAACCAACAGCTGTAGCTGTGAAAACAGAAGCCAGTGTACAGCTTTTGCAGAAACAATTAATCAAACAAAACCCTGTATAACCCTTGAGACAAGCTTTTTCTGTCCCCTAATCTGATTGCTGAAGTATAGGAATCCTATATAAACTGCCCTGAAAGTAAGCCCCATTGAATAGGCCTTACTTCCAAGTAGATGCGCCTAGGCTCATGCTGTAAATATTTTACACAAACTAATAAAAATTATTGAGTTAAGCCCTCCCTCTTGTTCTTGTTTTATTTAATCACATACCCCAATAGTTTCAAAGAGCCCCCCCAGCTGCATTTGTTAAGAACTCCAAGACACACTGGCGTTAGATTGTATTTTGTAATTCTGAACATGAGAAATACTGGAAATGCATATGACACAACTGGCCAAGTGAACTTTGTTTTTATAAGAAAACATCAGTGTAAAAAAAAAAATCAGTAAAAATAGACAGATGCACTAGAACCATGAAGTAGGTCACCCATCTTACAAGAGACAAAAAATAAATCAAAACAGCAAAACAAATAGCAACAAAAAGTCTTGTCTTTTCACACTCGTAAAGAAATCCCCAAGCACATATCAAAAGTCAACAAAGCTGAAGTGGAGGAACGCTTGCCTGGGCGTTTGATTTTTATTCTGAACAACAAGTGCTTAGGAAATGGAGTTTGTCTCCTACAGCTTGTAGGAGAGCTTTTAAATCCCTGCATTCCCTGTCAAAGCAAGGTTTGTTGTGAAAACTCCTTCTGATGTTCCTCACGGATTAAGATGGTCCAATTTGCTTATTGTATCTGAATGCACCGATGATAACAGCATGCCTGCAAATGGGTCAGTGAAATTGGGGAGCCCTTTCCACCCAGCTCTGCATGAATGGATGTGCTCTCACATGCCCACTGACAAAGTTTGGTTGGTCAGCACATGGAAAAGGGCCTCTCTCTCTCTCTCTCATGGCTGCACTGTCTCTAAACCCTCATGCAAGTCAATTCACACCAAATTAAAGGTGAACATGTTGACTGTACCCACAGTGGTATCTCAAAAGGTGAGCTCTGGAAATGTGCAGAAATTCTGCAGAATTGTTTGTCTAGTGGCCTCTCAACCAGATTCCCCTCACTGTGGCTTTCAGTGCAAGTTCAGCATGCAGAGTGGACATGTACACATATGGAACTCTTTTTCACTACTTTAGATTTCTACACACAGTTCAGATTAATAGCTGCCAAGTAAGTGGAGTTAGAAAAATACTTAAGGTCATGTCACTCAGAATAAAAATCCACTATGGTGTCCCACAATGGTGGCCTTCCTCCATTACAGGCCTTCGATAAGTCATTCTGGGTGCCTTTTCTCAGTCCGAAAAAGTAAATATTTTTGTGGCAACTTGTTTGAGCTTTTCCGATTTCTGAGTGCGGCTTGAGATGCTAGGCTGAAAACGGCATTTGTTGAGCGTGTTTATGACCAGGATAGCTGCCTGCAGTGCTGCTTTTTATGACTGTGCTGCTCACCGTTTTATGATGCTTTGTTGTTTTACTGATTTGACTGAGTTCACATTTAATTGCTTTACAAGTGGAATTATCTCCAGCCCCAAGGAGGAGTGAGTGCTCCTATTTGGGACTCCAACTGGGCTGGAGAAGGAGCCTTGCGGCGTTTGGCTGGGGCTTGTGGACGACACTGGTTGTTTTTCCCACTACAGTGCTGAAGTCCTCAGGATTGAGGCCGGCTGCCAGTGCTTTGCTACTGAGCAGCGTTTCTCAAACTGTGAGTTGCAACCTGATGTGTGGTGGGTCATGACCCAAAGCTCACTGTTGGGTTGAAAATCATTACTGAGATCCACCAGAGACTGCTTTTGGGTTGCACTGGGACCACAACCCACTCCATGGCCTCCATGGAAGAGACTTCCTGTTTGCTTCTGCAGAGCATTCTGGGGGCCCATGGAGGCCAATGGAGTGGGTCCGTGGGCCCAGCACAACAAAAGCAGCCTCCAGTGGCTCCCAATAATGTTTTGTCACATGACAGTCACACGACACGTCACATGACAGTGACACGGTTGCAACCCAGCACAAAGGATGAGGTTGGTGTATCAGGTTATATTGTAGTAGTAGCTGATGGAGCCATTTTCCAAGCATTTGCTTACTCCCTTTTAAAAGACATTTAAGCTAATGGCCATCACCCCCTATCCTGTGGGAATGAATTCCATAAATGAATAATGCAACGCAAGGAAGTTCTCTTTTGTCTGTCTTGAGTTAGCTGCCAATCAGTTTCCTTGGATGATCCCCTTTCCCCCACAGCTCTAGGATTATGAGAAAAGGAGAAATACTTCTCTCCGTTCACTTTTGCCACACCATGCATAACTTTACAATCCTCCGACACAAACCCCACAACTAGAACCTTGGACAATTAATGGTCTGAGAGGTCTAATTTTAAAATAAAGTAACAACACTGATAAACACACTAGACAATGTCCAAAATAAATGTTATACCTAAAAGAAGCCTTCCCATTCGCTTACCATTAAAAGAAAGACTTCTTCATTTACTAATGTTTTACATTTATGACCTTTATTTATGTTTTACATTATACCCCTGGGGGCTGGGGATAAGAATAGGCCCTCAGGTTGGCTGTACTTGTCGTAAGAGGCGACTAAACAGCCACCGGGTAGATGGGACTCGTCAGCCTGGGAAGGCAGCTCATCTGAGAGAAGGAAAACTCTGATCCCAAACCTCCACTGCCTTGTGGCTACATCCAGTTATGGAAAAGGCTTCAGGAGTCAACCTCGAGGCAAAATCCGGAGCCTGAGTCCCTGAGGCAGTTCATGGCTGAACACAGTCACGTTCTGGCAACTCCTGCGACGCCGCTGGAACCAACCGTATTGGCTTCTGCCTTTCCATTAGACCATTTCAGCGACGTGGAGAGGGGGAATTTGCTGCATGGGTAACAGCCTATCCTCCATACCTACTTTACCCAGGCTTCGCGCTCTGGAGAGGACACTCTGTTCCAGAACCACCATTCAGAGCGTGACACCATGGTCTTCCGAGACTGAAGGATGCCAACAACATTTATGACATACATACTAAAAGGGAGAAAAATCAAGAATGCCAATTCTTGGAAAGAACAGGAAAGAAATGGGAAGCTTGCACTTCCCCCAACTTAAAAAAAGTTGTGCTTACGCTCATGGGGAAAACAAAGGGAGGAAAGAATTTTTTCCCCCCAACTTCCCCCACTTCTGTTCCCTGGCTCCAGTTCCAACCACAAAACTTATGACCTAGACTATTTTTGAAGAACACATAAGATCTCTTCTTAAATAGAGATGCCCGCTTCCATTGAGCAAGTCCATGGAGTATATGAAAATAGCCCCATTTCCTTCCTTTCATGCATTTCCTCTCAAGGCAAACAAAACCAAAACCAAAACCAAAACTGCACATTAGGGAAAATAGGCCCCTCACATGCACCAACAGTACTCGGGAGTTACATAACATGGAGACTTGGGATTTCCCCAGGTGGAAGAATGTCATTGTTCGTGGTGGCTGCTGACACTACGCCGCTTATTTATGTTAAGATTTTAAAAACAGAAAACAATAAATCCTGAAGAAATTCCTGAAGCAAGAGTAAATAATAGAATCTCCCAGCTAGGAGAATATAGGAACTGGAAAAATTAGGGAAGAAAAGGGAAGGGGCTGTGACTCAGAGGAAAACAACATAAGTTTTGCATGCTGTGTGTGCATGTGTGTCTGAACATGAGCATGTGTGCATACACAACCATTTTATCAGAGCCTAAGGGCAAATTTTCCTCTCCTCCTTGAGAAGAGGGAAACAGAGCAGAGGAGGAAGTGTGGAGGAGAGGAGAGGACTAGAGAATCAGGGTTGTTTTAACTTTCCTCCATGCAGTGGTGTAGCTAACGAAAGCATAGCCTGTTGCCAAGTGCAAAATAATGCCCCAGAAGTGACGTCACACACAGGCTTTTTTAAAAAGTGAAAAATGGGGCAGTGGCATAGCTAAAGCATCTGCTACCCAGAGTTAAAGATTTTGTAGCCCCCCGACAACAAAATCAAATTTATTAGGTAAATAAATCAATCAAAAGTGTTCTGATTAATTGGACATAACTTTTGATAGAATACAGATATTCCAGTGCAGTTTGTTTCATTGTATTCGGCATTAAATTATCTTTCCAAGCATACATAATAAGATGGTGTTATTTGTACATACCAAAGTTTTCACAATTTTGGCCACTAGTGTCAAGCACAACTTGTTGCCCCCACAAAGCTTGTTGCCCGGTGATACTGCCAACCCCTGCACCCCCTTAGCTATGCCACCGCCTTCATGTTTCCTATTCTGTTCTGCTCTTCTCTTCCTTTTCAGATCCAAGGGATGGGAGAAGGAGGAGGAGGGACAGGGATAGGTGCCCCCTGACAATTCACAGCCTGAGGCAGGACAGAAAGAAGGGAGAGCAGTACCTGATAAAAGTCCAGGGCAGGCAGTGGGTATCGCTCACTGGGGATCATTACCACGGTGTTGCCACGAATCACAGCAGGAGCCAACAAGCTTACAAAAGCAAGGAGGGGCTGTTCATCGGGACAA
Organism: Tiliqua scincoides; assembly: GCF_035046505.1. Classification (NCBI taxonomy): domain Eukaryota; kingdom Metazoa; phylum Chordata; class Lepidosauria; order Squamata; family Scincidae; genus Tiliqua; species Tiliqua scincoides. The sequence continues at coordinate 119,260,907 of NC_089825.1, forward strand.
GCAACTCCCACCACACCGAGAGGCTCCCGAAAGAGGAGGGAGGCACCATATAAAGATGTTTCCTGTATCAGAGCAACAAAAACAGATACAATTGTGTGAAATCTGGAGTTGTATAAACTTCAAGAGGATAAAATCCAGCCCCAGACTCAAGACCTCAAGTTTTGATTACTTCCCAAATTCCACTTCCCCCCTTCCAATCTCCACCCATTCTGACACTCCACTGCCTTAAAAACAAACAAAAGAGCACACGACTTAAGGAAACGAAAACACAGGGTCATACAAAGATGTGGTAGAACTTCACAATACAATTAGATTTCCCAGTGAAGAATCTGAAAGGGGGGTGCACAGCTAAGCAGTGATGAAGACAGCCTGGGCCGCCCCACTATTTCAGATGTGTAGCCAACCCCAGAAACGGTATAGGAAAGGAAGAGAGAAAACCCAACCACATATTTCTTGTGGGTCACGTCCATTCTCACCTGCACAGCCCCGCCATATTTATCCGAGTACGCTGCCCAATAGAAGAGCCGCTGCACACTGAGGTCCACTTCCTGCAGCGCTGCCTCTTTGCCCCCACCAGTCAGCGCCTCCAGTCGCGATGCAACCTCGGCTTGACGGAGTTCCAGATTCTCGGCCAGGTAGTATAAGATCTGAGCCCGGACGTGAGCGGTTTGCTTTGCCCACCTGATAAGACCACCCCAGTGTTAGATGAGAAAGAAGTACAAGTAGATAATCTAAGAAGTCTGAACATATGCCTTATAGTGGTAATGGACCAAATAGGTCTGTGGCTCTTTGACATTGCAGACAGAGGTTTTCTCCAACTCTACCTGGAGATGTCAAGGACTGAAATTGGGATCCACTGCATGCTTACTATGTGCTTTGCCACTGAGCTATGGTCCTGCCTGGAAAAAGACCTGACTGAAGAAATTCAGGACAAACTTGGTTTGCCAGTAGTTTGATGGATGTTGCTAAATTAGGAGCACTGACAATTGACAAGGCACACCACATTGCCAGTGGGCAGGGGGCTCACCTCCCCCAATGGCCCAACTAATTAACGACCCTCCCCCAAACTCTTCTTATAATCTCTCCTTATAGTATAGTGCCAGTTTAGCGTGTATTTTCCAATCTGAATATCGTTTCAGTCTTACAATTCCATACAAGTCAACACTCTGTGTTGTAATCTCAGACATGCACATAGGAGCAATTCCTGAGTGCCTTTCCTCGCACAGAGATAGAGAATCCTAACCGTCCATTCATTCTCGTGTAGTGACCACCATTCCCCACAAGATCCACAACTGCTAGCTCAGTCTGCACTCCTCACCTCTGCCATATATACTTAAAAAGTGTTTTCATGACTTTCCATATGAGTTTTCCCATGAAATCTTCAGGAAGAGGAGATGCAGCTAAATTAAAGGCTAGGTTATCCCAGTCAACTCAAAGACATGAAATATCCCTCCTGTGTCATTATTAGCTCTGATCTCACTAGGTTGTACTGTCCTCCCAGGCCTGAGAGTTGAAACCTCATGGTCCAAAGAGGATATCTGTCAACAACAATTTGCTCCTCATCTCTACACCTGTTGCAAATGCCATCAAAATGCATTTCTGAAAATGACAAATCCACTTAAAATGCTTTTGCACAGAGTTCAAAGGGAAGGAAAGTGTAGGTTATCAACAGTTGTTTAAAAATGGGGATGAAAACAGGAAAGCCGTAACGAGGTTCTTATGAGGTAGGCAGCAAATCTTCTCAAAATGTTAAATCACGTTCTAACATGCTAACCTTTGAACAAGATAGGAAAACCAGAGCTGCCTCTCATTTTTTTCCTCCTTGACAGCCTTGGAATTCCTGACATTTAGGCTGGGCTTGGACACTACATGAACCAGAACTGGTTTTGCTAAACCAGGCCTTTGTGTTATGTCCGAGCCTGCTCACAAACCGTGTTTGTTTGGATCTGAGGCTGTTGTGTTAACTATGGTTCCTCACTGTGTCTAAATTCACAAGCCATAGTTGGGGCCATTGCTTTACTCCAAGAGGGCTGGTTGAATCACAAGTGTGGACCCATCCAGTAGCTGAATCCTAAGCAAATGGGAACAAAAGCAGAAATGGAGATCTAAACCACAGTTTGCCTGTTGAAAGTTTGGAAGTTCAAACCATGGTTTGAGTTCTCAACCATGGTTGGCACAAGTCTTGGTTTCCCATTCTATGTGAACACAGCCTCAGCATCCAATGCAACAATGACATTGCTGGTTGTTACTCCTCTCTGCTCACAGTTATCTTGCTGGGTCTACTTGAAGAGTCTCTTGTAGCTATGGGTCAAAAACTGATGATTTTACCAATGTTGCAACAGCTAAAACTGGGAAGTAGAATAGGAAATGTCAAATGTTCTGGAAGGCTCAAATGATATATAAGCACTCATTACACTGGATGATATCATTTCAGATAAATATTTTTCCCCATTTATTACTGTATCTGGAGAGACATCCTGCGACATGGATCTTTCTTGAGAAGATGTATTTGTAATTGATAAAATGCACAGACTTACAGGATGGAACCTCATAGGAGACTATCATATTCCGGTGGCTGGCATGCATCCAGAAGCAAGCCTGGCGAGGTCATGATGACTTGTTAGCTGTAGCAACTCTCCTACTAAGAAACTGAACTTCTCTCTGAGACAGCAACACATTTCTTAAATAAGGCAAAATCCGTTTTGCGTAAGTACAATTTTAGTTTATTGCTGTCATAAATAAGAGCCTTGACATGCTTTGCTAATAGAGTTGACATGCTTTGAATAATTGGGTCATAATTTTTGTGTGCAATAAGATCTCAACTTTTGCAAAAGAACAGAAAGAATTTTTTTGTAAAAAGTTTAAACGAGTAAGAACAGAATGTAAGAACAGCCCAGTTCAACCAGACTGTGGTTCATCCAGATACTCCTTGAGGCACGGCCACCCCCAATTGTTTCCAGTACCTAAACCAAGAAATACTGCCTCAGAATATGGAGGATCCATTTAACCATAGCCAATAGCTGTTGACAGACCTATCCTCTATGAATTCATCTAATCCTTTAAAAAAAAAAAAAAGCTAAGGGTCATCACCACACATGTATGTGACAACATACCCCATGTAAACGGCTTCTCTCTCTCTTTATTTATTAACACACACAAACATACAAACATATAACATACATTTAGGAGTGCTAAATACCATATACCATTACTAATTAATCATACCATATCTCCTGATCTACTCACTCATCTATTTCTACCTCTTATTGAATTATCCATTTATTTATATAACATACAATAAATTTTCCCTAATGCCCTATACTATATTTTCTAAATATCCACTTTCTACCAAGCGTAAACTAACTTCAATTGCTCATTAATCTTAAAAAAAAATAATCTAATTACCAAAATTATCACCAAAGCTATTTCAGCTCCAATCTAATTCTCCAATTTAATTATACTTTTTTCTTTGACATAATAACCATATATAAAACAATTCTTCCACACTTTTACATTTCCAGCTATATTTTTATTTTAATACATTCTAATTCATATTTATCAATTTTATACATATTCTTTTTTCTTCTTCTTCAAATAAATTTGGACCATTGTTATTAGCTGAATAAATTCTTCAATTTTCTTTAACCCTCAGATTACCCCTCAGGGTTCTTTTTCTTTCTTACTTTCCATTTTTTCTCCTGTAATGTCTTTAATAATTCATCTCTATAACAGAATCAGATAAATCCACACTTTCTTATATAGGGTGTGTTCATTCTTCCAGTTAACTGGGATATATTTTCTCCTTCTTGTTCCAACAAATTTTGTGATTTGTGCACTTCTGTTACTCTGTCCATCTTATCTTTCTTAATCTCCATCAGCACCTCTTTTTCGTCCTGTTGATCATCCGGTTGATTTTTCTCCCTGTCTGCTTTTTCACTCCCTTGTTTATCTTCTGCTTGTTTCTTCACATCTTCCAATTGTTCCTTACAGACATCTATCTGTTGGGAAAGAGTCTCCAGACTGGCTTGAATCTGCGAGGACCAATCCAGCTGTTGTCGCTCCATAACAAGCAATCTCTCTGTATTAATCAAGATTTTCTGTATCCACATTTCTGGAACAGAGTCCATTTTGCAATTTCTCTCTAGTCCACTAGATGTCCACAACATATTATTCTCCTCACTTCCACCACATCATTACTACTCTGCCATCCGCATTCCTTACATACCTCTTGCAGATAACAGTCCAGTGCGGTTAACGGGGAGAAAAACAAAACGAAAGAAAACAGTCTCACCATCTCTGGTGCAGAGAAAACAAAGCTCTTCCAAATCTAATGAGAATTATATTTATATCCAATTACATCCAAGAATAATTCAGAATTTTAGTTCACACCCAAGTTATAGTTGTAATTATAATCCACCACCAATTTATTCCACAACAGAGAAAAAGAGCACTTTCAACCTCCTTAAAAAGTCTCTCGTTAATGCCTCCAATATATTCAGGGCTTTTAGCCAAATCAGTCAATCAGAGCTGGGAACAATATTAACACTTGCTTATCTTAAATTTCCAGCTTGAACTTTACACTTCACGCTTTTTTTTTTTCTCCATATGGCATCTCAGCACGGAGCCAGCAGCTTGATTGCAGATCACTGCACCTCCCCCAACACTGTCACAAACGGTTAGATTCCTCAGAGAAGAAAGCCCCCCCCCCGACGGGCTTTCAGTTTCCCAGATACCTGCACCAATGAAGATCTTGTCTCTCCTAACAAAGATCTACAGGTATTTGGGGGAAAACAAACTGTCTCCCAGGAGCTCCTGGGGACATGTCTTTTCGTCCACTGTTGGCTCCTCCTCCTCCCGTAAATGGCTTCTCATGGTCCTGAACTGATTGCTAATCAATTTAGGGCGCAGTTAACCGGCAGTTATGCTGGCATAGGAACCTCTGGAGAGTCGCAAATGTGCTGTAAACCATGTTTGTGCCTCCATGGGAGGAAGCTGCGTCAGCGCATCCAGATGCGCCGAAGCATGGAGGCCGGTGGAAGCCTCCGCAGTGGCTTCCTCCCTGCCGCTTGTGCTGGCGCACCCGCGCTGACACAAGCGGCCAAGGTAGGCATGGGGGGCGGAAAGGAGGCGTTTCTGGGCGGGGGGAGGGCGGGCGATGGGCAGCCCCGCGGGCGAGTGCGTGGGGAGCCGGGGGTGGGGCTGGGACTCGGCGGTTATGCCGGATCCCAACCCCCGCCCCCAAGGAGAACGGAGTGGCTTCAAGCCACTCCGCTCTGCTCTGGAGGTGGCGCAGGTCCAAGGAGACCCATTGGGGCACGCAGACCTTACCCAGGGGTAAGGGGAAGAGCTTCCCCTTGCCCCTGGCTGAGCCGCTGCACACACAGTTAGGGCTGGGCTGTTAAGTGCCTAAATAACCAAGAAATAGTGCAATACAAGAAGCATAGACTAGATTCCTACCCACAGATTTAAAATCAAGATAAACAGTTAAGGAGAAAAGGAGTAGTAAGAGGTGAAGGAGAGAGAAACACTGGCAGTGCAGTCCTGTGCATGCTTACTCAGAAGTAAGTACCACTATGTTCAATAGGAATTACTCCCAGATAAACATGTATAGGATTAGCTGGAAAAGATATGTGAAAATAGATGTGCCTTGAAATTCTTCTCAAAGCGCAAGAGGGAGTGGATCGCATAAATATTTGGAAGAGATTACTTCTGTTTTCTCGTCTGTTTCCTTTGGCTGTATCTTAAGATAAGCAGGAACAGGGAAAGTTCCTTTCAAAAGCAAGCAACACAGTTTTAAAATATCAGCACAATAGAGATGCCAATCCATGGTGAGGGGGAAAGGAGAAACATAGTCATGACACCTGCTAAGTGGGCTGATCCCTGCTGAATGGGCTAAGAGGCACCTTTCAAAGTGGTGACCTCTTATATATAGGAGGAGGAGAGCAACTGTCCCTCTTCACCCTATCTTGGTGTCTTTTCCAGTGGCTGATGCTGGTGTCTCTTCTGTATTTTTTTTACATTGTGAGCCCTTTGGAGACAGTGACCCATTTAATGTACAATGTAAGCCACTTTGTGAACCACTCCTGTTGAAAAGCGGTATATAAATGTTTTTAATAATAATATTTACAGGCAAAGAATACGGCAGATGCGGCAGAGTGAAGGCCAGATACCAGTGGTTTAAACCAGGGGTGCCCAAACCCTGGCCCTGGGGCCACTTGCGGCGCTTGAGGACTCCCAATCCGGCCCACTGGGAGCCGCCAGTCTCCAATTAGTTCTGGCCCTCTGGAGACTTGCTGGAGCCCATACTGGCCTGACGCAACTGCTCTCAGCATGATGGCTGTTCGACCTCTTGCCTGAGCTGTGGGACGAGGGCTCCCTCCATTGCTTGCTGTTTCACATCTGTGATGCAGCAGTGGCAGCAAAGGAAAGGCTGGCCTTGCTTTGTGCAAGGTCTTTTATAGGCCATGAGATATTGCAAGACCTTCATTCATTCATAAGTTCCATCTCTAATGTATTCATTTATGTAAATTTATTCAAATTTGAAATTTAAATTAACTCTTTTTCCCCCCGGCTCCTGACACAGTGTTAGAGAGATGATGTGGCCCTCCTGCCAAAAAGTATGGACACCCCTGGTTTAAACAAAATGACAGAATGAACAATACATGGTATCTTTTTACACCAGCTTTTAGAAAAATTAACCATCATGACACGGTTCTGAAATGGCCAGGATCTGCAGTGAAAGCAGTTTTGTTTTTTTAATCACACCCTGATTTTTTAAAATCACAAAATAGGAAAATGAGGAATGCCACCAAGAATTAAATAAACAAACAAGAAAGATAAGAAAGTCAGTCCTGGAGAAATTCTACTGAAACAGAGAGCTTGGCCAAAAGGAAACAGAAGGCAGATTGAACTGAAGAGAAGGCAAGAGTTAGAACCAAAAAAAACATAATGTGTAAAATCAGCACAATCAGTTTGTACCAAACCAGCACAAAAGAGGTCCCAGGGAAAACATTAAAGCACAAGACAGGATAGTCATGCCTGGGAAAGGGGAATTAATAACCACATAACACAGTACCCAAAAGCCATTTCCTTTTGGGGAGCATTTCTCTTAAATCATGGAGGAAAGAAGGAAAAGCCACCAAACTGGTTTTTTAAAAGATGAAAACAATAGGCAGGTGAGGGGCCCCAGATCCATAGAATCCAAATGTGCCAGTGGAAAACACCTTCAGTGCGCACATGGGACATGGCTGACTGTTTTCTTCACTCCACTGCCGGCTGCTTTGTTTATATCCCACCTAGACCACCCGGCAGTAGTTTTCAACCAAGTTGTGATGATGGCCCTCTCTTTCCTGGACACTCCCCAGCAGCTCCAATGCAGGTCCCACGGTCTTAGAACTGCTGGAAAAACCTCTTGCAGCATTCTTGCTCCATTATTCGCCAACCGCGTGCTGAATGTAGATTGTGATCCTTCTTCCTGTCTGGGGTAGCTATTCTATGATAGCTTGTGATATGCAGGCTTGGCCAATTGGGCAGCAAATCTGTCCATCTGGGTAAAGGGAGGGTTGGAGAGGCCAGGTGGGGTCTATTCCAATCGGGTGTCGTGATGATATCCTATGATTTTAAGCTCAAGCACAGGGATGCTCAGGTGTGATTCTCCACCAGCTGGCTGCAAGAACCTTAGCACAAGTGCATTGCAGGCGCTCCAGTAAATGCAAGGCCTGAGGATTGCAAATCCATTATGGGGTACAAGCCATGATGTGTATGCGCAACCTCCTGATTTTAGAAATGGGTTAAGTCAGAATGCCAGATGTAGGGGAGGGCACCAGGATGAGGTCTCTTGTTATCTGGTGTGCTCCCTGGGGCATTTGGTGGGCCGCTGTGAGATACAGGAAGCTGGACTAGATGGGCCTATGGCCTGATCCAGTGGGGCTGTTCTTATGTTCTTAACTACAATTCCCAGAAAGCCTTGCAGGTCTCTTGTTATCTGGTGTGCTCCCTGGGGCATTTGGTGGGCTGCTGTGAGATACAGGAAACTGGACTAGATGGGCCTATGGCCTGATCCAGTGGGGCTGTTCTTATGTTCTTATGATTCCTTCAATCAAGTTAGTAGCTAGTGATAGGGACTCCATTTTCTAGTTAGCTGCATTCAGGGAACTCATTTTTCTTTTCCCATTCCAAGCCAGCTTGCAAACTTCACAGGCTGGCAATGTATGGGCGGAGTGGTGTAGGTTTGGTCCTTGAGTAGCATCCCAGCTCCATCTGCTGGGCATTAATGGTTACTGTATCCATGTGATCAAATTTGATCATTTGCCCTTGCAGCACAAAAGGTGAGATGGATTTATACGGGCGCTCATGTGTGATTTACTTCTATATTTCTACATGACAATATTCAGCTGAAAGATTCATGGAAACAGAGAACTCTTAAGAGATGTAGAAAACTAACTAGGTATTACAATATCTAAAAAGCAACAATTGCAAACATTAAAAACAGCAGAGAGAATACCTTAACTCCCTCCCCCGTGAAAGTCCTTCTGAAGAAAGAAGGCTCTTGCTAGTCCACAGAGGCTAATTTGGGGTAATATTGTAGAGATGGTGTATATGGCCTCTGAGACCAAGCTATAAACCACAAAGGTCCCGGGTTCAAATCTCATCTCTGCCAAAAATTCACTTGCTGCCCTGTGGCAGACCTCTCTCTCAGCCTCCTGTCTCAATATTATTTGTTTAACTATAATACCTAGCATTTAAATAGCACTTTCAAACATCCAAAGCACTTTCTGTGGATTAATTTAATCCTAACAACAACCCTGTAAGGCAGGGGTGCCCAAACCCCGGCCCTGGGGCCACTTGCGGCCCTTGAGGCCTCTCAATGCGGCCCTCAGGGAGCCCCCAGTCTCCAATGAGCCTCTGGCCCTCCGGAGATTTGTTGGAGCCCACACTGGCCTGATGCAACTGCTCTCAGCATAAGGGCAACTGTTTGGCCTCTCATGTGAGCTGTGGGATGAGGGCTCCCTCCACTGCTTGCTGTTTCACATCTGTGATGCAGTAGCAGCAGCAAAGGAAAGGCTGGTCTTGCTTTGTGCAAGGCCTTTTATAGGCCTTGAGCTATTGCAAGACCTTCATTCATTCATATAAGTTCACTATTAATATATTCATTTATGTAAACATATGTAAATTTATTCAAATTTTAAATGTAAATTAATTATTTTTTCCCGGCCCCCGACACAGTGGCAGAGAGATGATGTGGCCCTCCTGCCAAAAACTTTGGACACCCCTGCTGTAAGGTAAGTGCTATTAAAGGGCACTGAACATAGAAAGGCTGTGTTCTTTTTTTAACTTCTAGCACTACAAGAAAGTTAGAAGTGCTAAAGAGCCTTTTTTAAAAGCTTCCAGCATGCTTGGGTCACGTTCTTTTTTTAGGTACTAGTGTGCTAGTCATGCTAGAATTTCTCCAAGAGAGCTCGGAGCTAGAAAAGATGACCTCCACCATGCTGACATAATTTCTGCCTATTTTCTACCAAAATGAATGTCAGAAACATGGCAGCCTCCATAGTGTATACAGTGTATGGTGAAAACATGGCAAACTCCATACAATAGACTTCAATGAGGGAACGCCATTTTGCCGTTTTTAAAATAACTCGCTGGAAGCACGCTAACATTTTTTCTAGCTAAAAAAAGAACGCATTCAAAATTGCCTTTTGTGGAATAAGCCCATGATGGGTCTTTCTATCCAGAGGGCTCTTCCAGCTCTGCTGCAAAGGATCCTGGTTTTTGACTGGAGATGCTAGGGATTGAAACCTGCATTTGTACACAAAAGCACATGTTCTGCTACTGAGTTTAACGCTGTTGCCCAGTTGAAGGCTTCTCACTCTCTCTCTCTCACACACACAAATGGTTTGCAGCATGTGAAATAGAGATATGGAGTAGTTTGATTGGGTAAACAGCTTCAAGTTTGCTGGCAATCGATATGGAAAATGTAAAAAAAAAGTTCCTGTCATTCTGTGTCAGAGGAGATATGGCAGGTAAACAAAGCACCAGTTCTGATCTCATTTGTCTCCGGAGTCTGGGCTTGTAGCTTCTGTTTATTACTGGTGTTCAACATGCACAAGAGATTCCTGTCAAAAACAGATTCCCAAAAATTTCTTTAAAGTAGGGGAACCAAGCTACTAGTCCTCAGTGCTGAGTATATTAGAAAGACTCCAGCGTTTCAAGGGGTGATGCTTCCGTGTCTTGAGAGATTTACCTGTGGCCTCCCGTCCTATACCTCTTTCTAGAAAACAGCCTCGCAAATATTTTGCAAGGACTGGTCGCTTGTGCTACCATAAAATGCTTTACAGCACTTTTGCAGCAGCTGGTGCTGACAGGACATGCATTCTGCTGCTGCTTTCTTTAGTTAGGATTGGTCCAACCGCTGAAGGAAGAAGGATGCAGGATGGAACTCTGCTCATATCTAGCAGGGTTCTTCTGGTGTTCTCTTTTTATTTTACGTCTATGGCAACTTAGACACCTCAGCAGCCTTACCTTGCTGTGACCTTGCTCTCCTAATGAGAAGAACACATCTCACCAGCTCACATCCCCCTGCCCCAACTCACCCTGGAGCAGCCTTATGAGCAGCTTCTACGGCATTACGGATGTCTTTGACACTCCCATCTGCTACATAAGCCATGATTTTGCCAGCGTGATCAAGGACAGCTCGGGAACTCATGGAGTCTGGCCTCTTCTGGGTGCCACCATAATACAGCTTGTAGGTTCGGTCCATGCTGCCACAACACAGAGGAAAAGGATAAAGCATGTATCCTCTGCTTCAGACTTCTTACACTACAGATTAGTTAAATTGTTCTTGCAAGTTCACGTGGAGAACATGCAAATACTGCCTGTGTTAGGATTGTATCTAGTAAATCTTCTAGTATTAAGTAGGCCAAAGTAATGAGGTTGGTTTCTGGGTACAGTGAATTAAATCAACCACTTGACTTTCTCCTACCTGTAGTGTACTTTATACATTGGCATGTTCTATCCCTACACAAACAATGGGCAGCAGGATGACCTGCCAAGTGAATAAGGAGGACAGCTGTACTTTTTTTGCCTCCTGATTTGGCCCATCACTTGCAGCAGTGGTTCTCACACATTGAGCATTGGGACCCACTTTTTAGAATGAGAATCTGTCAGGACCCACTGGAAGTGATGTCATGACCTGAAGTGACATCATCAAGCAAGAACATTTTTAATAATTCTAGGCTGCAATCCTACCCACACTTACCCAGGAGTAAGTCCCATTGAATATCATTGTTAAAAGAATATACAGAGTAGCTTGTTCAAAGTACAGGTTTGTAACATTTCCCCAAATGCAGTCACATACCAGGGGAGAATCAAGTCTAATATATTAAAAATAAAATACTGAAATGAATGGGGACCCACCTAAAATTGGCTCACGACCCACCTAGTGGGTCCTGATCCACAGTTTGAGAAACACTGATCTAGAAGATTCCCTCCTGCAGAAGAGCTTAACAATGTTTGGGGAGTTAGGCACAGCTGTAATATTTAAACATACTCTTACCGTGGGATGTTCCCTTCCGGGTCAGATGCTACGGAACGTGGAACTCTGTTCTCGCCAGCAAGGGGAGGGAGCCCTGCCCCCTGTGAGGTAGCAAAGGTTTTGTAGTTTATGTCCATAGCACCGGGGCATGGTTTGGTCTCCCACTTTGGTCTTACATATTCATAAAGGCCCTAAGGGAGGTGGTGGGGAAAAAGAGTTCAGAGTAAAAGCCATGGACATGGTTAAATTTGTAGACCTCTCTCCAGACCAACCACAGGGTTTGACCATAGGGCCTTCTACACCGCCCCCCCCAAATTCGGCCAGTTCTCTGCTAACCTCTTTGCCTCCATCCCGACCATAGCCACTTTCCTTGTAACCCCCAAATGCAGATGCTGCATCCAACATGTTGTGGCCATTGATCCAGACTGTTCCAACCTGCAAACTGAGTAAAGTGGAATGGAGGTGGGGGGGGAGAAGAGAGAGAATCAGATATAGAACATCAGTAGCAGTTTCACTCACACGGTTAGATATTCTTGGTCTTTTGAGCATTGAAAACACTATGGGGAAAGCAGAGTTTGGAAGAGTTTAGTTATTGGGAGTCACACAGCAATGTTGAAGAGAGGGATATTTTGTCCTGCAAAGCATTGTTTAGACCCTGTGGCCTTCTGGGAGACTCCTTATGCTGTGCAATCCATTGTGGCATGTGCCCCATATGCTCTATGAGGGCAGTGCAAGCTACACCTAGGCTACGCCTGCAGCAGAATGAGCCGGGAACGAGATGGCAATAGAATGGTCTGAGCCATGTCTGACCACAGGTGTAGTTTCACATTCTCGAATAATAACTGTTACCCTGCATATGCCTGATCTCGTCTGATCTCGGAAGCTAAGCAGGGTCAGGCCTGGTTAGTACGAGGATGGGAAACCGCTTGGGAATACCAGGTGCTGTAGGTTTATACCATAGTCTTTAGAGACTGAAGGTTGCCAACCAAATGTAAAAAGCAGGGAGTCAGGCCAGACCTGAATCTCTCTTTTGCTGAGATGCTACGTTTTGTTTTGTGTTTTTACTTGTAGGAAAATTGTTAGAACATTTAATGATACCTTCCTACTGCAGTCTGAAGTAGAACAATCCATTCTACCACCTCAGCCTACTGCATAAGAAGACCACCTCTGAAAGAGTGTTTTGGGGAAATGCTGTGCAAACTTCCCTTTTTTTAAAAAAAAAAAAGACTCAAAGGGATGAAAAATCTACCTGTGGGCAACTTCCAGAGCCAGAGGAAGTGTCTCTGTCCACACACTGGCAACCAACCCATAGGGGGTGCTGTTTCCCAAAGCCACTGCCTCCTTGGCTGTTCGGAAAGTCAAAGATACCAGAACAGGCCCAAAGATCTGAAAGAGTAAACATTAAATACTTTTTAAATGGTGCCAGAGAGAGAAAGATTTTCTAGAATCACCCTTGAATCGCTTGTGATAAGCATATTCCAGACCTGGAATCCAGTAGAAAAATTGTATTCTCCGAGGCTTTTAATAATTACACTTCCTTCTGCACTGATTTCTGTTTTCAATTGTCAGTTTTCTGGCTGGCATGAATTTTGATTGGCTTTGATTCTAAACTACTGGGTTTTTTACAGAGTTGTTATGTTAACAGACTTGGCAGACTTGGGATGAAAGGCAAACTAGAAACACTGCAGATAAATAAATAAATTCAAATTTTAGGCAGGAGGAAATGTTTGGATTTTTTGTCTCAAGCTGCCAAACAACTCATGCCGGGCCAGCTTTCCAGTTCCAAGAAGTTTCCAGTTCCCCCACTGCTTGATGCTTCCCCTCCATCCTTGATCTCCTCAAAACATGTCAAAATGATTTGAACATGCATGCCCACATTGCGTTTTCTCAGGACTAAAATGTACCTAAAGAAAATTTCAACCAGACCTCATAAACCCAGAACTGACATATGTTGCAGGAAAAAAAAAAAAGACTATAAGTAGCCTTCCTGCTTTGGGTAATTCGAAGAGATTTTTTGTTATTTTCTGCCAAGCTGATTGGAGGAGTGACCAGACTGGGCTGAACCGCCTAACTTAGTCTTAGTAAAACATATTTACTTGGAAATAGGGTTCTTTAAGCTCAGTAATTCTTACTTCCAAGTAGGTACACTCAGAACTGGATTTTGGGACTGCCCTGCATGGGCAGGCTGTGGTGACGGCAAGGCACTCTCCACATGCTCAGAGGCAATTTATTACTACTCCAAAGCTCCACCTTTTACTAGTGCTCAGCCTTGGTACAGAGAGTAGTGTTTCTCAACTACTGGTATGGGTACCACCAGTGGTACTTGAGGTGCAGGGTAACCAGAGGCAATAGAGGACAGAGTGCCTATACCTTTAACCATTGTACAGAAGAGGGAATTTTGGTAGGTGTAGCTTTTTAAACTTTTCCATGTTGAGTTGCACCTGACAAAATTCCCTCTTCAGTACAGTAGTTAAAGGTATAGGCACTCTGTCCTCCATTGTATCTGGTCACACTCATGGACACCTGCGGCCCGGCAGCAAGACCAAGAGCATGATGCTGCAAAAAGTGGTAGGAGGCTCAACTTGGCAGGCAGAGCTCCAAAGCATGCTTTTCTCATCCTCTCATCCACCCTGAGCCTCTTACTGGTGTTTGTCACATTGCATCTGGCCTCCCAGCTGAGAAGTAACTGGTAAAGATGTCACCACCAGTTCCTTCCAGTGGTCCTTCAATTGGTGGACCATGCGAAATGGTACGGCAGAGGACAAACGCTGAGAAACACTGGGTTAGACAGTTAAACACCAGCACAAAATGTAGCCCTGTGCACCCTCCTACCTCTTCCCTGACGCAACGGGAGGTAGTGTAGACACCAGTGATTAAGGTTGGAGGGTAGAAGACCCTATTTGATGGAAGGGTTGCCCAGGCCTGGAAGATCTAAAACAGAAAAAAAACCAAGTCACCACAGTCTAAATAATGCAATCTCCCTTCCCACACAATGAAGGCAAGAGTTCTACTTCTCACCACCCCTTTCAGATTCCACCTGCTTCCAGAAAACCCAGAAGTCCAGGTCCCCCAAAACATTTTCTAGCCATGTCTGTGATGACTGTGCTCCCCACACTCCCTTCTGCTTCTCCATCTGTCGAGATAGTGTATTTTGGGGCGGAGAGATTGGGTTCGTTCCATATTGTCCACTATGGCACCAGGGGACAGCGGAGAACAGCATTGATGTAGCACACCCAGAAGCAAGAAAAGGATGAGAGGAGCAGGGAGAAGAACTTTGTGTGGTTTTGAATGGCAGTTGGGGACAAGTAGTTGGAATGTCTGGAAAGAGTAGTTAACAGGGCAATTGGAAAATAATATTGAGGGGGCGCAGACAGGGACTCTGAGCAAAAGCTGCTGAGCAGATGGTTGGGAAGGGCTGAGATTTATGAGAAGCATTCCCTGAAGACCATCTGGAAAGTCCCACTGAGGAACAAACCTCCTGCAGAGAATATGTTAATAGATACTTTCTCTAATAATTTTTTTTAAGAAATCCAGCTGTGTCAGTGTTGTTTGACGGAGACTGTTATGCAGGATTGACAGAGACACTGAAACCAAAACGTAAGTTCAAGGCTTTCATTGTGAGGAATGGAACCTGAACCAAAATGATAAAACCCTTGTTCCAAATTCCCTGATTGAGTGAGGACCTGAGGCAGGCAGGAGGCAGCAGGACTTGAGGCAAAGGCAGTTTGGCTGGTTGCTCCCTGGCTCTCAGTGGCTCTCCCAGGGGCTCCTTGCTGCAGCTCTCTCTCCTCAGCTTAGCAGCTCTTCCCTGGTGGTCTCCCTGCAGCTTTCTGTTCCAGCTCCTTCTTTGCAGAGCTTCCCTGGTGATCTTTCTTCCTCTGTAAAGCTTGCTCTCCAAGGCTCCTCACAGCAGCTCTTCCCTGGTGGTCTATCCAGCTCTTGCTTGTGCAGCCCCTTTTATAGGCCTCTGCACACAGCAGCCTCTACCTTCCCTCCAGTGGTACTGCAGCCTCTTCTCCTGCAGCAGTTTTCCCTCAGGTCCTCCTCAGACTGAGCCCAAGTTTTACACATAACAGGACCAAGCTCTAACCTGACAAATCCAGTGTTAAGGAAAGTGGCCACGGTAACATTACCAAGTGAGAAAAGGGATTTCAGGATCCCTTTTGCATGACACCGTCTCTTTCCCTTAAAGAAAACCTCAGCATCAGGCTCAATGGGAAAGAGGTTTCCCTGAGACACAATTGAATCAGCACCGTTGAAAGACTGCATAGCCAAGCAGACTGGTCATTTTGTGGACTGCTTGTCTTCATTACCTGGCTCCGGCTATGACAACAGCCCTTAGCCAGCTCACTGGCTGGGACCTATATTCCCTAGTCTGTGCCGGTGTGTGGAACTCTTCTTCAGCCATGCAACACGCAACTGGGTGCACAGATGCCCAGCGATGGCGTAAAAACATCATCAGTGACCTTCTGAGTTGCCAAGTGCCACCATGCACGGAGCTCTGCTTGGAGGTGCATGGCTGCACAAGCACACCTTACAGAGAATGCTGGCTGAAACTGGCATGTGCCAGCCGACTGCGCATCACAGCCCACTAGACCAAGTCAGAGGGCAGGCAGGGATACCAGGTGGTCATAAACAATTCAATCAGCTGGACCAGGGACGGTATCAGCGTTGGGTTTCTTAAGAACAAGCCCAAAGATGCTTGAGCGCATTCCAGCTTGGCTCCCTCAGGGACAGCATCTGTGTGTGGGCCTCACCTGCTTCCCGGAGATTCGAGAGGTGTGATGGAGCTTCCAAGTTGACTTTGCAGTAAACACCAGTTTAATGAGCACCGAGATTTAGAAGAATGCAGGAATTACTTAGTTTAAGTTGGCCTGTAATCTCATGCTTATTTTTTTTGACTGGATCAGCACCTGAGTGCTGCCAACACACACACCATTTTCCAAGCCTGCTTATTTTACTTTGTTCCTTCTTGTTATATACCTCAAATTACCTCAGAACCCAAGAGGCCCAGCACATCTCTCCTCATCCACAAGGCTCTCGATTCTGTCTCACTGCTTCTCATCGGCTGGGGCTCACAAGTCCACTACCCTGTCCAGCAGGTCCCCCAAGTGAAGCTGCTTCATTCGAGGCTTCAAGCACTGAATGAAATCTTTGCCACCCCACTAGTTTTTATACTTTTAACAAACACTGTTTACATTTTAATTCTTTATCTGCCTGGGGTTGATTGAACTCTGAGCCCTGCCCTAGTCCTCCCTGACGCTTGGCTACATGCTACAATCTAAAACTGTAAAGAATTAATACATAACTGGGAGAGAGGCTTTCAAGAACTGCCTCTCTTTGTCTGGCTTTATCCACACGGTGGAAGTGTTGTCTACCTATTTTGGCTCCAGCATGGAGCAGACTAGGTGAAATGAGGGAGTCATGGGTATCTCCCCACCAACCACTGCATCGTTGTTGATTTAACAGTAATGACCACTTGGAATTATAGTCTTGAAACATATAGATGAACTACGGTTCAGTAAGAATACCCTTAGCACTTCATCAGACAAGAATTCCCGTGATACTTGGGAGAACCTCACGACTGTTAAAGTGGCACAAACTGCCAATACAGCTTGGTACCCTAGATCAGCCATTTTCAACCACTGTGTTGTGGCACACTGGTGTGCCGTGAATGGTCCCCAGGTACGTTGGGGACAGGGTCATTTATCAATAGGACCACTGGGGTGGGAGCCCCCCCCCCATTGACAGCACAGTGTGCCCTGTCAATTGTCAAAAAACCGATGGTGTGTCTTGACCATTTTAGTGCCTTGCCAGTGTGCCATGAGATGAAAAAGGTTGAAAAGAACTGCTATAGATGCACCCTAAGAGATTTTTCCAGATTACCTCAGAACCCAAGAGATCCAGCACATTTTTCCTCACCTCAGAACCCAAGAGATCCAGCACATTTTTCCTCACCTCAGCACCTTCTGCCCGAGCTTCCTCCACAAGGCTCTCAATTCTATCCCGCTGCTTCTCATCAGCCAGGGCTCCCAAATCCACAGCCTTGTCAAGCGAGTCCCCCAAGCGGAGCTGCCCCATTCGGCGCTTCAGGCGTTGAATGAAATCTTTGGCAATGGATTCTTGCAGGAGCAGCTGAGACCCAGCACAGTGAACCTGAGCATGGCAGAAGTGCATGCAGTTAGTCTTTGGCAGAACAAGAACAGGGCCCAATCCAATTTTCCAGTGCCAGTGCAGCCATGCCAATGAGGCTTGCACTGCATCCTGTGGTGGGGAGGCAGTCACAGAGACCTCCTCAAGGTATGGGAACATTTGTTCTCTAACCTCGAGGCTGCATTGTAGCTGCACCGGAGCTGGAAAGCTGGATAGGATTGGGCCCTGAGACCCCAGGGGCCACTCTGTTCTGCAGACAACAGCATGGGTGCCAGAAGTGAGATTATGGAACTCTCTGCCCCTTGAGGCCATGTGGCCCCACTGCTGCTGACTTTCCATGGTTGGGAAAGACATTTTTATTTTGCTGGCCACTGGAGTTAATTTGATTCTTCCCCCTGCAGAGCTTTCATTCCTGATGTCTCTCAATTTCATTTTTACTGCTATTTAATGAGGTTTTCAATTGTTAAACATTTTTAAACGTTTTATTCAGCTTGTTTAAAAATGTGTTATTCATAGAGGTGGTTTTTTTGTGTGTGTGTTAGACACATAAAAACACAAAACACCACAATTTGTGTTTATAATATTAGAATTAAAAAACACAACACATTTTGGTGTTTAAGTTATTTTCCAGAAATTAAAATAGATTACTTTCCCAGTTAGAAATAATCCTGTGGCTACATCTACTGACATTATATCACCTATATCAGCAACCTAGTACACTTTTAAAGTTTTTAAAATTGATAAAAATGAGAACTTGGAATAAATACATATAACACCACTTTCTGTCTTTCAAATCACAAAATTTGCAAAAAAAAAATTTCAAATACTCCTAGTTACTTCTATTTTATTACATGGATTGTGGTTATTTGTGACCTGGTTTGAGGGGTCTTCTTGAAGCATGAAAGGAGAAGTCTCTTAGTAAATGAACTTCATTTTATCACACATGTACACACACTCCCTCTCTCCCTCACAAGGGGTCAAGTTCCATTTAAAAAAAAATGGTATTACTCTTAAGGTACTAACAGTTAAGAGGCATACAAACTGAGGTCTAACTGCAACCCCCTTGCCATATATCTTCCTATGGTTTTGAAACCAAAGTGTGGAACCTCTTTTCCTTTCCTATGATTTTTGAAAACAGCAGTCAGATAAAGTGGTTTCCAGTTCATAGGACCACCAGTTGTCAACCATGTTATAGAAAAGGGGGGCCATTCTCCATTTCTTCTCTTGCACCAATTAATCCTCACCTCACCCACTCCCATCTGAACATACCTGCCCATGGCTCAGCCAGATGGCATCAACCAGCCCATCAACCGCACTATCCAGGTCAGCCGAGTCAAAGACAATGAAAGGCAACTTCCCTCCAAGCTGCAAAGAAAGCTTCTTGCCAGTCCCAGCTGTGGCGCGGCGCAAGCTGCGTCCTGCCTGTAGCGGTGACATGGATCCATGTTCCTTAGAAAGGTGCTGCACTCATTAGTCAGGTGGCACATCTCTCACTTGCGGAATTGGGGAAGTCAAGATGTCATCCAAGCTTGGGTTAAGTAAACCAGGTTGAAGATCAAAGACCCTGGCTCTGCTATTGGGAAGGTGGGGCATAGTGACAGGAAAGGGAAATGCTGGGACAGTGTGGGATTTATTGAGCAACACTCTTATGACCAGGGGAAGAAGAACTGCTGGACACTCTGCACATAAGATTAGAGTATCCACTCACTTGCCCTATTCCCCCACTCCATTCAGGTACCATATGCAACAATCCAAGCCCCTGAACTGCCACCACAAGACAGGGCCCACTATATCAAGTTCCCCCTACCTCATCAGGTGTGCAAAACTGTGAAGTGCATGAACCTCCAGGCCCATCAACATAAGCTGACTTGCACCGAGCTTTGTGGCTGACAAAAAGGTTTTCTTAAAGCCCTCAGTGGCCGAGAACCAGGTTATCTCAAGGACCAACCTACTCCTATGTGAACCTGCCCGAGCCACAAGATTGGCAGCAGACGGCCTGCTCTCTGGTCATAAGAACATCCCCACTGGATCAGGCCATAGGCTAATCTAGTCCAGCTTCCTGTATCTCACAGCGACCCCACCAAATGCCCCATGGAGCACACCAGATAACAAGAGACCTGCATCCTGGTGCCCTCCCTTGCATCTGACATAACCCATTTCTAAAATCAGGAGGTTGCACTTACACATCATGGCTTATAACCCGTAATGGATTTTTCCTCCAGAAACTTGTCCAATCCCCTTTTAAAGGCATCCAGGCCAGATGCCATCACCACATCCTGTGGCAAGGAGTTCCACAGACCAACCATACACTGAGTAAAGAAATATTTTCTTTTGTCCACCTCAAATGGAGATTTAAATGGTCCACCTTAAATGGAGATTCGATTGGTGGGTATCAGAGACAGAGCCTTTTGGGTCATAGTAGTTATGGAATGCTCTCCTCAAGGAGTTATGGCAGACTTTTGCTGGTTTTAAATAGCAGTTGAAGCCTTTTTTTCCCCTAAGCCTTTGCAACAGGCTTTGCTTCAATCAGTAAAAACCAGGTAGCTCAGTTTTATTCTGGTGCTTCTGATTAATCTTAGTGTGCTTTATATACTTTTGCACATGCCAATTTGCTAGCTGCCTTCTGCTTGCTTGGCGAGGAAAAGCAGGGTAAGAATTACAACATAAATAAAACATAGGGCTAGTCTAGCTTTTCCCATAATCCTGAGTCGAGAGAGAGGGAGAGACACTTACTTCAGCAGATCCGGCAAAAGCCACTTTTTCAACGCCTGGATGTGTAGCCAAGGCCTCTCCCAGTCCCTGCTCCCCTGTGACAACATTGAGGACCCCGGGAGGGAGCCCAGCCTGGGCGCAGACCTCAGCTAGTATCAGAGCTGTAAGTCGAGTTGAGCTGGCTGGCTTGAGGACCACTGTGTTTCCTGTTTTCCAGGTTGTGCAGGGAGAGAGAAGAAGGGAGCAGGTGAGTCAGTGGCATGGCGGTATCAGGAAGAAACCACAGGCCCATGAAGAGACTCTATCTGCATGGTTTTCAAGTTCTTCCCTTTCAACCTTGCAGTGATGTGAAGATTGGAAAATGGCAAATGCTTGATGGGGGAGGGTTAAGTTCAGTAGGATCCAGCAAGATCTGTGGATCCAGCTGCCTGTCAGATTAGGACAGAGTTAAACAGGAACAGCAGTGATCAAGTCTGTGCAATATTTCTGAACAACTGACTCACAAAACAAGGTACAATCTGGATTCTTGACATCTTTGGATTCTTCACACTATTGGTTCTTTAGTATACTTTTTCAGCACAACCAGATGCATGCCTGCTCAGAAGTAAGCCGCATGGAACTGAATGGAATTTACTCCCAGGTAAGTGTGTGTAGTGTTGCAGCCTTTGATTATTCATTATGCAATATCTATGGTTGCTTGTTTTGGCAAGTTAGCATCTTCTTACTTTATATCCTGCTAACCGGGCAAAGAGGCACTTTTTCAACTGGTGCTCCTCTTGTATTTAACAGGGGGAAGGAAATGTCCCTCTTGACCCTACCTAGCACAGTGTCTTTGCTAACGGCCATTGCTGGTGTTCTTCTGCATCTTTAGATTGTGAGCGCTTTTGGGACAGAGAGCCATTTAGCTATTTCTCTGTAAATCGCTTTGTGAACTTTTTTGTTGAAAAGCAGTATGTAAATATTCTTTAGCTAGGACAGTGGTTCCCAAATAGTGGGTCCCGACCTGATTTTTGATGGGTCACAAAAGTGACAAGCCGAGAACTGACAAAGAAAATGTATTGAACCCTATGGAAATTGAAATGGAGCAACACATGGTCATTTAATTGCAAGCAGTCTTGGTCCACTTCGAAGGGTAGGCTGAGAGGACTACAATGCCACCAAAATGGTCTCTATCCAATAAACACAGGCCCCAACAAACTCTCAAGAAGGAAGTCCCCCCTCCAAGTTGACAAGGATAAGGTATTGAGCCCTGTGGAAAGCCACATGTGCGTACTTACTCATGAGTAGGCAATTGTGCCTTGACTCTTATTGAAGACCAGGTGAATGCCACTGGAATGGTTCCGATCCAATGAATATGGAATTTAAAAACTCCAACAAGTGCTCCTCCACCATAGTAAAAAGGATAAAAACTGAAGCCTGAGCAGCTGGTAAAGTGAAGGGTTTTTTTACGTCTCGTAAAACTCAATTGGGTCCCAACAGAGTGTCATTTTAAAAAGTGAGTCCCAGTGCTAAAACGTTTGGGAACCACTGAGTCAGGGGTCTCCCTGAAATTGATAGCAGTAGATTCAGTGCCAACAGATGGAACAACTTCTTCACACTAACTTATGGAAAACGCCACAGGATGTGGTAACAGCCATGGCTTTAACTGGAGATTGGACAACCACATAGAAGTTTATCAACAAGCTATCAGGCAAAATAGCTTAACCAAACTGCCATTTTTAAGGGCAATAGAGATATATTGCCCTTAAAAATGTTCCCTGACTACCAGACGGGAAACATACAAAAGGGAGAAGGCTGCACTTATTACTTTCCAGAAGCATTCAGTTGGTCACTGTGAAAACCAGGACACTGACTCATTTGATTCACAGTGTAATCCAGCAGAATCCCTCCTATGGTCACATTCAGGCCAACCTGAAAAATTCTGTGAAGCTTTTAGTACGGGGTATACACAGCCCTGCATGTGCTTTCCAGGCCAGTTCCCTCACCAACACAAATGCTCAGATAAAGAGAGACACCTCTGCACTTTCACATACCCATGGCCAAGGCTGGACAGACTTTCCAAGTGAGAGTCAGGAGAGGAAAATTCCGAGGGGTGAGAACAGCAACAACACCTATTGAAGAGATTTGTGTTTATCAGATTTCTCTGGGTGGAACCGGAATCTACAGCATTAAAACAAAGAGAGTTAGAGCTTGCAGTTTAGACCCATGAAGGGAGGCAGGGTGGGAGGTTTACTCCTGTCCAAAAGCATCAGCCTTTCAGAGATTGACGTGGGCAAAAGCTCGCGTACAGGTTTCCGTGAATCCAGCATCCACAGTTTCAGCTGTCTGCAGATTTGCACTAGCCACATACGGCGGTGGGTCTGCAACGGAACCCCCATGGAAACAGGGGTACGCCTGTACAAGACAGCAATGATTTCAATGGACTCAACTACATTTTCCATCGCTACAAAACAGGTTAATACGTAAAATCATTCAGTTCTTAAATTCTGTTTTTTTCAACCTGCTCACTATTTCTCCACCCATCTTCGCTTCTCTTTACGTGTTCGTTTATTTATGGCCTTGATTTTTAAATTTTAAAAGATTTTCTTAAAAAACTGGAATTGTGTCTTAGGAAACATCACTTTGGGATCAAAAAGCAAGACGTGAATCTAAAGACAAATCCTCAAATATGAGTTATCAACTGACTGCATTCTGCAAAAACCAAAAAGCAACTGACTGCCATGAATATCCTAAGGTTCAGAGGAGCAGAAGTCCCATTCTGATTCCCAGCTGAAGGAGATTATAATCATGAAAGCAGTGACCAGACTTCCTCCCCGAGGACAGCCAATGACTGCTATCCAGAGAGACAATCACTTCCAAAAAAGAAGATGCTGACAGAGGAAAGTGTAACAGCAGTATATCCTCCCCTAACTAATCAAATCCTAACTTTACATAAAATCTTTGCCACAACACCCAAGTCTCCATCCTCCCATTGTAACTGACCCCAATCACGTGCAACTGAAATACCAGTACATATTTTTTCGCTGCCTATTCCCATACCTCTGTATCAAATTTTAGATTGTAAACATCTTGGGGCAGGGATCTGTCCTCTTTTGCTTTGGAAAGCATGCATATTGATGGCGTGTACAAATAATAATACCTGGGTTGTTTAGCTATTACACTACCACATGGCATTCCCCTTCTATCAGGAGCATAAGGAGCAGCTTGCCCACCACTGAAGAAAGGCAGTAGAACAACCCCACACCAAAAGACCGCAACGGGCAAGGATTCCAGCATTCTCCAACTCACCCAGAGGCTTCCAGTCCTTCATCTCCACCTCCATTAGCTGAGCCCAACCTGCGTGATGGTAGAAGTGCCGGACAACCAGAGGCAGATCAGCATCCCGGGATTCCCGGACTAGCTTCCCACTGTCTAGACTCTCCACAAGACTGAGCAACCGCTGGTGTTTCTGGATGGTCCTGGCCACACTAGGGAAGCGAAGGCAGAGGGCTCACTGGGGCACAGTTGAACAAATAGTCAAACTAGTGGTGTTACTAAGGGGGGGACAAGGGGTGCAGGGTCCTGGTTACCACGCCTTGAGGGGTGTAAAGGTACCTTCTCCTGACCTCAAGCAGTTGTGAGCTGCTCTGAGCGGCCAAATGTTGTTGTTTTTTTGCTTTTTATTTCCTGCAAAAAAGTGGTTGGCTCCTGAAAGCGGCATGCAACTGTTCAGTGTGCCCATGACCCAGAAGTAATTGGCGGTGACATCATCATATCACCGCAATTACTTCTGGGCCAGGCACTTCCGGGGGACGTGACTTGAGTATCACAGCCCCAGATGCAAATCAAACTGCCCTGCAAATGGCTGCTTTCCCCAAGGAACACAAGTTGTAGCACCTTCGAGGTGAAAATATCACCTTTGGGCATTGCCACACAAGTCTATCAGTTTTGTACGAGCTTGACTACTATGGACTCCCCTCAAAAGAAACCAAAGAAATGCAGTTTGGTGAGAATTCTGTGAAGGATCCTAAACCTTGCCCTGCTCAAGATACATCAGAGGTGAAGAGAGATCAGATCAGAGGTGGGGAGAGAGAGAGAACAAACAGGTAGGTTATGCCAGGTTAAGGCTGCAACCTTAACCATTAGAG
Source organism: Tiliqua scincoides (assembly GCF_035046505.1). Lineage (NCBI taxonomy): Eukaryota > Metazoa > Chordata > Lepidosauria > Squamata > Scincidae > Tiliqua > Tiliqua scincoides. The sequence continues at coordinate 119,285,429 of NC_089825.1, forward strand.
TGTATTTTGTCAGAACACTCAAGTAAGCCCATGGTAGTAGCTTTAGTGATGATCAGGACAACTAGTGCTCTAGAACAGTTGGCCCTGGGGCCTGGGGCCACTTGCAGCCCTCAAGGCCTTTCAATGAGGCCCTCAGGGAGCTCCGGTCTCCAATCAGCCTCTTATAGACCTTGAGCTATTGCAAGACCTTCATTCATTAAGTTCATCTTTAATATATTTATTTATGTAAACTTATGTAAATTTATTCAAATTTTAAATGTAAATTAATTTTTTTCCCCGGCCCCCGACACAGTGTCAGAGAGACGATGTGGCCCTCCTGCCAAAAACTTTGGACACCCCTGCTCTAGAAGAAGCTTTCACATATGGGCAAGATGGAGTCTGGCAATCATCACTTACTTGTACAGGTGCCGGGCACGAACATGGCCAGGGAGCTGGCTCCAGGTTTCAAAGGCTTTGGTGGCAGTATCCACAGCTGTATCTATATCTTCTCTGTTGCCCTGGAGAGTGGTGGCCAGCAGCTCCCCTACAGAGTTGGGGAGAAGAGAAACGATTCTGGGCTTGTTTTACTGCATCTCCAAATCTGTGAAGCCACCACCATGCTGTGATGCATGACACAGATGCTTTGATAATGAGGATCTGATAGCTTCCAGGGATGTGCCCAAATTACTAAGCTCGACTCGCGAGTCACAAACTGCATGACTCTACTCGCGCGTCATAGTGTGCGCCCATTGCAACTTGACTTGAAAAAATTTCAACTTCCTTAAGTCACAAGTCTGAGTCATTTCAAGCCATGAGTCCTTGAGCAAAAATGCACAGAAAAAAGGAAGGTGACGGTGGGGTGGGTAAGTCAGCAAGGACACACACAGACTATAGAGAAAGGACTCAAGTCATTTCAATTTCAGGCTCCTTTTTCAAGTCACTGGCCCTGAGTGGAGTCAGGGTCAGTGATATACATGATTCATGACAACTTCAGTTGTCAAAAATATCTGCATAGTGCAACTCCACTCAAGTTAACCCAAATCAAGAGCCCATCCCTGGTAGCTCCGCAGTGAATTTGGAAAATATGATCTTTCAATCCTTTAATGGAAAAAAAAATATGAATCTAGTCATTATTTTAGAAAAACACTTGACACTGTGTGTGTGGTCAAAGTCTTCAAAATCAGGAGGAAGATGTGGATGTCACCAGATGCCTTGAAGATTTTCTCTCAAGTTTCTAGCTTGCATAGTGTAATCCCAGCACTGCAGAACACATGCAATCTCCTCAATTATGAATCTCTCTTTACCTGTGGAGGGATTTTTGGTGGCCCAAGTTTCTCTTCCTTCTGGTTTCAGCCATTTGCCATTGATGAAATGCCCAAAAGTACGGCCATGAGATTCTAGCCAGGCCTGGAAAGAAAGAGGAATGGGGCAGGGAGAAAGAGACAAGAAGGGAACGCAACTTTAATTGGACATATTAAAAATCCTCAAAAATCCAACAGACGAAGCAAAAGCCATTCTCCATTAGGCAGAAAAAGCATCTAGATCAGGGATGCCAAACTGGAGTCCATGGACCAGATCTGGCACCCCCAAATTACTGGTCCGGGTGCAGTGGTGGCAGCTTTCTGTTATGTGCCACAGTTCCCTTGCTTCATCACCAATCATCTCAGAAACTTGCACCGGGCAGCTGCTTCCGCCCAAAAATCCAGGCGCAGAGTCTGCTGGGGTGACAGGCAGTGGAAGTGGCTTCCTGGTGTGAGATTCTGAGACAATCAGTGACAGAACGAGGGGGCTGTGGTGCAGAACGGAAAGCTTCCACCATCACTGTGCCAGGATCAGTAATTTGGGGGTGCAGCGGGCCACTGTTTGGAGACCGTTGATCTCTAGATGAAACAGCCTCACCCCAAAATGACTGGGCCCAACTCATACGATTTTTGCTGCAATGGGCAAATGCTGGGATCCACCTGTTGAGGCAAGAAGTGGAGAATCTGTGGCAGCATACACAAGCATTGACCGGATGGATTCAACCATACCAAGTTCCTCTTGAAAGACTTGGCTCGTTGTCGTCATGTAGCTACTCTTAGCAAATGAAAAGCAAAAAATGCTAGAAGGGAGGACTACTTTGGATTGTCATGTTCAATTTATTTTGTCCTTCTGAATAGTCAACTACTTTTTAAGGGGAAAGGGATAGTGCCATAATTCACTGGCTAGAGTTGCAGGTTTCCAGGTTTAATCCAAGTTAAAATGTTGTCAAGCAGGCAGGGCCGGAAAGGCTGTTCTCTGCCTAAAACTTTCAAGAACTGCTGAAATCAAAACAAACAGATCTGTACAAGATGGACAATATTATCTTAACTCAGCATGAGATGGTTTCATATGCAAGGCTTTCAGTTTTCTAGTACCTGCAGGGTTTTTTTTTGGGGGGGGGGGAGGGCTGATAAGCCCGCTGCACATGACCCAGCAAATGCTCTCCCTGCAACCCCATGCCAATTTATGTCTCTAAAACGGAGAAGCACACATGTTTTGTGTGCGCCAAAATGTCCCACATTCTAGCACTGGCATTCCAGATTTGGATACCCACAGCAAAATCCTTTAACTGTAAATGTCAGGGATTGAACTTGGGACCTTGCCTTCCCAAAGCGTGTATCTAAATATTAACTGGAGGTGCTGCCACAAAGAGCTGAATCTGAACTCACAACTAAGAAGACAATACACTAAACCACTGGTTCCCTGGGGAACCACAGAAACCAGCCAGGGGAGCAGTAGAATCCTCCTGAAAAGCCTGCTCCCCTATATAACGTATAGGATTGTAGCCCTAATGGGAAGCCACAGCCAATGGTCCAGTAGGTCAAAGGAACTGCCAGATGAAAATGTTTGGGAACCACCGTTGAAAACCATGGCGTTTTAGCTTCAGAGTCCTGCTGGTGTCTGCAAGAAGCTATCTCCTTGAACACAGTTTGGAACCACTTTCCTGGGTCAACACAATCCACTTTTTGAAAGATGGGCTCTGGCTGGGTCCACAGTAAGAACAGAATTCCAATTTGCATCTTCAATTTTGCCCACTGAAGTTTAGTGGCTCCCTTGATTGTGATTTTTATCAGACTACACTGTTAATCAACCCAAGAATGGATGAACCAGTTAAGTCATGCAATCAATTGACCAAGATTTAATTGTGGACATTATGGAATTGCTTCTGTGTTCACCAGAAGACTTTGACAACAATGAAAGGGCTGCTTGGGTGAGCAAGCATCCATAGTATCAGCTAGACCACGCAGCCATACGTTTCCCTTCCTAGCCCAGCCCTTCCTAGACTCCCTTAAATACTCCCACCTAATATTTGCACCATGATTTAAATTGTAAATATTTAAATTGTAAGCTACTTTGGGAGCCTGTTCAGACTGAAAAAGCAGGATTTAAATAGACTAAGGGCGCAATCTTAACCCACTTTCCGGCACTGACATAAAGGCAATGCAACTCCGAGGCAAGGGAACAAACATTGCCTTACCTTGAGGAGGCCTCTGTGACTGCCCCCCCCCCAACTGCAGGATGCAGCACAGGCCCCATTGGCACAGCTATGCCTGCGCTGGAAAGTTGGCTAGGATTGCACCCTAAATAAAATAAACTCATATAATGCTTTTTAAAAAACTATTTTACTATCTCAGATAAGAATGGGTGGGGATTGATGTTTTTATGACCAACTCTAGAACATCTTGGATGAAAAATACTGATAAATGACCTTGCCCCAGCAGGGCCCCTTCATTTGGAAAGCAACAGCAAAGTTGCAATGGGCTTGAGAGCCTGCCTAGTCCAGAGATCATAAACTCTGGGTTGTTGTCCAGAATCAACAACTTTTGTTTATCCATTCCAGGATAATTAGGCCATTTCAGACTTGGAAACTCATGGAATGAGAATGGAAACTCATTCCATTCTTGGTTCATTATGTGCCTGCAACTTTTTCCAGTTCCACCCACCTCTACATATCAGAGATAAAAAGCAATTGTGTTAGGATATGCAAGATCACTTGAAGACCAAAAGAAGAGTGGCCAAGAGAAAGAAAGAAAGAAAGAATTCCCCCCTCTGCCCCTCCATTCTCTAGGGGTCTCCCTCCCCCTTAAAACTTGCATCAGTTTAGATTTTGTTCAGGCAATCCAGGATTCGAAGACTATAACGACTGAAGGAGATGCTTAACAAAGCAATGATGGAGACCCTGGGAAAAAGGGGGATTTGGGGGGATCTCCAAGACAAATGGTGGAGGGGGCCAAGATCCAGATTCTTGGGTTTTCTGGCAAGAGGGCAGGGTCTAATGAGTTGCTCCAAGCACAGGCAACCTTTAAGAGAAGGGGCTCTGGAATGCTGGTGTCTTTGAGAGGTTCTCCTTCAGAGGAGTCTTTGCAGAGGTCCCTATTCCAGTTCTCTTCTTTGCCATGCCAAGGCCCGTTCTTCTCCTTGTCTTCTCCTGTCGCCTCTCTCTCCTTCTGGCTGTTGGCCCATAACTGCCGGATCCAATCCATTTCCGCTGTCCAAAGCCTCCTGTCTTTCTCCCGTTGAGCCTTCTCCTCCTCCCACAGTCCCTGGAACAATTTTTCCCTCTCCCGGAAATGAGTCCGGATGTCACGCACAAGCTCATCAAATTTGTCATCCCGGGGTCTCTTCCTTCTGCTTCGGAGCTGAGCCAACTTGTCCCGTGTGCTCAGCAGGGTCCGTGGTCTTGGGAAAGCTGGAGAGTAGGACACAGAACGCATTATTCAAAATGGTAGGCATTAAGACCACACCCATGCCTTTGGCTCCTGAAAGACATACGAGGTTCCAGCACACCTCACCCCAGGCAAATGGAATATGATTTATGATTGGAAGTGGTGTTCAGTGGACACTGTCTTGGAGATCTATCTAAAACCAACTTTGCATAAAACAGCACCATCATCAGGCCAATCTCCAAGATACACAATGGACAGGCATCACTTCAAGTGATTGGTAGCTGCCTCTGCTGTTGAAGTTAATTGACAGACCTGGTTGAACAGACTCCTGGTCCAGGGCCCATGGGGGGGGGGGGGGGTAAAGGGGATAATTTGTACCTGAGCCCAGGTTTGAAAAAGGAGCCCAGGAGCCAAAGGAGGGGGCGCAGAAACTTCCTGGAAACTTCTGATCGTCTTCTGATCCCACCCAAACTCATGGACTGCATGGGATGCTGGGCCAGATCCCACACAAGCCAGATCTACTGGACCGAGGAACACACACATGGACTACTCAATACAGTATAAAATCTGGGAGAAAATTGGCCTGCTACAGTAGCTCATTGACTTGTGGATCCACTAACCAGGAAGATGTATATAGGAGATCAGGGACACAGCTGCGAGACTACAACTGTGGTATACACAGGACACTTTGCAGTCTACTAGTGTGACCTTAAACAAGATGATGCTAATTTTCTGCAATGATTTTCTATATTTAAAATTTTTAGAGAGACTTAGGAGTGCATTTGGATTTCCATATTACTGTATCTATCTGCTGACACTGTGCAGGTGGATAGAACTAGGCTCTGCATTGGAAAACCCAGTAGACCTGGGTTCCAAAGACTTTTCTGGCAGTTGCCACCTTCCCCCTGTCCTGTTCTGCTTCCTCCCCACCTGCTTATCACCCACCCTCTCATCACGCTCCCCTGCTTCATTCCACCCCACCAGCCTTCGGGAAGGGGCCCATAAGAAAATTTGTACCCCCTGATAAAATTCCTCTGGGGACCCTGTCTGGGTCTTATTCCAACAGGTATTAAAAGGAAGAGACAGAAATTCTTGTGAAAGTCAAAGTTTCAAGAAGCATGTTAAAAAAAACAAAAACCCCAGGATTCCTGGGTTCTCTTGGGGAGAGGAGGGCCATACATGCCTGGATTCTCTGGAAATGCAGACAATATTTCTCTGGAAAGGATTTATCATCTAAATAGTTGAGAACCCTCCAGATTTTCTGGCAGGAAAGTAGGGATGACGGAAGGGTAGGGGGAAAAAAGATTAGGAGAGAAGACTGATGTCTTGGAGAGGGACGCTATGAACCATTTGGGATGGAGGACTCCTGGGTTCCGTGCTGGTAGGAGGTGCCCAGTGCAAGGATCTTATTCTGACAGCCAGGACTGTAGGGTTCTCTCTCCAAGAGGAGGGAGCCATAGTGCAACCCTATGCATGTCTACTCAGTAGTAAGCCCCAGTGTGTTCAGTGGGACTTACTCCCAGGTCAGTGTGCATGGGATTGCCACCTTGATGAAGGAAAGGGCTGGAAACCAGAATTCCTGGATTCTCTGGCCATGGAAGAAGGGAGGACCTAGAGCACATATATCCCCCCTTGCGCATTGACCCCACTCACCTCTTCTGTTTAGCCCAGGCCTCCAAGGAGCCCCCAGATGCTCCCGGGCCTCCTGGCGAAGAAGGAGAGGCTCCTCCACCATCCCTGGCTGGACGATGTCCCCTGCGGGGGTCTGCACGTGAGCGTCCTCCTGGTGGGCGTGGAGGTAGGAGGAAGGCACCCCTCCTCCTGCGCGGAGACTGGGCTCCTCCTGCGCAGGACTTTTCTCCTCCTTGATGATCCCGCCCGTGGCGTGGTGGAGGTGATGGAGCATCGGGGCCACCACGTCCTCGTGACGGAGCAGCCCCGCGTGGGTTTGGGAGGAGGAAGAGGCTGCAGCAGCTCCAGAGGAGGAAGGCTCCCCCTGCGGGTCCAGGTCGCTGCCGGACACCTGGGTCCAGGTGTACTCGTCCTCCTGCTCCGGGTCGAGCTCCGGGTCGCTCTCCTCCTTGATCACCACCTGGCACCAAGGGGCGGGGTGGCTGCTGCTGCTGCTGCCGGAGCCCGCCCCCCCGTGCCCGCCCAGGATGGCATCGAGCTCGTGGAAGAACCGGCAGCGCTGGCGGGCGACGCCGTCCTGCAGCCGGGCTTGCTTGTAGCTCTTCTTGAGGTCCTTGCCCTTGGTGCGGCACTGGTCCTCGTCCCGGGAGTAGCCCTTGGCGGCCATGCGCTCCGAGATCCACTGGTACACGTCGGCATTGCGGTGGCAGCGGTTCAGCTGCGCCTGGATGCCCTCCTCCCCCCACAGCGCCAGGAAGTCCAGCGTCTCCCGGTGGCTCCAGGTGGCTGCCCGGGTGCGGGGCGCCTTGGCGCGGGGCTCGGCGGGCTTGGCGCCCGGGAAGGGGGAGGGAGGCGGGGAGGACATCCCGGGGTGGGCGGGGGGCAGGAGGGGGGTAGGGGCCCCCAGCTCGCAGCAGGCGCCCACCACCGAGGCACGCCCGGATGCGGCACCCCCCAGCCCTGCAGACCCAGCGAGGCGGAGTACGGGGCGGGAGCCTCCGCGGTAAGGAACACGTAACCCGAGGTGGGACTTACCACGGGCGCGCCGGCCAATCGTGGCGCAGTATGCAGATGACCCCCCTTCTCCTCCGGACTCTCGGCCCCGCCTGGGCAGCAGCAGAACAGGCTGGACTCTTACCCCTTGCAAGGCTCTTACCCCGGGGGAGGGGACCTGATAGTGCTCTAACCCCAGTTATTGGGGGGGGGAGACCTGGCAGTGCCCCTTGCAAAACTCTTACCCCGGGGGTGCGGGGGACTGACCCTACAGTGCCAGCTGCTCTAAGCGGGGGGAGGGGGAAGAGACCTGGCAGTGCCAGCTGCTCTAACCCCAGCTCTTAGGGGCAGAGCCGGCAGTGCCTGCTGCTCTAACTCCGGATGGGGGGGGCAGACCTGGCAGTGCCTGCTGCTCTTACCCCGGCTCAAGCCAAGCCCATCCCTTCTTCTTGCAGGTAGGTAATCTAACATCCCAGATCCTGGGCGGTCCCAGCATCTCTTTCCTTCCTTGTCTTCAAGGGAGAGCAGCCCAGAGTGTAGCAGGCCCAGAACAGCCAAACAAGTGGGGTTTGGGGTGCAGGCAGAAGGCAACAATTTTAAGCTCATTGAGGACTGAGTTGTATGGATGACGCGGGTTAAAAAAAACGTGTGAATGCGTGTGCTGGTCAGGACTAGCTTTTTTTCTTTCTGCTAAGAGCTGTGTGAGTTTGGAATTACCAGGGCTCCTGGGCTGCATAAAGAGGCAGTGCCCAGTAAAAATAAGGCAGGATGTTCCCTGAGTCTTCAATTCCCCGTAACAACCGGGCAGACTGAAAGCATCCGAAGGGGTCTGCCAACCCAAGAGCCAATAGAAGAAGAGCGGGACCTTTTGAACCAAGTGTGGTCAGTTGCCCCACATGACAGCTGGGAAGTCCATTTGGCAAAGCTGCTGGCTCAGCAGGGAGCGAAGGTCGGAGATAAATAACAGGGGGGGGCATGGGGAGAGCCTGAGCAAAGGGTGAGATTCTGAAGCAGCAAAGGGTCAGGCAAGAGAAGGGAGTCTCAGCCCCCCTTCTGGGCAACCCACTCCTGCCCCCTCCCTGGTTCCCAGTTGCCCCCCACCGAATGATCCCACTGGAGCCCCAGTTCTCCCCTGCAGGGGATCTGCTCCCCCCACTGTATTCTACCCTCCTGAAGGACCCAGGCGTCCGGGGCAGGCACCCATTCATTGCAAGCGGCTTCCCTTACCTGGGCTGCCCCAGTCCCCTCTGGGACAGGCCCATACTCCATGCTGTGGAAGAGATCACACACTGGTGGGGCCGCCCCACGGCTGCTTGCGGCTGCTGAGCCAGCCATAGGCACGCACTGACTCCCTAGGAACTCTCCCTGGCTGGCTCAATACACTCAACCCAGCCTCCTGGAGCGCCACTTCCGGCCTCCCAACGACGATAGAGACTAGTAGCTGAAGAGGAGAGACAGGGTAGCATCACAGGGGAAAATCATAGAGAAGAGGCGGGAAAGCAGACTTAAAAAGCACTAGACTGATAATTCCAATGTTTTAGAAAAAGAGTTGTTACTGCAAACTACATGAAACACAATTGTTAACTGGTGTTGAGCAATTGACAAAAGTCTCAGCCTGAGACCTAAGCACCAACTAGGAATCAACGCAGTATTTTATATAAATATGGGCGATGTGTATGTATGTTACATGTATGTATATATACACACATACACACCTTTATTTATTTATTTATTAGTAGAATTTATATCCTGCCTTTCCACTCCAGAAAGGAGCACTCAAGGCAGCTCCTTGATATATTGGCAACCTTCAGGCTCGAAAGACTCTGGTATCGCGCTCTGAATGGTGGTTCTGGAATAGCATCTAGTGTGGCTGAAAAGGCCAATTCGGGAGTGACAATCCCTTCCACACCGGGAGCAAGTGCAGTCTGTCCCTGGTCTGTCTCCCTGGCTATGGGCCTTCCTTCTTTGCCTCTTAGCCTCAGACTGTTGGCCAAGTGTCTCTTCAAACTGGGAAAGGCCATGCTGCACAGCCTGCCTCTAAGCGGGCCGCTCAGAGGCCAGGGTTTCCCACCTGTTGAGGTCCACTCCTAAGGCCTTCAGATCCCTCTTGCAGATGTCCTTGTATTGCAGCTGTGGTCTACCTGTAGGGCACTTTCCCTGCACAAGTTCTCCATTGAGGAGATCCTTTGGGATCTGGCCATCATCCATTCTCACGACATGACCGAGCCAACGCAGGCGTCTCTGTTTCAGCAGTGCATACATGCTAGGGATTCCAGCACGTTCCAGGACTGTGTTGTTTGGAACTTTGTCCTGCCGGGTGATGCTGAGGATGTGTCGGAGGCAGCGCATGTGGAAAGCATTCAGTTTCCTTTCCTGTTGTGAACGAAGAGTCCATGACTCGCTGCAGTACAGAAGTGTACTCAAGATGCAAGCTCTGTAGACCTGGATTTTGGTATGTTCTGTCAGCTTCTTGTTGGACCAGACTCTCTTTGTGAGTCTGGAAAACGTGGTAGCTGCTTTACTGATGCATTTGTTTAGCTTGGTATCGAGAGAAAGAGTGTCGGAGATCGTTGAGCCAAGGTACACCAAGTCATGGACAACCTTCAGTTCATGCGCAGATTGTAATGCAGGGAGGTGAGTCCACATCCTGAACCATGACCTGTGTTTTCTTCAGGCTGATCGTCAGTCCAAAATCTTGGCAGGCCTTGCTAAAACGAATCATGAGCTGCTGGAGATCTTTGGCAGAGTGGGTAGTGACAGCTGCATCTTAGGCAAAGAGGAAGTCATGCAGATGTTTCAGCTGGATTTTGGACTTTGCTCTCAGTCTGGAGAAGTTGAAGAGCTTTCCGTATGATCTGGTTCGGAGATAGATGCCTTCTGTTGCAGTTCCAAAGGCATGCTTCAGCAGGACAGCAAAGAAAATCCGAAACAAGGTTGGTGCAAGAACACAGCCCTGCTTCACTCTGCCTCGGATGTCAAAGGGGTCTGATGTGGAACCATCAAAGACAACAGTGCCCTTCATGTCCTTGTGGAAAGACCTGATGAAGCTGAGGAGCCTGGGTGGACATCCGATCTTGAGGAGAATCTTGAAGAGTCCATGGTCTTCTCATGGATTGAGAACTGGTTGGAGGCCAGGAAGCAGAGAGTGGGTGTCAATGGGCAATTTTCACAATGGAGAGAGGTGAAAAGCGGTGTGCCCCAAGGATCTGTCCTGGGACCGGTGCTTTTCAACCTCTTCATAAATGACCTGGAGACAGGGTTGAGCAGTGAAGTGGCTAAGTTTGCAGACGACACCAAACTTTTCCGAGTGGTGAAGACCAGAAGTGATTGTGAGGAGCTCCAGAAGGATCTCTCCAGTCTGGCAAAATGGGCAGCAAAATGGCAGATGCGCTTCAATGTCAGTAAGTGTAAGGTCATGCACATTGGGGCAAAAAATCAAAACTTTAGATATAAGCTGATGGGTTCTGAGCTGTCTGTGACAGATCAGGAGAGAGATCTTGGGGTGGTGGTGGACAGGTCGATGAAAGTGTCAACCCAATGTGCGGCGGCAGTGAAGAAGGCCAATTCTATGCTTGGGATCATTAGGAAGGTATTGAGAACAAAACGGCTAGTATTATAATGCCGTTGTACAAATCTATGGTAAGGCCACACCTGGAGTCTTGTGTCCAGTTCTGGTCACCTCATCTCAAAAAAGACATAGTGGAAATGGAAAAGGTGTAAAAGAGAGTGACTAGGATGATTACGGGGCTGGGGCACCTTCCTTATGAGGAAAGGGTACAGCGTTTGGGCCTCTTCAGCCTAGAAAAGAGACGCCTGAGGGGGGACATGATTGAGACATACAAAATTATGCAGGGGATGGACAGCGTGGATAGGGAGATGCTCTTTACACTCTCACATAACACCAGAACCAGGGGACATCCACTAAAATTGAGTGTTGGGAGAGTTAGAACAGACAAGAGAAAATATTTCTTTACTCAGCGTGTGGTCGGTCTGTGGAACTCCTTGCCACAGGATGTGGTGCTGGCGTCTAGCCTAGACGCCTTTAAAAGGGGATTGGACAAGTTTCTGGAGGAAAAATCCATTATGTGGTACAAGCCATGATGTGTATGCGCAACCTCCTGATTTTAGAAATGGGTTATGTCAGAATGCCAGATGCAAGGGAGGGCACCAGGATGAGGTCTCTTGTTATCTGGTGTGCTCCCTGGGGCATTTGGTGGGCCGCTGTGAGATACAGGAAGCTGGACTAGATGGGCCTATGGCCTGATCCAGTGGGGCTGTTCTTATGTTCTTATGAAGAGGCCGTCCCTGCTGACCAGGTCAAAAGCCTTTGTGAGATCTATGAAGGCTATAAAGAGTGGCTGTCGTTTCCTGCATTTCTCCTGCAGCTGTCTAAGGGAGAATACCATATCAGTGGTGAAGCTGTTGGCTCGGAATCCGCGCTGCAAATCTGGATAGACGCTCTCTGCAAGTACCTGGAGCCTCTTTAGTGCAACTCAGGCAAACAGCTTTCCTACAAAGCTAAGGAGAGAGATGCCACTGTAGTTGTTGCAGTCACCTCTGTCGCCTTTGTTCTTGTTCTTTGTTCTTGTGATGATGTTGAGGTACTCCACCTTCTCTCCAGCAGAGGCAGAGGATTTCATGCAGCTCAGTGAGGATGATCTCTTTGCAGCACTTTAGGGCTGATATATGGACTGATTCCTTGATATATATACATCATATATCAGGGGTGTGTATACATATGTGTGTGTATTACATATTGCATACATGTATATTATGTACGTGTGTGTGTGTAATGTAATATTATATATATTATATATCAGGGGTGGGCAAACTTTCAACTTTAGGGATCCTGGACCTTTCACAATTGTATTGAAGAGGGAATTTTGCTGCTGCAATTCTCCCTCCTAAATAATTGTTACAGGATCCCTAAATTGAAAGTTTGCCCACCCCTGGTTAAAGGTATATAACCCACTCTGAGTTTGCCCACTCTGTCCTCCAGTGCATCTGGTCACCAAGGGAAGGAGTCAAGTTTGCTCCAGAAAAGAAAGTGGGAGAGCTTGGGAGTGTAGTACTGTGTGTCAGTCTAGTAGTTCTTTAACTCTAGGGATGGAGTAGGCTCGAGCAAGCAGGGGAACAAACCAACCAGGGGGAAAGAGGGGGAGAAGAGGGGAGGACAAAGGAGTCGAAAAATCCGTGAAGCAACGTTAATTCTTTGACTCAGAAAGGTGAGGTGGGTTGGAATAAAGGAGTGGCATTAAGGAAGGTGAATGGAAACGGGACGAGTCGCCTCCTTTTGGTACGTCTCCCCTCTGACACTTAGGATTCCCCCCGTACTTCTAATGGTTAGTGCTGCTCAGATCTGGAGCGGCTATAGCAACACCGGAAGTTTGGGGTGCTGAGAAGAGACTTGGCTCTTGGCAGGGGCAGTTATAGAATTTTGAGCAGCAGCGGTCAGGGTAAGAGACGCTGCAAGGAGGGGAGTCTTGAGGGGTGTTGGCGTGCGGTTGGATCACTGATAGGTCATGAGATCCAGACTGTGCAATGGTTGCACCAGCACCCCCGTTTGGGTCCCTGCTTAGTCATGTGAGTCTGGGTCAGCTGCAACCTCTCAGCTCAGCCTACCTTGCAAGGTTGTTGTGAACAGTAGGTAAAGGGGAGGACAATGTGCAACGCTGTGAGCTCCTTGGAGTGAGGGCAGGAAAAAAATTGTGGTGAATAATTATTTATTCACTAATAAATTGTAAATAATAACTATTTATAATAATGTATTTATCATAGCTTGCAACACGTGATGAACTTCTCTTTCCTCAATCTGTTCAATCCTCCTTTTAAAGACATGTGGGCCGGGTGCCATTGCCACATCATGTGGCAAGGAGTTCCATAGACTCCAGGTGTCCTCAGAGTGTCTTGTGTGTGTGTGAACCTGTGAGGGTGAGTGTAAGGCAACAAGATCAGGCAAGTTTGCAGAGAGTGGGCTTCATGTGCTGTTGCTATTATAGATTTTAGGGCAGTTTTTTTTATAAATATTCTTAATAAAAATAAATGGAGTTATATTGTAATTGTGACCTTGTCATAACAGGTGCTGTTTCCAAATTTGGCAAGTAAGTGCAGTCCCGTCCCCCCCAAATCCTGTAATCAGTTCAAGGAAAAAGTGTAGTTGGCCAGGACGTGGGACCCCCTGACCCATGGATTCTTTGGGAAGTGAATGGAACTGAGTGAAATCCATGGGGCATTACTTCAAAATATCTTCTTGCTTTGAGACTGTTTTCCTTCCTAGCTTTCCTGATCTGCTGCCCTGTGGAATACATTGTTCCCCTTGTTTGAGAGCTTGGTTTTTCACCCTTGTTTGTATCTTGGGACCTCCGCAGCTTCCCCCAGCCATGGCATCTATAACCGACACGTCCCTCTTATCAGCTGAACTGCAGGGGAATGAGGAAGATGAAGAGTTCCAGCGTCTCCTACTCCAGGTATGCTGCTGGTAAACTTTCTTCTATTTGGGGAGGTGGTTAGGAAATTCAGCTTTGTTGGCAACTGAAATAGATATTCTGGGCTGGGGAGCGGGATCTAGCTGAATAAAGCAAAACAAGAGGGTTGTTAAGAGGCCTGCGAGATGAGGATCACAGTTTTCTTAGAGAGCAGTGGAACTGGCAGGCTGTCTTTATGGAGAAAAAGCACCTTTTCCTATACCCACTGAATCATGTCAGTCATAGGAATCTATTTTCTGCATTTCATGGTACTGCTTGAGCTGGACCTGATTCCCGGCCTCCAGAAAGGTGAGGCAAAGTCTCCTTGTATAGCCCAAGGCTTCAATCTTGACCCATGAATTGAGATTTTTGTTTCTGGTGAGAAAGATAGAATAATGGCCTAAGGGCCCAATCCTATCTTACTTTCCAGTCCTGGTGCAACCACAGTGCAGTCCTGAGGAAAGGGAACAAATGTTCCCTTACCTGGAGGAGGCTTCTGTGACTGTTCCATACTGCAGGATGCAGCACATGCCTTGTTGACACGGCTGCACTAGCACTGGAAAAATGGATAGGGTTTAGCCCTAAGCCTTTCTGAATACAATGGGCTTTCTTCTGAGTAAAATAAATAACCATTTTCAAAAACCTCTACCCATGAGAAATAACTTCCATTGAAACAGGTGGTTTCTGGTGACACGGATGAGACTGAATTTTCTGTCTTTCCCAGGCGACCCAGAAAATCCAGAGTGCAATGCCTGCTGCCGCTGAGTCCAAGCCCATCAGACCATTCCCAGGTAAAGAGCTTCCAGTATGTCAAAAGCACAGAGGCACAATAACCACAGGAGTTCTCAGAAGAGCTGCAAAGAGGGGACAGAGGGTATTGACTCCTGCGCTGTTCAGGGCAAGGCAAAGACGGAGGGAAAGCAAACGTGGTCTGTGGCCTGCAAGGGCAGATTTTCTAATTGCTCCAACCACAAGCACACTTGCCCTGGAAATCCTTACAAGAGGATGTCACGTGACCCAAAGTCTCTGTCCTATTGGTGCAAAAAGGTTCTCTTGGCTGGTGTGACCTGCAGTTCCTTTGGTTCGAGCTGGGTAAGGGTGGTGTACTGACCGACATCCACCAGAGCACCACTGTAGGGTTGAGTGCTGCTTCCCAGGTGCCCAGGAATTTGGCTTACTTTGGAGGGGCTGGGACTGCATCACAGTTTTCCTTTTGCCGCCCACGATTGTGTATGGCTGTCTTAATGTCGTATGCTCTCCTTCCCAGGGTTCTGCCTTAAGACCCATACAAGTTCTGGGGAGAAAGTCTTTGTCAACATCTGCAGGTCCCCTCACATCCCCTCCCCTCCTGACCTGACCAACCAAGAGCTGGAGTGTCTCATTGAGTCGGAGAACGCCTCCACCTTCCGGATCCCAATGAGCCTGGGGGAACCCCACGCAGAAGTGGATAAGAGTAAGCTGTTGGCTCTGGGGAGGAGAGGGGAATGGGCTGTTGGCTGTTGGAAGGGCAGGTGTTCCTGCTAGGGATTTGGGAAAGGTGATTTGTTTGTGCATGCTGGGAGAAGAGACATGGATAGGAGTTATAGCTGTCTCCCTGCCTTTCTTGTCCCTCCCATATAGTTGTCTCCCTGCCTTTCTTGCACAGAGAGTGCTTTGCATATTCCCTCTCCACAGAAATGGGAGTCTGCAAATGAATGTAACTTCCTGAAAAATCCCGATTAAAAAGTAAAGTTTCTAGCCCTCATGGTTGAAGAGAAAAGATTGAAAACACATAGACAAGCAACAGGAGGATGTCGTGATTAGAGAGAGAAAACATGGCGACATTTTCAAACAAAGGCCTTCCCATTGAGGAAGAATAACTACACACACTGGCTTTTATTTTTTGCCTTGTTGGCATTACAAGCCTCAAGATCAGCTTAGCCCATCTTTTTCTCTTTCAGGTGGTCTTGGTTGTACTGCATATGATGTTACCATCAACACCAGCTTTTTCAACAAGATGGAGGTGAGTGCTTTTCTTATTTTTGAATGAAAAGTCCTTGGGTCCCAGGTCTGGCTATACCACTAGGGGGCAGTGTGAAAAGAGAACCTTTCATTTCCTAAGCTACCTGAATGTTTCTGCTCTTTGTGGTGCAAGGAGCGGGGAGGGGGACATTTCAACCAGTGCAAGGAGCAGTGGAGAATGATTAGCAATTTCTGTGGTCAAAATGGTGTGGTCACATCTTGATCACTCTCTTCCTCCTCCTTCCTAAATCAAGTACAGGCTGCTACACACTTGTGTACATGCACAGAGGCTTCAGGGCCACTTCCCTTTAATCCTAAACAACTGGGGAATGTGTAATTAAACCACAGCAGTCACATGGATCTTTTCCACTCAGTTCCACCCAAACAGCACCAATTGGGTGGGAAAGATGCAAAGAAGCTGCCCTAATCCAATATTGTCTCCTCTGGCCAGCAGTCGCTCTTTGAGAACCCACATCATTTTGCTCCTTGAGATGGCAAGGATTGAATTTGGGACTCCTGCATGTTCTAGTCCTGAGCTCTGGGCCCCCCTTGCCTGTGCCCTTGGGTCAGCCCTACAGTTGCTAGACACATATACTTTAAATACATATATGCGCACCTGCATTCCTCGAGGGGTGGGATTGCATCACAGGGTCCAACTTCTCCCATTTTTTCTCTTTCTGCATCAAAGAACAACCACTTCCTCAAGGAATTCTTCATCACAGTAGCGTTGGAAGGCTTGTCGGAGAAATATAAGATGGATATCAACAACTCGGGTATGGAAAAACATCTTGGTAGAAAGTCAATTAATCTTTCTTCTGATCAATTCTGGTGCAACATTTTTTCTTCCCAGAGGAATATGCATGAACAAAAATGACCTTAGTTTGGCTGTGGTCAGCTTTATGTTTCCGCCCACTGCTCAAATTATGGGGGAACCCTGGTCTCTTTACCTTTGTGCTTATCCCCAAGGCTACGGTGAGATCCATGATTGGACTAAAATTGGGAAGAGAGGCAGAGGGGCTGGGAAATTCATTAAAGGCTCTCCTATCTCTCCCCCCCCCCCCGTCTTTCACTACTTTCACCCCTTTGGCTCTGACCTCAAAACTGAACTGTGCAACCAAGCTAATGATACTCCTTGTATCCCTTTCCAGAATTCCGGATCCTGAAAAATAGGAAGTTCATGGGCTGCATATCAGAACAGACCATCCGCACAAAATCCAAGCCCTTCATACAGGAGATGGACGGCAGGTATGGGGAAAGAGGGTAGTAATTAGTCTCCATGGAATCTCAGGCTCCCTCCTGTATTGTCCTGATGGACAATATTAAAATCAATGTTTGAGAATCAGATTTAGTGCTGCTTAGTGGACAAATAGATCTAAAAACAAGTCGCATAGTGAGACTTCCCTTTGAGGAGAAGACTTGAATTGTGCATCTTGGCCGTGCCTGGTGAAATGTAAAAGAAAGAGAAGAGAGTTTGGTTGTTGTTTTTTTCTCCCAGTGTGCAAAATTGTTGGTTTACAGAATTTGCTGCTACAGGAAGCTGTGATGCCCACTGGCTTAGTTTGGCTTTAAAAGGAGATTAGATAGAGGGGCCAATTCTATCCAACTTTCCAGTACCAATGCAGCCCTGAGGTAGGGGGGAAATACATTCCCTTACCTTGAGGAGGCCTCTGTGACTGCCCCCCCACCCCACTCAGGTTGCAGTTCATGCCCTATTGGCACAGTTGCATTAGCCCTGGGAAGTTGGATAAGATTAGGCCCAAATTCATGGAGGAGCAGTCTATCAGTGACTATTGGCTATGTGGAACTTCCATGCTTAGGTACAATATACCTTTGGATGACTTTGCTGTGATTAACAGTGGGAAAGGGCCACTGTTCTTGTGCCCTACCTGTGGGCTTCCTGGTTTGCCACTGTGAAAACCAGGAGACTGATCTGACCTTTGCATGGCAGGCAACTGCCATTGGGGAGAGCCTAATACTGCCAGAGGATGTTTGGAATGCAGCAACAGAATCCTGCTATTCCTAGCCCCAATACTGGTAAAGACTAGATACTCGATACACTAGGAAGGGTAAGGGCACTGGAGTGAATTAGAACTTCTTTTTTTTAATAAGAAGGGGGAATGGGAGAACAAGGGGAAGGATGGAGGTTAGTGCGTGCCATTTGAATTGGTAGTCAATGTCAATTATACACTGTTCTACCTGCCTGTTTTACAAGAGGTTATGTTTCCCTCCCCGCAACCCCCAGTAGCCCAGTCAAGAAGCCAACAAGTAACCTTCTGCAGCCACCTGTGTCACAAAGGTATGATGGAACTGAAAAGGGGAGAGCACCAAGTGGGGATGGAGGGGGGTCAGTGTAATGCAGAATGAGGACCAGGGTGTCTGTGCAATAGAAAGATGGGTGTATGATCTAAAACAGTGTTTCTTAGCGTTTGTCCTTCGCCGTACCACTTCACGTGGTCCACCTATTTGAAGTACCACCGGAAGTAACTCGTGATGATACGTATATAAGTCCATGTATTATATGCCGTAAGCTAAATAATAAAAGTTCTGGGTTGAGATGCAACAAGCACCAGTAAAAGGCTCAGGGTGGATAGGGAGGGCTTTTGCGAGTGCAGAAAAGCATGCTTTGGAGCTCTGCCCGCCATGCCTCCTACTGCTGTGCGTTGTGTCGCGTTCCTGCTCTTGCTGCTGGACAGCAGCTGTATGGGGATCCCACGAGTACCACCAGACACCATCTCAAGTACCACTGATGGAGAAACATTCATCTAAAACAAGTCATGTCTAGGAGAAGATTCGGCATTTTTTAGGCCTACAACTGTACCTTTTTGGCACAGAATTTCATGATGATTTGCATTTTGTCATTATTTTTTACCTTTCTATCCCACCTTCCTCCAAGGAACACAATATGCTAGGTTCCCCCCCCCTTTGCCTTCACTGCAACCTGTGCAGTAGGTTAGACTAAGAAATGGCAGGTGATCTGAGATCAACCAATGAGCTTCGTGGTTGACTGGGGATTTGAACTCAGGTCTCCGCAATCAGATGTCGGTGCTCGAACCCCTTCCCTGTGCTGCCTTTCAAATGTTAGGCAGTCCCTAAATGGGGGGTGGGCAAAAGTGTTCGTCTAAGTGTCGCACTACAAAAATTGTATGGCGGACCATAATGTGTACTTCATGTTACAATTGCCATCATAGCTTTGATTTCAGCTCTCAAAGATAGATGGACAACACTCCATTCTCTTGAACAGACATTTGTTCACTTCTTTGGTTGCACTCATTTTTTAATTGGAGGAGTTGTGGAGAAAAAAATAGAAAGTCATCTCCCCCAGCCCCAGTTATGACCAGTTACAACTATAACAATTGACCAAGAATACTCTCCTTACATCATCTGTGCAAGAATGACCGAGAGGCATTCTCAGTGGCTACCCCTTAACTTTGGAGTTTCTTTCCTTCGCCCCCCTCCCCAAATAATTCCCCAGAGCCCTAGGGTGTACCATTTCCAGAAATACTGTAAGATTTTTTTTTTTAATTCAAACTGACCTGTGATGGCCAGGGATAGGGTAGAATGAGCAATAAAGATGGCTGAAGAGCCAGAGTGATGCATTGGTTAGTTAGAGTGATTGCACCTGGGTTCAAATCTGCTGTCCTCCATGAAGCTCCCTGGCTGATCTTGGGCATGTCACCTACTCTCGGCATACTGCCCTCCCCATGTTGGGCATTTGTTTGCAGAGCCAATTTTGAACGCAAGGAGAATTTCTTCCGGTGATTGAAACCTTGTAATCTGCCTTGGAATAGGGTGGGGCAAGCTCTGGTTCTCTTAAAAGAAATAGTCTGCATTTGCTAAATGAATGTGCTGAACTGGAGGTAACAGATGTATTGCTGGCATGGGCCTTAACCCTGACTGAGTTGTTCACGCCTCTTTCAGTGGCTCTGCAAAACAGATCCCACTTGAAGATGAACATACTGCCAGATCAGGCTTTTCCACCACCTCCTGGGACATCCTTGTCCCCCATTTACAGATTGTGCCTGTCTTGCTTGTTCCCCAGCTCTACTGCAGTTCCTGAGTTCATCATTGTTGCTGAGCCATCTAGCAATCACCCTGACCATCTGGTAGCGAGAATCTGCCTCCCCAAAGTGGTAACTCTGCACTCAGTTTATGGGCAGATGTTTTTTGGGTCTTACGTCCCATGGGGTCACTATAATATGTCATTTCTTCCTGTTTTTGCAGAATTCTGTGAGATCACTTGAGTTGGACCTAGGAGAAGACAGAATAGTGTTACGGGGGCATCCCCAGCTCTACTGCTTGGACATCTTCATACCCTACATCATTGTCCCTGAGGACAGCAGTGCCCAGTTCCACAAAAGGACCAAGGTGAGCGGCAAGGATGCATGAGTGTTGCCCTGAAAGTCCATTCCTCCTTTCAAACTACACCCACTACCCAATTTTGTCCAGGGTAAGAACTCAGGTCTGCTTAAATGTTTTGGAGTAGCTTCCTCTTCCTTTCTAAATGTATATCTTACAGGTAAGGTGTTAAGTTTATAGTGTTCTGGCTACGCGATGAGGACAGCAGGCTGTTTTATGGTTGCCTCCCTCAGTCCTGGAGCACGAGAGAAAATGTGGTGAAACGGTCACTCCAGCTCAAGGGAGCCTTATTTGGAGTTGCTCCTCAGCCACTAATTCCATCTCTTTAACTTACTGGCTCCGTTCCAAGTGCACTGGAGTCAGTCGAACAACATGAAAGTGCACTGTGGTGTCTTCGGAGATTCCCGAAGGTGGAACTATTCTTTGACTCTACTGGGAGAATCACTTTGATTAAAGGAGCAACAGCTATGAGGAAATCCAGGAAACACAGGGCCATTGTGGGTGGGTTGGCGTTGCTAGAACAGTTCTTCACCTAGAGATAACTGAGGCAGGTTAATGTACAGATCCATTTAACTGATGACCCGGTTGAAGGCATTTTCTGCATGCCGATGGTCCAATGGGTGCAACTGCTTTGGGTCATCATCCAATCTTCTTCCCATACCATTCTGACATGTCTTTGGTCTTCTCGCTAGTGTGTAACTTGACTGCCTTGCTCGAATCTCTTGGAACTATAATCTTCTCAGGGGCCAGAGGCTTTACTAGGGCGGGGCCTGATGGACATCTCCCCCAGGCGCTACACCAAGGGGGGCATGAAGCTGCCAGCACCACCTCCTCTGGGGAGAACCTAGAAGTGACTGCCTTGCACTGCTTACAGAGGGGGTGCTCATTGCTGTGGCTTGGTGCCCCTGTTCCTTTCTCTGTGGAGGTTCCCCCTTGAAGGGGGTGCCCATTCAAAGGGGAGCCTCTAAAGGAGAAGCAAAGCTGCTAGCACTTCCTCCTCTGCCAGAAATGATGTCACGTGACATTGTGACATCACTCTCCTCAATGCCAGGGCTTCTAGTTACGCCTCCATCAGGGGCAGTATACCTGCTGTGCTCTTTCTGCCTTACTGTAGTCTGGACTGTCTGGGTTTTCTGGTAGTAGGAGAAGGAATGGGGCTGATGTATAGAAATTCCTTCTTTGGGTCCAACTTTGAATTTTGGAGCTTTCCGATCCTCTGGTTCAATGGCCATGCCATTTTCCTTGGAGTATTCATGTGTTTCTTTGGTGCTAAAACTTAGCATTCCCTCTGACTGTACTATAGGGTTCCAGGTAATGACCACCAGGGGGCCTGGATCATCTTTTCTATATGTCTATGATGGCAGATGGCAGAGTATGGCTTGTAGAACAGGATTAGGCCCCTGCTGAATGAACTGCAGATTTTGATTGAAAATCCCCACTCTTGGGTAAAAGCCTAAACGCAGCAGAATTTTAGAATCTGCCATCCATTTTCCTAAATTTTGAAACGATTCTGAGGGACTTGAAACAAAGCTTACAAATCCTGGCTGTTTTGTGTCAAGTTGTGCTTTCAGGTTATGTTGTTCCTATTGAGGATTTTGCAAACTAGTTTCATTTTATTTATTTCTTAATCATGACGCTTCTCCAAGGCATTCAGGGCAGTGTCCTGGATCTCCTCTCCCACACCCCTTTTATCCTTACAATGACCCTTTTTGTGGTAGGTGGATTAGACTGAGAGAGGGCTTACAAGCCATCCATAGCACAATCCTATGCGCACTGACTCTGAAAAAAAGTTTACTTTTCTCCATTGGGTCTTAAACCCAAGTGAACATGCATCGAATTGCAGCCGCAGTGAGCTGTGGGCCAAAATAAGACATCATATGAGAGTTCTGTGATTGGCACTCCTGAACTCTTTCAGAAAGCAGCTGGGGAGTGGGGGAAACTAATCTTGAACAGACTTGTGGAAGGAGTGTGGGTTTTTTTTACTCCCATCCCTCCAATTTTAGTCTGTAACATAAATCCACCGTTTCAACTTGTAAGTTTTTTCATCTGGCTAATAGCAGCTTTGGCAAGGGATGGACCTTTAGGTCAGGGTCATGATACAGTAAAGAGTAAAGTAAAGGGAGTAGAGTAAAGGGTTAGATCTCCCTCTGCCATGCTGCAGCTTGCTCCCCAGCACATTCCCAGCTGCTGCTTTTGAAAAGACACAGAACCCCCATATTATGTCTAGTTGGACCCCAAGTGATGATTTATAACCTGAGCCTCCTTGTCCTTGCTCCTAATCTGAAACTACAGCTTGCTGGCTCACTCTCTGATTCCCCTGATCCTAACGTTACTTGCGCTCAGAAAATTTTGCACCTGGGTAGTCTAAATTCTGCAACTTGCTTGAATGATGCCAAGTGGCAGGTACCGATCCACAGGCTGACAAAGCTTCTCACTTGGTATTATACGATCAGCTTCTGCAACAGTTGCGATTAAAACCCCTCCAACATCCCACTGTTTTTTTTCTTCACAGGTCCTAATTGTGATGATGCCCGTCCAACGCCCTTTGCTGCTGCCTTGAACTCCAAGGAGAAAAATCTGGAGGAATTATTGTCTTGTAGGCTGGGGCGCCGCACACATAGACATGACACTTGCAGTGTGGAAGATGCAGCAAGATAAAGAGTGGGCATTTGGACCCTGGAGTTTAAGAAGGGTGATGGGCTGGATTTAGCTGGGGACTGGGCTGGAACAGGACTGGTCAGGAGAAGCAGGCTCTGTTGCCCTTAGGCTCTATATCCCAGTGCAAGCAGTAAGATGCCTTGGAAGAGATCTAGAACTTGCCTCCCATGCCTCCTCCCACGACTTGTTTTTTGACTTCTTGTGCATGCACAACAGCTGTCATTCTTTCCGTTTTTTTCTGTTTCTCAGCCCGTATATCCATTTGAACTCTCATCTTTGCTTGCTTCTGCAGTTTAACCCCATTCTCTGTTTGTTTAGAGCTGGCCCTTCCCTTGCTAGGGACCTGGCTCTGTGCCTCCCACCATCTCTGCCTCATGAATGAAAATGGGGAGGGGGGGCCTGCACTGTGAGCCGTCTCTCTGGAGCCCCAAAAGGTAGCAGCAGCATGAGATGAGGATGAAACATTGAGGTCTTGAGATGGCAGAATGGACGGTGTCACTCAAGAGCGTGGTGGAGAGTGCTAGTTTCTGACTGCTTCCCTGTTGTTACAAACTCCCTACAAGTAGAAAACTAACAAGCAGGGACTGGGCTGTGCTTGAACATCTTTCCCCTGATAGTTTTTTTACTTGTGGAAGTTTTCAAAAATGGCATCCTCATCAGTTTGAAGTGGTACAGTCCATTCTACCACCTCAGGAAGGACTATGCCACTTCATTCTGGAGGCCTGCTAGCCTGATCATCACTCCCTTCTTTGCAGAGAGAGTCACTTGGAGATGGTCGTCTTTCCAGGTGATCCTAAGGGTGCAGCCGTTTTTCTGAGCTCTCCTGCCGTGAGCCAATCATTTCTAACTTTACATAAACCAGGAATGTGGTTCCTTCTCTCATACTGTGGTATGTGTTGAAGGGAAGCACTGCTCATAGATCTCTCAGAAAGACATGCTCAGCCAACTTCTCTCCCTTCTCCTTTACCCGCTCTATTTCTGGCTAGACTCATTTAGGGACTCATAAGCAAAGGTGCCCCCTGTCCTAATAAATGGGCTGCCCTATTTTTGATGTTTTTCAGAGTAATCCGGGCACGCAGTGTCCAAAATACTTTGCAACTTCATGATGACTCCCAAGGCAGTTGTAAAAGCCTCATTCCTAGAAAGGTTTCAGTTCAAGCCCCCTGTGGAATCCAGAATTTTCTCTGGGCAGATGCACAAAAGTTTCTAGCTCTCATGGTTCTAAAGAGAAATGAACCTACCCCTGATTTAGGGTGCCAGAATTGGCTGATAAATTAGAGTGAGCCTCAGGCCAGAGCATCTCTTGGGAAAGGGAGAGAAGGGGGATTTGTATCCTGTGTTCATTTCTGTCCATTTTGGCAACTTCTTGCCTTTTATTATTTTTTGCTGCTGTTTTAAATGAGTCATAAGTTGCTTTAAGGGGAGGACCTGGTACACCATTTCTTTAAGTCTCACCTCCTCTGCCCACACATTCCCACCTTATGTATAGGTGGGTTCTGAAGCAAAGAGCCAGCTCACAGTTGTCACTGACAGATTTTTGCACCATCCTACTTAACCCTCTTCTGTCTGGCCCCCCCGGGGGGGGGGGAGATGAGTAAGAGAAGGGGCTGAGTTCTCATCCTGCTGGGAATTGGGGGGGGGGCCGATGCTTCTCTTTTCTGTCCTGTGTTCTCAGCTTCTGGGAAAAAGGGAGCTGTGTAATGCAGAGTTGCTTGTATGCCATTTTGTTGCAGTTGCCATCCAATAAAATGTTTCATTGCTTTGGTTTCCCTATATATAGGCTCTGAATTTTTTTTTTCAAAGTTCCTAGTCCTTATGGTTCTAGAAAGAAACCTGAAGCACCCACACAGTTACAGTGTGTTAGATTGGGTTTAGAAATCAAAGAGATTTGGGGCAACGTTTCGGAAATGGCCCTGGCCATTTGCATTCCCACATGAATAACTGAAAGCAGTGTATAGCCTGGTGCTGAGGGCAAAATGATGCCCCGGAAGTGACATCACTATCAGTGGTGTAGCTAAGGCATCTGCTACCTGCGGTCAAAGATGATTGTATAGGCCCGCCCGTGATGAAATCAAATTTAATTTTGGTAAATAAATAAAATACTTTTGGGTTAATTGGCCATAACTTTTGATAGAATACAGATACTCCAGTGCGGTTTGTTTCATTGCATTCAACATTAAACTACCTTTCAAATGATATATAACATGATGGTATTATTCGTACATACCAAGGTTTTCATAATTTTGACCATGGGTGTCAAGCTCAGTTTGTTGCCCCTCTAAAGCTTGTTGCATAGTGCAGTTGCCACCCCCTTAGCTACGCCACCGACTGGCAGACCCTGCCCAACCATTCTTGGCCTGAGCAGAGATTTGCACCTAAATGCCTTTACACAGAAGACAATCACTGTTAGATCTAGCTTTTCCATCAATCTAATTTCTCTGGCAGGCTGAAGACATGTCGGAGTGGCAAGGGCACAGCAAAGCACAGGACGAGTGAAGGATCAGGCCCTTTAATGTGATAAGCTATTCACACTGTAGAACTGGCCCAGTGGTGGAATTTGCACAGGGCCGGATACATTTTATTTATTTAGAACACTCTATACCCTGTGCTTCCTAATTCAACAGGAAAGCCCGAAAGAGCTAGCAGCATCAAAAGTAAACCGCCAAAAGCAACATCAATTTGAATCAATAAAGAGCAAAGCAACGGAGCAGCAGCGTAACATTTGGCAGCCAGATTGAGAGAAGAAAAAGTCCCATTAAAGGCCCAATGGAACAGAAAAAGTCCAACTCCCCTTTGCAACACCAGTGCAGAAGAAGCCATCCTAACAGAGGAGGCACCTGCAAAGGTATCTCTGACGGGGACAATGCCTGCATCAGAGCTTTCCTTGCTAACCTTCTGAGCCAGGTAGATTTGTGGAAGGAGGGATGGTCCTTCAAATATTTAGGGGTCAAAGCGTTTGGGGCTTTATAGGTCAATGCCAGCACTTGGATTATGCCTGAAAAGGCTCAGGCAGCCAAGGAAGGTGCTAAATAAGTCTGTTGTGGTCACAACCTCTTGTGCCTGTCAAGCCTGGCGTTTGTGTTCTGTGCCAGTTTCAGAACCAGTGTCATGGGTAGCCCCTGTGTTGCAATGGGCAACTATACCCAGGACTGACTGAACCAAGGGAGGGCACAGCTAGAAAGCACACCAGCCTTGGGCAGCTGAAGGCACTACAGGCCATGGCTGTCACTTGCGCATCCAGCTGCAGAGCTAGGGCCAAAAATGCCCCCAAACTTGAGCCTTGGAGTGCAACCCCTGCCCAGACCAAGTTGACAATTCCATTTCTAGGCCAGATCTCCTCACTAGTGGCACTTCTGTCTTCTCTAGATATAACACCAGTGTTTTAGCCCTCATCCAGCCCATCACCAGACATGGAGTCAGCATTTCCACATCCTCCTTCTGGAGAACAGCTTTCAAAAAGTAGTGTTGGCAAACCCCTGCACATGCCTGGTCTTGTCTGATCTCAGAAGCTAAGCAGGGTCAGGCCTGGTTAGTACTTGGATGGGAGACCACCTAGGAATACCGGGTGCTGTAGGCTTATACCATAGTCTTTCCAGACTGAAGGTTGCCAGCCATTCAGCACCTTGGCTGTAGCTCTGTAGTGTCTGTCCCTCAAGGTTCTGTTACGCTTCCCATGCTTTTTAACATCCACCTCCACTGAGTGGAGTGATTGTGGTGGGGTGTCATTCAAATATGGATGACACCCAGCTCTGCCCCTCCTTTCCACAGCTTTAGTCAAGGAGAGGGTGGATTTATAATTTGCTGTGATTATTCTTAGCGTCAAGCATTTATCTTGTGTGTATCTTTACTGCCATGCTCTTTTTAAATCGTTTTAGCTGTTTGTTTTACACTGCCTTTGTTTTTAAACTGCTTCATTATTTCAACTCTTGTGAGCCACCCTAGTGGCCATCATAGGGCAGAGGGGCAGGATAGAATTTTTTTTTAAACTACCAACACAATCCTACTGTTACCCTGCACATGCCCGATCTCGTCTGATCTCAGAAGCTAAGCAGGGTCAGGCCTGGTTAGTACTTGGATGGGAGACCGCCTTGGAATACCAGATGCTGTAGGCTTATACCATAGTCTTTTGAGACTGAAGGTTGCCAACCATTATTAACACAATCCTATGCAGATGTACTCAGAAATAAGCCTCATTGTATTCAATAGGGCTTACTCCCAAGGAAATCGTGTATAGGATTGCAGCCTAAATATTGTATTCTGGGTCTGGATGTGTGTGTGTGTGTTCACAGGCTTCAGATGAGCACTGCAGCCTAGGGCAGGGGTGTCAAACATAAGACCCATGGGTCTTGATGTGCCCTCCAGAAGTGCTTTAGCCAGTCCTCATGATACTTGGACTCTTCAAGCACTGCCCTTTCAGCAGCAGCACTTCTGCCAAGACTCTGGGAAGGGAGAGACAAAGGGAAGCCTCAGAAGGCAAGGAGTAGACCAAGAGGGGGAGAGAAGGAAATGCTGCAGATGTGCTGGGAGAGCCCAATTATCACACGAGCCACCCTGTCAGCAGTGCTGCTTCTGCCGAGATGCCACTTCACAGACCACCTCTCGGCTGCTGAGCTGTGAAGTGGCACCTCAGCAGAAGCAGCACTGCTGAGAGGGTGGCCTGCATGATTATTGGTCTCTCCCATATCTTGAAAATATGATCAAGATTTGCACATTTTTTCCCCTGTCATTTGCAGCTAACAAGTTTTTTTTTTTTTATCTGAGAACAAAGTGCTTATTTCTGGCCATCTGGCTTAATGGCCTTCTTCCTGCTTAATGATGTCACTTCCAGCCCTCTGCAGGAACCATGAAATCTATTTGGCCCACTATATGAAACGGGTTTGACACCCCTGGCCTCACAGAGCAGAGTCCCCCCTGCTTGTAGAGAGACTTGTGGCACCAGAAGCTGACTGTTGGAAGCCCTGGCTTGATCTTTTAACTGGCGAGGCTGGGGATTGTGCAAACCCTGAGCTACGGACTCTTCCTGCCAGCCTTCCCTTCATTCACTCTAAATCTGGAAGTTTCTGCTATACACTCAGACACAAGCTCTTCTTCCTCTGTTCCTTGTGCTCTCCCCCCCCTGAACAGCCTGTTCCACAAGCACATGTCCATCATTGCCACCCCCGCCAGCTCCCCCCTCGCTCCTTCTGTCTCTCTCGTTTTCTTCATGCAACCTGTTCTCTCTCACATCAACTGTATTGGAGGAGAAAAAGAGAGAGATGAGGGAACTAGTATAGCTGGAGTTTACTACATGATGCACTTTTATCCTTCAAGGTCTCTGGCATGGACCTTGTTACTAGGAAGCGCTATGGCCAAGTGTCCTGAGCGGAGCACCTTTGTGGTCATGTGGGCTACGCTCCAGAACACAACAATTGCCCTTCTGAGTCTGCCCTGCAGTATTTGAGGCGTTGAGCACCTGTAGTGAAACACCCCACACTGTCCAGTAGGGTTGCACCATATAGCACACTCTGTGCAGGTCAGATATGGGTGGAGAAAGGGGCCATGGTGAGGTCAGCAGTGGGGAGTACCAATATTAATTCTCTCGCCGTAACAGTGCGGCCTCTGAACACAAGCACCGTGAGACGTGTGACACAGTAGCAGGGCTGGGAGCACCAACTCTTGCAGCGCCATTGAAGCGAGGAGACTGCAAACATAAACTGCACTTGGAGATTGCTTGGCTGAAAGCAAAGGGTTTGGCTCAAGCCCTTAATTCTCATCCCCTACAGAAATTAACTTTCAGTTCCTGTACTGGTTTATTTTTTTACCCTTGTAGTACATTTAAATTGTCATCACTTCCCATTGCCATTATTGCCCACAGTGATGTCACATTATAGCCCCACCTGATTGGTTACATCCCCAATGGCTGATGAGTGGTTCTTTTTTTTTTTTTTACGGTTTCTTATTGGAAGTTGCTCAGGGCAGAGACCTGTAATATGGTACTGTGAAAACCAGCATAGATTTATTGCCATTTTATGATATAAGTCTTTCCAGTGGCGTCACTTGCACAGGAGGCAAGCACATCACCCCCTATGATAGACCTCCTCCCATGTAGTGGGCAGAGCAATGCCCCATAGGTGGGTGTGGTGATGTACCATTTCTCCACCTGCTGGTTTTTTGGCTATAACTTTCGACAGAGATATTTCAACGTGGTTTGTTCCATTGCATTCTGCATGACATTATGTATCGATTGATTCATAACATGATGGTATTATTTGAAAACAGCAAGATTTAAAAATTTTTTGGCTTGTAATGATATCACACCCTTGTGTGTGTGTGTCACCTGGTGCGGCCCACCCACCCCCCAGCAATGCTACTGGGTCTTTCTCCCCACTTTCAGACAATTATGGATGCAAAATGGCAACAAATAAAGCCCAGAGCTCAAATAGATTGCAGGATGCTGGGCTGGTAGCACCTCTGCGGTTGGGCCGGAACCTAGGGTTGGTCAGCATATACATGCTATACCCACGACCCATGTGTGAATGAGCCACTGCAAATATAACAGGAACAATGTCCATATCTCTTTCAAACACCCCAATTAGTTTGCTTTTCAATGAATTCAATTCACACATTCAGTTGTCAGATATTGAGTGCAGAGAAATCAGGTGTTTGTACGTGCATGTGTGAATCAGGTCTAAGGCTTTCTAACCACCACCTCCTGTTCTGGGCTGGTCATCTCCATCCTTAGCAGGAATTAACTGGCTGGCACAAGAATTCTTGTCAATGTGGATAAATTTCTGTTTTAATCATAACCCCTCATTCATTCTCACCCTGAACAGCGATCCTTGCAAATTAGCAAGCAGGGGAAGGGGTGATGATTTAGCCTTTGAAAAATATCAGAGAACCTGCCCCCCCCCATATGCTGTCCTCTGCTGATACTGCTTCCACTGTGAATATTTTTGCATCTGATTAACACACACACACACACACCACACATTGTGCACTGTGGGGAATTTTCTTTACCATGCTGTGAAATCTGTTAATTGCTGCTTGGCAGAGAGTCCTGGGATGTTTGGAGAAAGCAGAGGGCTGGGAATGGGGAGAGTTAGGGGTTCTTTTTCAGGCAATGGCATTGATTACTTAATCTGGCATTTCCCTCTCCACGAAGGTGGAAAGAACAAGGGAAGAGAGAAAAATACGATGTACGGATTTTGTAATGCTGTGTTTCTTGTGTTGCTTGTCAATCGCAAGCATATTGCTTCCCTATTTGGGAAAGGGGAGATGTGGGGCAGAACACACATCTTCAGCTGTGCATATGCTACATGGCCCAATCCTATCCGGGCCTTACACTGACGGAACTTGTGTTGGTGCAGCAGTGTTCCAGGCAAGGACTGGGGTGGGGGTCAGGACCAGCTCGGGTGGTCAAGGGTGGGATGTTAGCTGCAGTGGCAACAATGATATTCTATGTCCCTGGCCAGAGTTTGAGTTGCCCCCTTGGACCCACTTGGATTTATGCCAGCTAAAGTGCCGGCACAGATCCAAGCGGGCACACTGGAGATAAGGTAGCAGACGAGTCGCTGAGTATATTACCCCGTCACTGCCTGGTCCCCTGGAAGTAGAGGCTGGGCCAGCACTACTTCATGCTCTGGACTGACCCTGGACAGGATTGGGCTGCTATTTATTTATTTATACAGGTATTTATATACCGCCTTTCTTTGATCATCAGATTTCTCCTCAGACTTTAATCCAAGGCGGTTTACATAGGCAGGCTGTTCGAAACCCCCGTAGGGATTTTTACAATTGACTAGTTCTCGTCTTTCATAGAACTCCTCATTCCAGCTGGATTCCTTCCCGGTCTGACCTCTCTCTGGCCCTTCGCCTCCCACGCTCCACTTGACGGCAACTCCTCTCTGCCACCGAGGGTCAGCTCATCAGTATATCAGCGTGTCGTCAGTTCTCGGGTACTTCCGGTTGTTTCGAACTGGCAGCCTCAGATCTTCAGGCATACAAGGCGGCAGCTCTACCAACTGAGCCAGACCTCCTGCCTCCTGTTAGTCACATGGGTGATCCCACTCAGTCAGGGATGTGTCCATGAATAGGCCAATATCATACTGCTACATTGGACAGAATGACATCACCACCTGTCACAAAGTCAAAGCTGGGCCAGCCCCACCAGTGCAACTTGGTTACGTGATGACCTCGCTGGGGGCAAGCGAGGGCAGCGCATTTTCACAAGGAGCGCTGAACATGGTTCAGACTGAGAAGTCTTTTTGACGTTACTGAAAACATTTGCGAAGCCTGTTTCAATTCGGCTCTGATATCTATATCTACGTTATCTCTAAATATACATACACCCGCACTTAAAATTAAAGCGCAGTGTGAAGTTACACCACAGATAAAACATATTTAGGGAGACTGCAGTTATGACTGGAGGAATGCTCGAATGGCAAAAATAAGTTCTTTTAAATATTCTCAGTTCACAAACACCAATGCATTCCCCCCCCCCAACAACAGCAGGTTATTGCCAATTTATTCCGTTACATCACCGTCTGCGGACTTTATACAGCCATTGGTTGATATCCAGCATTTCCTCTCCCAGTGAGATCACACTGCTCACAGCACTTCCGTGTGCCCTTCCTGCTGGGCTGTCAAGAACTAGGACAACAGGAGGAAGAGGGACAGGTAACCCAATCCTATCCTCCACTCCGCAGAGGGATGCAGCAGCTCCGACACAGCCTCCGCTGTCTCCTATGCAGGAAACAAGGCTGCCATTGGGCACCTCATTCCCTTGCCCTAGGTAAGCCCCAGCATCCACAATGGGGCTGCTTTGCGCCAGGGAAATAGCCAGTGCAAATCTGACCAGCCCCATGTTGGGAAATCAGGCATGAGAAGGGGAATAGGATATGGTGGAGGCCTCTCCCGCTACGCCCGCCCCTCCTTTATCCACCCCTCCCTGCCCTTCCCCACCCCGTCACACCCTCTCCTCACCTCCAGTTCATTCTCCCTCTGCTACTCCACCAACTCGCTACTCCACCTTACCTTCTCTGGTGGGTGTAGGCTTTTGATTGGCGCCGTCTCATGGTGCAGGCTTTTGTGCCGGTATCATGAGCCCCAGCGCTGCTGCAACATGCCTAACAGTTTGCAACAGTGTGCCTGTTCATCCCGTTGGAGGAGGCCAGCATATAATTGTGCCGTAAGGTTCACACTGGAACCACAGTTTGTTTTCAGCCAACCCTTTCAATCATCTATGGGCCCTGGGAAACTGCCCAGCCTTCGCCGGTGCTTGCATCACTTGCGCTGCGTATCCTGGATTTCTAGGGCTTTGTGAGAGGCATGGATTCAGAGTAGGGATGGGACCATAGCACAGAGGCAGAGCACCTACTTTGTAAGCAGAAGGCCATAAGTTGAATTCTTGACATCTCCAGGAAGGGCTGGGATTGGGAAAGACCCCCCCTTCTGAAACCCTGGACTGTTGCTGCCAGTCAGTGATGCTGAGACAGATGGACCAACGAACCGTCTCAGTAAAAAGCCACTGCATATAGAGTGTATGTCCAGGACCTGACAGCAGAGTAAAACATCTCTGTGCATCCAGGTTCTTCTGCAGAGTCCAAGACTCCTCCAGCCCCATCCAGCTGGTTTCATCTCACCTCCACATTGCCTGCTGATCTCTCTTTCTTATCCATCAGACCCCTCTGCAGCACCATCTGCGTCCCACTGGGTCCCCCTTCCCTTCCAAAGTCACATTCTTCATCCTGAGCAGCCAACTCCCTGACCGTCTGTGACTCAACTGACAGCTGGGCCTGTCCCAAGAGTCTGGCAGAGGCTGAGAGCTGAGCAAGCCGGGATGATCCTGACACGTTTCTCCTGCTACCTTGGCCTGGATATTTGTACAACACTCCAAGCATGAAGCAGAACTACTCCCCCAAAATGCATAAGATTGAATGATCTGCCAGGTTTCGTTGGCACCCAGGGTTGCCATCCTTAGTCTTAAGTAAAGATGCATCAGGATTGCAAACCTTGGTGCCAACAGAGCCTGGCTGAGCTTTTCCTGTTATATCTGGGGAGGAATTCTGTCTGTACCATCAAACTCAGTGGGATTTATGTGTGACTAAACACGCACAGGATCAGACTGAGAGTGTCAGAACTATAGTACTGTGTTCACTGATTTGTTCAAAAGCCGTTGATTTGTCTGACTGTTAACTAAAGAATTAGGCTGCAATCCTATACATGCATAGCTGAGAGTAAGCCCCATTGACTATAGTGGGACTTCTGAGTAGACATACATAGGCTTGGGCTCTTAGTTACATTTCACAAAGCTTGTTTACAGATGCTCTTTGAAGGGTGACAGAGCTTGCAGATTAGACAAGAAAAATTCATTGTGCTTTAAGGGTTGAGAGTCAGTGTGCTTAGGTCATTAGAGTAGGCCCTGAGTTCAAATCCTGTTTCAGTGTGATGCTTACTGGGTGACCTTGGTCTAGTCATTCTATTTCCACCTAACCTATCCTGGAGGTTCTTGTGACCATAAACCAGCGGAGGGGGTGAGGACAATGTCTGCTGTCCTTCGCTCTCTGGAGAAAGGCCAGGGTATAAATGCAATGAATAAATAATAAATACAACCTTGCAGGAAAATAGCATATACATTTCCTGTATGAATACCTGCCATTGAAGGCTAGCCAGACAGCAATCTGGGCATTGGTGCGGATGGCAAGGGGTGCATTTGTAAAGTGACAAAAAAACCACCATACATTGTTATGGAAAGTCTGTCTCTTAATTTACATTTGATCAAGTCTGGGAATTTGGAATTTCACAGTAATGGTATACTGTATTTGCACCCTGGACAAATTGCCCCGATCAAATACAGGTTGGCAACCTTCAGTCTCGAAAGACCATGGTACAGCACCCGGTATTCCCAGGCGGTCTCCCATCCAAGTACTAACCAGGCCTGACCCTGCTTAGCTTCTAAGATCAGGCATCTGCAATGTAGGACCAGTCATTGGTGTCCCTGGACATTCGCATCTGAGTTTTTCTGTGTCCCAGTTATTTGAGTCCCACTATAACTGGGCAACAAGCAAACGATAACTGAGCAACAAACCCCATATTATATAAGCCAAGCCTCTTTTCCTATCCCTAACCCTACCATTGCACTTTAAAAATAAGAAAGTACATCTAATATAAATATACGTATATCGGGACACAAATGTCCAGAACACAGAAAGAATGGACACAATTCTGGAGTGCATTTGATTTCCAGGATGCATTGGTCCTGTCACTCATAGTAACATCCCAGACAGTGGCGTCACTGAGAGGTGCTGGGGGTGTGGGCCACACTGGGTGCCCCAACTGGAGGGGTGACACCATTACTGGTCAAAATTTTTAAAATGTTGGTATTTTTGAATAATACTATCATGTTATATATCATTTGATGTGAAACTTCATGTCGAATGCAATGAAACAAACTGCATTGAAATATCTCTATTCTATCAAAAGTTATAGCCAAAAAACCAGCAGGGATGGGGCAATAGTACACCCCCATGCCCACTGCCTGGGGTGTGGCCCTGCACTGCATGGGAGGAGGTCCATCGAGGGGGTGACATGCTGGCCTCGCGCACCGAGTGATGCAAACCCAGTGACGCCACTGATCCCAGAACCAATCTCATCAAGTGCACTAATTCAAGGCACTTTCTTATCTGAATCAATCAGGTTTTTAAAGCCTCCAGTGAACTTGATATAGCTGTGGTTCTTAACCATATAAAGCAGGGGTGTCCAAAGTTTTTGGCAGGAAGGCCACATCAGCTCTCTGACACTGTGTCGGGGGGCCAGGGAGAAAAAAGAATTAATTTACATTTAAAATTTGAACAAATTTGCATAAGTTTACATAAATGAATATATTAAAGATGAACTTATATGACTGAATGAAGGTCTTGCAATAGCTCAAGGCCTATAAAAAGACTTTGCACAAAGTAAGGCTGGCCTTTCCTTTGCTGCTGCTGCATCACAGACATGAAACAACAAGCAGTGGAGGGAGCCCTCATCCCAGAGCTCACGCAAGTGGTCAAATAGTCGCCCTCACACTGAGAGCAGTTGCATCGGGCCAGTACAGGCTCCAACAAATTTCTGGAGGGCCAGAGTATCATTGGAGACTGGGGGCTTCCTGAGGGCCGCATTGAGAGGCCTTGAGGGCCGCAAGTGGCCCCAGGGCTGGGGTTTGGGCACCCCTGATCTAAAGGAACGTCAAAATACACACAAGCTGCCTTCTGTCAATTGGGTTTTTGGACATGGCAATGTTTTTCAGATTTTCCTTCTGAAGTTTGACTGTGGGGGATAGTTTTTTTAAGAAACTTGAATCTTGTGAAAGAGAATAAGAATCAAGTTGTTAAATTCAGTGTTTTTACACTTGACTACAGAGTTCTAGGAACAGCTGTTCAAGGCAGTATAGTTCTGCCAGAAAAAGATGAGTGGCAGCTCTCCTCTGGCTAAGGAGAACATGCAGCTTCCTTACACTGAGTCAGACCAGGTTTAGGCCAGTCTTGGTTTAGGCCAGTCTTGTCTGCTCTGCCTTAGCAGCTCTGCCAAGTCCTTTCGCAGTCTTGTTGGCATCCTTCAGTCTCGGAAGAAAGGCAGAGGCCAATACGGTTGGTTCCAGCGGCGTCACAGGAGTTGCCAGAACGTGACTGTGTTCAGCCATGAACTACCTCAGGGACTCTGGCTCCGGATTTTGCCTTGAGGTTGACTCTTGAAGCCTTTTCCATAACTGGATGTAGCCACAAGGCAGTGGAGGTTTGGGATCAGAGCTTTCCTTCTCTCAGATGAGCTGCCTTCCCAGGCTGACGAGCCCCGTCTACCCGGTGGCTGTTCAGTCGCCTCTTACGACAAGTACAGCCAAACTGAGGGCCTATTCTTATCCCCAGCCCCCAGGGGTCTTAGACCTCATTTCGCAGTCTTAGACCTCGTCTAACTGGAAAGTGAGCCAGAGACCTCAAGTACACAAAGCACGAAACCACTGGGCTCTGAAGTACAAGATATCAGCCAGCTCCAAGTTCCACAGCTCAAGGGGCCACTGAAGGAAAAGCCCTGCTCCCTTTTGGGGGGCATGTAACCCTGATCATCCATAGTGTGGGAGTAAATATCAACCATGACGATATGCTTACTGTGAAATGGTTTGTTTCTGAAATTGTTACTGTTCGTTAAAATGTAAATGGCAACTATGTGGCCCTCATTCTGGATGGGGGCCACGACGGGAGAAGGGGCCTTGAGTCCTTGGACCCTGCCGCGCAGTGCCAAACCAGATTGCCCTCCTCCTCCGTAGCTGCTAGGTCCTCCAGGAGGGAAGCTCTAACTGGTTGCCAATGGGAGTTTTCTTCTTGGGTCAAATCCAGAAAGGTTCTGCAATGGCGATAAAGGTTTGAAGCCCTGTCCTCCTGCTGTTGCTCTGATATGAATTGGGGCTCCATTCAGCTATTCAAATTAAAAAGGGGGGGGGGACATATAGGCATATAGTCTATTATCAATACTTCTAAGAAAATGCGTATTGAGCTACGAATTAGTCTCAGGGTCACTAGGAGGCTGGTGTCACCACCAGCAACAGTGTCCAGAGCAGGGTTAAAATCAGGGATGCTGAGAGTCCTTCCTCTCTAAGAGAGGATCTGAGTGTGACAGGTTAAGAGCAGGTGCACTGACAGTCAGGCCCTCTCCAGGAGAGAAGTTCCAGTGAACTACAGCAAAAAAGTGGGGCTTCTGCAGGTTTGATTCTTGCTATTTTGCTGTGTCAAGCTCTCCTTACCTCCCCCTGCTGCTCTCTGTTCTTGGCCTGAGTCCACCCTTCACCACTACCCACTATTGGAATTACGAGCAAATCTTATTAGAAAGTCCTTGAACAAGGCAGTTTTTTGCTCTGCATGCATGCTTAAAACCAGCAGATCCCAAAGAACCCATAAGACCTCACCCTCTGACCTTTCCCTTTCTGAAAACAACTCCCGGCTTCCCAGCCTTTTGCTCTAAAACTCTGCTTACTGATGGCTTTCTGAATTTGTTGGAAACCAGGTTGGCGGCAGGAGCAGGCAGGCAATCCCATGACAGATGATCAAGCCTACAATTTGTCCCTGCCCAAACTTGTGCACCCAATGGCTTAGGTAAATGGGGTTCCTGGCTTGGCTTTTGCAGTATGTTTCAGGTGAACGTCTTAGAAGAATGCCACTTCTCACGTGGGAAAAAAAAAATACAGGGGTTATTTTGGAACTTTTATGCACCTGAAATGTAGTGCTAGCATAGAGAAAATTATTTTGCTATACAACAGCCTGTTACTATCCTACAGATGGTATAGCTCCAGAAATAGAATGCTACACTGTGTGATTTTTTGCTCGAAAGGCCATTAGCTCTTTATTTGGGGCAAGACTAGTTTCATGTAGCTGGTCACTGTAGGATCTGTTCACAGGATGTACATTTTTAGTGTAACCCAGAGTTAGCTTGAAGTTCTTTAATGGGAAAATTCTTGCTCTTTTTAATGTCTGGAAAATGGGTGTGTGTGTGTGTGTGTGTGTGTGTGTGTGTGTGTGTGTGTGTGTTTTAAATCTTAATTTTTTACCCATGCAAACTTACATGCACAATGTAATTGATTAATCATCTAAAACTCAGGCAATTAATCAACTAAAATTTTTCTAATCAAGTGACTGCCCCAAAGATAAGTATAAAATGGGACGATCCTATACACATCGACATTGGAGGAAGGCCACCAGGATACAAATGTAGAAACAGGAATATGACCTAGGATACTGTTTAAAATACATAGGATAACTCCATTTTAAGTATCATATAGTTCATTTGATATTCATGGAAAGTATCAATTCCCTAACAGATTAATTTCCCTTGTTTTCATTTTGGAACTCAAGGAGGCATACGTAACGGTCAGTGGCAGTTGCCTAACTAGGCATTGATCAGACTCAGTCAGTTTAGCTCCAGTGAATTTACTGTACCATGGTCTTTCAGAAAATTTGCTCTAGGAAATAGAACTAACCCCAACCTTTATCTTCTTCCAGTCAGTACTATACTGGAGTCTGTATGCTCTCTCTTATCAGTTACTCCTTCACCACAAATATTTCACTTCCTATTATCTCTGTAGTTAGTGTGGTGTGTTCGACTTCAAAGTGTTTGACTTCAAAGAGGGAGGTACAATTTAAAATCCCCCTTCTGTCATGAAGTTGAA